>NC_084800.1:117204896-117829896 GCF_963169125.1 Humulus lupulus | reverse complement strand
TCTGGATGTCCATTTGTATCTTAAACTTATTCACGTGAGATACTGGGTCCTGTACCGATCGAAGTTTGGCAATACTGGCATCTTGAATTTGCTGGGGGTTTCTGCCACACCTATTCTTTGTATGAATGGAGTGCCCCTTCTCCGATCATACTCGATGTGGGATGTCCAACTTCCCACCAGCTACTGGACAACTTGGTTTAGTGCATTAATTTGAGCCTGCACGACGTCCGAGATTGTTGGGGCGACTGGTGCTGGAGGAGTGTACTCATCGTGCCTTTCACGCCTGTCGTTGAGCACGTCCCTTAAGTCATCATCTCTGCGCCTTTGCACGCTAGAGCCTAACCGATTAAAGACGTTAGGCTGCCTAGGCTGCCCCCCAGCGTTCTGGCTCGCAAGCCTATTTTCTCTTGGTGGGGGATTCCTTTATCCACCTCTTTCTTCTTGCCCTCGACCAGCATTCCTCCTACCGGAGTCAGCTTCATTATAGTCATGGCCATCCTTGAACTGCGATCGACTATTGCGCGACCGACTGGTCGCACTATTCCCCCCTCTAGTTGGCATCTCCCGAGCGTCAGGGGGAGGTCTGCGTTGGTCGGTGGGTTCCTGGGCATTATTATCACGTGGGGGTCCCCTGATCGCAGAGCCTGACTCGGCGTGCCTTCTGTTAGCAGAAGGACGTTGCCCCCTGCTCGGTGGATTTGGCTCATCAGCCATTGGGCTTCTAGGGCTTTAGGGAGGCTGCCCGGCCCTATTCTGCCTTTGACGTTGGGGATTATCTCGACTAGCACGAGAAGGTGGTTGCTGCTAAGGATCCTGAATTAGGATATCTTGTTGAGCAGCAAGTGGTTGCTCCAGCCTTTGAGGGCTTGTCGGCTGAAGCGGAGGACTCGGGTTTGGGACCCGTTGTGGTGGTGCACTTGGTGGCTGATCCAGTTGAGAAGTTGGTGCAGCTTGCCCCCGGGCCAACTGAATGGTTGCTTCCAGGGCGGTAGTGGCATCTCTCTGCCGGCGGTCTATGTCTGCCTGCCGCTCATTCAGTTCTTGGCGCTGACATTCGATTTCCCTCTGTTGCAATGCCAACATCTCGGCCGCGTTCTCTTGATTGGCCCTCAGATTGGCCAACTCCTCTTGCAACACACTCAGTGTTGTCCTCAGGGTTTCAGAATCCATTTCTTCCTCTTCAAAATCCAACTGTGGCTCATCTTCAATCACATTTGGTGGAGGAGGCTGGGTGGATGCAGCGCCAGAAGTCTGCCCCGTCTTCTTGGATGTCTTAGCCATTTGATCTTCTTGAAGTCTAGAATTAGTCTCCCAATGAAAGCACCAAAATATTGACCCTCAAATTGGTAAACGACATGTAGTCAGATAAACGATAGAAAATGAGAGGAAAATAAGAAGAAATTAAAATGGAAAGCAAACGACACAAACAATTTATAGTGGTTCGGCTCCAATTGGATGGTAATGACCTACATCCACTTAGCGTTCTTATTGATATTGAATCTCAACACTGTGATCAATGAACTAGGGTTCACGAGTTTCACAAGCCTTGGGAAGATTACAACTTTGGTGAATAATCACACTATATTCTTCTCTTCGAGTACAAAGATCCAAAGTTTTCCAAAAGTCCCTTCCCTTGAGCCCTTTGAGTCTTATTTATAGGCTCAAGAAAAATACCTGGGCCCATGGGCCTTAATTACAATTAAGACTTACGTATCAAGGTAATAAAAGAAAATACAATTAATGCAAATATTACAAGATTGCATATCCAAAAGGAAGTAAATTAAAGTATGCGACCAGACTGGTCGCACCTAGGCGTGAGGCTTGATAAATCAATAACTTTCTGGTCGATGTTCGAACAGGATTCATTCACTTAAAATTGTCACGTGCCTGCCACGTGTAGGTCAATCCTGCCACGTCATCAAGAGCCGTTTTTGGGTAAACATGATATCAATGTAGTCATACACGGGTGGCACAGTCCTTGGACCATGTCATGAGTGGGCTGCAATATCCTTTTTAGGGATATTGCATTTTTCTTTTCTTTCTTTATTTAATTAAAATCAATCTCCCTCAAAATAATGTGTTAATCTTTTTAAGGAAAAGATGACAATTATATTTCAAAATTTAAATCTTAAATTCAAAATTCAAATTGATGATCATCATCTTTTAAAATTTCAATAAATCAAAAACTAATTTTGACTTACCAATTTTATTTTCTCTCACTCAAATAAAATAATTAATTTATATATATGAATTTTGAAAATTTATACATTTAAATTAATAAATATATTTTTGAAAATTAATAATTAATTCCAAATTAATTATTCAACCTCAATTGTCATATAATTGTATACTCGACTTGAAGAATAAAATTCTTCTCAAATTTCCAAAATATAGTTATACCTTTGTATCAACTTTTACCTTGATATGGTGTTGATAGAACCACCCTCGGGACCTATGTACCTATAATATCAAGTTCCAATAAATATTACATTATTAATCAAAGCTCTTTGATTAAATAATCATATTTGTTAATCTCATGATTACTCCACTATAAATATGAGATTGAATTCTTGATAATTATAGACATATATTTATTGAGTACTTTATTTAAGAATAAAGTGTCCATTGATATAATCATTACATACAACTTTAATCCTCTATTAATGGTTCATAATTAAAGGGAATAAAATTACTGTTTTACCCTTTTAGCTACATCTTGTTCCTAGAGTACCATTGACTTTACTAGTGAAGGTTGTGTCACAACAAGTTTGCGACGTGAGTGCTCATAACCTTTTCAGTTCCAAAAGTCAACCCAAGAGGGAAACTTTATTTAATCTATAAGAATGTATAGATTCCATATATGTTAAACTATGTCCCCAGCCATATACATCGTTGAGTCCCCAAAACAATTGTTCTTAGCCTGATCATTTTGACAAACTTAACGCATGAATCAAATGATCAGATGACATATATAGGAGTTCATAACAACCTTAGGATTAAGATCATTGTGTATATGACCATCAATTGATGTGTTTGATTAATTCTATGAAACAGTGTTTAAACAAGTATTAACAAATCAATCTAGTCTAGTTCTACATACTCTCAGCATGCAAAGTACCTACACTAAAGTGTCCTACTACATTAGTAACCAGAATCTAGGTCACATGTATTCATAATACTAGTGGATCGTACTAGCAGTAATTAATCCAAAGATTCCATAAATTTATTTTACTGTGAATTGTTTTAAGTTTATTACCATAATCCCGTTCCTCTCATATCAATATAAGATTAAGACTACATAGATAAACTTTGGAATTTTCTGATATTCACTTAATATTATCGTATAATATCGGACATTGTCTATATATATAATAGTTTAATTCAATTATTTATTTCATTTAAAACATTTGTCAACTATAATTGCTTTAAGAAAACTATTCTCAACAATCTCTCACTTTTCCTAAAGAAAATTGAGGCATCTCTTTTAATATGTCTACCATATTCTTCTGACTGATTTTGTCTAACAAAGTCTTTTTAACAGTTTTATAAGAAACTATTTTGAAGTTATCTTCAAGATCATTACATCAATTATGTAATATTTTCTTGAATTAAATGATACTTCATTTCATGTGCCTTGCCCTCTCATGATTTCTTGTTCTTATAGAATAGTTGTATCTCCATTGCTTTCGCAATGATAGACTAGTTTTTTTATTCTAGTCTGAAATTCTTTCCAGAATGACAAAGAACTTAACTAAATCAAATATCCTATTTAACTGCTCGTAGCTATTACATTTCGACTTTTGAGGTGAAACATTTAAATTTGAAATGTCTAACACATTTCTAGATTAATGTGTTTGCTCAACAGTTATGGAAGCTGATGCTGATATCAATCTTTGAAGATTTAAAATCAGTTCATCCTTTGGGATTTTAGGTCACTGCCTAAATGCACATAAATATAATCTCTATTATATTCAAGATACTCAAAATTAAGTCCTTATAATTATTCAATGACTCAATCCATAATGGATTGACAACTGTTGACTATTCCCATTGTTTAACAAATGTTAATTCGAAAATATAACATTCGAATTAAACAGTCTATCACTAAGTTGTAGGAATAGTGTCTCATGTCCTCCTTTCTTGTAAAAGAATAAATGTACATTTATTATTTAGATAATACATTCTCCTTACCAGGAAGGAAAAACAACTTTCTTGGCGTTTGTAAACTAAAGCATTTATGCTTCTCATCTATATAAGTCGTTTGAGACAGTGCCTCAAGATTGTTCACTCAATCTCTATAGATTTTAATGTACAGAACATTCTTGGATTTTCTAAATCCAATATTTATAAATGTTCAGCTAACCATATCTTTTCTATTGACGACATCTCTATACCATTCACAATGATTAGAACGTTTTCAATATTAAGAATAAGAGTCATAACATAATCTTTCTAGTCGAGATCTTCAAATGATTTTGTCATGTCAACCATTCAGTAAAGACTACTTAGACATCCATTTGAATTAATCTCATAATCCATACATAAAGCAGTGGATAAGAGTATGTAAACAGATTCAAGTTTGGTTACAGTAGAAGATGTTTATTCAAATAATAAATTCTTCTTTCTGTTCACAGCCTTAGGCTATTAACCTATCTTTGAAAAGTCAGTACTTTCCTCTGTTCTCCTCTTCATCTTGAATATCCTGTTTCAAACTGAAGTTCAATAAACTTTAGTTGGATGCTCAAGAATCCAGATGTCATAGAATTCCAAATTATATTTCTAGATTCATGGTGTTTCAACCATTGTTTTCCGTAAAAGCTTTTTCATTTCATATACTAGTATGTAAATGAAGTATAGTTAGACTGTGTTACACACAATTTAACTATGTTTACATTTGTAATGGAGTAGTTACTAACACTCCCACTACAATAATGCTTTACAAAATTTGTGATATTCTTTGGTTTTATCACTGTTAATTATCAATAACTTGCTTACTTGACTTGCAGTCATTATTTCTAGTACAACTTAACTATAAAATACAGTGATTATAATAATCATGCTTTGTTAAAGTAGCATGAAAGAGATACAAACTCTTTTGTAATCTTTTATGATTATTAAACTATTTCATTAAATGACTTCATGGAAATTTTTTAACACATAACCACTTTTGAATCTCAACTTCTAAGTCTTTGATGTTGTACAATCAAACATGTATAGAGTATAACAAGTGTTAAAATTATAGAAATAATTAAGACGATAATGATTACTCATTATCTATTTAATCTTATCTAATATGATTTTATTCCATTTCCAAAATACTAATTTTGCTTAGTATTCTAGTTGTACATGAGTTGGGTTTGAACTCCAAGTTCACATGCAAATTACTTGAATTCCAAATTCGAGTTCAGACTTCCTTTTCATTAGATCAAAAAAGTCTTTAAGTGACTTTACTTTGAATGTTGCATGAACATTTCTAGAAATTTTCCTTTGTATTCAATCATAGTTGACCACATCTAAAATAAATGTCAATCAATATTGACTTACTATTTATTATTTCTTTTAGCGTTGAACATTAAAAGGTTCAACATATATCTCTATGTATTAGCTAAACAATTATGTGATTTTTGAGCTTTTGTTAGAGAAAGATCTTTTGATTAACTTTAATTAATAGACTATATAAACCGGGAGAGAACATTTAAATGGTTACAATAAAAGACTATCTTTTATTTATTTTATGTGTCTAATTAATTACAAACTAATCTAAAAAATAATTCACATATATGTTTCACTTAATTGTGGTTGGAATAAGATGTCTTATTAAATTTGATTTGCACAATAATAAATAATTCATAATTATCATTTATACTCATTAATGAAATAGGTGGAACAAGTATATTTCAAAAATAACAACTGAATTTATTATTCAAAAGAAATACTAAACTTGTTCATTCATCAAATAAAGGAATAAATAAACATAGTTTCTAAAAATAATTCTAGAACTGCTTTAAAGAAAAAGAACTTAATATAAAGTTGAAAATGAAAAAACTAATTTCCATGTCAGTTTTCTCTTGGTCTACCAATATGCAATCATTTTCTTGTTTTTCTTTCACATTCTTTTCTTAAATAATGCATTCCTAAAAATAAGACAAAAATATGGTGGCATAAAAATTTGAATCAACTATTCAAATATATTAAAAAGAGATGAGTAAATCATATTTACCCTTTCTTCTTACAAACTTCTTAAGTGATCAAAATAATATCTTTTGATCATTTCCCATATCTCGTATGTAGATCTAAGGTTCACATATCTTGATTTAATATCGTCTGGCACAGTCTTTAGTATGCAATGAAAAGCTAAATAATTAGATCTCATCCAATCCGCATATTTTTTATGACTACCATAATTAGATAAAGTTGATGGCTCATCTGGAGGCACATCAATGATTGCATCATACACTCTTAGTTCACTCAGAATTATGTGTATGTTTCTATACCAAACAACTAGATTGTTAAAGTCTAAATGAAAAGTACTTAGGTGGCCATCACGAGGATTCGCTGGTTCTTTTTCATTTTAAGGTTCTTGATTAGGATTAAGAGAATTAACCATTGTTGCTGGAAAAAATAAATAAAATATAATTAATTAAAACATATAATAAATATTAGATTTTATTTGGAAAAGTAAATATGATGCATGAATGCAACATATAAAAACACATAAAAAATATATACTAATCCATGATAAATTAATTTGAAAAGTTAATGGACCGCCTTAGGGTAGGTCAGACTAACTCCAAATTAATTTTGAGACAAATCGCAATTTTATAAGTGAAAACTTAAAAACACATTTTTCTCTTTTGACTTTGGAACTACCGCTAGTTTGGTCAAGATGCACTAGTCGTGCTTGAAAGCCTAGATACACCTTTGGAGTGTAGCCCATTATTTTCAATCAATGACTTAACTAAAGAGTGTGCCTTAGGGCCAGTCAAACTTGAAATACATCACTAATTATATTCTCATAAGAGAAGTCAACCTTGAGATAAAATAAACATATTTGGAAGCCTTTATTTAGGGAGGCCGCAAACGGAGATGACACGAGGTCCTTCCTATGCCTCTCGGTGTTCAACCAATAATGGAGATCATGTGACTTATTGTCATAACTCCCTCTCCCACTCACTATTTTGAAAAAAAGTATCTTTTTAATAAAATCAATATTTTTTTAATTTAGTTGTAAATTAAATTATTTTTACCAAATGATATTATAATAATTACCAATCAAATTAAGCAAAACAAAACAAAACAAAATTGTGCCCTTAATTCTAATTCTAATTCTAATTATAATTTTGCTTTAACTAAAAGAATATCATTTTTATTTTAATAAAATATTTTTCATTAAAACAACTTTGATTTTGATTTACCATCTTAACTAATTAAGACTAAATTTATTATTATATGAATGATCAAATATAGACATATAACAAAATATAGGACGTTCCTAATAACATGTTTCTACATGAATGTAATGCATGCAAATTGCATACTATGTGGGTATATGATGACATGTTATAATGCATAACAAAATATTAAACATTTTAATCACATTCAAACATTTATAATAAGTAAATAAAAGTGGGTATGGTAACTTTTGGGTATTTCTAGAAAAATTACAACACTTGCAAAAAATACATGAAAATGTAACCTAGACTAAGGCCTGATAAAAAGCACTTTGATCTTCAACCTTGAGATGTAGTCTTGTTGAGCCAATGACACCATTTTCCATATCCATTTTGAATTATACAAATTTTTAATTATTTTAAACAAACTTTTTAAAATAATTAAACTTTGGGCTTTAACACCCAAAAGTTTGTAAAGCCCAATTTTAATTTGAGTAATTTAATTCAAAAATAAAATTAAACAATTTAATTTTAATAAATTAAAATTCAAGATAATTTTAATTTTGGACATTTTAATTAAAACAATTTTAATTATGGAAGATAACAATTAAAACATTTTTAATTAAGGAATATAATCAACATTATTTCAATTAAAGAAATTCCAAATTAAAATTAATTTAATTCAATTTTTGACTTTGAATTAAATGAATAATTAAAAATAATTATAGTAACAACACACTATGGTTTGTTTGATACAAACCCTAGGTTGCACCAAAAAAAAGGGGCGGCGGCTGGAGGAGGCTCGGCTGGGAGCTATTGTGGGCATGGCTGGGCGTGGAGGCGCAACAGGTGCGCATAGGTGCTGTGCCTAGTGCAGGGGCGCGGCTGTGGCAGCGGGCAGGCGCAGGGGCGCGGCTGGGCTAGTGCGCAGGCAGCAGCTTGGGGCTTGTGCTCGGGGCTCGGGCTCCAATAGAATTTTTACCGAGAATTTTTAAAGAAAAAATTACAAAATTCCTATGCCCCAAAATGACTTACATATTTCATCTAGAAATTTTAAGAACAATTCCTAAACCCAAAAGCAACATAATAAGCAACCCTTAAGAATCTATCATTATGAAAATAAACATCCATCAATTCAAACATATATCATATATAATATAAAAATGCATATAATCCCACACAAAAATTAAAAATATGCGTAGATTAATGACCTGCTCTAATACCAATTGTTTGAAAAATATTCAGAGCACGCAGTGAAATTGGCGTGGTGGACCCATATACAATAATAAAATTTTCATTAATCATATAAACAGTTTATATTGTTAGGAACGAGTTTCCTCATACGCAGCGAAATGGTGGCGGGTTGGCCCAGTGTACAACAAAAATTTTGTAACATATTTAAAATATCTTTAAATATGCGGATCCATTAATATACATACATTAATCATAAGCAAGAAAAGAATAGAAAACATACCTCTTGATGCCTACCAAGTGTCCTTGCTATCTTTCCGTAATTTGAACAAACTTCCTATCCAAGCTGCTCCCAGGTACTTGCACCAAGATCTAACACAACGTTCTCTACACCTCAAGAAATGTGTGGGCACTTAGAGAATAAATGATGGTTAATTTCTGATTCTACTTGATGTACTCAACACATGAGATCAAGAGAATATGCCTGAGATTGGTTATGTGTCTTTTTCAGGGAGAGATAGAAAATTATCGTTATTTTCTTTTAGAGCGAATAATTCTTTCTTGAGTATTCTGTATATTTCCTGATAAGTCCACTTAAAAAGAAAATATTCAAATTTTAAAAAATAAATCTGTAACCAATTTAAAATTTATCTTTTAATTAATTAATTATCTTATTAATGAAAATATCCAAAAACTAACTTTTGAATTTTTCATTAATTAATTAATTAATTAAATAAATAAAATTAAAAAATCTATCCCTGAAAATCTGTGCAGTACACGCCACACATAGTCCATGGACTATGCGTGGTCGTGTACTACCCTATATTTTAGGGATATTTAATTTTTCCATAATTATTTAATTATTTATCCAAACTACCCTGTCAGATAAAAATATAACAACTTGATAATTAATTCAAATTTGAATTAATTATCTTTTTAACTAATTATTTGAATAAATATCAATCTTTTAAATTCAAATCTAATTTGAACTTATCAGATTATTATCTCTACGCAAATAAATATATTTAATTAATTTTACCAATTAATTAAAACCAATTTAAATTAAATAATAATTTCGAAATTAAATATTTAATTTATTATGATTTTGAAAATTATAATTAATTAATTATTTAATATAATTTCAAAAATAAATTTAATTATTTAATATAATTTTGAAAATTACATAATAATTAAATATTAATTAATTTTGTTAATTAAAACTAATTTGTAATTAATTAATTAATCATTATTATCACATAATTTCATATTTGGCCTGAAGAACAATTTTCTTCTTAAATATGTCTTTCAACCATTTTTCCCTTTGTATCGACTCTTGCCTTGAATAGTGTTGATAGAGCCGCTGTGGGGACCTATGGACCTATAATTCCAAGCTCCAATAAATTTGAGATTATTAATTAAACTCTTTAATTAAATTATCTTAATTTATTAATCTCATGATTACTCTACTATAAATATGAGACTGCACTCTTGTAATTATAGACATTTCATTTACTGAGTACTTTATAAAATAATGCGTCCATTGATATAATCATTGCATACAAATTAACCCTCTAATAATGGTTCATAATTAACCGGAAATAAAATTACCGTTTTATCCTTTTAATTATATCTTGTTTCCTTAAGTACCATTGACTTTACTAGTGAAGGTTAATTCATAACTAAATTATGAATTTGAGCTCAATAACCTTTCAGTCCCAAAAGTCAACCCTTAAGAGAACCATTATTTAATCTCTTTTGAGAAGGTATAGATTCCATATATGTATACTATGTCCCCAGCCATTTACAATAATGAGTTCTCAAAACAAAAGTTTTTAGCCTGATCATTCTGACAGACCCTAATGAGTGAATCAAAGAACTCATATAATATAAATAAGAGTTCATAGTAACTTCATGATTAAGATCTATTTGTATATGATCATCAGTTGATATATTTAATTAATACTTCGAAACGGTATTTAACTAAGTATTAATAAACATATCTGGCCTAGTTCTATATATTCTCTAATATATAAAGTGTTGACTGCGTTTTTAGCCAACGACGTGAGAACGTCAAATACGACAAACCTTCAAGAGAAATAAAAACGACACAGGCGGTTTAAACAGGAAAAGTAAATAACACAAGAGATTTTATAGTGGTTCAGCCTCGATTGTCGGTAATAGCCTAATCAACTTAGAGTTGTGATTTATAGATCTATACTCAAGATCAGATGGACTGAGCCAACTGAGTTTCTTCAGTACAGATTGTGAAAATACAAGAGTTCTCTCAAATATCAGCACTTTCTCTCTCTAGAATACACAGACCCAATTTTCTCTCTCTAGAAAGAAGAAGCAGAAGAAGCCCCTCTCTCATCCCATAAGCTCTCTATTTATAGGCCTGGGATCCTCAACTGATATCCCCTTCCCATAGGGATATTTTATTATTCATCTTATATTTATATTACAAAGAAACATTCAAAATTCGAAATGTAACAAACCCCCCATTTTTGGGAAGAATGAGAGATTCCCGCATATCTTGTTGAAGTTGTTTCTGGGAACTTTGACTTAGTCTCCTCTAGCTAGTTGATCCACCTCCTACTGACTACCCATGCAAGTGCTGGTCGAACGTGCATGGTGGTAGGACTTGTGCATGGTGGACATGCACTTCTCTCCTCTAACATGGCACTCTCCTCTAGCATGCCACTCTCCTCTAGCATGCCATGTTTCTCCTCGGACAAAATCCTTGGGGTCTCCTCGGACCAAGGTGGTAGGACACGCACTTTTCTCCTCTAACATGGCACTCTCCTCTAGTATGCCATGTTTCTCCTCGAACCAATCTCCTTGGCTTCTCCTCGGACCAAGGTGATCCGAGGCATCTCACCTCACCTCCTTGGCATCTTACCTCGGATAGGTCTGAGGCAACCTCCTTGGCATCTCACCTCGGATAGGTCCGAGGCAACCTCCTTGGACTTCTCCTCGGACCAAATCCTTGGGGTCTCCTAGGACCACCCTCTTGGGGTCTCCTAGGACCACATCCTCCTTGGGGTCTCCTAGGACTACCTTCTTGAGTTCTCCTCGGATGCAACTCCTTAGCTCTCCTAGGATCACTCTCTTGGCCCTCCTAGGATACACTCCCCTTAGCTCTCCTAGGATGCATTTTCCTTAGCCTCCTAGCATCAAGGTGCACTTGGCTTGGCTATGACATCTTTCAAGCAGTCCAAATTCCTCGTTAGTCTACCGGGTCACTTTATCACAACTCTGAGGAGTCAATGTATTTATTGACTATTAACGTGTCTTTTACTGACCATGCACTGCTACTTGTCACATTTATTGCCACGTCCTTGATCTCCAATTTTTGGGTATAACATAAAGTACCTCCACTAGAGTGTTCTACTACACTAGTAATCTGAATCTAGATCACATGTATTCATAATACTAGTGGACTATACTTGCAGTAATTAATCTAAAGATTCCTTAACTTTATTTTACTACAAACTATTCAAGTTCATTAATCTCAAACACAATCTTCCTGTACCAATACGTGATTGAGATCACATATACGAACTTAGGATTTTTTCTGATATTTACTTATATTATCATAGAATAATATTGTAACGACCCGAATTTGCTAATAGGGCTTAGAGCCTTGATTAGTGTGCCTGGAGGGCAATAAATGATTTAATATGTTAATATGTGGATTTATGTGAATATATGATAATGGTGCATGTTTAGTTGAGTTAAATGTGCATGTGGGCCCCGTCTGTATATTAAGGGTATAAATGTGATAAATGTTATATATATGTGATATGTCTGTGCAGCACGATCCGAGACAGTCCTGGGGAGCGGTTAGCCAGAAGGTCACAACAGGGTTGAGATTCCGACTCAGGGCGAGTCGGGGGGTAGTTCGGGTTCTAGATGTGTTATGGGGTTATCGGGTTAAGGAAATAAATATTTGGAGATATATTTGAGGATAGAATATCTAGGAGGGGACATTGGGGAAATTTACCATTTTGCCCTCGGAGATGTTTTGGTACCCCGAGCCTTGAGGTAACCTTAAAGCTTAAGCTGAATAAAACAAAACTTGGAATTGTTTAGAATACTTAGGAACCGAATTACATATTCCCTTCCCAGCTAAGGATAGTTTCTAAACTTCCTTTTCTCTACTCTCTAAGACAAAACTCAAGGAAAATTCTGGAGGAAGCTAGTTAAAGCAAGGAATTGGCTGAGAAATCTTAGGAGCTAAAAGCTTGAGGATTAAGGATCAAACTCAGGGACTAAGCTCAGCAAAGGTAAGCCTTAATTGTAGAGATTATGTTTAGAATTGCTGCTGGTTTGTTGGAGTTTGCATGTTAGTTAAGTTTGATCTATTCTTGAGTGTTTTAGTTGAGTTTTGGAGCAGGTTTTGATGGGTTTTGATGTTGAAGCTGGGCTAGAATATTGGGGTTAATTGTCTGGAACTGTTAGCTTGATTATAGGATGAATTGGTTTGAAGGAAATGCAGGAGAAAGGTGAAGAATTCTGGGTTTGGAGGTGAGGGCCGCGACCCTACGAGGGGCGCGCCGCGGCCCGTGTGCGCGCGCGGCCATGGGAGGCGGAGAAGTTCATGTGCACCACGGCGCTTGGTGTGCGCGCTGCGGCCCGTGTGGGGGTCAGTGAGGTGCTAGCCTCTGTTTCGAGGCTAGCCGTGGCGCTTGTGGGTAGGGCCGCGACTCTTAGTGCCAGTTTGTGTTTTTATGGGTGTTTAGGCTTGGGAACTCAATGGTTAAGGCTCGGGATGGATTTTATCACCCGAATTGATAGAATTCAAGGTTCCGGAGGTTAGGGTTATGACTCAAAGTTATTTATTGGATTAGAACTTGATGGATGGATATTGTTAATGTGTTGTGACTAGGGTTTCGGTGAGGCTCAAGTTAGAGGACTGTGCTCGGGACATCGGTGCTCGGAAAGCTCGGGACTCAGGTAAGAAAACCCTTGTTCCCATAGAGCTTGTATGCAGGGCTGAGCCCAATGTGTTTGAATTGCAGGGCGTAGCCCTTTGATTGAATTTGCTAGTATTCTGTACTTGTTTATTATGCTATGAATGCAATTATGTGAATGATCGGCAAGAACCGAGAACGGTGTAGACCGAGGTCGGCAGGGGCCGGGAACGGTAAAGGGCCGGAAACGGCGTTAGGCACGTTGAGTGCAAGGCCGAGTACGGCAAGGGGCCGGGAGCAACGTTGAGCATGTGGAGTGCGAGTTGCCAGGGCGAGTCTCTAAAGGATACTTGGGATATCCTCACGGTGTGGACCGCGAACCCAGGGTCTGGTAAGGCACCTGGGACGGCTAGGTCGTATGTGCTTAGCCTATTGATGGCCAGTTTATGTACTTGGTGTATGTTTTGCATATGTTATCTGTTTGTGGGTTTTCTTGCTGGGCTTCGGCTCACAGATGCTTTGTGGTGCAGGTAAGGCAAGGAGAAAGCCAACCAACCATGAGTGTAGCAGGCGTGAAGCGGCGTGTACATGTTTGGCTTGCCTGGCTATCACAGCCAGTGGATTTTTGGGAGATGATTGTAAATAAACTTAGATTTTGTCGTTTAGTTGACTTGGTTCAGTTTATATGTTGTAAATATTTCTAAACTGTATTTTGGGATCCCAAGTGTTAAACTTTTATGAATTTCAATAAAATGGAGTTATTTCTAAAGTTTTTCCTCTGTTTATGGCTTAATTACACTATTTGACTTAAAACCTCGATTAGGGAGTTGAATGCACGTTTTTAAACTCACTTAGTAACGACTCTAAGGAATTAGGGCGTTATAGCATAGGCCGCTATGTGTTTGGCCTGTTAGTTTTTTTGCTGTATACTATGGATTGCTATGTTATATGTTATATGTTGAGTTTTCTTGCTGGGCTTAAGCTCACGGGTGCTCTATGGTGCAAGTAAGGGCAAATGGAAGGTTGACCAACAGTGAGTACGGAGAGCCTGGAGCGATGGGCACATGTTCAGCCTACTTGGCTGCCACAGCCAAAGTTATTTTGGGGAAATGTACTGTAATGATCAGCTTTGTGGCTTAGGTCAACCGTAATTATAATTTTGAGTTGTAATATATTTTATAAACAGTATTTTGGGATCCTAACTGTATAACTTTTTATGATTTCAATGAATGTCCAATTGTTTTTATATAATTGATGTCATTGAATGAGTTATTTCAGTTTAGTCACAATTTTAACCTAAAACCTCAATTAGCGAGCTAATGGCACATTTTTAACTCACATAGTAACAACTCTAAGGAAGGAAGGCATTACAATACTCATCCATTGTTCAGCCTTCAGTGATTCTGGCCCTCCCTCAAAAGTAGGAGGGTTTTGCATCCTGAACCTCTCATACAGGGGTTCCCACCTGCTCTCAATCTTAGGCTGCGCTAAAACTGATACCATGGCAGGTGGCAGAACCGGTGCAGCGTTCCTTGAAGGAACTTGTTGTCTCTGTAGTCGAATCTTGTCTTCCCGTCTCTGTAGTCTTGCTTGCATATCAGTAAGCACTTACTGCCAATCCTGAGGGGCAGGTGGAGGGTTCTGACCTTAGTCATCCACTTACTGCCAATTGCCTTGGTATAACTACCCAAGTATATCTGCAATCAACGACTTGGCTAATCAGGCAATGATAACGGGTTCCAAAAGCCACCCCACGATCCAAAACCAAACAAATAAGAAAACACTCACAATCATAATGCTAATACGCATTTCAATAGCTTTCACAGACAGCAACAATGTTACTGTAACATCCTAATAATCTAGGATCGTTACACTATGTGTTTAAAATAGTGCTTCACTCACTAAACGAGTCATTTGGACTTAAAATGTGTAATCAAACTAACTCAAGGATTAGGTCTTATAAATTTTGGTCAAACAGTAACCATTTCATTAAAAAGGATTAAGTTTGTACACGGGATCCCAAAAAGAGTTTTTAACTGATACAACAGATCCAAAATAAATACAAAGGGTCGGCCTAGGTGGCAAAATCAGGGTTCAGCCCTAGTTCTAGCAGGTAATCTCGGTCGTGACGCTCGAGTAGGCCGCATATGTACACTCTACCCCTAAAGCTCTCTAACTCATGGCTAGTCCAGCTTTTCCTTCCCCTTAGCTGCACCACGTAGCAACTGTGAGCCAAGGCTCAGCAAGAAAACATAGGTAAACTCATAAACAGTTATTCAATAGATTTCAGATCATAAATAGCATGCTTAGCAGTAATAACTATACTCAGGCATGCTTTCAATTCAATTAAGTGGCCATAGAGCCACACAGGTGCCCATTGAACTAACCCCTTGGGAAACGGCTATAGGGCTGGTCAATCGTGAACCACGCTCTATATTTCAAGTGGCTATAGAGCTGAGCAAGAAAATATCATGCTTTCGAGTTGGCCCAGCCACAACGACCTGCGCTCCACACGCTTTTGCCGACCACAACTTATAAGTCGAGCTAATCAACCAAATATAAAAAATAAGCATTCATCATTCAATATAGATATACACAGTGCACTCAATCATGTTTAATCAAACATACCAGACATGGTTATAACCATGTTCAATAATTAGGGCTCGAGCCCTAATCTTAGATCAGGTGCAGTTTTCCTACCTCAAGTCCTGAGCGATTTAGTTTAGCGACCCTGAGTGCGATCATTTTCCCTCGATCCCAACGGTACACCCTAGTCACAACCATAACAAGGAATAACCATCAAGGAATGAACCAATAAAGGCTTCTGGACCAAGTCCTAGCCTCCGGGACCTTGAATTTTATTAAACTAGGTAGTAGAACCATTCCCAAGCCCTTAGGTTTGGGTTCCCATAACCCAAAACCTATTTTTTTAGTTTTTTTCGAATTTGAGTCGCGACGCCCCCCACTAAGGGTTGCGACGCCTGACTAGGCAGAGAGCCTACCAAAATTTCCCTTGCATTTGCACCACGGGGCCAAGGCGGTTCGAGGCACCCCAAACCTCGAAGGTGCTCATGCAAGCCACGATGATATTGCCAAGCGCCGCGGCGCTACCTTGAAACCCATAAATTCCATCGATTTTCAGAAATCGAAAATCTTCCATAACCGTCCCAACATGGTTTTAATACAATTTGACCACAGAATTAATCTCAGAAACACAAAAACATAGTAAACAATATTTAAAACTCAACCAAAACCCAAAATTCAAACCTTTTCCCAAGAACAGTTAAAAAGAAAACAAAAGCTCAAAAACTAGAGTTACCTCTTGCAAAATTTGAATTCCAAGTTGTTCCCCTTGCTTGAAAGGTTCTAGACTCTACCAAAACAACTTTAATCCCGTCCAACCTTTGCCTCCAAGCTTGAACTTCAAGAGTTTTCTCCAAACCACAATGAACACACACACACACACTAGGGAGAGAAAGAGAGAAATGAGAGACAGAAGGAGTGTTTTCTGTTTTCTGAGTTTTATCAACTCAGTCCTTAGCTGAATACTTAATGGTCTCAAAAGACCAAAATGCTCCTGGTCACTTAGTCATTCCCTATAAGCCCCCAAGGGAAAAAAATAACATTTGACACTCTAATCCCACTAGACCTCAAATTCCCAATTAATTCTGTCAATCCCGGAATACCACTATTTTTCCCCAAATATGACTCATACTCCAATGAGTCCTGGTAACTCACAAATTTACCAAAATACCTCTTGGCTCAGCCTGAGTCGCTACTATGCTCAAAATGACTGACTCCTGCCGAATATCACAAATATATCCACATAATAATGTGATCTCAAACATATAACACATATAATTGCAATTATACCCTCAATGAGTCAAAATTTTGCAGACGTGCATTTTCAACCAAAGTGGGCCTTTAAACATATTTGATACACATAAACATGCATAAACAATCATATCATAATATAACTCATATAATCCACATAATCACATAAATATTCAACGGTTAACACATAGTTATCCCACGTGCCCTCCTGAGACGCTAATCAAGGCGCTAAGCCTTATAAGGAACTTTGAGACATTACAGTTACTAAGCGCATTTTCATATACACATAGCAGTCAAGGGCTAGGCCCTATCAGTATATTACATGCCTCCCATACTAGCATGCAGATAAGGCATATATATTCCAGTTAAACAGTTAAAAACATATTTAACATATAAGGTACCAAACCATGAGTCGAGCTTATCTTTAGCAACGAGCGCACACACTTAGTCTATCTTCAGTCTCAATTAAACCTTGGTAGCTCTCATACCAAGTTGTAATGCCCTACTAATCCAAGATTGTTACACCATGTGTTAAAAATAATGCTTAACTTGTTAAGCCAATCATTTGGACTTAAAAGTATAATTAAAGTTAAACAACTGTTTAAGTATTAAAAATTTTGGTCGATAAGTAAAATAGATATCCCAATAGACATTATTATCTAATGCATGCCTTATAACCACAATCAGATTCATAGTTATTCTTCAACAAGTATAACGACTCATGCCAAATAGATGCATACCGCATCCTTGCAATGGCCATGTCATAACGGCCTACGTTATGCATGTATATTGCCGATAACGACCCCCATCTGATCATTCACAAACAACTATATCAACATATATATATATATATAGAGCAAACATTTAACATTAAACAAGTTCAAGGCACAGTCATAACCGTGTTTGATAATCAGGGCCCATGCCCTACACTCAATACAAGTGTCAGTTTTCTTACCTCGAGTCTCGTGAAAAAGGTAGTATGACCCTGAGTGCAATCCCTTTCCCAAGCCTTACGAAAACCCTAGTCACAACATCAGCGATATATTTATTAGGAACTGTAATGTCCTAGTACCCTAGAGCCATTACCATGTGATTTTAAAATGTGCAATTAACTCGCTAATTGAGGTTTTAGACCCAAAAGTGTGATTATGTTAAAATGAAGATTCTTTTAATAATCCTTTCATAAAACGGTTTAAACATTCATTAAAATTATAGAAAAGTTACATGGGATCCCAAAATGTTGTTTAAGACATATTTACAACTCAAAAGTCTTTATACAGTCAACCTAAGTGACAAAATTGGTCATTTACACAACATTCCTCAAAAGTACCACAGTCGTGGCGACCAAGTAGGCCAAACATGTACGCACCGCTCCATGCCCTCTAGCTCATGGTTGATTGACCTTTTCCTTGCCCTTACCTGCACCATAGAGCACCCGTGAGCCAAGGTGCAGCAAGAAAACTTCACAGCACAACATATAATAATTTATTTCAACAAATGAATAACTAATCAAACACAATAGACAATCTACAAGTTTCTATTAGAATTCATGACAGCAACCTAAGCCGGTCAGGGTGCGTTACCAGGCACCAAGTTCACTGTCTTAACCGAGTGGGTGAGTACGACATCCTTATAGGGTCTCACCCTGGCGACCTGCATTCAACATGCTTAATGCTGATCCCAGCCTTTGCCGCTCCGTCACAAACACATGTATGACGTAATATTTACAAACAATTTCACATAAGACTAAGCACAGATAATCGGGTCATGCCTTGCTCTACGGGCACAGACAGTTTTCTTACATGAGTCACGAGCTGACAGGTGCAAGGCGATCCTGTGACAGCCAGAATCCCGTGATCCGTAAGGGGAAAGACCGGGTAAGCTGTGCAATCCCACACCGCCTGGGGAAGGTCAAGTGTGATGATTCTAAGACTGTGTAGGTATGGGACTACACAGTTGAAGATGGCTTAAATGGATTGATGGGTACTACCTATATCAACAAGATGCATCTTCTTTTCGGTAGCCCATCACCTGAGAACTCCAAAGTTAAGCGTGCTTGACTTGGGGTAATCTAAGGATGGGTGACCTCCTGGGAGGTTTTCCTAGGAAGCATGTGAGTGAGGACAAAGCACGCTGAAAAGACTCGTGTTGGTTTGTAGGGCCAGTCGTCATTCTAGAAAGCAGCCATAGTGACGTGGGGCGTCACAGATCCCGAGCACCATCCCTAATCCCGAGCCTTAGCGGTAAAACCTAGTCGCAACGTAATAATAAATAACCATCATAATATAAACTGATTAAAAGCTTTTGGAATAATATACTAGCTTCCAGGACCTCGAATCCTACTAAATCGGTAGTAGGATCATTCCTGAGCCCCTAAGTTTGAGTTCCCGAGCCCAAAAACCCTAATTGGCAAATATTTTCTATTTGAGTCGCGACCCTCCTCAGAGGCACCGCGACCCTCTACGAGTCAAAGAGCTCAAAGCTCTCACCTTGGGGACATGGGCTGCGACGCTCCTTAAACTGCATCGCGGTGCTTGGGTGATTCAGCATGCCCCCTAAGGCCTTTTGAGTTCACGCGGGTCACAACGCTCAATAACAGTGTTGCGGTGCGACCTTGCGAACCCAGTTTTTCCCAACTTTTTTAGATTTCTCAACTCCCCAAAAATCGTTCCAAACATGCTCTAAGGCCAGAATTAAGACCCAAAATTTTCAATGCACTTAGAGAAGAACAAACACCTCAAAAAACCAACTAAATCCCTAATTCAAATCAAAACCTAACCTAAGTCTAAAACTTAGCTAAACCTCAAACCTTAGTAGAAATTCACCAAAAATCAGAGGGAAAACCTTACCTCCACTGAGAATCTCAACCCCCTTGAGCTGCTCCACCTAATCCTACCTTCAATTCCTCAATTTTTTGAGCCAATCTTCCAAGGTTTCACTAAGCTTCCAAGCACACCAAGGGAGGGAGAGTGAGCCGAATAGAAAGAGAGAGAGAGAGAGAGAGAGAGAGAGAGAGAGAGAGAGCAGCCAAGAGACTAAGTGTTCCCTTTCTGATTATTTCTCAAAGCTACCCCCAAGTCTATCCTTAGTAGCAAAGGACCAATAAGCCCCTAGATCAATTGCTAGCCCTTTAATACCACCAAGAGCTAATCCATCATTTGCCACATTCCCGCTAATTCCTAGAGTAGTCCTATAAATCCCCAATTAATCCTGGCATACCCAAATAATCGCTAAGTAACTACTCGGTAACCCCGAATACGTACTAAATTCCCAAAATACCGCTAGGCTCACCCTGAATAGAGTATTTGACCCCGTTGTGACTATTATGCTAATCCACTCACTAGTTACGCCTCAGACCACACATCTCAAATATATCCCCATTTCATTGGGTCTCACTCATAACAAATACATAATTACATTTATGCCTCAATGGGCCAAAATTGCAAACATGCCCTTATTAACCAGAACGGGCCCACATGCATATTTAATTCACCGAAACATGCATATATATATATATTCACATTACCATATAAATCATTTATACCACATGATCACATATATATTAAATTAATTCCATATATAAATCCGATTATGCCCTCTTGGCACAGTTACCAAGGCACTCAACCTTATTAACAAATTTGGGACGTTATAATTGTCCTCTCTCAAACATCTCGGAACACTAATCCCGCACATTAGAATCTAACTTCGAAGTCAAGTTATTTTCCCTGTGACTTCCTTGTAACACCCACACTAGAGTGGTAGTCTCATCACATAAGAATTTATCTTTCTTCTATCCAAGATTTCCACTGGCCTTTCCTTACATAATAAATTCCACTGAAATTCCAGGGTCTCTTCACCCAATCAAGGGCAATACTCAACACTTCTTCTCTTAACATTTGCACTAGTAATACCTCATGAGCCTCTGCCCATATCAATCCTTAATATCTTAATCGGTCCCCTCGAACTGATTCTGAACCAGGATACTTCCTGTCCCTCGTTTCATTTCCCAGAATGAGTACTTCTCATTCCTTAACTCACAATATCTTATTCAGAGTCACTCTAATCATCGACCGACATTCATCACCGTGACAGTCCAATCAAGGGACCGCATTAGCCTCAATATCCTAAAAACTTACATATCTGAGGTAAAATACTTAAAGTATGAGTCGTTCCTTCAGGTTATCAGTCCGTCTGAAGGTAACCAATAATTCCAAATTCCAATCTTATACTCATCGCCTTCTATGGCCCTTTTCAGAACTTGGAGAATAAAGGGTGTCACTTCGATGTTATCGACTTCGGTGTCCCACAGAGTCGTATGGTCTCCTTTCATACACACTCATTCTTATGATATCTCACTCACACAAACCAGAGTGTGTTAACCCAATATGTCGAGTCACAACTTCTTGTATCCATTCATCTTATTTGCAATCTGAGGTGGTCCAACCCCCCTATGATCCATAACTATTTCCCCCTATGCTTACTCTAGGATACCCTATAGTCATAATAGCCTCTTTGGCTTCCGATTATCATTTGTCACTTTTTAAAAGATTAGGAAGTGCATCTCCTGGTATACAAATTTTAGGTCTTGTTTCCCATTAAAACTTCTTGGATACAACAATCATAAGGGGTGGTATAAGATTCATCCAAAATCTCTACCTCAATGCCAACATCCATCAGATCACTCATATGAACCTCATTTCTTAACCTATCCATGCTAAAATGTAGGATTCTTAACCATTCCTAGAAGATCCTTTCTTCTGTATTTCATTATTCATAAAGGTATATCTGCTAATTATCAATCACGGGTCTTATACCAATCCTAGTCGTTACCTCGCCCTAATCGAGGCTAACATGTATTAATGTAAACTTAAAGTCCCATGTAGAGCATCTATATTCTTATTCCTTTATCCACCATGAAGCAGGAACAATCCGATATTCAGTCTACAAACGGTCGCACCCTAATCCTTAATGCATCGCACTATAATTCCACATTTTAAGCAAGGACAATGTCCTTTGCACTGTCCTCCTGTACCAATCCATCACATGCATATTCTAATACCATGGCATGTGAATCAACCCTTATTTCAACTTCTAAGAATCCAGCACACAACTATACATTCAAACAAACTTTAGGTTTCTTCGTTGCTTCAGTCAAGGGTATGGCGATCCTCAAAGATGCTTCAAGTAAAAGTTGATGTGTCTTACCGGTTCCCAGTGATTCAAACCCCTAAGGCATTCCTTTAGCAAATTCATTATTGTTTCTATCTTAATGAACTCATACGCAATCCCATCACTTCCCATAATGCGATTTGAACATACTCTGGAGAAATCGAAACTTATCCCTTCCAGAACCTTACATGTAACCCCGCTTCCTTAGGCTTGGTAGTATTAACAAAGTTATTATTCACATTCCGCTTCAAACTGGAAGTAGTCCAAAACATTCTTGATTGATCCGATTACGACTTGTCCAAATCATCTCTGTACTCTCTTCTTGTCGGATTTACATGGTCCACTAGCGCATTATTTAGTTTAAGAGCCTTCACTAAAGATCCATCACATCATACTTGATGCGAGAGGTAATTCTTGAAATGTCTATTTCCTTGATCCTCAGCTGGTAATAACATGATCGAGGGTCAATTCTTGATAGCATTGTCCTACTCTGCAACTGGGCGAATAAATCCTCCATTCTTGGCAATGGATATCTTTTCTTAACAATTACTTTATTTGGCTATCCATATGCAATACACATTCTCTCAGACTTGGCCTTCTCCTTAACAAATCGCATTGACATGTCCCATGGTGGGATGCTCCGTCTAATCACCCTTAAGTAAAATAACTTCTTTGATTGAACCTTTAATTTTGTCTACTCAGCTAGCGTCATTCTTCATGATGTCTCTGATACTGGTTCTATTCTTGCCTTAATCCCGTAGCACACTCAATTTCCTAGTCGCGACAGAAATCCTGGTGAATCCTTATAAACCTATTTGGAACCTCACTGACCGATCTAGTTTCCCTCTGGTCTAATGATATAATCCTTGGTGGCACCTACCATAAAAGCTAGGCATTTCGTGAACACAACCGGGCCCTTCCTTTTAAACTCAGAAGATCCCATCCTTCCCTTACAGTCCATGGTTCTCCCTTACTTGGAAACTAATCTATACTTAGGATCATACCAAAATCCTCATATAACCACCTCAATAAATTATTACTACTAACTTTCTACCCATAATACTCTGACCCATCTCCTGGAAACTACCAACTTTCCCTAGTAGACACAAGATCTCAAGCCCCATAGCAATGTTTTGACTTCTCTCTAAGCACTCCTTTTATAGACTCAATTAGACCATCTAATTTAATTAAAAAAATAAATAAAATAATAGCAATTTTAAACCCCTAGGCCAAAATTATCATGGGCTTTAGGCCCATGAAATTTTCCATTTGATTATAAGCCCATTGGACTTAAAAACAAGGCCTGTATTATTTTCTATTGATTTAATTAATTAAATAATCATTTATCAAATTAATTATTTATAATTTGAACATTGATTTAAACTTATTTATTAATTTAGATACCAATTTATCTTAATTCATAAATCTGCCATAATTTTTCTTTTCTTCTCTAAATTACATAACTCTGCGAAACTATCCAAAATTGACCTGGTCAACTTTGATAATTCTAATTGATAGTTAAATCAATTAATTGAGACTATCTAGATGATTTTATCTGAGGTACAATAGGGACCATGGGCCTATAAAATCAAGTTCCAATAAGTTATCATAAATTTAACAAATAAATTTACTATCTTATAAATTCCTCGTGATTCCACTATAGACTCGGAATTGCACTCTTGAATTCATAGAACGCTCTATAACAAATATAGATACGCTATTAATTATCCATTATTACAACCAAAATTTTCACTCAATCCTCTATAGACAGTCTACAATGAGATGAGACTAAAATACTGTTTTACCCCTCATTATATTTTATCCTTAAAACATTTAGTTCCTTGTATAAATGATATTTCAGTAAACTAATTTAATTGCTGAAATGAGATCTCTATCATTTAACACCTTGAACCAAACTAAAAGGAAACCATCATTTCACTTCTTCATCAAAAAGCTATAGATGTTCATATCTATGATTAACACTACCACTCAATTATACGACCGAGTTCCCAAGATGTAAGTATGGGCTAGTACGTAGGGTAAGCTGGTAACGAACAAGTGAAAGAACTCAAATAATACAATCAGTTAGAATACTAACCACTCAGAATTGAGATTGAATTGACATATGGCAACTATATGATATGACTAGAATAGATAATAACGGTATGTTTACTTATCTTATCAACTGTCAATAGCGGTCCTGTTCGATGTAACAAATACATATGATCTTATCTACTTTGCTAATGTTCTGGAAAAAGAACATAACACTGTAATGTGTAAGTAGATCATATTGTAGATTAGCAAGTTAGTGTAAATCCTGTGCACTGACTAATCTTAGGACTAATTTATTTTAAACATATAATCATATTTATATTCCACTATGATTACGTCACTATAAATACGATTAGCTATATGCTCGGGATTTAATATAAGTTTATATTAAACAAATAATCATGAAAATAAAACATGTGAGCAAAGTGATTGACCAAGTCAAAAAATGATTTCTATTCTTTTATTGAAAATAAAATGAGAATTACAAAGAATTTGGGTTTTAATTAGGACATAAAACCCCAACAAACTCCCACTTGCACTAATTGAAACTAATACCTTAATTATACTAATTTCATTTCCTTGATATGCTTATCAAATGTAGCTTCTAGTAGTGCCTTTGTAAATGAATCCGAAAGATTGTCTTCAATTGCAATCTTCATAACCTTCACATCCCACCTGGCCATATATTCTCAAATAATGTGATACTTCCTTTCTATATGCTTACTTCTCTTGTGACTTTGAGGTTCTTTCGAGTTGGCTATAGCTCCTGTATTGTCACAAAAAAACACAAGCGGTTTATCCATTTCTGGAATAACACCAAGATCCAAATAAAACTTCTTTAGCCAGACTATTTCCTTAGTTGCTTCTGACGCGACTATGTACTCAGCCTCCATGGTGGAATCTAAGATTGCAGACTACTTTACGCTTCTCCATATCACAGCTCCACCCCTAAGAGTAAACACCATTCCAGAAGTAGACTTCCTGTCATCGACATCAGTCTGAAAAACTGAATCGGTGTAGCCTACAGGGTTCAGAACACCACCCTTGTAGACTAACATATAATCCCTAGTCCACCTTAAATAATTCAGGATATGCTTAACTGCTATCCAATGTTCCAGTCTTGGGTTTGACTGATACCTGCTCACTACTCCAACTACATAGCAGATATCTAGTCTAGTACAGAACATGGCATACATCAGACTTCCAACTGCAAATGCGTAAGGAACTTTTCTCATTACATCTTCCTCTTCAGGAGTCTGGGGAGACTGCTTCTTTGAAAGATGAATTCCATGGCGGGACGGTAGATGCCCTTTCTTGGAATTTGTCATTGAGAAACGTTCAAGCACTTTATTTATGTAAGATACTTAAGATAGAGCTAAGAGTCTGTTCTTTCCATCCTTGATGATCTGGATACCTAGAACATAACTCGCTTCACCCAAATCCTTCATCTGGAATTGAGTGCTCAGCCAATTCTTCACATTTGATAATTTCTTAACATTGTTTCCAATGAGTAAGATATCATCTACATAAAGAACCAGGAATACCACTTTTTATTTGCCTTCAGTTGGTAAACACATGGCTCATCAATATTTTGTTCAAAGCCATAGGTCTTGATTATTTCATCAAACCTAAGATTCCAGGAACGAGAAGCTTGCTTAAGTCCAAGTTTGATAAGTCATAAGTCAGATTTTCTGATAGTTTTAGATTCTCTCTAAACACAAGTCATTTTCTAAGCCTCTTTGTTATTTTCTCTTCTTCTCTCTATATCTATCTCATGTATTGAGAATTTCCCACACTAGTCTAGGTGATTCTAAGGATACATTGGAAGATTGTGAAGAAAATAGAAGATCGGTTCAGTTTCTTGATAATACTCTGTGACAGAGAGGATACAAGAGTTAGAGAAACTGAAGGAAGGACTCTTTCAATCCACTACGTATACTGTAAGTATTCTTGTCTTTGTTTCTCTTTGAATTCAATTTTAAAAACATGTTTTAGGCTATCTCATATTAATTTTTTTAATATTAGATATACATGAAAATAAATAAAGATCATGTATAAGTTTTCCTTACAACTCTATGGTCACGTAGCTAGAGCATAGGCCCGAGAGTTGGCGTAAAAGCCAACTGAATAGAGCGACGGCCCCAGGGTTATCCAATGATCACTCGATTGAACTTACATAATATTGGTTATGAATTGATGTCGCTGATTTTTTTTGAATGGTTATTTTTAGTTATATTCTCTGTTGTTTTACGTTCTATTTTCTTGCTGAGCCTCGGCTCACGGGTGCTTTATGGTGCAGGTAAGGGAAAGGGAAAGCTTGACCAGCCATGAGTTGGAGAGCTTCGGTGGCAGCATGTACATATGCAGCTGCTCGACCATCATGGCCGGGGTTATCTCGGGGGAACTAGGGTTACAACCCTGTTTTGCCGTTTAGGCTGGCTGATGTAACTTTTGTTATGTATTTACTTTGTTTAACAGTTGAGTTGTAATACTTTGGGATCCCATGTTATATAAAACTTTTGGAATAAAAGTCAGTTGTTCTTTGACCAAATTTTTTAACCCTAACCCTTATCACTAACCTTAGTTACACATTTTGTAACGACCCAAATTCGCTAATAAGGCTTAAGGGCCTTGATTAGTGTGCCTGGAGGGAATAATGGGAATTATGTGTGACTTTGATGAGTAAATGCATGATTATAATTTAAAGCATGATATATGACTATTTGAATATTTGAGATGCATGACTATGTGTATTAGAATGCATGTAGGCCCTGATTAGGTTAAAAGGGCATAATCGTAATTTCAGCCATTATGGGCATAACTATATTGATATATGTGATAATTGTTGAGACCACATTATTATGTGGATATATCTGTGATCTGTGACTCGAGACGATCCTAGTGAGCGGTTTAGCGAAAAAGTCATGGTGGGGATTTATACCCGGCCCGGGGTGAGCCTTGGGGTATAAATGGGAATTTAGTGAGTATATTGGAGTCTATTTTGACATCGAGGAATATTATTGGTGATTAATTAGGTATTGGGAAGCAAGCGGGGAAATATTAGAGACACTCGAGGAATTAATGGGAATTGGGTAAAATGACTAGAATGCCCTTAAGTGGATTAAATGGTAGGAAATAAAAGGGAGGGCATTAAGGTCATTTGGTTTTTTTTAAAGATGGGTATTACTAAGGCTTTATGTTAGTGGAAGTTGTAGAAAAGTATAGAAGTCTGAAAGAGAGAAAAGAAGGGAAAGGAAGAAAAGAGAAAGGGAGAAAACAGAGAGAGTTTCCTAAGGTCGGTTTATGCTTTCTTCAACAGTTTCTTGAGTATTTTTGGAGCAAAGCTCAGGGAGGAGCTAAGTTAAGCTGAGCATCAAGAATCCTAAGCTAGGCTTGGAGAATTGGCAGAGGTTTAGCAAACACTTGAGGGAATTCAGGCCAAAGGTTGAAGAAGAGCAAGCTAAGGAGGTGTAGAGGTTGTATTGAAATCGAAATCCCATTAAAGGTATGAATTCGGAGCTTCTAACTCTGATGTTTTGACTGGTTTCAGCTGAGTTTCTGAACTTAGGGCCAGCTATGGTGAATTTTGAGATTAGGGATGCATGTGTTTGGGTTTTGAGTATTTGGGGTGCTTGGGATGAGTGGAGTATGTTCATAAGGTTGTTTTTGAGTTTGGTGAAGGTTTGGAGAAGTTTTGGTTGAGTTTGGTTCGAGGAAATCGCAGGAAGCGAAACTGAGGTGGTGCCTGTCTGTGACTAGCGCTACAGCGCTAGCCTTTGGGCACTGTAGCGCTAGGCCATGCATGCTTAGGAGATTTTGCTTCTGTTTGTAGCGCTTTAGCGCCCTCCAATGAGCGTTGTAGCACTACCATGTCTCCAGAAAAGGGATTTTAGGGTTGTTTGCAAGGGTTTTTTACCAAGGGTTTGGGGTTTGATTCCACCACCTTGTTTGGTGGAACTAGGACTTCCCGGGGGCTCGGGATTGGTCCCGAGGCTAGGTTTTGGACTTGAGGTTTGATGATGACTTTGACCTATGGTTGTGTTTAGGTGAGCGCTAGGGCTCGAGAGGGATCGTGCTCAAGGAGTCAAGTGATCAAAGCTAGCGAATTGAAAGGTAAGAAAACTGTACCCCGTTATATGTTGTGATGGGACTAAGTGCTCCCGATATTTGTATTGTGTCAATGATGGTATCATGCCATGGGACATGTGATAGCGGCCTAAGAGTGCCATACACAATATTTGCGCACAGGGCGCGGCTTGGCCAATGGTAGCCTAGGACAGCTTAATATTCACTGAGCTCGGTTTAAGCGGGCCGGAGTCAGTGGGATAACGGAGGGAGCGGCCTGAGGGCGCTGGCCCTAGTTATCATTTGTGAACTGATATATGATATGAGTTGATATGTTTAGTATGTTGAATACTTGATTATACTGAATTATTATATGGTTGAGAACATGTGATGCAATATGAGATATTGATTTGTCTGTTGATTGCTTATGCTCTGTTGTTGTGTTTTCTTGCTGGGCCTTGGCTCACGGGTGCTACGTGGTGCAGGTAAAGGCAAAGGCAAGCTGGACCAATCCTGAGATGGAGAGCTGCGGGGTTGAATGTACATAGCCAGCTGTTCGATCGCCATGGTCGAGGAGTGGATCAGAACAGGGATTGCCTAACTATTTGTTTTGCCTTAATATGACTTGTTATTGTATCTAAACCTTATATCTTTTGTAAACAGTTTTTAATCTTAATATTTTTGGGATCCCGTGTAAACAGGAAACGTCTCTTTATGAAAAGTGTGACTTTTGAGACCAAAACATTTTAACCCTAATTCCTTTATAGTTTCAAAATCACGTTTTTGTAATCAAACGACTTGATTAGCAAGTCTAGCACTTAATAAACACACAGTGTAGCGGTCCTGGCTATCCAGGGCGTTACACGTTTTAAGCCAAATGACCTGATTAGCAAGTCTGACACAATTTTAAGTACACAGTGTAACAGTCCTGGATTAGGAGGGTGTTACAATATTTATTCCAAGATAAATATCAATTAATTTAAAATTAACTTTATTTTAAAATATCAGTTTTAAATTAAATAAATAAATATCATATTATAAATAAGATATTTATTATTTTCTCTCTTTATATTAATCTAAACAAGATTAATATTAATTTTAACATATAGTTTTCCAAAATAAAAACTATATAGTTACAAAATTAATTAATTCACAATTAATCAATTACCCATAATTATCAAATAATTATTTCCTTGCCCTGGAAAATTAATTCCTTTGCAATTTAGTCCTTTTTCTTAACAAATCTTTCTTTTGACATCCTTACCCTTGACGGTGTAGGACAGATGTGATTTGGGGACCATGGACCTATAATACGAAACTCCAATAAACTAGATTATTAATTAAACTCTTTAATCTAATAATATTATTTATTAATTCCATGATTACTCCACTATAAATATGGATTTTTTTTTTCGATGAAAGAAGAAATATATTGAACCTCAAAACCAACAATACAAAACAAGCTCAAAAGAGCCCCTCCAACCGAGGATTACAAGAGATTAACACTCTCAAGAAAAATTACATCTTTACTAGAAAGCTTAGATCTAGGCAGGTTTTTAACTCTAGCAAGTAAGCTTTTTTGCAACACAGCAAAAACTGAGTTCACAAAGGAAGACCACTGATTATATAAGCATTGATTCCTGTTCCACTAGACCAAATACACCACAGCAGCTAAACCAGCAGCAAGAAGCTTTTGCTGAATACCTTTCGGTTTCCCCTTCATCCACTCAAGCCATCCCTGGTAATGGATAGGCCAAACATCACAGTTCAGCCAAGTAGCTACTCTCTGTCTCACCATTTGAGAGAATGGACACTGAAAAAAGAGATGAGCATTACATTCTTGCTGCAGTTCACACGTAGGGCATAAAGCTGAAGGTAACTGTAATTGACATTTAAGTAAGTTGTCTCTAGTTAGTAAGTGCCCCAAAGTAGACTGCCAAAGTATAAACCTATGCTTGGGCACAGATAAATTGCACCAGACAACATGACAAAACTGAACTCTTTCCTTGTGAACCAACAGTCCATACAATTTACTGGTGTGTAATTTGTTCTTCACTGTTGCCTTAATCAAAATCTCTGAGTTGATAACAGAGGTTAGCTTAATGAGTTTACGCCAATACCAACTCACATCCACTTGAAGCTTATACTCCCAAATAGATTGACCTTTAAGGTAAATGGCATCTATCCACTTGACCCAAAGAACATCCTGTTTGGAAGAAACATCCCATATATATTTGGCTAGTAAAACCATATTCCATTTAACACTTTCCTTAAAGCCAATACCCCCCATCTGTTTAGGAAGACAAACCTGGTCCCAAGATGTGAGATGTAACTTACTTCTGTTCTCATTCCTCCCATTAGTACCCCACAGAACCTTCCTGCAAAGATGATCAATTTCAGCAATGACTTTCTTAGGTAAAAGGAAAATACTCATCCAAAAGGCTCTTATCCCCATAAGCACAGAATGAATCAGCTGAGTTTTTCCAGCATAGGATAAGTGTTTGTTAGCCCAGTGAAAAAGCTTCAGCCTTATCTTCTTTAAATGCTATCACAGTCCCCAGCTTGCCACTTTGTAGGTCTTAAAGGCACCCCAAGATACTTGAGAGGAAACTCACCTTCAGCAAACTGAATCTCCTTCAAGATACCGCTGGTTTCTTTCTCTAAAAGACCACCAAAATAAATTTTCGACTTCTCCAAATTAGCTGTTAAATCAGAAACAACACTAAAATATTTAAAGCAAGCTTGAATAACCTGAACTGAAGTGTTGTTCCCCTTGCAAAACAGAACTAAGTCATTCGCAAAGCATAAGCTCACCAAACTCAGCTTTTTGCATCTAGGATGAAACTTAAAACCTTTATCCTGAGTAGGTTGGATGAGACATCTAGTAAAGTATTCCATGATAAGCACAAACAATAAAGGGGACATCGGGTCCCCTTGTCTCAACCCCTTCCTTCCTGTAAAACAACCCTGAACTCTGCCATTTAACAAAATAGAATAAGATGAATCTTTTAAGCAAGTCATAACCCACTTAATAAAAAGACCCGGAAAACAAAAGGCAGCTAGGATGTCCTCTAAACAGTTCCAATCAATAGAGTCATAAGCTTTGCTAAGATCAACTTTCATCACACATCTAGGAGAGATATGTTTCCTCCTATAACCTTTAAGAATATCCTGAAAAATAAGGATATTATGAGCTAAAAGTCTATCTTTAACAAAAGCTCCCTGGTTTTGGTTTATTGACACAGGGAGGACCATGTTCAGTCTACCACAAATCATCTTCGAAATGCATTTATATAATGCATTACAGCAAGCTATAGGTCTATACTCCACTGCCTTAGTGGGATTCGGAACTTTAGGAATCAAAGTCAACAAAGCATCATTTAGACCTTTAGAAAGTGAACCATGCTGGAAGAAGCCTAAAATAACATCTGAAATGTCATCCCCAATCTTATTCCACATTGCTTTAAAGAAACCCGAACCATACCCATCCGGACCTGGGCTCTTGATAGAACCAATGCTAAACATAGCACTTTTAACATCCTTCCTAGAAAAAGGCTTGATTAAAGCCAACTGGTGCTCAAGAGAAAGAATGTTACCATGTATAAAACAATCCTTTTGGATAGTACCCAAAGTCTTACTGTGACTGCCCAAGGCATTCCGAAAATGCACAATAAAATGATCCACCACCTCATCATAATTCTCAACTAACTGCCCAGTTTCAGAGACAAAAGAGGTAATACGATTTGTTTCCTTCCGTTGCTTCATACAAGCGTGAAAATAGGCTGTGTTATCATCTCCAAATCTAAGCCAATTCACTTTACTTCTTTGCCTAAGGTAGCTGTCATAAACTTTATACTGCTGGGCCAAAATAGTAAAAGCTAACTGTTCTTCCAGTTGAAAACCAACAACATAAGGATCTTGCTGACATTGAATTTGAGCACGATTATATCTCTCCTTAGCAACCTGAAAGTTACGTTCAACATCTCCAATTTGCTGCTTATTAAACTGTCTCAGCTCTCGAGAAAGCCTTTTAAGTTGCACCAGAACTTTATCAAGACCAAGCGCCTGAACTGGTTTGTTCCAACACTCCATAACAGTCCTCTTGAAATTAGCATGTTCAGTCCACATGTTAAAAAATTTAAAAGGCCTAAACCCCGAAACCACCCCCTGAACAATCTTAATGAGACAATAACAGTGATCTAAAAAAAATGTCCCACCTCATTACAGTTATCGACTCAGGGAACAAATCAATCCACTCTTCATTCTTAAAGCAACGGTCTATTTTAGAGTAAATCCTAGTTCTACCATCTTGGTTATTAGTCCAAGTAAAGTGAGAGCCAATAGACCTAAGCTCATCCGCCATACCTAGAGCTTTCCAACCTTGAGTGTCATTCATTTCAGTTGCCGTCACAGGACAACCCCCAAGCCTATCATCACCATCAAACACAGAATTGAAATCCCCTGTCAGTAACCAAGCAGCAGCTGGAAACTGAAGACACGATAAATCCCTCCATAATTTGCTTCTTTCCTGAATAGTATTCCTGCCATAAACAAAAGTAACACGGTACTTCTTATTAGATCCAACCTCATTAATAAGAGTATGCATAAATTGGTCACTTTCTTGAATTATATCCACAACCAGCATATTACTTTTCCACACCAGCAGAATTCTGCCATCATTAACACTCCCTGTATAAAAGTTCAAACCAGTAAAATAGCTCCTCATCATATTCTCCACTTTTTCTCCCTTTATTTTGGTCTCCAGAAAAGCACCTAAACCAACCTTATTCAGTCTACAAAAATCACTAAGGGACCGCTATTTTTCCCTCTTATTTAGACCTCGAACATTCCAACTAAGAATGTGGAATTCCCCCATTTAGGTCCTTTGTTGACTTATCATCCAGTTTCAAACCCACTACTCTTTTATCCTGTAGCACCTCATAAGTATTTTTCAAGTTATTCTGAACTTTATGACCCATCTTCTTCATCCCACCCACTCTCTTAGGTGTTACCCAAACTTCCTCATGAGCTACATTGCTGTTCGAAGAACTCCTGTGCACCTCTTCCTGAACTGACTTGGAAATCTGAGTAACTACATCTGCAGCATTTTCTGACTTCTCATGAGCAATAGGATTCTCCAAAATGCCTTCCACCTGTTTAGAACCCAAACCAGCAACAGGCTCTAAAATAACAGTATTAATGTCCTTCTGTGACCCAGCCGAACTGCCCTGTTTTACTTCCCCAGCTATCGGCACTTTTGGTTTCCAAACCTCTTCTTTTTTCCTATTACAGAAAGTCACAATATGGCCAAAGATTTTGCAATTCTTACACTGGGTAGGAAGCCATTCAAACTCAACCAATTGTTCCATTAATTGGCCTCTTTCATTCATGAATTGGATAGATTTCGGAACCTCATCAACTATATTAATCTCCACTAAAACCCTGGAAAATTGCATCATAGATCTATCCTTTGTGACCTTATCTACTAGAATTGGTCTCCCTAGAGTACTCACCAAAGCACTTAAACATTTGGTTCCCCAATATTGCAAACCCAACCCAGGTAATCTCACCCAAACAGGGACTGATTTGACCAACTTCAGATGATCTAATTCAGTAGTCCAAGGTCTCACAATAACTAGCTTCCTATCAAAATGCAGAACCCCATTCTCTAATACCAAATCTCTAGTAACTTCATCTATGAATTTAACAAGAGTATGGCCAGCATTTAACCTTGCAATCTTCTCAATCCCCAAATTTCCCCACATTCTCTTTATGAATCCTTCAAATACAGCAAAAAGGGGATTGGCCCCTAAAACCATACAAACCACAGCTGAGTTCCAAATAGATGCCTCAACAGCAATTTCCTCCAAATCTACTTGAGCAATTCGATGGCCATCTTGAACCAATGGTTCTGCAAATTCCAATCGAGCACCACCCTGATTTGGTAACAAATTTTTGAACGAAGACCACTTATCTCTGGCTTGAGACAAAAAATCGGTGCCATCATCCTCTTGTTCGCTCCATTTCAACCCAGTATCTTGAATCGTATCATCACCCAACGTCCGAACCTTCCTACTCGAGTCTCCAACCTCAGGGAATTCAGCCATAGAATCCTTGAAAACTTCCTCCAAATCAGTCGCAGGAACTTCATCATCTACTGCTAGCAGACTTTCCCCCTCTTTCTCACTTCCTGGTGTAACCTTTCCCTTGTCTATTGTAACAGGCTTCTAGTGAACCTTCTTGCGCCTCGCCATGGAGAAGCTAGAAGAAGAACCTCACGCCTTTTGCCTCTTTTATAAATATGGAATTTCACTCTAAGTATTTATAGAATTATATTTATAGAGTTTTCTCTAGTAGTCCATTGATAGAATCAATATATGTAGTTCTGTCCTCCATTAATTGTTCGTTAATAAGATTTGGTCAAAATTATCATTTTACCATTCTAATTACCTCTTGATCCTTAAATATAATTAATTCACTAGCGAATAATTAATCTATAATATAATTATAGATTTGAGCTTAATAAGTATTCAGTTCCAGAATCAACCCTTAAGGGAACAAATATTCAATATGTGTAGGAAAGCATGGATTCCAATATTGTAATCCATGTTTCCAGCCATCCATGACATTGAATCTCCAAAACAAAAGTCATTACCTCATTATTCTAAGAGACCTTAACGAATGAATCAAAAGATCCAATAAACATAAACAAGAGTTCATGAATACTCAGGATTTAGAGTGATCTACAAATGATCATCTATAATGATAAGAATTAAATCTTTACGTCAAACAGTAAGTTTATAAAGATAACTAATTCTGATCGGTCCTATCATATATAATCTCTATTATATACAACACCTTTAATAAGATGTTTATCCACATCATTAATCTGAATCTAGATTACTTACATCGTGTATGCTTAGCAACCCGTACTAATAACCATTCATTTAAAATTTCTTACTTTAATATGCTACTGACTATTTTATTCATTATATATGATCTTAATTCTCTCGTACTAATACAAGATCATATTCTCATGAATGAATATGAACTTTTCTCGATATTATTATATAATTAATTCAAACAATAATTATAACATTCAAAATTAATAAAATTATACTTTTATTTAAAACCAATAAAATGTCTTTACATGCCTTTAGGGCATTAATCCTAACATGATCAATTCACCAATGAACTCAAATGACCTCTTTAAATTGTATAGGAACCCTTACTAGACTCAACCATTGAGATTAGAGCATTTTAATTTGCATTTTGGAGCCAAAAACACGTCACAATACGGTCCTGTACGGATCACCCAGGCGATGCATCACCACTATGCAAGCGATGCGTCACCTGTATAGTGATTCAAAGGACCACCGATGCGTCGCCTCCTAGAGGCGATGTAATGCCCTAAATTTCCTAATAAGGTTTAGGACCTTGATTAGGAGGTCGGGAGGGCCATAATTGATTTATTATGGTATCCAATGATTATATGCATGTTTATGTGAACTATATTATTATATGATGGTGAATGCATGCATATGGGCTCATATTTTAAAAGCAAGGGCATTTTGGTAATTTGGCCGTTGGGGGTGTGATTGTGTAATTTTATGCATATGGATGAATTATAATTTTACCACATTATATGTGGATTGGTTCGAGTCATTCGGCATGAGACGATCATGAGATGCAAGTTTTCGGTCTAGTCATAACGGAATTAAGCTCGGGGCTCGGGGTGAGTCTCGGGATGTTTTAATGATTAGAGTGTTACCGGGCATTAAAGGGTAACGGGATGTGAATTATTGGTATTTGAGAATGTTGAGATTAGCGGGAATCGGAGAGCGTTAATTATAATTAACGGTATAGGTTGGAAATGACGAATTTACCCTTGGGAGTGTTTAGAAGCTTTTAAATTGGCCTAGGGGCATTATGGTCTTTTGACCTTAAGGATTTATATCAGGTTTGGGGTTTAGAAGGCTGTGGAAACAGAACAAAAACAGAGCCTATCTTCATCACTTCTCCTTCTCTCCCGTACAAGGTTCCTCCTTCATTTTCCTTTCAATTTTTGAGAGCCCATATTGAAGAGCAAGCTAGGGGAATCAAAGTTTGGGGATTCTAGACTTAGCTCAGTCATTGGGAAGGATTCAAACCAGCTTAAGGTAAGGAATTGAACCTGAGTTTTGAGCTATACCCTGTTTTTCTATTAAGTTTTCAGCTAAGGATTTTGATGTGTTAGTTGAGAATTAATGGAAGTTTAGTTGAGGTTTAAGTTTGGGTTTTTATGAGGGTAAGTTATGGGTAATGTTTGGAGGTTTAAATGAGTGTTTGGAAGAGGTTTTGAGTTGATTTGAAGGGCTGGTTTGAGAGGAAAAACACAGGGGAAAAATTGAGTTTGTGCTGAGTTTTTTTTGGCTAGTCTGGGCTGAGCGCCGCGCCGCGGCCCTTGGCGTCTGGCAGGGAGGCCCTCTCTGTCTGGAGGGCGCGCCACGACATAGCAGGGGAGGGCCGCGGCCCTTAAGGTCATTTTGGCCAGAATCATGTTTTTAGCTTGGGGATTCAAGCCTAAGGCCTCGGGGTTGAACCTACTACCCGGTTGAGTAGTGTTTGATGTCTCGGAGGTTAGGTTTTGGTTTGGGAACCTTTTATTATTCATTTTATTGATGGAATCCCATAATTGGTTATGACCAGGTGACCGTTAAAGGACCAAAGGACTGGTCGTTCTCAAAGGTCGTTTCTTTTATTAATTCTCGCTCGAACCCAAGGTAAGAAAACTGCACCCCATATGTGTCATGCATGGCTGTGATTGATGCATGTTGGATGTTGAATGTGAACATTGATAGCATAATGAATGCTTGGAAATCTTGCCCATTTGCATATGGTTGTTATTGAGGCATGCTGGGTGATTAAGTGTGATGCATGTGATGCACGAGAAACATGTGATTAGGGCAAGCCATGAATGATGAATATGAGAATGGACAGAGCTTGAGTCTCTGTGTTTGTGCACGATTATAATTATGCTAGCAACTGTTTAGTAAGCATGATGAATGCCCTGTTCTTGGATAATTGGCATATGATACACATTGATAGCATTGCTTACTTGTGCATGGTACTGACTAATTAGTCAGGTTTGGCAATGGTGCTAGTATCAACTGTGAAGCTGTGACTCACTAGTCAGGTTCAACAGTGGTACTGGGCACTGGTCACATCGTGCTAACTCACTAGTCATGACAACCCTAGTGTGTTTAGTGTAAGCTATGTCAATTGGACCTAATCGACCCTCTGCATTGAATGACTCAAAGAGCATTAATGCAGGACCGACCTCAAGTTCGATGAATATAAACAAACTTTTATCTAGCCAAGGGCTAGTCATTAGAGCCATTGCAGGAAAGCCTAGGTAATGGTGTTGTTACACGGCTATGGGCACTGGGCCCCTAGTGACTTGGTTGTCAGTCACTCAGTATGGTTTACCAGGACCTCAAATTGATATTCACTCATCTGATCAGAGCTATGAGCTCTGTATGATCATTTTGATCATCATATGCATGGCTTTGGGCACTGAGGCCCCAGTGACTTGCTTGTTGGTCACTCAGCATGGTTTACCAGAACCTGTTGAAGGTTAGAGGCTTACCCAACAGCCAGCCTTCCATTTGAATTAGTGACTTGCTCGTCAGTCACTCAACATGGTTTACCAGAACCTGTTGAAGGTTAGAGGCTTACCCAACAACCAGCCTTCCATTTGAATTAGTGACTTGCTCATCAGTCACTCAGCATGGTTTACCAGAACCTGTTGAAGGTTAGAGACTTACCCAACAACCACCCTTCCACTTGAATTAGTGACTCGCTTGTCGGTCACTCAGTATGGTTTACCAGAACCTCAAGTGTTGCGACACTCATCTGATTAAGACTGACTTGATAGTCCTCCAATCAGAAGGCCAGGACTTCTTGTCCTGGATACCCAGCATCTGTTTGAATTCATTTGCATGCTGAATAGAGCTGTGAGTGCTAGGCATGCCAGATATTATTTGATATCATGATATGACTGTTTATGAGCATATGAGTTTTCTTGCTGGGCTTCGGCTCACGGGTGCTTTGTGGTGCAGGTAAAGGCAAAAGAAAGCTGGGCCATCCTTGAGTTGGAGAGATTAGGTGATGACGTGTACATATGCAGCTGCTCGACCAATACTTGGGCGAGGTTTGAAAGTGGAACTAGGGCTGAACCCTGTTTTGCCGCTTAGAACGGCCTGTTGTAAACACTTTCTTGTAATAAACTCTGAAATTATATTTTTGGGATCCCAATGTATACAGTAAACGTTCTAGTGAAATGTTATACCCTAACCAAAGTTTTTAACCCCTAAACCGCTAATCATGCTTAGTTACACGTTTATGGCCAAACTACTCGATTAGCGAGTTTAGCACTGTTTGCAATGTGCACTGTAGTGGTCCCTGGAGTTGGGGCGTTACAGGCAATGCAACCCAGGTCCTACTTACTTGGCACCCTAAAACTTGCTCCAAAACATCTCCAAATGCCTCCAAACTTTTTGGATACTCTTATATACTCCAAAGAAATATTTTGGACCCAAATCAATGATTTGTGGATGCCTATACCAAAAATCGACTCATACATGTTGACTTTAGTGAAACTGTATGGTTTTTGCAACTCTTCGTGCCTAACCAATTTCATCATGTATTTAACCAATCATAACAATCCCCCACTTGGTTAAATACATCCTCCTCCTCTAGCCCGAACAATAAAAAGTGCATAAAATAAAGTATGTTTTGCGTTCAAACTTTATCTTAGTGAAAACACTACAAAGCTTCTTTCAAATGCTAAGGTATTCTTAAAAGATTGAACCCAACATTCCTAGTGATAAAAGTTGGCAATACCTCACACACCTCTACCTGATTACACATGTATTTTCATCTTTGCTCACTCAACACTTTTCATGGACTTGTGCTCATCCATTCATCAATCATCCAGAGAGAAAACTCCAACTCTCTTGAGAGTCAAAACCACATCTTGGTTTGCATAGGTGAAATTGTTTCATCATCTTAACCTTCATGTCCAGTAGAATCCAACATTAACTTTATCCTAGATGGGACTTTAAGTCGTTAATGTTGTAAACTATTCCCTTATCAACAACTTGTTTTTACCCATTGAACTCTACACTTGATATATACAAGCTTTTAGTTGGGTTTCCATCATTGGGGAATCTATTGGTCAAGAAGTTTTAGTACCATCCCTCTATTTGTTGAACTCACCAAATCTCCCCTAAGAGGTTTGGTAAATGGATCTGCTAAGTTCTCACAAGATTTGACAAACAAAATTAATATGAAATTCTTATCAATCAATTCTCTTACATAGTCATGTCTTAGACTTATATGTCTAGACTTCCCATTGTATATCTTATTGTAAGCTCTACTCAAAGTGACTTTATTATCACAATGTATCGAGATCTTCGATACATCAATCGCAGTTTTTTGGTATCTCCATCATGAGTTAGCCGCTCGTCCTCTTTGCTAGTTGTCGCGAGCTACAAACTCGGACTCCATGGTTGAGTGACATATACATGTTTGTTTCTTAGATCCCCAAGAAATGACACACCCACCAAGGGTGAACACCTTACTGGTTGTATAGAGATTATTTCCTACATCGAATATCCTACTTGCGTCGGAATATCCTTCAAGTATCTTGGGAAACTTTGAATATTGGAGGCACAACTCTTTGTTCCTTTTAAGGTATCCAAAAACTCTTTCTATGGCCTTCCAATGTTTGATACTTAGATTGCTAGTAAATCTACTTAGTTTACTATCCGCAAATGCAATATTCACTCTAGCACAATGCACGCCATACGTCAAAATACCAATTACACTTGCATACTCTAGTTAATCCACTGCTCTCCCTTCATTCTTTTCAAGCTTTTGACTTGAATTGAAGGGTGCATTTCCCTCTTTGACATTAAGATGACTAAATTTGTCAAGCATCTTCTCAACATAATGAGCTTGACCTAAGGCATACTCATCTATATTTCATCTAACTTTGATACCTAGTGTGGTATCAACCTCTCCAAGCTCTTTCATATTGAAGTTAAAAGATAGAAACCTCTTTGTTTCTATAATGCCTTTCATGTCATTACTTAATATCAACATATCATCAACATATTGACACACTAAGGTGACATATTCATCGCAAGTCTTAGAATATAAGCACTTGTTCGCACTATTGTGTCTAAGCCCATTCGAAACAATGACTTCATCAAACTTCTCATGCCATTGTTTGGGTACTTGTTTCAAACCATGTAATGATTTAACAAGCTTACACACCTTATGTTCATTTTCCTTTAGAACAAACCCTTCTATTTGTTCCGTGTAAACTTCCTCATTAAGATTTCCATTTAAAAAAGTCATTTTGACATCCATTTGATGAACATATAGGATGTGTATTGATGATAAGGAAAACAATAATCTTATTGATGTTTTCCTTGCTACCACTGCATAGGTATCAAAATAATCTATGCCTTCCTTTTGTCTAAACCCTTTGGCCACTAACATTTCCTTATAGGCTCAGATGGTCTCATTAGTGTTGTATTTTCTTTGAAATACCCGCTTACAACCTATTGAATTTGATCCTTGTGGTGGATCAACAATCTCCCATGTGTGGTTAGACAAAATTGAATCTATATCATCATTTATTGCCTCTTTCCAAAAGGTAGAGTCCCTTTAGGACACAACTTCTTCGAAAGTTTTAGGATCATCCTCTACTTGAAGTACCATTGGGTACTTCCATGTGTATCCCTTTTGATTTCCCTCTACTAGGTAAAGGGTCTCCACTTGAGAGATTTTGTGATCCAAACTCTGTAAGCATTTTTCTTCTTCTAGGCGATATCGGTTGCTCTACAACCCTTGAAGGTAGCTCCTCTTGAGTTCCTTCTAATAAGATCAGTTCTTGAGGCTTGCTGTCACTATACAAAAAATTATCAAAGAACTCCACTTATGTTGATTCATTTATAACATTAGACTCCAAGTCTATTAGCCTATAGGCCTTGCTATTTGAGGCATTGCCTAGAAATACACATTTGATGGCCTTTGGACCCAACTTGGTCCTTTTAGGTTCCGTGCTATTGCAATAGGCAAGGCGCCCCAACACTTTTAGATACCCTATGTTGGGTCTCTTTCCTTTCCATATCTCATATGGTAAAATTTTATTCTTCTTTATAGGAATCTGTTTTAGAATATGACAAACTGATAACAAGGCTTCTCTCGATAACGCAAAACTTCAATTTGCATGTAATAGCATAGCATTTATCATTTCAACATATGTTTTATTCTTTCTTTCCACTATGCCATTTTGGTGGGGTGTATAAGGGATTTTACATTCATGTATTAGACCATTCATTTCACAAAACAAATTGAATTCATTGGAAAAGTATTCATCACCCCTATCACTTCTAATCACTTTAGTTGTCTTTTCCAATTGATTTTCAACTTCAGCTTTATAGATTTTAAACATGCTAAATGCTTCATCCTTATTCTTAAGCAAGTACATATATGTGAATCCAGAAAAATCATCAAAAAAGGTAATAAAGTACCTATGTCCACCCCGAGTAATTATTCCATTCAATTCACATAAATCACTATGTATCAAATCTAACAAGTTAGTTTATGTTTCAACACATGGATAAGGTTTCTTTACCTTCTTAGATTTAATACATCTCACATTTATCATGCTCAACATCATTGCATAAATTTACACCACATTTAATAACTATTTTCATTGTATTATATCCTATATGAGCAAGTCTATTATGCCATAAAGTAATTAAATCAATGCCAAGCATATAAGAGGAAGATGTGCATGCATTATTATAAAAACTTGAGTCTTTGCCACACAATTTAATCATACCATTTCCCCACAAATTAATTCCCCTTAGACAAAATTAGCTTGCCGAACTCAAACATTGTTTTGATGTCCGGTTTGCTTAACAAGTTCCCACTAACAAGATTCTTACTTATATCTGGAACATACGACACATTGGTAAGAAGCACCTTCTTTCCGGATGTAATGTAGAGATCGACATTTCCTTTGCCCAATACTTTGGATCTATGCTCATTTCTCATTTAGATCTCATGACCATCCTTTCATTCTTCAAAAGTATTGAAGACCTCTCTATCATAAGATACATGAATGATGGCACAAGTGTCATACAACCATCATTGCACTTTGTGTTGGATGGCATTCACCTCACTTAATGTGGCAACCAACTCCTCTTCAGTTGTGTTGACTTTAGATTCATAGTTGTTGAGTTTTTGGAACTTTCATTCCCTAGCCATGTCACGACTCTTGCCACAAACAAATCAAGGGCCTCTCATGCCCTTGAATTTCCCTTCATTATTCTTTGGGGCTAGGTGATTGTCCTTCTTTGATTGGGATTTCTTGTGGTCCTTTCCCTTTAATTGAGAGGTTTTCTCTATTGAATTAGCATTGGAAGTCCCACCATTTGACTCTTCCAAGCACTTGTCTCTAGAACAAGACTCATCTTCAATCCTAAGGTGTTTTAAGATCTCCTCCAATGATATCTCCTCATTCTTATGGAGAATCTTCTTTCTATATCCCCTCCAAGATGGAGGAAAATTGGCTATGATCCCACCCACAATGAAGGACTCTGACAATGTTATCCTAAGTGTAGATAACTTATTCACAATAACTTGTAGCTCATGTACTTAGGGGAGTAAGGGTTTTCCATCAAAAAATTTAAATTCCATATATTGAGTTATGGAGAATTTCTTGGTACCTTCTTCATTGGTTTTGTACTTCTTCTCAAGTGCATCCCATATCTCTTTTACCAATGTTGTATTGGTGTAGAGATCATAGAGATGATCCAAGAGAGCATTGATTATGTGTCCTTGACATATTAGCTCATTTTCTTCCCTTTTCTTCCATTCTTTTATCACTTCTTGGGTATCATCATCCTTTGGAGCTTCCAAAGTCTTCAAGTCTTTGTCAAGAATGTAGTGAACCTTCAATATTATGAGAATAAACTTTATATTGTCTTGCCAACACAAAAATTTTGAGCCATCGAATCAATCTAGTCTCACTAGATCTTGAAATATGAACTTGAGAGTTGAGATTGAAGAGGTTTCTTCCATAGTTTTGGTTAGTAGATAAAACTTAGAGATAAACAATCTTTGATACAAAACTTAGGTTTGGGGATAGAAATTTTTTATTATTGGGGATATGGCTATACACAAAACTTTGAATATTATAATTCAAAATAATAAACCAAAGATAATCTACTCTTCAATGGAGGAACAATACAAGAGAAATAATACAAATAGGATCAAGTTGTAGAGTGGACCTTTGAGCTGTGAAACCTTAGTTACATAAAATAACAAGTGTATGGTTTTATGTAAATCAATGGATATTACAAGGTTTGACACAAATTGATATTTGTTGTCCATCCTAGCCTCCCCTTTGAGATTGCTTGAAGCTACTACAATGGAATGAGATTTACAAGCCTTGGATCTTCATGCAAGTCAAGCTTTCTTGATGGAGATCTTGGAGAAAACTAGTGATCTTGGCAACACAATGCATGCCCTACTAAATTGGGGGCCCAAAAATTGCCCCAAAACATCACCAAATGCCTCCAAACCTTTTGGGTACTCTTATATACTCCAAACAAACATTTTGGACCGAAAAAAGATGATTTATAGATGCCTATATTAAAAGTCAACTCACACATATTGACTTTAGCGAAACCGTTATGGTTTTTGCATCTCTTCCTGGCTAACCAATTTCAACATGTATTTATCCAATCATAACTCCTTTTCTCAGGCTTTCCCTGAATAGATTGGCTGCTACTGTTTTGTCTACATAGTCTTTGGGATCTCCGCGTTCCTTCCATACTGCTGTACAAATTTTTCCCCCAATTTTATGAAGCAATTAATTAATGTTGGTTTCTGCTGCTTAAACCATCTTAGCGTTGCTCCAGTTAAAGTAGTAGCAAATGTTTTGCACTGCATTGCTTTGTTATATTTTTCCATTATCATCTTCTGCTGGAATTGTAGAATGTGGCTTGAAGGATCCTTACTTCCATCAAACTATAAAAAAATTTGCATTGTAAAATCCTTTGGCTTTGGCTCACTCAAAATCCAATCAGCAAATGGGGACTTGAAAATTCCTCGAATAGCTTTATTTTCCAGTTCTGCTAAACTTCATAGTCCTACGCTATTCATTTTGTCCATTACTTCCTTCATCACTCATTCTTTCTAATCAACCGACACATTGGGTACCACACTGGGAATTTGTGTGCTCGGTGCTTTTTGCATGGCTGTTTCATCCAATTTCTTTCCACAGATAAGATTACTCCTTTCTTTTTCTCTCGATTCTGACTTATGAATCTCTTCTTTTGTTGCACGTCGTTCATTTTCCTCATCATTTTGATTATCATTATTGCTGTCAAGGGAGATCCCTTTATCATGGCTAGCAGTTGTATGTTCTGCTTACTTCCTGCCTAAGTGGTTCCAATTCTACTATCATCTCTGCTTGTTGGGCTTCCATGTCTTCCATTCGTTTATGCTGAAGTTCATTGGTCCACAAGTGTTGTTCTTCAAAATGTTGAAACTGTGATTCTTCTTGTTCTTTCGTTTGTTGTATGAATGTCATTACATTCTATAATTCTTGTAAGTAATCAATTTGTGGAGATTCACTAGTTGCTTCCTCTTGTCGTGCTTTAGATCGTGACATTTTCTTTCACTAGTTGTCGTTCGTTCATGACCTTGTTTCTGCAAAAAGATAAAAGAAATAGCCAATGTAAATAAATCAAGAATCCTTCCTTTAATGTTTTTTCACTCATAGCTTTTTCATTCTATTTTCCCATAGATGAAGCCAATTGTTCGGGTCAAAATTATCCCCAAAACAACAACTTTCTCCAATTATAAAGTTCTTCGTCTTCACTGCACATGCATAATTGTTCCTTGGATCAATGCACATTCTATTAAGCTAAACCAACAACAGAAATGTTTTCTTCATTGAATTGAAAGTTTGAAATTTCGTTTTTAGTAATTACCAAATTAATTAAACCATGAGAATTAATTAAAGTGCAGAATGGTAATTAAATGTTTAAACAAATTTTAGTTCTATCGGGATAGAATCCGAACTTGTCACGACAGAAACTGAACACAATAAAAAGATAGTGTAAAAACAATAAAGAACACAACGAATTTTTACAAGGTTCAGAAACCCTATCGCATAACCTACTTCTTAAGGCCACGCCCAGAGAATAAAATCAATTAATAAAGAATCACAAGTACAAAATATTGACTTAAACAAAACAAGACTCCCTATTGATATTTGCCGCAACTTTGTTGTACTTCTCTTCACTAATTTGATATTGATTGAAACGCTCAACCACTTGAACTCCCTTCAATGGCCAGCGAGTGCTTGCATCCTCCCGACACAAGGCTTGTAAAAATCTTCTCCCGAAGACTTTTAAAAATTGTGTTCAAATTACAATAGGTATTCACTCATGAAAGTGGTATAAACTTACCCCAAAAACTAAACACTCATTTTACCACAAGATCACGTGAATGCTATGATCTTGAATACAAATAAGGAACTCTCACAAATATTACAATTAACTCACAAACTATGCACCAACGAGTTCACTTTTTCTCAATGCCATAGAAGCTTATTTATAGAGTCCATTTCGTGCCCATAAAGGCTGAGAAAGCATCCTCATAAGAGCAAGAATATTTGAAGATATTCTTGATTGATGAAGAATTTCCTTCTTTAGAAGATTCAGATCCGACAGACACGATTTTGGTGGGGACAGCTAATACCTATATCAAATCAAATTTCTCAAGATAGAAATAATGATTAATTACATCAAAGATTCAGTTTTATGAATTTATTATCTTGAGCTGGACGAAAAATTAAAGACAAATATTCCAGAAACAATTTTAGTAAGAACAGAATATTTGCTTTGTATAAACAAGATACATATTGTGATAAAATTAAGCTAAATAAGGAATAATATGAAACTTAATATCACAATATTGGGAAAGTAATATTCTGAAAATTACAATAATGGGAAAGTAATATTCCAAAAATTACAATAATGGGAAAATATTAATTATCTTTTCAATAAAAAAGATATTTCTATAAAATATGCCAATTTTAGGATTTACAATCTCCCCCTTTGGCAATTTTATAGACAAGGCATATGTATTTTTTAAAAGACCCCTGCATAAAACAAGTGAGTGCTTAAATTCATAAGAGTCACAAAATGACTCCCCCTGCCGAATATAACCAAAGTACAAGACTAAAACAATTAACAAAAACAATGAGCAACTGTAGGTCAAACCATAAGCAAAGCACCAAAAATAGAGTTACTCTCTCTCCCCCTCATTGTCGAATAAAATGCCAATGAACAAACGAAACAAAAACAAAAACACTTTTAGTGTTCTTTTACATTTATCAAAAACAAATAAAAATAGATCGAAAGGAATGGTAACCGTCATGGAGCAGGAGTGGTAGATGCATTGATTATTGCCAGCGAAGCAAGAATTTGGCGTTGAGTATCCTCCATGTTAATGAACCGCTTGGAGAGACTTGCAATTCCTGTCTGGACAGAAGCCAAAGCAGTCGGGACAGCAGGGGTGTTAGGCTCGACATCGCCAAATCCAAAACCAGCCAAATTAATGTCTTTTACCTTTCGAGTTGTGGTTGGAGCATGGTCGTCTTTGACAGTGTGTGTAGGGCCAATCAAAGGAGAAGTCAAGGTCTCATGGGACTTCTTCAAAGGATGCTGAGAGTCCAAGAGTTTGTAAATGACTTGCAGAAACATCAAGTGTTAACCTTTGCGCTTGGCACCACTCAATGACATGATTTGATCGAAAATAACAGCAGCAAGATCGAGAGTGTCACCAGTCCCAATTTTGAACAATAGAAAGGCCATATCTTGAGTGATGGTCGAGGAATGAGTGGTAGGCATCCAATTGAACATTGAAAATTTGAAGAGTGCACCATAATAGTGAGTAAGATCTAAGACCCGTAGAGAGGCGCTTGGTTCCCACACCATAGCTTGACCAACCAATTCAGACAAGACTTGATCCTTTGCAAACTCAATAGAATCATAAACCTCAAAAAGAATGAGAGTGAGGGCCTTAGCAATTTCAGTATGACTAAACCTATACCAATGACCCCTAACATACACCTTATGAAACATAAAGGAAGTGTGATCTAACAACTCATCATTCAAATTTGCATAAAATTCCTTAACTACCCGAGGCACAAACCCATCAAAGCCAGATAAGGATCGTAACCAATCCTTTTCCTCTAAAGTAAGTAAAACCCCAAAAACACGATGAGGAGCAAAAAGGGCATTACGTTCACTAATCAAGTGACAATGCTCATAAAATTGCATATTTTTCTCATTACCAGTAAAACAGAAAGTAAGAGAATAGCTTTGAAAGAGGAATCTAAAGTACGGACAGGGGCGCCTTTTTGTTTAGTGACTTTGGTAGTCAATTCAGGAAATGCCAATGGTGTTGTCCCCTTTGGGTCAGATGCAACAGGAGTGGTTTCTGATGGGTCTTCTTCAGATTCAGTCTCCTCCTCTACATTTTCATGAGGATCTTCAGAACTGGCTCGGTCAAGGAAGGGTCCAACTCAGGCAGTGAGTCTTCCGTTTCAAGAGAAACATCCTCCGATGAGGTGCAAGGAGGTGGGTTAACTTTTACCTTCAATTTGGATTTGGATAAAGGAGATGAATCAGAGATGGAGCTAGTACCTTTTGTTGGAGCCACTTTGGCCTTCTTGGTTCTCTTTGATTTGATGGCTTTGGATTTCCATCTGCCTTTTGCCTTTGGTGTCAACACATCAGGGGATAACGATGATTCATAGTCATGTTCAGACAGATCAGACACGACTTCAGTGGAGACTAATTGTGTACGACTTGTAGTCAAGGCAGGATAGGATTGGGAAAGGTAACTCCTTTACTCGTAGCCCCAATCAAGGTGAATCCCATAGGACCCGGAGGAGCAAGAACCTTCTTTCTTGCTGTGGTTTTGGGTCAACGGCCTGTAGGAGGTGAGACAACAGAGATTGACACTGGAACAGGTGGAGTGGGAGAGGGAACTATCTTAGGAACTGTATCCTTCTGAGACTTCACAGATTTGGAGGTAGAACCACGACCTCGGGTCTTCATGGCTGCTAGGAGAGAGACAAATGGAAACACATAAAGAACAAAACCCTAAACACTTTTGTTACAAGTGAGATAGAAAAACAGGAAAACATTTAGAATGAAACAGCCAAAGTGAATCCGAATATATAGAGAATTCATTGCATAAATGAGGCAAGTTCGAAAATGGGTAACTGAATTTAATGTGATAAATTCCAAAATATCTCCTTTTTTTAAAAAAATTCTTTCACATCTCAAAATTGGAAACTTTTTGCATGATTTTGAATATAATGAGATAAAACAAATAAATTGCATCAATTTTTTTTTTCAAACTTGATTTTTTTGAAGTACTCGGTCAAAAAAATAGATTTTATTTTATTTTATTTTTTATTTTTATTTAAGAAAAATTGCCAAAAATAGAAGGTAAATTGTCATACCATATGCGTCCATGTAAATACCAAGTCCTGTTCAAGAGAAACAAGATAACCATTTTTTTTCACAAATTAGAAAAATGAGTTATAATTAAAATACTAAGTAACCATAATTCGAAAAATATATACCAATCACAAAACATATTTTAATCAATTCATTATATGTATGAGTCTTTCAACAATCTTACACAGTCTAGTCAACATGCATGTGTGTGTGCATGTGTAATCAATTTGGCGTTTCTTTTTGGCCTTTTAAAGCTAGGGTCATTGCCCATGTTTGGCAATTGTAGCATTTTTTCAAATTGTAACCATAATGGAGGCTATAACTCTTATACTAATGGTAACCCTTTACACTTGTAGAGTATCCTCCAATATAATTGCTAATTACTTGGTACCAACTTACTCAGTCGGCTTTCACACATCAGTATAGGTAGCTCTTTTCCAAACTGGAGTCTAAAAAAGAAACTAGGTTAAGGAATGCTCATACAAAAACAACCATAATGATTTGATCAAATATAAATTGGATGGTCTATAATTTTTCAAATATGGTTTTTATTACTCACATAGTATAAGAATTATAATGTTCATTTTCTAAAAATTAAAAAATATGCTCATCAAACTTCTTCCAAATAGGACAAGAGATTTACACAATCACATATGCAAGGCAAAACAATCAATTTATTGGCAATTTCAAATAAAAGAAACCCCCAAGGATTTCCCGAGGGAATCAAATCTGACCATGTCTAAAGCTTTAGTAAACATATCTGCAATTTGTTTGTTTGTCTCGACATATTCTAAAATCAGAGTTTTGTTTTCAACAAGTTCCTTAATAAAATGATGACGAATGTCAATATGTTTGGTGCGAGAGTGCTGAACATAATTTTTGGAAATATTAATAGCACTTGTATTATCTCAAAAAATGGTTAAAGTTTTAAGATCAAACCCATAGTCAGCCAACATTTGTTTCATCCACAAAAGTTAAGTACAACAGCTTTCAGCAGCTATGTACTCAGCCTCGGCTGTTGACAAGGAGATGGAGTTTTATTTTTTACTATGTCAGGAGACCAAATTGTTTCCTAAGTTAAAACAATCACCACTTGTACTTTTGCGGTCATCAATGTTTCCTGCCCAATCTACATCACTATAACACACAAGGTTAGAGTTTGTTTCTTTGGAGTACCAAATGCCTAAATTAAGAGTATTATTGATATAACGAATAATTCTTTTTATAGCAGTTACATGAGACTCCATGGGGTTCCCTTGGAAGCGAGCACACACTCCAACATTGAAATATTTTGCATGGGAAATTTTCAAATGTTTTCCCAATCAACATGATTCACATTTACCAAAAAAATATTTACTTAAATTCGGTAAATCATGAACATGATTCACACTTCTAATTTTTCTCAAATTTTCAAAAACCACATGACCATGTTTTTCATGACACAAATTAATATCACTCCTTGTGTTTGTGTGACAACTGCGTGATTGAGATAATGTGTAACAATTGTCAATAGATTTATAACCCTTCAAAACACAATTTCCATTTTGGTCAAGCACAAAACAATTATTATGAGAAAAATTTACAAATAAGTCTTGGTCACAAATTTGACTTATACTAATTAGATTAGTTTTAAGTCCATCAACCAAAAGAACATTTTGCAACTTTTGTAGTCCTTCATAATTTAGAGTGCCACTACCAAGTACCTTACAAGACTTACCATCTTCAAATGTGACTTCCCCATTTTTCAAAGTCTTGAAGTCAGTGAGTATGCTTTTGTTACCTGTCATATGCCTAGAACAACCACTATCAAAATACAAAGAGCTAAATGCACATGTTCTAAGACAAGTAAAGACAGCAAGACATTTGAAATCATTTTTATTCACCAAAACTTTCTTAGGTTGTGTCCTTTTCTTCAAGGGCGTTTGTCTCAAATTACCATGATGATTAAAGTAATTTTTTTGAAGAAAATTCATCAAGGTAAAACATTTAGGTTGAATATGACCTTTCACTCCACAGAAATGACAAATTGGAATAAAATGACCAGTTTTTTTATTCTCGAAATTTCTGGTCTGTTTCTCATGTTTTGTGATAGATTGAGAAGATGATGCCACGTGAGTTTGAGTTGTTCCTGCAGATGGGTCAGTTGTGAAAAAAATAGGAAGATTTCCATAAATATAAATTGTTTTTACTTTAGGTTTAGATCCATTTGATCCTATCCTAGAAAAATCACAACCTTTTTGACCTGCAAGCAGAACGTCATCCAAAACCATAAATCTAAGATTAACCATTTTGACACATTTCACAATTTCATTAGACAAACAATTGATTTCAGAATCTTTAGCAACAATCTCAATTTCATATTTTTTAACAAGAGAGCCAAGTTCTTTATTTATCGTCTTGAGAACTTTGTTATTGTTTGCCATCAAACGATTATCTGAACATACTTTCAACCATTGATCATACATGTTTTTGTATGATTCTTTCAAGGAATCCTCATCCAAATCGGATTCATCCGAATCACCATGGGAACCCTCATCTGTTGAAATAGTATTATGTAAACAAACAAGGTTCTCATTCATCTTAACAGAAAGAGGTAAGCAAGAAAAAACAGAAGTTAAGGCAAGATTAGAATTTTCTTCCTCATCACTACTTTCAGAGTCCTGGTCACTCCAAGTGACTGCCATGGCCTTCTTATTTTTCTTTAAGGTATTGGCACATTCGAATTGAATATGTCCAAAACCTTCACACTCCCTGCATTGAATACCTTTTTTATTAGTATATTCAAAAGGTTTTGAAAAATTATTACCTTTGGAGGATTTAGACATGTTTTTCTTGTTACCAATATTTTTCATAAACTTCTTAAATTTTTTTGATAACAAGATCATTTCATCATCATCTTCCTCATCTGAGCTTTCCATTTTCTCTTTGGAAGATTTCAAGGCAATCGATTTCTCCTTCACAACAATTGGTTTCTCTTGTTGGTAGATCTTTTGATTTAGTTCAAAAGTTCGAAGAGATCCCATCAATTCCTCAACTTTCAAGGTGTCAAGGTTCTTTACCTCCTCAATGGTTATGATCTTGGATTGAAACCTGTTAGGAAGAGATCTAACAATTTTCCTAACTAAAACAAAGTCAGACAACTTTTCTCCTAAAACAAAATATTCATTAGCAATGTTAGACAATTCTTCATAAAACTCAGTGAGGGTTTCTTTTTCAGACATGCGAAGGTTTTCAAATTTTGTGGTCAACATTACAAGCCTAGATCGCTTAACATCAGGGGTTCCTTCAAATTGAGTTTGAAGGATTTCCCTAGCATCTTTGGCAGACTCACAAGATGAAATCAATTTATATAACTCTCACCAACACCATTAAAAATTGCATGTAAAGCTTTATTATTATAAACTGACATTTTATCTTCTTCGTTAGACCATTCAAGTTCAGATTTTACCCGTGTCTTATCGGATTTCGAATCTGTCTCGACAGGTGGTGTCCAACTAGTCAATATTGATCTCCAAGCCTTTTCATCAAGGGATTTGAAAAAAGCTTTCATCCTTACTTTCCAGTATGGATAGTTAGTATCATTCAGCAGTGGAGACGAGTCATAGATCCACCTTCTGTAAAAAAAAAAAAGACATTGCAAGAACAAAAACAACAAACAGAATAAACCAACATCACACTAAAAAATGAGTGACCCTCTCTCATACCAATTGAAATTATATTTTTAGTAGTTACCAAATTAATTAAACCATGTGAATTAATTAAAGTGCAGAATGGTAATTAAATGTTTAAACAGATTTCAGTTCTGTCGGGACAGAATCCGAACTTGTCACGACAGAAACTGAACACAATAAAAAGACAGTGCAAAAACAATAAAGAACACAAAGAATTTTTACAAGGTTTAGAAACCCTTTCGGATAACCTACTCCTTGGGGCCACGCCCAGAGAATAAAATCAATTAATAAAGAATCACAAGTACAAAATATTGACTTAAACAAAACAAGACTCCCTCTTGAGATTTGCCGCAACTTTGTTGTACTTCTCTTCATTAATCTGATTTTGATTGAAACGCTCAACCACTTGAACTCCCTTCAATGGACAGCGAGTGCTTGCATCCTCCCAACACAAGGCTTGTAAAAATCCTCTCCCGAAGACTTATAAAAATTGTGTTCAAATTACAATATGTATTCACTCATGAAAGTGGTATATGTAACGACCCGGATTTTCAAGACTCGAAAATGCGGAAATATAAATGTTTTCATTTAACAAAATGTCTCAAAAACCTATAGAAAAAAAAACTTCTTAAAAAGTCGTATGGCCATACTTAACATTTAGTTACAAACATGTTTTATAAAGATTAGAGTGAGCCTAGTTTAGGAAAATTACACAACATTTCCAAAAATAAAAAGGCTTCCCAAAAGGTCGGTCCACAAGTACATTTGCAAGGAAGACTCCAGCGCTCACTGCTCTGCCTTGCCCTTGCCCTTACCTACAACATGAAACAACTAGGTAAGCGAAAACGCTTAGTAAGATCAACTTTCAAACAAAGCAGATAAAGAATTAGGGTTCCGGACCCATCTGGACCCTACACAATCAATTTCAAGGAAGCTAAAGCATCCTGGCAAACTTATGGTCATGCCTGATAACCATTGATAAATTAATTCATAACTAGATAAAAATCCTGCACTAAGAAAAATCCCAGAACAAGCAAATATATTATATCACAACTAATTCTTATCAACAATTATATCCCTGCACTAAGAAAATCCCAGAGCAAGCAGATATATTATATCACAACTATATCTTATCAGCAATTATATCCCTGCACTCAGAAAATCCCAGAGCAAGCAGATATATTATATCACAATATAATTCGAGACCAACGCTCGACAATTTCCAACAATTCATGCGTAACGCGCCCTCCAACATAATTGCTAATCTGTAAAAGAGAACCGAGTCCCCACACTAAGATCTAGCCAATAAATATTCTCATCAAGGGTAACTATCGTGTTACCTAGGGCATTGCTACTTATTCAAGAGTGTAATCCAATTTACACGGTTTTACGGAGACTTCTATGTTAATCAGTGGTGCTGGTGAGCAGTTGCCCCTAGGGTGTTCAGCCTCACTCAATCTTGGCAACCCCTAGTATCTCTAGGCACTCTCACTGAATGGCCAATATTCACGGCTGCTATCCGGGAATAACTTATCAGAGCACTTGCTCGGATTCTAACCGTCCAATGATTAAGTAAGCATGAGGGCCCCTAGGTCCCATTTATTTTGGCGCCCCTAGGTTTAACCAGCTTATCCTCATCTCATGGCCACTCGTCGCGGTAATGAGCCGGACATAAATAAAATCAAGCAGTGTGACGGGGATCAACCGTCTAGGATATGACGGACATCTACCGTTCATATTTTCTAAATCAGCACTCACTAGACTAATGTCTCTAAGCAACTTTCTATGACAGTCTATATATGTGCATGTATCCCTATACTAACATACAAAACAATAATCATTTCATGTTGCAGCCATACAATATAAGTTGACTTACTTGGAGTCCTTAGCGCTCAGCAGGTTTTCACCCTCCAACGTTCAGTCCAGTTACGCTTAGCCAATACTGTAGTTATCCATACAGTATACTCAGATTAATTATGGCACTCATAATTCATTATTATTATTTTGGGCAGTTTGGTCATTTTAATAAAAGTCATTTGTAAGGATTTATAATCCTTATTTGGTTTTAAACCTATTAAGGAAAGTCATACAAAATATTCGAGACTAAACCCTAAGTCTCGGGGAGGCCTATCCTAAGGTCTCGATACCTAGGCTCGGGTATCACAATGGTATTTTCCCACAATCTGCTAAAAATCTTATTCTTTCAAGATATCGCTATTAACCCGCACTTTCGACTAGTCGGTTAAAATATGTAAGATTTTAGCCGGTATTATATCCAGAAAATACTAATAAATTCATTAATTATTTTTAAAGAAAATAAACTCTTAAAATTTCCTTTTTATTTTTCTTAAGGTTTTAATATCTAAAACTCGTTTTAAGAAAATTGCCTAATTTGTCTTAATTAGGAAAACCGTTAAAAATTTCCCATCTTGACTAATTAATTTTCCAAAATCAATTAATCAATTTTACTTACTAGAAAAATAATTCATTTAATTATTTTCTCAAAATATAGGGTTTTAAACCCTCTTTTAATTTATTAACTATTAATAAATTAAATCTCTTATTTTTAAAAAGAATAAAAACTCTTTAATAAAAATAATCCATTTAAACTCAAATGGGTAATTTTAGTGAAAATATGTTTTCAAGACTTACCAATTTATATCTTGAAATAAGCAAAATTTTACTTTTTACCTTATGTTCCAAAATCTCATTTTTACACTAAGTGTGAAAAACCTATTTTTCACATTTTTAACTACATACTTCGTTAGTTCATAATTTGAAATTTTCTTACCCAATTGTTACCAAAATTTCCCAATTCTATTTTTGTTATGCCATTTAGGTCTTTGTAAAATCTTAGGTCAAAATGAGCATTTTTTATTGGTGAAATCATTTTCCAACAATGAGGTAAAAATGACATTATTTTCAAGTCCTTATTTTTTCTAAACTTTGACAGTTAATAACTTTCAAACCGTTCAATATTTTCTTACCAAATTTTACAGTGGAATAATAGGTTATGCCAGCAATATTTCCACAAAATTTTAGAAAAAACTGGGTTCATTTGCCCTATACCGTGGCTGTCCAAACTTGGTTTCGAAAATAAGAATACGAAAAAACAGTTTTTTACCTAAACTTTGAAATAGCATAACTTACTCATTTATAAACATTTTTTAGTGTTTCAAAAGCTCAATTTTATGTACTCAATCTCAAGAACATCACAGTACAATTTAATTTTACAAAAACAATATACAGTGGCTGCTTGACCCCTTGGAAGTCACAGCTCAAAACATGTTTGTTTTAGGGTATCCTACAAAACCCCAAGGGTTTTGGTTCCCATTTTCAAAAATCAATACACATGCATCATAAATATTATTAAACAACTACCATAACCTTATTACATCACCAACAAGAAACTTTAAGCATTAAATATACAAAATCATGCTTAAAACTAAAAACCCTACAACAAAATCATCAAAAGTAAATTTTTTACCTCTTTGGTATTCTTGCTTAAGGTTTGGACCTTCCTATAAGCTTTGACTCCTTCAAAACCTTTCAAAAACCCTAACCAAGTTCCCCCAACAACATAGTTAATTAGCTATTTGAAAATCTATGCTTAAAACTTTACAAAAGCCTAGATTAGTGAAACTTTACCTTAGGAAAAAATACTTCATCGACCAAGACTTAGCCTCCAAGTTTCCTTGGTATTCTTGAGGTTGAATATTGAGATAACACTTTAAGAGGTCTTCAAAAATCAGATGAGTGAATGAGAGAGAGTGGTGTGGTCGGTTGGGGAGGGTTGGAAGAGTTTATACTATCTAATTTACCCTAAAAACACTCAAGTGTTTTACTCCCACTTGCCCACTTGACAATATCCTAAACCTTTAAATAAATGGGATTTAAACTCAATTAGTTAATAAATGGGGTTTCAAAACATCACTTGGCCGGCCACCCCTTGCTATATATATGATCATTTCATTTTTTTTTATTTTTTTATAAATGTTAATAAATGTTTCATAAGAAGAAAAGTCCAAATTGGCTTTTGACACCTTTTTCACTCTTATTAAGTTTTAATCACCAAACTTAACATTAATTAATTAAATTAAATGTCTCTCACATTTAATTTAATTAATCACATAATAAAATTTAACCTAAGGTCCATTCATGGAATAAAATTCCTCATTTCGGCAAAATTAGGCATTTAACACAAAATGCCTTAAAATTTTCATTTTCTTTTAGGTTTATTATTTTTGACCAAACTTTAACTTTTATGAATGTATTTTATGCCCAAAATATAATTGCCATGATTTTTCATTTTATTTTCCGAGATTTTTACCGATCAGGGATTTTGTGTCGGTCCAGGACCGAAAGTCTTATCTTGACTTTTAAAATCACAAAATTCATATTTTGGCTAGCAATAACTCATGGAATACTTACAAACAAAATATAATATTATTTAAAATAATATTCTTAACCCGGGGGAAAAAATCCCGACCCGAGTCGTTTAAAGGTACCCGAAAACGTAGGACGTTACAGTATAAACTTACCACAAAAACTAAACACTCATTTTACCACAAGATCACGTAAATAATATGATCTTGAATACAAATAAGGAACTCTCACAAATATTACAATTCACTCAAAAACTATGCACCAATGAGTTCACTTTTTCTCAATGCCTTAGAAGCCTATTTATAGAGTCTATTTCGTGCTCATAAAGGCTGAGAAAGAATATCCTAATAAAAGCAAGAATATTTGAAGATATTATTGATTGATGAAGAATTTCCTTTTTTAGAAGATTCAGATCCGATATATATGATTTTGGTGGGGACAGCTAATACCTGTGTCTGATCAAATTTCTCAAGATAGAAGTAATGATTAATTACATCAGATACCCAGTTTCCTGAATTTATTATCTTGAGTTGCACGAAAAATTAAAGACAAATAAGTCATAAACAATTTGAGTAAGTACATAATATTTGCTTTATATAAACAAGATACATTTTCCCTTTATAATCATATTGTGATAAAATTAAGCTAAATAAGGAATAATATGAAACTTAATATCACAATAATAGGAATGTAATATTCTAAAAATTACAATAATAGGAAAGTAATATTCCAAAAATTACAATAATGGGAAAATAAAAATTATCTTTTAAATAAAAAGATATTTCTATAAAATATGTCAATTTTAGGATTTTTAAAGTTAAAACAGAATAGGAAGTACCTGGAAAAAGATACTCTGATGCTTAGTGAATTGTTCTATCTTTCAATTATGAATCAAGTAATTAACCATTAACCCAGGGTCACCTAAATGAGTCCCTTTATCTACTATTTACAGGAAGAGGAGAAAAAAAAGAAAGAATTAAGAATACTCTCTTTAATTTGCTCTTCCGCCTTCATATTTCCCTTTTCGGGGTTAGCTCCTTATTTATACCATCAGAGCCCTTTGGCTCTTCTTCCGTTCATATTTGTTCATTCAACCAAATCTAATGGGCTATTCACTTGTTTGTTCATAGTTGATAAGCTCTTCATACAATCAATCAAAGCTAATTAATGAGCTCCTCATCCAATCAATCACAACTAGTGAACTCTTCATTCGATCAATAAGACCTAGTGAGTTCTATTTTTGCACTCATAGTTTTTTCGTTCTATTTTTCCACAGAAAACGCCAATGGTCTGGATCAAAATTTACCTAAAACAAAGAACTTTCTCCAATTAGAAAGTTCTTTGTCTTCACTGCACATGCGTAATTGTCCCTTGGATCAATGCACATTTTATTGGTTAAACCAACAACATAAATGTGTTCTTCGTTGAATTGAAAGTTAAAACGAGATGGAGAGTACCTGAAAAAGATACATAGATACTTAAGTCAGTCAATCATTTTATATTTCAATTCTCAATCAAGCAATTAATCATCAACCCAAGTCCCCTAAATGGGTCTCTTTATCTACTATTTATACGAAAATGAGAAAACAAAAGAAAGAATTAAGAATACTCCCTTTAATTCCATCTTCAGCCTTCATATTTCCTCTTTCGGGCTGAACTCTTCATTTGTACCATCAAAGCCCTCAGGCTCTTCGTCTGTCTGTTTTTGTTCATTCAATCAATCTAATAGGCTGTTCACCCATTCATTCTGAGCAGATAAGCTCTTCATACAATCAACTAGAGCTAATGAGCTCCTCATTCAATCAATTAGAGCTAGTGAGCTCTTCATTCACTTTGCCACGTCATCTGGGGAAAATATTCCCCTACAATATAATATGTATTATTTTTTTAATAAATTATAAATTAAATCAAATACTTTATTATTTATAAAATAATATTTTTATTAGTTAGAATTAGTTGTTAAAAAGTTATAAGTTCCACAAATTATAACATGTCACTTTCGTCATATTAAAAAAAATTGTTGACATTAATAAATTTATATATTTTATACTTATTTTTCAATTTAAGAGTATTGCATGAACATTATTCATAATATAGGTCTCAAATTTGTATTTTGCTTAAACTATACAGAATACCAAATAAATATATTTTATAAGGAAGCAATTCATACTATGAATTTCATAGAACTAATGACGAACAAAACTGAGTGAGAGTGTTGCAGAAATGATATAGTGAGTGATATCGAATACTCCTTTGTTTTGTTTGGTGTGAGTAATAATTATTATAGTAGTATAAGTAGTACGCTAGTATATGATTGGAAACACTAATAATTCATTTCTCTAATTTAATATACTTTATTATTCTTCAAATTTAGGTTTTATAGTTACAATTTGATAAATCATTAATGAGAATTTAAATGTTGTCTTTTTAAAAAATATTTTTACTCATATTATATATTATTACATTTTTTATTCTTATTCCTATTTTACTGTTTTCATTGCTTCTAACTAGAGTTGTACATGTGACCCGCCCGGCCCAACACGACCCACATTTTCGTGCTTTAGAATAATTCGAGTTGGACCGGTCCATATTTGAAAGAGTAAGTCCAGTACAACTTATAAGCACTACTCATGTCGTGCCCAAATTCGACCAACCTATTTTTCTTATTTTGGCCCAAATTCGGGCGTACTTTTAGACCCATTTTATTATGGGAAAATTACACAACTCACGGTAATTTTCCAAAAAATTCAAAATATACGGTGTATATTAAAAATACAATTTCTAATATTATATTTGCGGATATTTATATTATTTATACGGTGAAATGTAAAATTGTACTTCTTTCCTTCATTGTTGTGATCTGTACTTGCCCCTCCATTTTCCCACATTTTTTAAGATTTCAACTCTCTCCATTCTCACTGCCCTCACTCCTTTCTCACTATTTTCACCATCATTGTAAACCAATTTTCTCTACCCATTCTTACCACCCATTCTCACTGTTCTTCTCTCTAGTTTTTGTAGTGGTCTCACCATCTCTCTCTCTATTTCTCCCCATTTATATTTGTGGCTTGATGAGTAAACTCATTAACCTCTATTGCATTGTTATTTACTAGGTTTTGATGTCAACATGTTCAAGAGTTAGCCCATAATGATTTGGGTTTGGCTCCTCTTTTGTGAAGGATGTGGTCATTAGAACTCCAACTCTGGTATATATTAAGTTGAAGAGGAAAGCTTCTCCTCTTCAATTGAAAATGCTTAATTTTTTTTTTTTTAATTTTTATTCATGTGAGACGATTTAGATATTTACACTATTTGCCTTTTTTGTTAGACAAATAAAGCATGTGTTGTTGTACATATAAATTAAAAAAGACTCATGTTTTTATGTTTTAAAAATATAATTAGGTTTCACAATTTTGTATTGATGGTTACAAAATTAGTAATTATGAGTTACAAACATGTAACATATCTTCATAAATTTGTAAATATATTTTTATTTATAAAATGAACTTCATATATATTTAAATATTGTTTACAAACATGTAACACATGTTTGTAAATTTGTAACAAGATAGTCTGTAAATATATTTACAAAAAATGATTATTTGTAATTGGTTTTTATAAATGTTATTTACGAACATATAACAGATGTTTACAATTTTGTAACAGATGTTTACAAAACAAATATGTAACATATATATACAAATGTTTGCAAAAAAAAAGTTCTATTTTACTAATTCGTATTTATAGTTATGTCACTACATATTTATATTTTTGTCCATCTATGTTTTTCATAAAAAAAATCCATATTTTTGTAATCCATCGTATATTTCATATATTTTTTTAATGTTTGTGTATTTTTGTAACTTTCCCGAGGAAAATTACACACATCACCCTATATTTAAAAAAAAAATTGAAATATACGGTATATGTCATATATACGGTTTAACTTTTGATATATGTGTTTGAAGATGTATATCCATATAAATAATCATACCACATGCCTCTATAGTAGTGCTAATAATATATATCACTATAATGTTATTTATATGATTATATATATATATATCTGTTTGTGAGTGATAAAATTAAAACATTAAAATTAATAATTATAATGCCTTATTATATGTGTATATTATTCTGATTATATATAATGAATGAAGCATATATACATATATAATATAGTTGAACGAAAGAATGTTTTATTTTATCGTGGTATTGATATTTTTTACAAATATACTTACAGGGGATTAAAATTAATCTCTTTGAATAATACTAAAAGATGAGTAATTATTGAAATAATAACAAGTTGTTACAAATTAGTAACGTTGTGTTACAAATAATATTGGAAGGATAAATAACTATTAAAATTATAAAACTAGTAAATTTTTATTACAATTATGTTAAGTAAATATATAAATTATTTATGCAAATATTAGTTGAAAACTATAATTTTATTTGTGAATTAGTTTTGTAAACTTTTGTTACAAAAATATTTTTTTTTTGTTATGAATTAATATGTAATTGTTGTTTACAAATTTGTTAAAAATTATTTACTTATTATAATAGTTTTGTTACAATCTTGTAACTGAAATTTATATTTTTTTTTGTTATGAATTAATATGTAATTGTTGTTTACAAATTTGTAAAATATTATTTACTTATTATAATAGTTTTGTTACAATCTTGTAACTGAAATTTATATTTTTTAATGAGTTTTAGTTATTGCGTGTAACAATTTTAGTATTAATTATAATAGTTTTGTTATTACTTGTTATAATATTAATATTAGTTGTTCTAACATCTAACATTTTTTGTAAATTACAGTTACAAAAATTGGATATTTTACTTATAAAATTAATTCTGTAAATCATTGTTACAAACATGTTAACAAAAGAAAAGAGTATTTACGATGATAATGAATTTTCAAATTATTAAATTAATGATGACCAAATTTTAAATATTAAAATCTATATTTATTTTTTTTTTCAAGAAAAACTTATATTTATTTGAATTGGTTTTCACAAGTAATATTTTATTTTCCGAATATTTTTTTGTTCTAATTAATTTAGTTGAAGGAGTATACGTTAAAAAAAATCAAACCAACAAACAAATTTATGGTGATAGATTTAGCCATATTATAATATTATTAAATAAATAGTATTCAAATTATTAGATTCGTTTTTATAATACTAATAATTAATAATTATATTATTAGTTTCTAAAAACATAAATAATTTATTATGATGAAAAATTACATGTGTTATTGAATGGGTACCGTATTTACCAATAAATCATTTATTAGTTGGCATTATCCCACCACCGTATATTTGTAATTAATTTCAATCACTGTATATTTAGATTTTTTTTTTGTTAACTTACTGTATATATGCAAATTTCCCTTTTATTATTGCAAAAATAAAAATGGGGGATTAAACCTCCACCTCCTCTTTAATAATCAATGGACTAACTATCAATCCAAATACATTTTTTTTGTTTAAAATATTGTTTTAGATATTTTTATATACTTTTAAACAATACTTTACATAAAATTATATCAAAAATAATTATTAGAATTTGAATACCTAATAATAAATGCTAAAGAGTTTAACTCACAAATCTCAAAATAAATTAATATAATTATAAACATTGAGAAAAATAATAGATTTGTATTATTATTTTAATTTATAGGGAATTGACAAATAAAAATTTATTATCATTATTAATATAAAAAATATGGCACTTTTTATGGTGTCGTATTTTCAGGCTAGTTTGTTCGTGCTTTTGTGTCGTGTTTTCGGACTTGTCCACTACAACAAAATAGGCATTTAATGGCTATATGGGGGAGACATTGTAGACATTTGATGTCTCCCCCTAGGGGAGACGTTGTTGCAGGGGCCATCTAAAGTGGCCCTATGACGTCTCCCATGGGGAGACTTTGTAGACATCCAACGTCTCCCCCTGAGAGACGTCATAGGGTGTACGTGTACAACCTATGACGTCTCCCAGGGGGAGACGTTGGATGTCTACAAAGTCTCCCCATGGGAGACGTTATAGGTACCTACAACGTCTCCCATGAGGAGACTTTGTAGACATCCAACGTCTCCCCCTGGGAGACGTCATAGGTTGTACACGTACACCCTATGACGTCTCCCAGGGGGAGACGTTGGATGTCTACAAAGTCTCCCCATGGGAGACGTCATAGGTTTTTGTATTTTTTAAAAAAAAAATTAAATAATTATTTTCAGTATATTAATTAATAGAATTAAATATATTAATTTTTTTTGAAATAGAATTAAATATATTAATTAAAAAATCTAAATTATATACAAATTTAAATTTTGAATTTTCATTAATAAAACCGAAATGTGTATATCTAATATGTTTTTGCTAGCTAAATATACAAAATTGTAATATTTGTTGTTAAACATACAAAATTAACAAATATTACACTAGCTAGCTAAACACATAGTAAGAAAGAAAAAGTAAAAGTAACTGACAAAAACCTAATATGTGGGACGATGACTTTGAATTATCGATAGCATATGGTTCGCCCAGTGTTGTCGCATTTCATTAATCTGTGCTTGTGTATATGGCATAGTGTTTAGCTACAAAAAATACAAAGTAAAATATATTAGTTAATCAATTATTTGATTATATATACTTTAATAATAAATAAATTATTAACTTTGTATAAATTTATATACATACCTCTTTCTTCAAGTAACGTCCATGTCGTGAATGTTCAATGTAATCCTTGAACATTCTCATCACATAATATCCACATGCCACATTGTCTGGTTGATGCGGACACTAATATTTAAATAAAATATCAAGCAATTAATATAAAAAAATATCAGTAAAATTCAAATATAATAATAGAATACATAATTCTAGACAAAATCGGACAACATTTCCCCTATAATATTGATCTAACCATCTGTTAACAACAAGTCAAACAATTCAAACAGCACACAATAAGTTTCTTCCTTATAGCTCCACAGCACACAAACAAATTTTCCAGAACCTACTTCACTAAAACACACAGTTCTCAACATTCTATTATCACCGCAACACACAATTTTAATCTCAGAACCTACTTCACTATGGATGAATATTTAAGATATTCAAACTCCTCTAACAAAAATTTAATAATATTAAAACGAGAGATAAGATAATGTATGTACCTCTTGCAATTAATAGTCCTAGGTAGAAAATTTACTTCACTTTGCAATGCACTTTGCTATTAAATTCACAACCAAAAAAATTGAATTAATTAATAAATAAATAAAACATAATATATATAATCAACCTACTTCAATGTTAATAAAATACTTAAAATATAAATACAAATATATAATTTTTGAATAATATAATAATATAAATAAAAAAAATCATAAACATATATACTTGAATTACTTATTTCTATACATGCAATTTAGTATGTAAATTAAAATTAAATTATTTTCCTTATTTTAGACACATATATATACTTAATCAACCTAAAAATTTAATTAAAAAAAATCTACAATTTTCGAATTAAATTGTAAAAAAAAATAAAAAATAGTAAATAACATGGTATAACTATTAAATCTCAATTGTGTATCTCAAATCTTCATTAAAATCATTTTTCAAACTTTTAAAAAATATTTATAATAAACTCACAAATCATAAAAAAAATGCACAAAAATAATTATTTCTATCATTCTAACTATAATGCATTGTTTTAATAATGAAATCATATCTCAAATCTTCTTCAAATCAAGCAAATATTACCCAAAACCGCAACCCACAATACCCTAAAATCTCAATATTAACCCATTATAATTAAAGAAAATAAATAAAAATATATTATCATAACTATTATACATTAATTAAAATGAACAAACATACCTAAAATTAGTTTTTGGAGGAGAAAATCGGCCAAAATCGGTATCAATTTCGCCCAAAATCACCCACAATACCCAAAATCGCAACCCACAAAATACCATAAAATCCCAATATTAACCTATTATAGTTAAAGAAAATAAATAATAGTACATTATCCTAACTATTAAACATGAATTAAACTTAAAAACTTACCTCAAATCAATTTTCGGAGGAGGAAAACGAAAAAAAAATCGCCCAAAATCGCCAAGGAAATGCCCAGAAATCGCCTCTGGTTTCGTCTGGTTGGTGATGGCTCGGGGAAGGAGATATATAGGGGAGGCTTCCAACGTCTTCCCTGGGAAGACGTCTACACATCCAACGTCTCCCCTGGGAAGACGTGTACACTTCCAACGTCTCCCCTGGGAAGACGTCCGATGTGTACACGTCTTCCCAGGGGAGACGTTGGATGTGTACACGTCTTCCCAGGGAAGACGTTAGAGGGCTCCCATTGTCAGATTTTTTTTTTTTTTTCGACTTTTTAATTTATAACAAATAACGTCTCCCACCACTTTTAATGACTTACCTTGGTAGTCATCAACAAGAACTTTTAATGACTTACACCATTAGACTTTAAATATCACTAAATACTTTTAATGACTTACACCATTGGTGTAAGTCATTATAGAGAGTCAGTAAAAGTGAAAATTGTTGTAGTGGTCGTATCGTGTCGTGCTAATGCCCATATCGTATTATGCCGTGCCAATTTTCAATTTGTCTCGTGTCTGGCTCAAGCTCATATTTTTTCGTGTCATGCTAATGCCTCCCTGGCTCATATCAGTTTCGTGTTGTGCTTGAAAGCCCGACCCGTATTTACAGGTGTACTTCCAACTTCCCAACTAAACTACACACATGCTAATTCATAACTAAAAATGAGACATGGGATTTTGATTAGGACTGCAAGGGTGAGAAGCTTGACATAAATTCAGTTTAGGCGCAGAGAAATACCTTCAAAGCTCTCTTTGTCCTCACAATGATAATGGGATGCATGACAGATGGACAAAGGATCTTGATGCGTTGAAATTATGAGTTCAGGTCCATTTTTCTGTGAATGTGAATCCATTATTCGACAATTGGAGGGGAACCGATCCGAAAAGGACCTGTACCAATTGATTTTTTTTTTTTTTAAAAGTACATTAAGAACAAAATAGATGAGCCATAAATTGTTTTAAATATGGTACACGTAGAAAATTATAATAGATAGTCCTAGCTAGGACGACTAATCGTCTCATTATTCCGAGTTGCAATTGTATTTGTAGGAGACAAAAAAGGCTAAGGAGAAGACTATTATATATATGCAAAACCAATTGCCCAATACCATTATTTATTACAAGTGTTTACCGGTCAAATTGGAGTATTAGTCGTTCTATACTAAAGGTCAAAATGAGGTATAGTTAACGGCCGGACATATAAGATTAACTTTGGAAACATCTATTAACATTCATTAAAAACATAACTGAAATCATCCATCAAATTATACCTTCTTCTTCTTCATTTTCTTCTCAAACATGCAGATTACAGGACACTTTTTCTTTTTAGTAGTTCTAATTAAAACTCAACAAGAGAATATTAGAGGTGATTAAGAAGATAACAACACAATGCTCTATACCAAGTTGCAGCCTTCTATTTTGCTACGACCAACTCTGCTCTTCATTTTCTCAGCTTTCTCTTCACTGTCCGTTGGAGCTCCTAGTCATTATGGTATTCTTTTCTTATTCTATTTGGTTGTAAAGAATTATATTTTCTTTGTTTGTAAGAAGATGACATCTATTATAATTTTCTGATCTGTCTAGTGATCAAAGCCTAAACAGTACATCGTTATTCTCTATTCTAACTTATGTGATTTTGTAAAAACTATTAGAACTGGTGATAGGAGAGAACAATCACGACGTCGTTTCATGGGGTACTCAAAGGCATCTTCTTGAGGCAACAAATGCTGAACCAACACAGAACACGTCTCTGATTTTGGCTGCCGACAGAACACACAGAAAAGACCCTCGAAATGGTTTTAAATATTACAAGGGTGGATGGAATATCAGTGAAAAACATTACTTCTCTGTAAGTAATTTAAACTCAATTGAAGTTGGTTTTCCCACAGCTACAAACTTTTGAAACACAACTTTCTCATGTCATCATATTCATTGTTTGGCTGGTAATCCAATTGGTTTCACAAACGAATGATTACAGTCAGTTGGGTTCAGTGCTGCTCCTTTGTTCATACTAGGCGCAATCTGGTTTGTGGGCTTGGGTTTGTGCATGTTGGTCATTGGTCTTTGCCACTGCTTCTGCCAACACCAACATACTCACTGCTATTCTCGAACTGCCTACTTACTTTCCCTCACATTTCTCACGGTTTTTACCATTACCGCAATGTAAGTTATTACGAAAAACATTGTCACTTTTTTTTTTGGGGTGACTGTTTTGCCTAACCGATAACAATTGAATCTGCGTCAGAATTGGATGCGCTGTACTGTATTTGGGACAAGGGAAGTTCCATAATGAGGCAACGAAGACATTGGAGTACGTTGTAGAGCAAGCAGAGTCAGTTGTGGAGAGTTTTGGGAATGTGTCAACTTATCTAAATGCTTCTAAGAATGTGGGAGTCGCTCAGTTCTCACTGTCTGCTAATATCAAGCAAAAAATTGACAGTGTCGAGAATAAGATCAATGCTTCTTCTACCATTCTCCAACAAGAAACAGTGGACAATGCCGATAGGATACAACATTTTCTAGATTCTGTGTCAGTAAATTTATCTGTACTAATATATATTTTATTCATATATTTACTTTTCAATGTTTAAAGGCGTGCTTGATGATTTGCTATACAGGAGATTGGCTCTTATTATATTTGCCGCTGTGATGCTGCTGTTCGCTTTGCTTGGTTTTGGTAAGCTTCCTACTACTGACTAACCAAATGTTGATTTTTTTTCATACATATATAGGGCAGTTCTTACATGAGAGCACCACTTTTGCTCCCACACATTGATTTTTAATCTAAAGACTGACATTTATTTGCTTATAATACACTTGGTTACATTTGATTTTTTTTACTTTATAACAACCCGACGTTCTTTCTCTCTCTCATATGTAATCACAAACTGACTATTCAGTCATACAAAACTTTTTAGGATTAAATTGTTACCGTGAAAATGTTTTCAAAACTAAATATATTTTAGTCACTGAATAATATTATTTTTTATACTAAAATTTGGTCATAAATATTATTAAATTTAATCGCTATAATCAATTTGATAGAATAATATATTAGTGACAATAGCATTTATTTTCACTTTCAAAAACTAAAAAATAACACTTTAATGACTAGAAACTAGTCATCAAATAACTAATTATTCGTGATTTAATATTTTAGTCAAGATTAATAAAATAATCAATTATAAAAAAGTTTATTAATTTGAATTTTAGAGATATTTTAATTTAAAATATATAATTATGTTAACATACAAATGATTGCAGACATCACTACATACATACCATATATTCAAAACCCAAAAATAAAACAATGGATATAATTTTTTTTTTATTTCGCTAAGGAGCACATGACATTAACAAGAAAAAATGGTTTTCTTTTGTGATTATATATATATATATATATATATTCTACCATTTTCCAAATCATTTTCCACTTGACTCAAAATTTACCAACTATTTAAAATTGATGTAAAAACAGGGTAAATAAATGTGTCCAAAAGAACATATCCCACATGTTAATATGTTTCATAGTCCACCCTAAGTTTATACACTCTCAACATTCAACCAATCAACATGGAAAGAAAATGTGTCCAAAAGCGATGCCCTCACCTATTTTTCGGGTATTTTCTTTCCATATTGATTGGTTGAATATTGAGAGTGTATAAACTTAGGATAGATTCTGAAGCATATTAATACCTGGGATATATTCCTTTAGACACACTTTTTTACCTTGTTTTTTACATCAATTTTAAACGGTTGGTGGAGTTTGAGTCAAGTGGAAAATGGTTTGGAAAATAATTCAAAAGAGTATAATATATTGTAGGAATTTGCTCTGATTTTTAGGAATTATTCGACCACAGACTCATCTGGCACACGCCCAGATCAAACTGACGATGACGTAAATCAGCAAACAGATTAGTAAGAAACCAGCAATAATCAAAGAAAAATAAAAAGAAATGAGGCAAGAGAATTTATCCTGGTTCACATCCAGCTGAGCATCATCATCTCCAATCCACTATATCAATCTTGAGTTTGTACACTTTACAATGGTAGAAAAGAGCCTAGAAAAAACACAGCAGCCCCTCAAGAACAATCTCAGTTCTTCCTGCAGAGAACCCAAGTTCTTAGTCTCAAAGAACTTCTCACTATCTCTCTGTTTCACTGCTTCTCACTCTAGGATTCACTCTTTTCTTATTGTAATTCTCTCTCTCCAAACTCTCTCTTCCGTATACTGTTTTTCCTTATGCCCAAAACAGAATAAAAAATAAGCTATTTATAAACATAGCTTTTACAAGAAAGTAAATCTTGACTCTAGTTCCAGTCAAGGTTAGTTTGGTGCAGTTAAACTTTAGGAGGATTAACCCACAAATTCCACCTTCATCCTCTAAAGATTAAACAAACCCTCTCCAAGATTGATCTCAGAAGATGATGATATACTCCTCATATTTCAGCAACTTCCAATGTTCAGTAAGTTGAGACAATGTTTCAACTTACTGAAAGTAAGAACCTTAGTTCCCATATCTGCTGGATTCTCACTTGTGTGAACTTTCTCCAACTCAAGTACCCTTTCTTCAATCTTCTCTCTTATCCAATAAAGCCGAATATCAATGTGTTTACTCTTCTCATGGTAAACTGGATTTTTGCATAAATGAATTGATGACTGGCTGTCCGAGTAGATTGTTCCTTTTCCTTTCAAAAGTTTTAACTCTTGGAGAATACCTTGAATCCAGATTGCTTCTTTAAACGCCTCTGTAGTAGCCATAAACTCTGACTCAGTTGTAGACAAAGCTACCACTTGTTGTTGTTGTGACTTCCAGCTTATACAACTTTTGTTCAGGACAAATACATAAGTTGTTGTAGACCTCCTGTTGTCCTTATTAGATGCATAATCAGCATCTACATAACCATTCAGAACAAATTTTCCTGGATCTCTTTGATATATTAGGCCATACTTAGATGTTCCCTTCAAGTACCTCATAAGCCATTTTAAAGCATTCCAATGCTCCGGACCTGGGTTGGACATATACCTGCTCAAAACACTTAAAGAATGTGCAATATCAGGTCTTGTGCTTACCATAATGTACATCAAACATCCTACAGCCACTGCATAAGGAACTTTTTCCATTTCCCTTCTTTCAAACTCAGTTTTAGGACATTGCTCATTTGACAACTTGAAGTGTCCAGCCAATGGTATTGCAGTAGCTTTAGAATTTTCCAAACTGAATTTCTTCATCACTTTTTCGATGTAGCTTCTTTGAGTGAGAACCAACTTTCCTTCCTTTTTGTTTCTAAGTACTTCAATGCCTAAAATCTTCTTCACGGGTCCAAGGTCTTTCATTTCAAACTCACTCTTGAGTTTATCCTTGATGAACTTGATCTTGGTCTTATCTCTGCCTATGATCATCATATCATCAACGTACAGCAACAAGAATACCGTACCTGCTATTTCCAAATCCTTGTAATACAAACAAGAATCAAATTTTGATCTCACAAAGCCAATTTCTTGAGCAAACAAGTTGAACCTCTTATTCCACTTCCTTGGTGACTGCTTTAAACCATACAACGATCTCTTGAGCAAACACACCAGTTCTGTTTTACTGTTTTCCACCTGAAAATCAGGTGGTTGCTCCATGTAGATTTCTTCATCTAAGACGCCATTTAAGAACGCTGTCTTGACATCTAACTGTTCCACTTCAAGATCTTCATGTGCTGCAACTGCCAGCATCATTCTAATGGTTTTGTACTTCACCACAGGTGAGAATATGTCTGTGTAGTCTATCCCCTCAACTTGTGTAAATCCTTTTGCTACTAATCTCGCTTTGTATCTTGGTGGTTCCCCTTCTACCATGCCTTCCTTGATTCTGAAAATCCACTTGCATGATACTACCTTCTGCCCTTGAGGTCTTGGAACCACTATCCACGTACTGTTCTTCCTCAATGAGTCCATCTCCTCATTCATAGCATCCAACCATTTCTTCCCATATTTGCTCGATACAGCTTCGTCATAGGTAGTTGGATCTGGTATCTCTTCAGGTGAAACTGACGCTAGTGCATACGCTATAAGATCAGCTTCAGCGTATCTTCTGGGTGGCTTTATCTCTCGTCTTGTTCTATCCCGTGCCAACTGATAGTCTTCCAGTTCTGTCTGGTCCACCTGACGAACATCAAGACGTTCCACCTCAATTTCAGGTTCTTGGGCTGGTTCTTCTGCATTATTTTCATCAATTTCTGCAGGAGTCTTTTCATTTGTTGATGTTGGCCTTCCAAGCTCTATATAAAATTCAGTCAACTCTTTCTCATCTTTGCTGCTTCCTGCACATTCAGAAAACATACCTTTCTCGGCTTTCAAGTGCACAAATTCATGTTCATTGAAAATCACATCTCTAGATATAACAATTTTTGGTCTTCCATTTTCAAAAGTACATAATCTGTAACCTTTTACACCAGTAGGATAGCCAAGAAAAATACATTTTATAGCTCTAGGATTAAGTTTATCTTCCCTTTTATGAGCATAAGCAGTGCAACCAAATACTTTTAAGTGACTAAGGATTGGTGCTTTTCCTAACAACATTTCATAGGGTGTTTTCAAGTTCAGTACCCTATTAGGACTCCTATTTACCAAATAACATGCAGTAACTAAAGCTTCCCCCCAAAACCTCTTTTCCAAACCGGAACTAATTAACAAGCACCTAACTTTATTTAATAAAGTTCTATTCATCCTTTCAGCAACTCCATTTTGCTGGGGTGTGTGCTTAACAGTTCTATGTCTAACAATGCCAAATTCAGAACATAACATATTAAATTCAGCATTAATAAATTCAAGGCCATTATCAGTTCTCAACACTTTCAATTTTCTATCATATTGATTTTCCACCTCAATTTTCCATTCTTTAAATTTAGGCAAACATTCATTTTTAGTTTTAAGCAGATATACCCAAACATATCTACTATAATCATCTATTATTGATAAAAAATAATGTTTACCTGAATGAGTTCTGTTGACGCGGTTCTTCGGCAACAGGTAATTAAGAGAAGAAGAGAAAGAGATTAGTACTTAAAAGTAGAACCGCCGCAGATATGAAATCTTTGTGAGAAGAACTAGGTGACCCTAAACACGTTTTTTAAGTGGTTCGAAGGTTAAAATCCTTCTACTCCACTAGTCAATATTATTGATCTTTTCTGGGTAATTGGTTTACAAAATATATAGTTCTTACAAGACTATTTTTTCCAACCCCTATCAATTCCCAGGGTCTCCATATTTATAGGAGAAGGCACCTGGAAATTGGTAGGGAGGTCATCCCGTGACCTTACCATTTGTCATATCAAGTCTGTGATATTCATGATTATTTCCTAAACCTGACACACAAGTGTGGTCTAATCAGTATGGAAGGAGATAATGGGCCGCACGGCCCAACCCATCCGTGGGTGTCTGAATACGCACGTTCCTGCGGCGTGTCCGAGAAGTCAGGGGGATATCGGACACGTGATGGCAGGATTATGCACGTTTATCTTGCGTGTTGACCTCCCATAGGGTCAGAGCTTCCCGAGAAGCTCGCTACCGGAGCAATCCATAACCCGAGCTGATCCTTCAGTGGTCGTCGAATGTTGTTCCCAGCTCCTGGAACAACAAGAAGGAGCAGGAAACTCCATCCCCTCGAGCTAGAAAGGGCCCGTCCTGAAGATAAAGCCTCTGGCCTGTGGGAGCCTCAGGCTAAATCATGTTTAGTCCGAGGATCGTCCTGCTAAACAGCCCGTGGGAAATCCAGGGCGTACAAGTTCCAACCTTGTGAGACCCCCACAAATCTGCATGTACATATTCCAAAGGCCTTCTTGAATTATGTATAGCTGTAGAGAACTTCAATCTGTGGTGCTTTCCCAAAATACATGTCTCACAGAATGGAAGTGAGCCTGTTTTGAACTTTCCCAATAAGCCTTGCTTGTTTAACTCCTTAATGCCCTGTTCACTCATATGTCCCATCCTGTGGTGCCACAGTTGCATCTGCACTTCCTGATGTGTTACAATACTTGCTTCTGAAGACATGATGGTTTCGCCTTGCAGTAAGTACAATCCATTTTTCTTTTCTCCCTTCATCACAGTGAGAGACCCCTTTGAAATCTTCATCTGACCATTAATGGATTTGTAACTGAAACCTTCATCTTCCAAGGCACCAAGAGACACTAGATTTCTCCTTAGTTCAGGAATGTGTCTGACATTGTTTAACGTTCGAATAGTTCCATCAAAGTGCTTGATCGCCACTTTCCCTATGCCAATGACCCTGCAAGCATTATCATTACCCATTAGCACAGTTCCACAATCAACCTTTCGGTAATCAATAAAATTTTCAAGAGTTGGGCACATATGAAATGTGCAACCCGAATCAAGAATCCACTCTTTTGTGATTCTTTGATTCGACACCATAAACATATCACCATCGGATGAACATTGGTCTGCCTCCTCTGCAATAGACACTGAGTTTTGCTTCTTTTCTCTGTCTTCCTTGAGTTTGTTTCTAAACTCATTGCAGAACCACTTTATGTGACCAATTTTACCACAGAAATAACACTTTCTGTCTTTGTGATATTTCCCTCTTGACTTTGATCTAGATTTAGATCTATTATGCCCTCTGGAATGATCCCTTTGAACTGGATCTCTTCCTCTTGCTTGCTCTTTCCCTCTTGCCATGAGTGCTTCATCTTTCAGCTTGTCATATTCTTTGTTCAGTTCTTGTTCCTTTGATTTAAGTGCTCCAAGAACATCATCAAGTGTGAGTGTGTCCCTTCCATACTTGATCACTGCCTTGAGTTCTTGATAAGCCGCTGGTAGAGATCGAAGTAAGATGACAGCTTGACTTTCTTCATCTACAAAATATTTCAGATTAGCTAAACCAATAATAATTTGATTAAACGCATCAAGATTATCATCTAAAGACAGATTTGCAATCATTTTAAAGCCATATAAAGATTCTAGCAGATTTATTTTGTTAGTTAACGAAGGCTTCATGTAGATCTCTTCGAGTTTGTTCCACAACTCCCTTGCTGTCTTTAAGCTTTGAACCTTTCTCCTCACTGTATTGGAAAGGTGCATTATAATGGTGTAATAAGCTAACTCCTCCATATCTTCAATCTCTTCTTTCTTCAGCGTCTCTGAAAGTTCATCTCTGGGTTTGAGAGCTTTAGCAACTTTCTGATGAACAAGAATCCCTTTCAAGCTTTCTCTCCACAGCCCGAAATCTCCGGTTCCATCGAACTTCTCAAGTTCGAACCTTGCTGTAGTACCCATCTTTGAATTTGATCAATCTTGGATGAATCTGGGTTGAATTAGTCGAATCTTGGTCCTTTCTCGCGGATCACGAACCTGGCTCTGATTTTGTAGGAATTTGCTCTGATTTTTAGGAATTATTCGACCACAGACTCATCTGGCACACGCCCAGATCAAACTGACGATGACGTAAATCAGCAAACAGATTAGTAAGAAACCAGCAATAATCAAAGAAAAATAAAAAGAAATGAGGCAAGAGAATTTATCCTGGTTCACATCCAGCTGAGCATCATCATCTCCAATCCACTATATCAATCTTGAGTTTGTACACTTTATAATGGTAGAAAAGAGCCTAGAAAAAACACAGCAGCCCCTCAAGAACAATCTCAGTTCTTCCTGCAGAGAACCCAAGTTCTTAGTCTCAAAGAACTTCTCACTATCTCTCTGTTTCACTGCTTCTCACTCTAGGATTCACTCTTTTCTTATTGTAATTCTCTCTCTCCAAACTCTCTCTTCCGTAGACTGTTTTTTCTTATGCCCAAAACAGAATAAAAAATAAACTATTTATAAACATAGCTTTTACAAGAAAGTAAATCTTGATTCTAGTTCCAGTCAAGGTTAGTTTGGTGCAGTTAAACTTTAGGAGGATTAACCCATATATATATATATATATAATCACAAAAGAAAACAATTTTTTTTTGTTAATGTCATGTGCTCCTTAGCGAAATAAAAAAAAAATACATCCAGTCCGATTTTTTTTTTTTTTTTTTTATAAAAGATTACCTTTTTCTTACTGTTTTTTTGTTTTGAATATACAGTATGTATGTAGTGATGTCTGCAATCATTTGTTTGTTAACATAATTATATATTTTAAATTAAAATAACTCTAAAATTCAAATTAATAAACTTTTTTATGATTGATTATTTTATTAATCTTGACTAAAATATTAAGTCACGAATAATTAGTTATTTGGTGACTAGTTTCTAGTCATTAAAGTGTTATTTTTTAGTTTTTGAAAGTGAAAATAAATGCTATTGTAACTAATATATTATTCTATCAAATTGATTATAGTGACTAAATTTTAGTATAGAAAATAATATTATTCAATGACTAAAATATATTTAGTCTTGAACACATTTTCACGGTAACAATTTAGTCATAAAAAGTTTTGTATGACTGAATAGTCAGCTTGTGATTATATATGAGAGAGAGAAAGAACGTGGAGTTGTTATAAAGTAAAAAAAATCAAATGTAACCAAGTATATTATAAGCAAATAAGGTGTTGCTTGGTAACCATTAAAAAAATAATTTTTTATTTAATTAATTAAAAATTTGATAATTAAACATAAAATATTGTTTAATAACTCTATTTTTATTTTTTATTTTTTTAAATTTTAAATAAAATTTATTAAATTTTGAAAATAGAAAATTTTCACTTTCAAATTTTTTTTCAAATTATTTTCAACTTTTAGTTTTTTTTTCTTCTCTTTTTCAAATCACAACTTCATTTTATATTGCTAAACAAAACATAAAAATAAAAGCTATCAAAAGCATTTATTACTTTTTATTTTTAAAAATAAAAAACAAAAAACAAAAATAGTTATCAAACATATTTTTATTTTTTAAAAATAAAAAACACAGATAAAAATAATATTTCCATTTATGTATTTAAAAAATTCAAAAACAAAAATTTTACCAAACACAACCTACATATAACTCTTTAGATTAAAAATCAATGTATCGAAAAATGCCCTCATGTGTAGGAGCAAAAGTGGTGCTCTCATAGTTGTATATATGTTTAATCTCATATTGTGGTTGTACTGGTGATTATTGCAGTGTTTTCAGTTCTGGGTATGCGTCGTCTCCTATATGTGTGAGTGATAACCATTTTTGTTTCAATTACGTTTTCAGACCTTAAGTAAAATAAATTAGGAGGCTAAATTCATAAGTAGAAGTTACATTTTCAAGAATAAACATACGAAATTCATTTGTCTTAAAGCAAACTTCATTTGTCTTTCCTTTTACGAAATCAGAAGAAACGACATATTCTACAATAAACGACATTTCATATTCACAATTAACTAGCCAAATGTCGTTTTATTGTTGAAACGAAACGAGAAAGACTAGCTACTGCAGTAGTGCAATGCTATTATTTTTCACTCATAAAAAACACAACCAATTTAGAAACAAAGCGAAAAGTCGTTTTACTCTTATTATTATTTTTTTTAAGCACATTTCATTAACTATTGATAAAAAAACAATTAACATACATTTATATAAGCAGTTCGGTAGTTATTGGGTGGATCCTTGTAACAGTAACTTTGATTCTAGGTGGGGTATTTCTTCTTCTTCACAAGTAAGTTTTACATTAATTATACTAATGAATAACTTAATCAAGTATTCGAAAAATAAGACTCTTAATTCTTTTATGCAATTTATATGTTAATTCAGCGTAATGGGAGACACTTGTGTAGCAATGGATGAATGGGTAAGGAGCCCTACGGCTCGGTCAGCTTTGGATGATATTCTCCCATGCGTTGACAATGCCACAGCCCAACAAACACTATACGAAAGCAAAGATGTTACCTTCCAATTGGTCAGTATCGTTAACCTGTTCATCACCAAAGTCTCTAACTTTGATGCTCCACCACAGGCTGGTCCAACGTTATACTACAATCAATCTGGTCCATTGGTTCCTACCCTTTGTAATCCATTCAATTCTGACATAACCGATCGCCAATGCGCCAATGCTGAACTCAATTTTGAGAATGCTCAACAGGTAACCAAATCGACGAGAAAATCATATTAAAGTGATATATTTTATCTCGTAATCCAATCATATTGAACAATTTGTTTTTATCTATAGGAATGGAAAAAATATGTATGCGAAGTTTCAGTAACTGATGGTATTTGCACCACCGTAGGCCGTTTGACCCCAACTTACTACGACCAGCTAATGGCCATGGTAAATGTGGGCTCTGTGCTATACAATTATGGGTCATTCCTTGTGGAGTTGGGAGACTGTACTTTTGTCCGGAAAACCTTCAGAACTATCAGTATGAACCACTGTTCGGGCCTGAGAGGCAACACTAGATTGATCGTTATTGGGCTAGTTTTGGCTTCTGCTGCAGTTATGCTTTGTTTGGTCTTATGGGTTTCCTTCACAAGAGAAAGCAAGCACCGTGGTTATGCTAAACAATCTCAACAAGAAAGTTTCTCAGTAGACAAAATAAATATAGCTTAGGTCAAATTAGTACAGTATAATTTTCTAGTAGTTATGATATTTTGCAATAAAAGTAAGGAACATACACAAATGTTACTTAGTATTTTATTGAAATACAAATTTGACACCCTATAATATAAAAAATACTTATTAGGTAGCCTATATTTTTAAATTAGTCTAAAGATGTACTTTGTACTCAAATTTGGTCAATAATTTTTTCATAATACCTTAAATACCCTTAGTTATAAATACTTAAATAATAGAAATAATATGTATAAAATATATAAATGAAGAGTAATACATTAAATTATAAAAATCTGTTTCAAAAAAGTAATCCCATTAAAAAATTGGTTTTAAAATAATAGAAAATCTAATAAAAAATATATTTAAAAAAAAATTGTTGCCCAAAAAAAGCCCCAAAATGCTCTTTTAGGGTTTGTTTTCTCCTGCGTCTTCTTTGCGTTATTTTGGTTTCCTTTGTTTTTTCCCCTGCTTTCCAGGGCCGAGTCTTGTCTCTGTGACATGGTTTTATTGTCTATAAGCGTTTCTTGGTACTGAGGTATGGACGTTATTTCTATGGCTTCATCGAGCTCTAAAATTTAGGATCTTGAACAAAGATGTGCTAGGTTGATTTTGGCAGAAGAAGAACAAGGAGGACTCTCTTATGGAAGCACAGAGGAGGTGCGGTCGAAGATTGATGCCAGGTGGTGTCTAGTGGGTCGTTTCTTAGTGGATAAGCCCTTGGATTTTCAAGTTATACAACATATGATGGCTGCCCTTTGGAAACTAGGTCATGGTATGTATGTTACGGAGTTAGAGAGTAGCTTGTATCTCTTTCGATTCTATCGTGAAGTTGACATACAAATGGTGATTGATGGAAGCTCTTGGACTTGCAATCGTGCTCAACTCATATTTAAAAGATTACACCCGGAGGTGGATCCAAGAACTGTGCAACTGAATAGATTAGCTATTTGGGTTCAATTACATGGGCTAAAACCAGACTTCATGACAAAAAGGGTTGTTCGGGACATAGGTAACTCACTTGGGCATTTTCTTGAATATGATGTGTCCAATTTTAATGGGGTTCGGCGTGATTTCTTGCGGTTAGATTGCTTATTGACATTGATGTTCCACTGAAATTGAAGCTGAAGATAAGTCAGGCAGAGAATTCTTTCTTTTGGGTTCATATCTGATATGAAAGACTTCCCACTTTTTGCTTCATTTATGGTCTTATTGGTCATTCCAAGAGATTCTGTGACAAGCTGTTTGACAAACCCTGGAACAAATTGAAAAACCATATGGAATTTGGATGAGGGTTGCTCCTAAAAGACAACATCTGCAAATAGGGTCAAGATGGTTGAGACAAAAAGAATTTAGTACTAATCATGATGCTGGAATGGCAGGAGAACAAAGAGATATGGGAGGAGAATGGTAGTATACCACTGGGAATGATGATTGGCAAAGTGGAAAGCAGTCACATAATTCAGCTACAACTCAAGACATGTTGGAGGTTGAATAAGAGGTAGTGGTTATTGATATAAAGCAAGGACGTACTAGTGGTGGATCTATATCTGATGGGCAAATTGATTGTACTGAATGAATAATAAGGATGAGACCAAATGAGCCAAAAAACTTGTTGATGGCGGGTGCTAGCGGACAAGCTTGCCTTACCCTATGCGACCTCTTAGTTGGAATTATCGTGGGATTGGGAACCCACAGAAGGTTCAATTCCTTAAAGAAATCATCTTTCAAAAGAAACCCAAATTTGTTTTTCTTTGTGAGATTTTGTGTGGCAAAGAGAAGTTGGAAAATATTCGATATTTTCTCGGTTTTGGGGGTTTGTTTACTGTTCATCCAATTGATTGTAAAAGAGGCTTAGCCATGCTTTGGCGAAAGCAAGAGGAAGCTACCATTTTGGGTTTTTCGGACCATCATATAGATTTGCTCACGTTCGTTGACAATATGGTTCCTTGGCGAACGGGGGTCTATGGTGAGGCGAATCGTTCTATACTTTGGAAAACCTAGAGTCTCTAAAATCTTTTCCCTTTAGCTGAGTTACCTTGGTGCATTATTGGTGATTTTAATTGTCTTAGTTCACATGATGATATGCGAGGTGGTAATCCTTACCCTCCTTGGTTGATTGAAGGCTTTTAGAGTGCCATTTTTTACTGCAATTTGGTGGACCTGGATCTGAGAGGGTATCTTTTAACTTGGGAAGGGGGCAGAGGAACTCCCAATTTAGTGGAAGTTAGGTTGGACAGAACCATTATTTCAAAGGATTGGCTGTATACTTTTCATACAACTCAACTTTACAATTTGGAGGTAACCTCTTATGACCATTGTCCTATTTTTTTAGGCCCAATCCATACCACATTTGCTCACTATCATCGTCCTTTTTATTTTGAAAATTCTTTGCTCCGAGAGGCGTTTTGTTCTCAGATTGTGTATCAAGTTTGGACCGATTGTACTCTTGATATGACTGCAAAGTTGGAGTATTTTTAGCAGAAACTTGGAGCTTGGGCTAAGGAAATTACAGGCAAATTCAACAGCCATATTAATCAGTGTAAGGAGGATGTTTGTCATTTGAAGAAAGGTAGAGATGAGGAGATCATTCAATAGTATAAGGCAGCTGAGCAAGCTCTGTTTGAAGTTCTCCATCAGCAGGAAATCTATTGGCATCAACACTCAAGACAACATTGGCTCAAATTGGGTGACAAAAATAGTAAAAATTTTCATGCTAAGGCTTGAGCTCACCACCACCACAACTTGATTCACAGACATCAGAATGATGTGGGAGAATGGATTGATTGGGACCATGGTTTGGATTTTTAATTTCTCATTATTTTTCAGAGTTGTTCTCTACTTCTAGTCCTTCTTTTGATAAGGTTACTGAGTGTGTTTCCAAGATTATTACTGAAGAACAAAATAAGGAACTGCTCCACCCTCTTTCTGATGAAGAAATAAAGTTTTCCCTTTTCCAAATGCACCCTGATAAAGTGCTTGGTCCGGATGGTATGACCCCCAGCTTTTTACCAAGCTTCGTGAAACATTACTGGCCCTGATATTATAGCAACCACTAGATACTTCTTTGATCATGGGGAGCTTCCTGCTAGAGCTAACGTAACAAATATTGTTCTTATAACTAAGAAGCGCAATCCTGCTTGCATGGGCGATTTTTTTCCTATTTCTCTTTTCAACGTGACTTACAAAATTATTTCCAAGGTGATTGCTAATCGTTTGAAGATGGTCCTAGATTGTATTATTTCTTAAGCTCAAAATGCTTTCATTCCTGGGAGACTTAGTAGTAGTTTATAAGTTTAACCTGTAGCAACCTGTATTAATTATAGATTTTATAAGTTTAACCTATAGTTTAAGAATATTAATTATAACATAAGGTTTGATTAATATAGCTGATTATGAAGATGATATTTATTTTACTATAAGGTTTGGATAGAACCAATTAGATCATGACACTTGTCATGTGCATGTTTATTGAGAAATTAAGTATTTTTGAGGAATAGTTTATTAAGAGTAATATTTGAAAACCCCAGAGTCTACCAGCAACTTTGAAATCGTTATAGGCTTCAGTCAAAGTTGTTTACTCAATTAAAATTAGGCTGAAAAAGTGCAATTACGTGTATAATATTTCAGCGTATGCCGATATATCGCAGCTCTAGGGGCTATATATCGCCACTCGGGGAATACAAAAAACACGTAACTTCGCACGAACACTTCGACGAGCCTCGGGAACATAATCCCAGGCGATATATCGCCTACCATGGGCGATATATCGGCTCTAGGGCATTATTTTTGAATGGTTTTGAAACCGAGCTCATTTTATTCCATAACCTCTTGATAAGCTCATAATCTTTTGATCGAGTCATTAGCCTCTACTAAATGAATATTCAAATGTTTTTCAATTAAAAAGTCATTATTTTTATTCAAGCTAAAAGAATATATTTTCATCCTTGAACTCTATAAATAGGACCTAATACCCAGCCATTTATTTCATTCTTCAAGCTCAGTTCAAAGCCTTCAAGCTGCTAGGTTTACTTTAGAGTGTTAAACACTTGGGTTGGGATTATAAGCTTTATCATCTTAAGCTTATTAAACACTTGGGAAGTAAGGTTAATAGTGTGTATTTCAATTTTGAGGTGTAGTTCGGTCATAGTGCATTCAAAGGTATTCCCATTCCTAGTTCATTTATGTATATTTCATTAGTTTTTATAGTTTTTCTCTACTCAAATCCTTACTCAGTATTTTCCATTCATGGTTAGGCAATTAAATTCTTTGAACTTGAGGTTTCATTTCGGTAAGCTCTTCTTCTCGGTGGTTTAGATTCATTTCTTTTCCATCTTCTTCTTTTAGAAACACTCACCTTCACATTAATGGTTTTTAGGAGTGTTCCAAAATCCCGCCCTTGTTCTCACATCCCGGTATTTGGTAAGGAAAATAGGATACTCATTATATGCTTTTATGATTATGCTATAGTATGTTTTTGTATGTTATGATACATATATATGTTTTGGGGCTTATAGTTGCTTAAATAGCAAACCCCAATGTTTTTGGGGCTTATAGTTGCTTAGCTAGCAAACCTCATTGTATTTTGAGGCTTATAGTTGCTTAGTTAGCAAACCCCAATAGTTACCATGTGCATGGGTTAGAATTATGATATATGTCTATAGTTATATGTTATATGTTTATAGCTTATGTTTATGTTTCATGCTTGTAGTAGAATTTCCTTGCTGGGCATTAGGCTCATTCCTTTGTTTTATATGTGCAAGAAAATAGTTATGGCGGCGGTAAGATTCTTGGCAGCTAGGGATTGTGTATTGAGGGAGAATGGATTCGGTGGATTGCGTGAACGATTCGAGGACGAAGTTGCTTTTAGTCATTGTAAATTATTCTTTATATGTATTTTTCTACACCTGATCTTGTAACAAATTTATCTACAATTTAAGATTTGTTTTATTTTCAAAACAATGGGATCCCATATCCTACCCTAAATTTTATATGTTAACATTTGCTTTACAGTTTTTAATAAAGTTATGACTATTTCATATGTATGTTTTCTTAAGATTAGTGTTTATGTGTAGTAGTTATTGATGGTCCAAAGTCTAGAATTTGTTGGGTCATTACACTAGGGGAAAGAAGGGTTACATGGCTCTCAAGATTGATATAAGTAAATCTTATGATCGGGTGGAGTGGTCTTTCTTAAAGTCCATGCTTCTCAAGTTAGGCTTTGCGTCTCGATGGGTGGACTTGATCATCCATTGTGTTACAGCAGTTTCTTATAGAGTGGTCCATGGTGGGCGTGTGATTGGTCCGATTGCGCATAAGTGGGGTTTTCGCAAAGGAGATCTGCATCCCTTATCCGTTTATTATCTGTACAGAGGGTCTTTTTGCTCTTTTTTGTCAGCGTGCTAACCACGGTGGTATTCATGGTTGTCGTGTTGCTTGTCAAGCCCTTATGATTACTCATATGTTCTTTGCAGATGATAGCTATCTTTATTACAAAGCTAAAATGGAAGAGGCCACTAAAGTGACTGAGATTTTGAAGGCTTTTGAGCATTCTTCAGGTCAGAAAGTTAATGTTGAGAAATCTTCTATCTTTTTTTAGTACCAATGCCAGTTCGGAGCTCCGTCTTTCGATGTGTTCTTTGCTAATTTTAACCGAAGCTACTCCTCATGGTACTTATTTGGGCCTTCTGAATCTTATTGGTTGCATCAATTGTGTTACAGCAGTTTCTTATAGAGTGGTCCATGGTGGACTTGATCATCCATTGTGTTACAGCAGTTTCTTATAGAGTGGTCCATGGTGGGCGTGTGATTGGTCCGATTGCGCATAAGTGGGGTTTTCGCAAAGGAGATCTGCATCCCTTAACCGTTTATTATCTGTACAGAGGGTCTTTTTGCTCTTTTGTGTCAGCGTGCTAACCACGGTGGTATTCATGGTTGTCGTGTTGCTTGTCAAGCCCTTATGATTACTCATATGTTCTTTGCAGATGATATCTATCTTTATTACAAAGCTAAAATGGAAGAGGCCACTAAAGTGACTGAGATTTTGAAGGCTTTTGAGCATTCTTCAGGTCAGAAAGTTAATGTTGAGAAATCTTCTATCTTTTTTTAGTACCAATGCCAGTTCGGAGCTCCGTCTTTCGATGTGTTCTTTGCTAAGTTTGACCGAAGCTACTCCTCATGGTACTTATTTGGGCCTTCTGAATCTTATTGGTTGCATCAAAAAAGTTATTCTTGGGTTTCTCAAAGATTTAATTGTTAAGCGTATCCAAGGGTGGGACAACAAACTATTATCGTGGGCTGGTAAGGAAGTTCTTATCAGGTCTATTGCCCAATCTTTGCCTAACTATGCCATCAGTGTATTCTTAATCCCTCAAACACTTTGTCATCAACTTGAGCATCTCATGACTAAATTTTGGTGGCTGTCTAGTGGTTCCCGTGGAATGGGTTTAAATTGGAAAAGTTGGGAAAGACTTTGCATACATAAATTAGGTGGTGGGTTGGGCTTTTGGCATCGCTAAGATTTTAAATTGGCTCTACTTGGAATACAAGGCTAGCGTTTACTCTCTAAAGATCACTCTTTGGTGGCTAGAGTGTTTGAAGCTCGGTACTACCCCAACACTTCTTTCCTGGATGCGCACTTGGATGGTAATCCTAGCTATGTATGACGTAGTATTTGGACTTCCTAGCATGTTGTTAGAGCTAGTATTAGGTGGGCTATAGGCTTGGGCAAGAATGCTCAGATTCTTCATCAACCTTGGCTGCCTAATGATAGTGACTCATATGTGCATTCTTGTCATCTTGGGCTTATCGATAAAACAGTGAATAATTTGATGCAAAATGGTAGGCATGTGTAGGATATGGATACTTAGGATGATTTGTTTGAAGATAGAGATCGAGTGCTTATTCTCAAAATTCCTCTTAGTTTCGTTGATAGTGATGACCACTGGTATTAGAGCCTTGAGTTTTCTGGTTTGTACTCAGTTCGTAGTGCCTATCATCTTCTGCAAGCTCAGAATAGTCCTTGAATTTCTGGTGCTAGCTCAGGCTTTTGGCGCAAGCTCTGGATTCTAAAAACTCTCCCAAAAATCAAGTTCTTTCTCTGGAGAGTAGCGGCTGGCTGCTTGCCAACAAATGTATATTTGTTCCATAGATATGTGAACATTGATACTCTCTGCCTGTAATGTCTTGAATTCTCCGATGTGGTTTAATGGCGGGATTAGTAGGCTGGGAGGGCCATAACTGTTTAATTATGCCATTAAATGAATATATGCATGTTTATGTGAATTATATTATAATATGATGTTAAATGCATGCATGTGGGTCCACATTTCATGATAGGGGTATTTTGGTAATTTGGCCCGTTGAGGGCATAATTGTATATTTGTATGCATGTCGGTGATATATTGTTGAGGCCACATTATAATGTGGATTTGTTCGAGCTATTTGGCATGAGACGATCTTTGAATATTAAGTAGCGGTTTAGTCATAACGGGAGTAAGTTCAAGGCTTGGGGTGAGTCTCGGGATGTTTTAATGATTAGAGCATTGCCGGGAATAAAAGGGTAACGGGATATGAATCATTGGTATTTGGGAATATCGAGAATAGCGGGAATTGGAGAGCATTAATTATGATTAACGAAATAGGTGAAAGATGACGATTTTACCCTTGGGGAGACTTTAGAAGCTTTAAATGACCTAGGGGCATTAGGGTCATTTGGCTTAGGATATATATGGTTTAAGTTGGTTGTAGAAACATACAGAACAAAAACAGAGCAAGTTTTCCTCTTCCCGTACATCACCTTCCCTCTATCTCCATTTGAAGTTTTTGGTCCCAAATTGAAGCATCAAGCTAGGAAATCAAAGCTTGGAGGTTATAGACTTAGTTCATCCACTAAGGAGGATTCAAAACCAGCTGGAGGTAAGAAGTTGTCCATGAGTTTTAAGTTATACTCTATTTTTCTTTTAGTTTTCTGCCTATAGATTTTGATGTGGAAAGTTGGAACCAATGGGAGTTTTTGTGTAAGTTTGATTGGGTTTTGGTGAGGGGGTGATGTAGATGAAGTTTCGGGGTTGAATTGGATGTTTTGGTAAGGTTTGGGATTGGTTTGGAAGGTTGGTTTCAAGGGGAATCGCAAGGAGGGAAAATCAAGGGAGTTGCTAGTTTGAAGTTGGCGCCCCAGCGCCAGTCCTAGCGCCCCAGTGCTATGCAGGGCAGAGAGTAGCCCTCTCTGTTTCTAGGGCAGCGCCCCAGCGCTGGTTGGCAGCGCCTAGGCGCTAGGTCAATTTCAGGGTATGTTGTTTTTAGGGCTCAAGATGGTTTTTAAGTCTCAGAGGTTGGTTCCTTTGCCCCTTTTGAGTAGATTGGGAGTGCCGAGAGTGAGGGATTGATCCTGGGAGTGTGGTTTAGATTGTGAACCATTAATTGATTTATTTTATTAATGGTTTATAATTGGTTATGATTAGGTAACCGCTAAGGAATCTGAAGGTTGATCGTTCTTAAGGGTCATTCTTATATTATTTCTCCCTCGAACCAGAGGTAAGAAAACTGCACCCCATATGTGACATGCATAGTTGCTCATGAAGCATGTTGAGTGTGTAAATATGGACATGGTTTGATTACTGAATGCTTAGAAAATCTTGCTCACTTATGCATGGTACTGGCTCATTAGTCAGATTTTGCAAAGGTGTCAGTATCAACTGTGAAGCTGTGACTCATTAGTCAGGTTCGGCAGTGGTACTAGGCACTGGTCACATAGTGCTGACTCATAAGTCAGGACGGCCTTAGCGTGATTAAGGCAAGCCAATAAAGATTAGATCTAATCGATATCTGCATTGGATGACTCAAAGAGCATTAATGCCGGACCGACCTCAAGTTCGATGAATATTATAAGCGCTTGTGTGACTTACCCATCAGTCACTCATCTGTTAAGTTAGAGACTTACCCATCAGTCTATCATCTGTTTAAGGCTAGTGGCTTACCCAGCAGCCATTCTTCTGGTTAAGTTTGTGACTTGCATGTCAGTCACTCAGTATGGTTTACTAGAAACTCAAGTGATATTCACTCATCTGTTTAAGAGCTATATGCTCTGTGTGATTATAATGATAATCATTTGATAATGTTTATATGCAATATTGTATTTTCTTGCTGGGCTTTGGCTCATGGGTGCTATGTGGCGCAGGTAAAGGGAAAGAAAAGTTCACCCAGCCTTGAGTGGAGAGCTTAGGTGGTGATGTGTACTTATGCGGCCTCTTGACCACCACGGCCAAGGAGTTCTCAGAGGAACTAGGGGGTTTACCCTATTTTTGCCGCTTAGGTCGGCGAGTTTGTAATTTTGAGACAGTAATGACCATTTTGAGTTGTAAATAACTTGTAAATGTTTTGATGAGCTCATGAATAGTTTTATATACTTAATAAAGCATATCCTTACCTTTTTACTGTTTTTCCACCTTAGCCTGTTAATAACACTTAGAACACGCTTTTAACCAAAGGACTCGGGTAGCGGGTCAAATTTCCAGTTCACCGTAACTGTTCTGGGGTAGCCAGGGCGTTACAACTTGGTATCAGAGCGTGCCAAGGTTAAGGTTCCTGTAGACTAGCTGGGCATGTACACACATCACTGAAGTTAAGCTCGACTCATGGCTTGGTAACTATTTATGTAGTTATATGTATAACTGCTTAAATATAGTATATGTGCTTTACCTGTATGCATGAGACACCATGTTGAACCTGTGCCCTGAAATATTATATCCTCGGCAACTGTGTGCTAGTTAGTACTGAAATTTCTGGAACATACTCATTAGTATTGTTGATTATGAACTATTATGCGATACATGATGAGTGCTAAATGCAATAAACATGTATCTGCCTGTATATTCGTATGACTGTGGAATGTGATAATTGTCTACTTGTTCTTGGACTGTAAGGCGGCAAGAGGTTTAGTTATTACTACCTGACTGGCCGTATTGATCATTATTTTAGCAAGGTATCAGTAATAAGAATGAATCCAGGGCAGACAGATACTTCAGCTGGCCAGAGTGATAAGGGCCAGAATAACAATAACAGCCAGGGTCAAGAGAATGACCAGTCACAGATTCCACAGCCAACTCCTGCAAACTGGCAACAGTTGTTTAATGATTTGCAGGCAACAGTGTTGAAACAGGGGGAAGAGCTTCGTCTCCTGAAACAACAGCAAGCACCTGCAGTGACCAGTGTATCAGAGGCACCTTCTGTGTCGATGCCAGCAGCAGAGCATTTGCTGAGGTTGGAAATAAATGGGAGCCTCTTTATGAAAGGTTCAGGAAACAACAACCTCCAATTTTTTAGGGCAGTGTAGATCTTGCCAAGGCAGAGCAATGGATGAGTATGATTACCACTATCCTTGATTTCATGAGGGTAACTGGTAATGAGAGCGTGGCCTGTGCCACTTATATGTTTCGGGAGGATGCCCGGATTTGGTGGGAGGTGATTACCCAGACCAAGAATGTAAATGCCCTGAGTTAGGAGGAGTTTCAAACTCTGTTTAATGAGAAATACTATAATGATGCTATCAGGGCAGCTAAAGCTGAGGAGTTCATCAGGCTACTTCAGGGAAGTTTTTCAGTCACTTAGTATGCCTTGAAGTTTGATCGTTTGGTGAAATTGGCCATGGAGCTAGTGCCCACTGATGGGACCAGGAGAGAGAGATTCCTTCAGGGGCTACAGCCCAGATTAGCCCGTGATGTTTGTATCACCACTGTGGCTGGGGTTACTACCTATGCACAGGTGGTTGAGAAGGCACTCACAACTAAGAGTGCAGAGAACAAGATCTGGCGTGATAGTGCAGCCAGAAAGGATTTTAGGAGGACAAGTCCTCCATTTGTGGGTTCTGGTAGGGGTGTAGGCCCCAGTGATCAGAAGAGGAAGGTTCCTGACACCTTCCCAGTTCCAGGTCCTGATAGGCGGTCCTGTGCTATTTCAATGGGTCGTCCAGGGGGTAGTGAAGCCTGGAAGACTCGTCCTGAATGCCCTAGATCCAAGAGGCGTCATTTGGGAGAGTGTAGCGCGAAGGCTGCTACTTGTGTGGAGCAGTAGGTCATTTTAAAAGGATTGCCCTCAGGTAAGAAAAGAGGAACCCAAAAAAGCGGACAGCTCGGCCCCAGCTCGAGTGTTCGCATTGACACAAGCAGAAGCTGAGGCTTCTCCCTCAGTTGTTACAGGTCAGCTTCTTAGTGCTGGAACCCCTTATAATGTGTTGATTGATTCTGGTGCAACACACTCTTTTGTTGCTAGTAGTGTTATTGATAGACTGTGTAGACCCTGTGATTTTTATGCTGTGGGTTTTGGAACTTTGTTACCCACTGGAGAGTTTGTGGTATCCAGGAGATGGGTCAGATCTTTGCCAGTGACAGTGGAGGGCATAGAGTTGTCAGTGGACTTGATAGAGTTGGTTATGACTGACTTCGATATGATATTGGGTATGGACTGGTTGGCGAAGTATGGGGAAACCATTGATTGCAGAAGGAAGATGGTCACCTTTGAGCCTGAAGGTGAGGATCCTTTTGTGTTTATTGGTGCTGTGCATGGACCTCACATTCCATTGATTTCTGTACTGAGGACTAGGGATTTATTGCAAAGAGGTTGCATTGGATTCTTAGCCAGTGTGGTTGATACTACTCAAGTCATGCCAGTGAGACCAGAAGATACTAGACTTGTTTGTGAATTCCTGGATGTGTTTCCAGAAGATTTACCAGGGTTGCCACCACACAGAGAAATTGAGTTCGTTATAGAACTGGCACTAGGGACGGAGCCAGTGTCTAGAGCGCCTTACAGAATGGCCCCAGCTAAGTTAAAAGAATTAAAAGTGCAGTTGCAAGAGCTGTTAGATTTGGGTTTTATCAGACCTAGTTTCTAACCTTGGGGTGCGCCAGTTCTGTTTGTGAAGAATAAATATGGTTCTTTGAGAATGTGTATTGATTACAGAGAACTGAATAAGCTAACAATTAAGAACAAGTATCCTTTGCCAAGGATAGATGATCTGTTTGATCAGTTGCAAGGTAAGAAGGTATTCTCAAAGATCGACCTTCGTTCTGGTTATCATCAGTTGAGGGTCAAGCAAGGGGATATACCAAAGACTGCTTTTCATACCAGGTATGGGAATTATGTGTTCTTAGTTATGTCATTTGGATTGACTAATGCCCCTACTGCTTTTATGGATCTGATGAACAGAGTGTTCAAGGACTATCTGGACCAGTTTGGGATCGTCTTCATTGATGATATTCTGGTATATTCTCAGACTGAGTCAGAGCATGAGCAGCATCTGAGGTTGGTTCTACAGAGACTGAGGGAACACAGATTGTTTGCTAAGTTCAAGAAATGTGAGTTTTGGTTATCTCAGGTATCCTTTCTTGGGCACATTGTCAGTAAGGAGGGGATTAAGGTGGATCCAGTAAAGATTGAAGCGGTCAGAGATTGGCCAAGGCCAAAGAATGCTTCTGAGGTTAGAAGTTTCCTTGGATTGGCAGGTTATTATAAGCGTTTCGTGGAAGGGTTCTCAAAGATAGCTAGTGCTTTGACTGTGCTAACACGCAAGAGTCAGAGATTTGTGTGGTCAGATAAATGTGAGAACAGCTTCCAGGAACTAAAGTAGAGATTGATTACAGCTCCGATTCTGAGTCTCTCGACAGATCAGGAGAAGTTTGTGATTTACTGTGATGCTTCTCATTAGGGTTTGGGTTGTGTTCTGATGCAATCAGAGAAGGTAATTGCCTATGCTTCTCGTCAGTTGAAGGACTATGAAAGGAGATATCCTACTCATGATTTAGAGTTGGAGGCTGTGGTTTTTGCTTTAAAGATATGGAGGCCTTATCTCTATGGAGAGAAGTGTGAGATCTATACAGACCACAAGAGCCTGAAGTACTTCTTCACCTAGAAAGATTTGAATATGAGACAAAGGTGTTGGCTGGAGTTAGTAAAAGATTATGATTGTGAGATTTTGTATCATCTGGGAAAAGCCAACGTGGTAGCTAATGCTTTAAGCCGGAAGGGTCTGGGACAGATTCATGGTATGAGGCTGATAGCCAGAGAGGTAACAGATGATATGACCAGAGCTGGTATAGAGTTGCTAGTGGGCCAGTTGGCTAACATTATGCTACAGTCTACGCTGTTGGAGAGAATCAAGAAAGGTCAGCTAAGTGATCCAAAGCTGACCAAGATTAGAGAGGATGTTTTGGCTGGACCATCCAGAGATTATATAGTGTTTGAGTTAGGCTTGTTGAGATACAAAGGGCGGATATTATTCCGCTGGACACTGCTTTGAGGCGAGAGATTCTGGATGAATCTCATACTACACCTTACTCTTTGCATCCAGGCACCACGAAGATGTATCAAGATGTGAGATCGTTGTATTGGTGGCCGGGGATGAAGAGGGGTGTGGTGGAGTATGTGGCTAAGTGCTTGACTTGTCAATAGGTAAAGGCTGAGCATCAGAGGTCGGTAGGGTTATTGCAGCCTCTGGATATCCCAGAGTCGAAGTGGGAAGACATCACAATGGATTTTGTGGTGGGCTTACCCAGGACTGTTGGTCAGCATGATTCTATTTGGGTGATGGTAGATCGCTACACTAAGTCAGCTCACTTCTTGCCAGTGAAGGCTACATATACAGTTGACCAGTATGCAGATCTCTACATGAGAGAGATCGTGCGCCTCCATGGAGCGCCTAGGTCGATTGTGTCAGATCGGGACCCTACTTTTACTTCCAAGTTCTGGGGGAGTTTGCAGAAGGTCATGGGTAGACAGTTGAAGTTCAGTACAGCTTATCATCCTCAGACAGATGGGCAATCTGAGAGAACGATCCAGATTTTGGAAGACATGCTGAGAGCATGTGTGTTGGAATTTGGTGGATCTTGGAGTAAGTATCTTCCTTTGATAGAGTTCTCCTACAATAACAGTTATCAGTCTACCATTAGAGTTGCACCTTATGAGATGCTATATGGTAGGAAGTGCAGATCTCCCATTCATTGGGAAGAGACAGGTGAAAGGAGAGACTTAGGTCCTGAGGCAGTTCAGAGGACCATTGAGGCCATTGAAAAGATTAGAGCTCGGATGCTCGCTTCTCAGAGTAGACAAAAAAGCTATGCACATCCCAAGCGCAGGAACGTGGAGTTCCAAGTAGGAGACTATGTTTTCCTTAGAGTCTCGCCATGGAAAGGGGTGAGAAGGTTTGGGAAGAAAGGCAAGCTGAGTCCTAGATTTGTAGGGCCATTTGAGATCCTGGAGAGGATTGGTTAGGTGGCTTACAGATTGGCTTTGCCTTCGGCATTGTCGGCAGTGCATAATGTATTTCATGTCTCAGCTCTTCGGAGGTATGTATCTGATGTGAATCATATTTTGAGCTATGAAGATCTGGAGTTTGAGCCAGATCTCTCCTTTGAGGAGCAGCCAGTTCAGATACTTGACAGAAAAGACAAGGTCCTTAGGAATAAGATGATACCTTTGGTTAAGGTATTGTGGAGGAACAGCAAGGTCGAGGAAGCGACCTGGGAGCTGGAGTTAGATATGTAGAGTCAGTATCCTGAGTTGTTCAGGTAAATTTCGAGGACAAAATTTCTGTAGGGAGGGGATAGTTGTAATGCCCTGAATTCTTCGATGTGGTTTAATGGCGGGATTAGTAGGCCGGGAGGGCCATAACTATTTAATTATGCCATTAAATGAATATATGCATGTGTTATGTGAATTATATTATAATATGATGTTAAATGCATGCATGTGAGTCCACATTTCATGATAGGGGTATTTTGGTAATTTGGCTTGTTGAGGGCATAATTGTATATTTGTATGCATGTCGGTGATATATTGTTAAGGCCACATTATAATGTGGATTTGTTCGAGCTATTCGGCATGAGACGATCTTTGAATATTAAGTAGCGGTTTAGTCATAACGGGAGTAAGTTCGAGGCTCGGGTGAGTCTCGGGATGTTTTAATGATTAGAGCGTTGCCTGGAGTAAAAGGGTAACGGGATATGAATTATTGGTATTTGGGAATATCGAGAATAGCGGGAATTGGAGAGCATTAATTATGATTAACGAAATAGGTGAAAGATGACGATTTTACCCTTGGGGAGACTTTAGAAGCTTTAAATGACCTAGGGGCATTAGGGTCATTTGGCTTAGGATATATATGGTTTAAGTTGGTTGTAGAAACATACAGAACAAAAACAGAGCAAGGTTTCCTCTTCCCGTACATCACCTTCCCTCTATCTCCATTTGAAGTTTTTGGTCCCAAATTGAAGCATCAAGCTAGGAAATCAAAGCTTGGAGGTTATAGACTTAGTTCATCCACTAAGGAGGATTCAAAACCAGCTGGAGGTAAGAAGTTGTCCATGAGTTTTAAGTTATACTCTATTTTTCTTTTAGTTTTCTGCCTATAGATTTTGATGTGGAAAGTTGGAACCAATGGGAGTTTTTGTGTAAGTTTGATTGGGTTTTGGTGAGGGGGTGATGTAGATGAAGTTTCGGGGTTGAATTGGATGTTTTGGTAAGGTTTGGGATTGGTTTGGAAGGTTGGTTTCAAGGGGAATCGCAAGGAGGGAAAATCAAGGGAGTTGCTAGTTTGAAGTTGGCGCCCCAGCGCCAGTCCTAGCGCCCCAGTGCTATGCAGGGCAGAGAGTAGCCCTCTCTGTTTCTAGGGCAGCGCCCCAGCGCTGGTTGGCAGCGCCTAGGCGCTAGGTCAATTTCAGGGTATGTTGTTTTTAGGGCTCAAGATGGTTTTTAAGTCTCAGAGGTTGGTTCCTTTGCCCCTTTTGAGTAGATTGGGAGTGCCGAGAGTGAGGGATTGATCCTGGGAGTGTGGTTTAGATTGTGAACCATTAATTGATTTATTTTATTAATGGTTTATAATTGGTTATGATTAGGTAACCGCTAAGGAATCTGAAGGTTGATCGTTCTTAAGGGTCATTCTTATATTATTTCTCCCTCGAACCAGAGGTAAGAAAACTGCACCCCATATGTGACATGCATAGTTGCTCATGAAGCATGTTGAGTGTGTAAATATGGACATGGTTTGATTACTGAATGCTTAGAAAATCTTGCTCACTTATGCATGGTACTGGCTCATTAGTCAGATTTTGCAAAGGTGTCAGTATCAACTGTGAAGCTGTGACTCATTAGTCAGGTTCGGCAGTGGTACTAGGCACTGGTCACATAGTGCTGACTCATAAGTCAGGACGGCCTTAGCGTGATTAAGGCAAGCCAATAAAGATTAGATCTAATCGATATCTGCATTGGATGACTCAAAGAGCATTAATGCCGGACCGACCTCAAGTTCGATGAATATTATAAGCGCTTGTGTGACTTTCTCATCAGTCATTCATTTGTTAAGTTAGAGACTTACCCATCAGTCTCTCATCTGTTTAAGGCTAGTGGCTTACCCAGCAGCCACTCTTCTGGTTAAGTTAGTGACTTGTTTGTCAGTCACTCACTATGGTTTACTAGAACCTCAAGTGATATTCACTCATCTGTTTAAGAGTTATATGCTCTGTGTGATTATAATGATAATCATTTTATAATGTTTATATGCAATAATGTATTTTCTTGCTTGCCTTTGGCTCATGGGTGCTATGTGGTGCAGGTAAAGGGAAAGAAAAGCTCACCCAGCCTTGAGTTGAGAGCTTAGGTGGTGATGTGTACATATGCGGTCGCTTGACCACCACGACCAAGGAGTTCTCAGGGGAATTAGGGGGTTTACCCTATTTTTGCCGCTTAGGTCGACGGGTTTGTAATTTTGAGATAGTAATGACCATTTTGAGTTGTAAATGAGTTGTAAATATTTTTGATGAGCTCATGAACAGTTTTATATACTTAATAAAGCATATCCTTACCTTTTTACTGTTTTTCCACCTTAGCTTGTTAATAACACTTAGAACACGTTTTTAACCAAAGGACTCGAGTAGTGGGTCAAATTCCGGTTCACCGTAACTGTTCCGGGGTAACCAGGGCGTTACACTGCCCTTTGTGTGCTACTGCCGAGGAGATTGTGTCTCATTTGTTGCTAGATTGTCCGTTTGCTCAAGCTTGTTGGATTCAAGCCAGGCTTAACATCGTTATTACTGTTGCTAATGATGATGTATAATGTAGTTATAGTAAGCACCCCCACCCCATTTTTAAAAAAAAATTCTAAATACTTTACAATGCCGAAAACTAGAATTCAAAATGGTTAGTTGCACGCTTATAAAATAGCACAAGTGAAATTTCCTTTTTGAACCATGTTTTGGGCATCGTAAATTATTAAAAATTTTCCGAAAAGGAGTGGGATGTCTTCTATAACTACAATGTACAACATCATATAAAAAAAATTTAGTTATAATTTCTCTACATGCCAAAAAAGAAACACGCATACTAGTAGCTAGGGGCTAAGCCGACACCCCTATTATAGAAGTAGCAACAGAAGCATTCCATATCTTTCTCTATTTGATTCATCAAAGTTTTCCACTCTCGACCACTGTTGTGACTAATAAGTGTTTGATGACCACTTCCATACTTCCACACTCTTGCCCCTGTAAAGACCCGAAAATACAAAACCAAAATAATGTAGTAAATACAAATTTTCATTTAACAAAATGTATTAAACATTCAGTGTGAGTCATTCACTAGTTTAAAATAAATCAAAATATTTTCCAAAAGAGGCCAATATCCCACGATCATGCCACATGTACATCCAACAAGGTAGACTCCAGCACTCACTACTCAGCTTTACCCTTGCCATTACCTACAACATAAAACAACTAGGTAAGTGATTACACTCAGCAAGAACAACTTAATAAATAATGAATTGCATAACAGAAGAGTTAAAATCAATGATCGAGTCATCGAAAGAAACAATCAGACAAGCTTACAAGAATTAGGGTTCTAGATTAATCTTGGCCCTGAGAAAAAAATCTAAAGAACACTTAAGCATCCTAGTAGTACAAAATTTGAACCCAAATAGTTCAACAATAAAGGTATCAACCTAGAGAAAAATATAGCTAACAAAATTCCACCAATTGTAAACTTTAGAAGAAAACTTGGAGATTTCCAATAACAATGGAGCGTACAAGTGTTCCCACACTATGCATACTTATTTAATAACATACACCTAAGTCTCGATAACAACATTTTAACCATATATTCATGATGGGAAAAAACAATAGCTCACCTTGAGAAACAATGTCATCACTGGTGTAAGAGTGATTACACTAGTTTACAGAGACGCCTAGATAATAATGGGTGCTCAGGAGTAGCCTTTAGGTCAACGGTCTCTACTGAGGCTCCTAGATAATACATGCATACTCATCTATTGGCCAATCGTCGCGAACTTGAACTAGCCATAATAATAACAGGCAGATTCCAATAGTAATCATAAGAGTACTCAACTTTTTGGCCAATCGTCACGGACTTGAACCAGACATAATAATAATAGTAGGCAAATTCAAACCGCAGTCATAGACATACTCACGTCTTAGCCTCATGTACTCAAATCGGACATAATAATAATAATAATAGGCAAATTCAAACCACACAATAATGAACACCCTACTAGAACAACAGTCTCTTACAGTATTTTTGGCAGGGTGGAAATATAGGAGGATGGAGAGGCATGGAGGGAGGGGAATTTTCCTTTGTTTGGCTAGATAGAAAGAAGGAAGGAAAGAAAGGGATGGAGGGATTGTATTTCCTTCCCAACCCACTATTTTTAATCTCTCCATCTATGGATGGAAGAGAATAGAGAAAAATAAAGGGAAATTTCAACTTCTATGCATAATAGTCTCTCTTATTACAAAAATATATACAACCACTATTCACTCTTTCAATTTGATGCTAAACATTCCCCATCTACCAAAAATACACCTCTCATTTTTACACCCCAAAAAAATTGAACCTCTCATTTCTCTCTCTACACTTTCGGTTTCTCTCTCTCAGACGTAACAAGAAACCCCAAAATCTCGAAGAGCTACAACCCCCGTCGAGCCCCACCCCCGTCGAGCATCTCAGGTGACTCATCTCCCCCATCTTCCTTAACTCTGTTGACCGCCATCTACCCGAGACCCACGACAACTCATTCCGTTTGAACATGAGACCTACGATGCATTTTTCCTCCCATGGCCACAAGCAAAGGTTAGATCTCAAACCTGAATCTATTTTTAAGCGAAATACATGTTGAATTTGTGATATGTGGAATGGGTTCGTCAAGTGGCTTGATAGGTTCGATGGTAGCTAGATAGTATGCTCGATAGGGTAGTACAAATGCTTGGATAGAATCTTGATATGAGCTCGATAGGATGAGTATAAATTGCTCGATGGGTCTGTGGTTTTAGATAAACGGGCTCGATAGCTCTATAATTTTAGGGATAATGTTGCTCGATGGGTTCGATTGTAGCTCGATGTTTCTTTAGGGAGATAGATTATACTTTTATCGATAGGCTCGACAGTGGCTCGATAGTCTTGATAGTTTTAGGGATGATGTTGCTCAATAGGCTCGATTATAGCTCGATGCATGCTTGATGATTTCTTATGTAGACAGATTATGATTTTCTCGATAGGCTCGATAGTGGCTCGATAGGGTTATGTTGTAGCCCGATGATAGCTCGATAGAGCACGATAGAGTTCAATGATAGTTCTTACTTTAGTTTTCTTATATTTTTATTTTATTTTTTCCCGATTATGTTTTACATTCTGTTTTCTTACCAATTATTTTCATGTGTCGATGCAGATGTCGAAGTTTCTTGTTCCGTTTCAAGATCAATTTCCTGGTTGAGTCATATATAGGGGTAGTAGGACTATGGTTGATAATAAGAAAAGGCTTATGGAGCTCGGCCAGATAGAAAAGGCTAAGGAATCCCCTTTCAAGTAGTTCTTTTTGGCTTTGGAGCTTCATTTCTCAAGAGTTTTGGTACATGAGCTGATGTTGAGGAAAATAGCAAGTCAAAAAGAAGATGAGGTGCATTTCTTTTTGGGCTCCAAGTCTTGTAGATTCGGCGTGGGAGAGTTTGCTCTGGTGGCGAGATTGAATTTAAGTTCTGCACCATCACAAGCAGAGTTGGATGAGCATTTGACCAGTGACCACTTGATAAAGGAGTATTTCAATGAGGCTAAGAAAGTAAAGCTCCTACCATTGGAGAATACTTTTAATCTTGTACTATGGTCGAAGAATTGTACAAGTTGGGTCTCTGTTTGTTGGTTGAGGGGGTTGTAAATTCTATGGAGGGAAAGTTGAATATATGGCGAGATATACTAAAGATGGTTGATGACATAGGCTACTTCTTCAGCTATCCATGGGGGAAGTTCTCTTACAAGAGGCTTTTAAATTCTTGTAAGAAAGACATGCAGCCAGAAGGCTTACTATGAAAAGGAGAAGGATGCTAAGGTGCAATAAGAGTCGAAGTATAGTTTTTATTGTTATGCCATGGCATTACAATATTGAGCATGTGAGGCCATTTAGTAGCTTGCGACGTAGTTTGTTGTGAGCTCGAGAAATATGGTCCCGAGGATGCTTAGTTGGTCACCTCGGAAGAATAAGGATTTCACCAAGTCTGTCCTCTCGCCGATGTTATCGAAGAGCATTGTAAGTTATACTTGATTGACGTTAAACAATTATGTTTAGCTATATGTTTATCTTTTATGATTATTTAAGTTAAATAAATGATTTATGTTGTTTGTAGTTGATCGTCCTTCTATTGTTGAAGCCCCGACCATCAGAGGTCAATTATTACATCTCCTTGACTCTAGGAGATATTCCCTGTATCCTGAGCTTGGCCAGGATCTTGAGGAGTTTGATGAGAAGGAGGAGGCGGCCATGGATTTTGAGAAAGTGGCTGAGATAGTTTCTCAGGTTTCCCAAGTAGCGAAGATTTTTTATGATGTTGTTCGTGAGGCGGAGGATGTTACAGGTCCCACCCCTCCTGCTGCCCCTTCTGCAGTCCCAAACCCCGTTCTAGCCGATATCAAAGATTTGAACCAACGCTTGGAGAGAGTCAAGGGTCGATAGGAGACCTTCCTGAAGAACTAGTCAGTGATCATAGACGTAGTTAGTAAAATCCTGACATTTATTAAGGAACGACCGAGGGACTCTGTAATGCCTTCCTAATCCAGGACTGTTACACTGTGTACTTAAAATTGTGTTAGACCTGCTAATTGGGTCATTTGGCTTAAAACGTGTAAATAAGGTTAGTGACAAGGGTCAAGGTTAAAAATTTTGGTCAAAGAACCATTGACTTTTATTCCAAAAGCTTTATATAACATGGGATCCCAAAATATTACAACTCAACTGTTAAAAACGGTAAATACATATCAAAAGTTACATCAGCCAGCCTAATCGGCAAAACAGGGTTATAACCCTAGTTCCTCTGAGATAACCCTAGTCGTGATGGTCGAGCAGCCACATATGTACACGCCGCCACCGAATCTCTCCAACTCATGGATGGTCAAGCTTTCCCTTTCCCTTACCTGCACCACAAAGCACCTATGAGCCAAGGCTCAATAAGAAAACAGAACATGCAATAACAGAGAATATAACTTAAAATATTCATTCAAATAAAATCAGTGACATTAATTCATAGTTAATATCATATAAGTTCAATAACATGATCATTGGATCAACCTAGGGCCGCTGCCCTATTCAGTTGGACTTTAAGCCAACTCTCACGCCTATGCCCTAGCTACATGACCATAGAGTCACCTGGGGCCTTGCCCTTAGCTTTGTCTCACTAGCCATAGAGCTATCCCAACCCCCGTGGTTCACCATCGACCTTAAAGTCGATCAATGTAATAGTACGTTGCAAGTTTAGGCTAATGCCTCTCGAACAAAGCACAACGCTCTATTGCCATCCTTGACTCATAAGTCAAGCCCTAATCCAGGATTACATACCTTACTTATAAGAAACAGATGTGGATAGGCACATACCGAAAATTAAGCACATATTCATGCTAATCATATAATCCCATTGATTAACCATTTCCACAATACTAAACATATTCATATAATGGGGCCTCATTCCCTAACCTTAGAATTCATGTAACAAATATAAGCACTTAAGCATCTATCAACAAGCATTTAGAACAACAGCCTAACATAACCAATACTAGGGCCCAAGCCCTAATCATATTAATATATAGCAAATGGGTCAAGCCCTAATCACATACAACACGTTCTGGGTGCAATTTACTTATCTTAGATCCAAGTAAGTGTAAATAAGAACGACCCTCGAGCACGACTCCAGTTCCGAGCCCTTAGCCATACCCTAAGTAACAACCATAAAATAGGATTCTATCAATATCGGGCGAACAAAGGCTTTTGGACCAAGTCCTAGCCTCTGGGGCCTCGGGTTCCGCCAAACCGGGCAGTGGAAATAATCCCAAGCCCTAAGGAAAAAGTTCCATTCTAAAACAAACACCCCAAGGCAAATCTGCCCAGGCGAGCCGCAACTTGCCCCCCTGTGGGTCGCGGCGTGCCCCCCCAGCCAACCTCATCGTCCTCTCTGTCCAGAGGCATGGGCTGCGACATGGCCTATCAAGTCGTGGCGCGTACCTCAGGTAGAGACCTCCAAAGGTGCCTAGTTCAAGATAAGTCGCGACTTGTCCCCTCGAACCCAGATTTTCTCCACTTTCAGCAGCCAAATCCTAACCAATTTAACCCAAAATCATCCCAATAACATAATTCAACAATCACAAACACTTTAATATGTTCCCAGCAGCAAAACCCAACAGAAAACTACACTCAAAACTCATTAAATCCTCAATTCAATCCTTGAGTTAAGAGATTCAAAAACAACTCAAGAAACCATGGATTCTACATAAATTAAACCATTGAATGAAGTTCAGATGTTTACCTCAGTTGAATAAGAAGACCTTCAAGCCTCAAGAAATCTTAAACCAAATCCCAAGCATCAATTTTATGGCTTCTAGTCACTAAATCCCCTTAATCTCAAAGGTTAACTTGAAGAAAAGCCTTGAGAGTAACTTGAGAAACAAAGAGTAAGTTTAGAGAGAGAGAGTGTCGGTTTTGATGGTAGCTCCTAGTATATCTGTTGTTTTGTCTTTAATTAATTAAGCTTATCTAACTTAAGCTAACCTTAAGGCTCGGGGTACCAAAAACGTCCCCGAGGGAAAAATGGTAAATTTCCCCAATATTCCCTCCTAAACTCTCCAACTTCAAATATATCTCCAAATATTTATTTTCATAACCCAAATAAATGTATATTACCCAAAATACCCCTTTACTCGCCCCAAGTCAGGTATCGAGTCCCGTTGTGACTTTCCTGCTAACTTGCTCCCTAGGATCGCCTCGTGCCGAGTAACCCAAATAAACCCACATAATAATGTGGTCTCTCACATATATCACATATATGCACAAAAATATACATTTATGCCCGCAATGGGCCAAATTACAAAAGTCGTCCTTCTAATAAGAAGTGGGCCCACATGCATATTTTATATCCCGAAATATGCGCATTTAATCATATAATCACATAATTCACATATTAACAATTAATATTAGCAATTAAACACGTAATTCCACATATTGCCATCCTGGCCCCCTAATCAAGGCCCTAATCCTTATTAGGTAATTTGGGATGTTACAACTATCCCCTCCTTACAGAAATTTCATCCTCAAAATTTTACCTGAACAGCTCGGGAAACTGAGCTCGCATATCTGACTCCAGCTCCCAGGTTGCTTCCTCGACCCTGCTGTTCCTCCATAATACCTTAACCAAATGTATAGTATTGTTTCTCAAGACCTTGTCCTTCCTGTCAAGAATCTGAACTGGTTGTTCCTCATAAGACAAGTCTGACTCCAATTCCAAATCCTCATAACTGGTTGTTCCAATTCCATCTGACACATACTTTCTCAACATGGAAATATGGAATACATTATGCACACTAGACAGTGCAGGGGATAAGGTTAACCTATAGGCCACCTGCCCAATCCTCTCCAAGATCTCCAACGGTCCCACAAACCTAGGGCTCAGCTTGCCCTTCTTCCTGAACCTCTTCACCCCTCTCAGAGGTGAAACCCTAAGGAAGACATAGTCTCCCACCTGGAACTCTACGTTGCTCCGCCTCATGTGAGAATAGCTCTTCTGCCTACTCTGAGAAACGAGCATCCAATCTTTAATCTTCTCGATAGCCTTAGTGGTCCTCTGGACTACCTCTAGACCTAAATATTTCTTCTCACCCATCTCATCCCAATGAATGGGCGATCTGCACTTCCTACCATATAACATCTCATAAGGTGCAACTCCGATGGTAGACTGATAACTGTTGTTATAAGAAAATTCTACCAGAGGAAAATATTTACTCCAGGACCCTTCAAAGTCCAACACACATGCTCTCAGCATGTCTTCCAATATCTGGATAGTCCTCTCAGACTGACCATCGATCTGAGGATGATAAGCTATGCTACACTTCAGCTGTGTACCCATCTCTCTCTGTAAACTCTCCCAAAACTTGGAAGTAAAGATAGGGCCCCTATTAGACACGATAGACCTCGGTGTCTCATGAAGGAGAACTATCTCTCTCACATAGAGATCTGCATACTGGTCACCTGTGTAATTCATCCTCATTGGTAGAAAATGAGCTGATTTCGTGTACCGATCCACATTGACCCAAATAGAATCATGCTGGCCTATTGTTCTGGGCAAGCCTACCACGAAATCCATCATGATTTCATTCCACTTCCACTCTGGGATATCCAGAGGCTGTAACAGTCCTATCGACCTCTGATGCTCAGCCTTGACCTGCTGACAGGTCAGGCACCTCGCTACATACTCTGTCACATCCCTCTTTATCCCAAGCCACCAATATAAAACTCTCAGGTCCTGGTACATCTTCGCGGTGCCTGGATGAAGATAATACCGGGGGGGGGGGGGTAAGACTCATCCAAAATCTCTCATCTGATCTCGGTGTCCATCAGAACACAAATCCGACCCTTATACCTCAGTAAACCCATACTCAACACCGAATAGTCCTTAGCTACTCCTTCTAGGACGTCCTTTCTAACCTGCCCCAACTGTGGGTCGTCTAAATGTCTCTAGTTGATTCTCTCCAAGAGAGTAGACTGTAAAGTGATATTGGCCAATCGGCCCACCACTAACTCTACCCCTGCTCGAGTCTTCTTATCAGCCAACTTCCTCGATATTTTTCTGGCACTATATAACTGTCCCGGCCCCTTCCGACTCAAGGCATCTGCTACCACGTTGGCCTTTCTAGGGTTATAGAGGATCTCACATTCCTAATCCTATACCAGCTCCAACGAACGTATCTTCCTCATGTTCAGATCCTTCTAAGAGAAAAAGTACTTCAAGCTCTTGTGATCACTGTATATCTCACACTTCTCACCATACAGGTAGTGCCGCCACACCTTCAATGCAAAAACAACCGCTACCAAGTCTAAATCATCTGTGGGATATCTCTGCTCATAATCCTTCAACTGACGTGATTCATAGGCAATCACCTTTCCTATCTGCATAAGTACACAACCCAGACCCTGCCTCGAAGCGTCACAATAAACCACAAACTTATCTTGATCTGTAGGAAGGCTCAAAACTGGGGCGGTGATCAAACTTTCCTTGAGCTTTTAAAAACTGTCTTTACACTTGTCCAACCAAACAATTTTCGGATTCTTGCGTGTGAACAAGGTCAATGATGATGCAACCTTGGAGAACCCTTCCATAAAGCGCCTGTAATAACCCGCCAAACCCAAGAATCTTCTGATCTCCGAAGCGTTCTTCGGTCTTGGCCAATCTCTGACCACTTCAATCTTCGCTGGAACAACCTTAATACCATCTTTACTGACTATGTGACCCAAGAAAGTCACCTGTGGCAACCAAAACTCGCACTTCTTGAACTTCGCATACAGCCTGTGCTCTCTCAACCTCTGTAATGCCAACCTAAGGCGATGCTCGTGCTCTGTCTCCATCCGAGAGTATATCAATATATCATCGATGAAGACGATCACAAACTGATCCAGGTAGTCCTTGAACACTCTGTTCATCATATCCATAAATGCTTCCAGGAATTAGTCAATCCAAATGACACCACCAAAAACTCATAATTCCCATACCTGGTACGGAAAGCTATCTTCGGTATATCTTCCTCCTTGATCCTTAGCTGGTGATAACCAGATCCAAGATCTATCTTAGAGAATACCGTTCTACCCTGTAACTGGTCAAACAGATCATCAATCCTTGGCAAAGGATATCTGTTCTTGATAGTCAACTTATTCAGTTCCCTGTAATCGATACACATCATCAGAAAACCATCCTTCTTCTTCACAAAGAGAACCGGTGCGCCCCATGGCAAGAAACTGGGCCTAATAAAACCCAAGACCAGTAACTCCTATAGTTGAACCTTCAGTTCTTTCATCTCTGCTGGAGCCATCCTATAAGGTTCCCTAGACACTGGCTCTATCCCTGTTGCCAATTCAATCACAAACTCAATCTCCATGTGTGGAGGTAATCCTTGAAAGTCCTCTGGAAACACATCTAGAAACTCACAGACTAACCGAGTCTGTTCTGGTCCCACTGGCATGACCTGAGTGGTATCCACCACACTAGCTAAGAACCCTATGCATCCTCCCTGCAACAGGTCTCTAGCTCTAAGTACTGATATCATAGGTATACGAGGTCCATGCACAGTGCCAACAAAAACAAAGGGGTCCTCTGGTTCAAAAGTTACCATCTTCTTCTTACAGTTTATCGATGCCCCATACTTCTCTAGCCAGTCCATACCAAGAATTATGTCAAAATCAATCATCTCTAACTCCACCAAGTTAACTGGCAACTCCCTGCCGTCCACTGTAACTGGTAGTGACATAATCCATCTCCTAGATACCACTAACTGTCTAGTAGGAAATATAGTACCAAACCCCATAGAAAAGAAATCACAAGGTCTACAAAACCCATCTATAATCCTACTAGCAACAAAGGAGTGCGTAGCACTCAAATCAATAAGAACAGTGTAAAAGGTTCCAGCACTAGAAAACTGACCTGTAACCACCGAGGGACTAGCCTCGACCTCTGTCTGAGTCAAGGTGAACACCCGAGCTGGCATCAGGTTATCCGCCTTCTTTGGCTCCTCCTTTCTGGCTCTCAGGCAATCTTTCTTCAGCTGCCCCATACTAGCACAAACAAAATATGGCTTCGCCTGACATTTCCCAACATGGCGCCTCCTACACCTAGGACACTCTTGGAATGCCCTCCATGTCTCACCGCCACTCTGGCGGCCCATCTGAATACCTCGTGGCCTCTTATGTGGCCCTAGAGCTGAAATTGTGTCTAGGGTCTTCCTTTCTGATCACTGGGGCCTCCGCCCACAAAAACCTGGAAATGGAGGTCCTAGCCTACTAGAATCCCTTCTGGCTACATTATCACTCCAGATCTTGTTCTCAGCGCTCTCAGTTGTAAGCACCTTCTCCACAGCCTATGCATAAGTAGTCACTCCTGGCACAGTAGTAATGCGAACATCCCGGGCTATCATAGGTTATAGCCCCTGCAAAAATCTCTCTCTTCTGGTCCCATCAGTGGGCACCAAATCCCTAGCAAACTTTGCCAATCTGTCAAATTTTAGGCCAAGTCGCGCCCCCTAGACAGAGACCTCCCAAGGTGCCTGGTTCAAGCTAAGTCACGACTTGGCCCCTCGAACCCATATTTTCTCCACTTTCAGTAGCCAAATCCTAACTAATTTGACTCAAAATCATCCCAATAAGATAATTCAACAATCACAAATGCTCTAATATGTTCCTAGCAGCAAAACGCAGTCAAAACTCATTAAATCCTCAATTCAATCCTTGAGTTAAGAGATTAAAAACCACCTCGAGAAACCATGGATTCTACATAAATTAAACCATTGAATGAAGTTCAGATGTTTACCTCAGTTGAATAAGAAGACCTTCAAGCCTCAAGAAATCTTAAACCAAATCCCAAGCATCAATTTTATGGCTTCTAGTCACTAAATCCCCTTAATCTCAAAGGTTAACTTGAAGAAAAGCCTTGAGAGTAACTTGAGAAACAAAGAGTAAGTTTAGAGAGAGAGAGAGTGTCAGTTTTGATGGTAGCTCCTAGTATATCTGTTGTTTTGTCTTTAATTAATTAAGCTTATCTAACTTAAGCTAACCTTAAGGCTCGGGGTACCAAAAACGTCCCCGAGGGAAAAATGGTAAATTTCCCCAATATTCCCTCCTAAACTCTTTAACTTCAAATATATCTCCAAATATTCATTTTCATAACCCAACAACCCAAATGTAATGTCCCAAAATTACCTAATAAGGCTTAGGGCCTTGATTAGGGGGTCGAGATTGAAATATGTGAAAATATGTGTTTAATGGCAATGTTAATTTTAATTATGTGAATTACATGATAATATGACTAGATGTGCATATTTAGGGGTATTAAATATGCATGTGGGCCCGCTTCTTATTAGAATGGGTGACTTTGGTAATTTGGCCCGTTGCGAGCATAATTGTGTATTTATATGCATATATGTGATATATGTGAGAGACCACATTATTATGTTGGTTTATTTGGGTTACTCGGCACATTATGAGATGCTATATGGTAGGAAGTGCAGATCACCCATTCACTGGGATGAGATGGGTGAGAGGAAATATCTTGGTCCCGATGCAGTCCAGAGGACCACTAAGGCTATCGAGACGATTAAAGCTCGGATGCTCACTTCTCAGAGTAGGCAGAAGAGCTATTCTAACCTGAGGCGGAGGAACGTGGAGTTCCAGGTGGGAAACTATGTCTTCCTTAGGGTTTCACCTCTAAGAGGGGTGAAGAGGTTCGGGAAGAAGGGAAAGCTAAGCCCTAGGTTTGTGGGACCGTTTAAGATCCTGGAAAGGATCGGGCAAGTGGCGTACAGGTTGGCCTTACCCCATGCACTGTCTAGTGTGGATAATGTATTCCATATTTCCATGTTGAGGAAGTATGTGTCAGATGGAACTCACGTGCTGAGTTATGAGGATTTGAAATTGGAGGCAGACTTGTCTTATGAAGAACAACCAGTTCAGATTCTTGACAGGAAGGACAAGGTCTTGATGAACAAGACCATGCCTTTGGTTAAGGTATTATGGAGGAACAACATGGTTGAGGAAGCGAGCTGGGAGCTGGAGGCAGAAATGCAAGCTTAGTTCTCGAGTTGTTCAGGTAAAATTTCGAGGATGAAATTTTTGTAAGGAGGGGATAGTTGTAACGTCCCAAAATTACCTAATAAGGCTTAGGGCCTTGATTAGGGGGCAGAGATGACAATATGTGAAATTATGTGTTTAATTGCTATGTGGATTTTATTTATGTGAATTACATGATAATAAACCCACATAATAATGTTAATTGCCGAGTAACCCAAATTAACCCACATAATAATGTTAATTGCCGAGTAACCCAAATAAACTCACATAATAATGTGGTTTCTCACATATATCACATATATGCACACAAATACACATTTATGCCCGCAACGGGCCAAAGTACCAAAGTCGTTATTCTAATAAGAAGCGGGCCCACATGCATATTCAATATCCCTAAATATGTGCATTTAATCATATAATCACATAATTCACATACTAATAATTAATATAGCAATTAAACATGTAATTCCACATATTGGAATCCCGGCCCCCTAATCAAGGCCCTAAGCTTGGTTCCTCAAATTAAGCTAAAAAATCCAAAGAGAAAAGATGGAGAAATAGTGTCCGGGAGAGAAAGTTGAATGCTCTGTTTTGCAAGTTATACAGCCTTTAAATGGTTCAAATATATCCTTAGGTTGAAAAGACCATATTGCCCCTAAGCTTAATTAACTCCCTAAACAACCTCCAAGGGAAAAATCGTCCTTTCCCGCCTATCTCGTTAATCATAATTAACACCCTCCAATTTCCATTATTCCCAATATTCTCAAATATCAATAAATCATATCCCATTACCCTTTAATTCCCGGTAATGTTCTAATCACCAAATTACCCCGAGACTCACCTTGAGCCCCGAACTTAATCCCGTTATGACCAAACCGCTAACTTGCACTCAAAGATCGTGTAACGATCTGGGTGGCCAAGACCGTACACTGTGTATTTATAAAGGTGCAAGATTTGCTAACCAAGTCACTTAGTTGAAAATGTGTTACTAAAACCATTAACGAACTAGGGTTAAAAGGTTTTGGTCATAAGAGATACCATTCATTTAAATAAACATTTCAAACATGGGATCCCAAAAGAAAATAGAGTTAAAAAGGACAGTTTACAAAATTTCGAGGTATAAACAACCGCTAGCCACTCTAAGGGCAAAACAAACATGTAAGGTGCTCCCGTTCCTGTCCAACCCACGACCGTGGCGGCCGGGCAGTTGACTATGTACATTCTTCCTCTAGAGCTCTCCAAGTCAGGGCTGACCAAGCTTACCATTGCCTTTACCTGCACCACGTAGCACCGTGAGCCACGGCCCAACAAGAAAACATAACATCATAGCACAAACAATGGTAATAATCAAATAACTCTTTAATCACGTTCATACACTTAGCAGTCCATATTAATCACATAATCCATAAACATAACCTGAAAATACACAAACTAATACTCAACTATTCAGCATGTCATATTCATCAGTTAGCAACGATAACCAAATCGCATAACAATCAGGGTCGACGCCCTTAGGTTGCACCCTCTATTTACCCCACTGACTCCGGTCTGCTTAAACCAAGCTCAGTGAATATTAAGCTGTCCTCATCTACCAGTGGTTGAGCCACGCCTTATGCGCCAATGTAAACTCTGGCACTCTTAGGCCATTTGTTTAATATTCACATGGCATAATACCACCTTACATAATGCATACAAGAATAAGGAACCCTTAGTCCCGTCATAAATTCACAACCGGGTGCAGTTTTCTTACCTTTGATTCCAAGTGTTCTGATTACGAGAGATGACCCTAGAGCACGATCCATTGCCTAAGCCCTAGCTTACACCTAGTCACAACCAAGATAAGGGATTCCATAAATAATTGTATAAAGGTTTCCGGACCAAGTTCTAGCCTTCGAAACATTGAATTCCACCAAACATGGTAGTGGAATCAATCCCGAGCACCCTAGGTTAAGTTCCCGCACCTAAAACCTCCCTAAGGCTAAACATGCCCTTAAGAGTCGCGACCCAAGCTCTCTATGTCGCGGCCTGCCCCTATCCAAAGGCCTAGCCTCACCAAATAACAGACACGGGTCGCGGCCCAACACTCCCCATGTCGTGGCTCGCCCTTCTTCCTCAGCTCCCATCTGCTCTAAAGGGTCGCGACACACCAAGAACTGAGCCGCGGCCGGACCCCTTTGATCCCAGAAAACCCACCATTTTTAACAATCAAACCTCACTCGAATCCACCCAAAACCATCCTAATGATACAATTCAACTATCACAAACATCCTAACATGTTTCGAGCAGCAAAACCCAACAAAAACCTAGCTTAGAAACTCATCAAAATCTCACTTTAATCCTTAAAACCCATAAGCTCATAAACACCAAAACCAAGCCAAGAAAACACAGAATTTAGATGCTAAACTATAAATTAGAGCTTACCTTCACTGAAGAACCAATCCACCAAGTAATTGCTGAGCTAACTCCCAAGTCCTTAGCCACAATTTAGTCTTCAATTTCAAAACCCAAAAACTCTTAGAACCTAAAGCTACATAATTAAATGACCAAGAATGTGATTCAAGACTTACCTCAACTCCTTATTGAATTCCTTAGCTAGTACTAAGTTAATCTTCCAAGTTTCAACTCAAACTTCTGAGTTTCCAGCTAAGTTTTCCTTTGGTTTCACTAGCTTCCTTGAGAGAGTGTTTGGGACAATAGGAATGAGCTGAGAGGAAAAAGAAAGGGTCGGTTTGGCCATGTTTTACTGTTTTTCTTAATTTTATCTTATCCACCCCTAATTAATTAAGTTAATCCCAAAGCTCGGGGTACCAAAAACGTCCCCGAGGGAAAAATGGTAAACTTCCCCAGTATTTCCTCCTAAGCTTTCTAACCTCAAATATATCTCCAATTTTTTATTTCCATAAACCAAATAACCATCTAATACCCAAAATACCCCTTGACTCGCCCCGAGTCAAGTATTGGGTCCCGTTGTGACTTTCCCACTAACTGGCTCCCTAGGATCGCCTCAAGTCGCATGTTGCAGATATATCCACATAGTAATGTGGTCTTCACAATTATAAAATATAATCACATTTATGCCCTCAACGGGCTAAAATTACAAATGTTACACCCAGATTTCGAGAAAAGAGGTTATGACCCCGAAAGCTGGGCTCGTCAAGTGTGAGCTCGAAATGTATGAAAATATTGTATGGTCCAGCTATAAAATCTCTGAAGTAAAACAACGACCTCGAAGATGTTTAACCTCGGGATACTTTCTGAGTTCGAAATGGCACGACATTAGGATACATCAGTTACCAATTGTCTTCAGATAAAACAGTCCGAGCTTAGGAAGTGCAAGCTCGAGTGTGATAGCTTCGACGGTATCTATCTACTCTGAGCATGTCCTGAAGTGGGGTGGCAAGTTCGTAACAGTTCCATAAGTCTTAACAGTCACAATGTTGATTGCTGATCTCGAAGACCTGATGAGTCACCTGGGATAGCCCGTTACGTGTGAACATATTTATTGTTGTTGTAATCCAAATATTTAAGGGATACCATTTAATCTGTTATCCGTTCCCGATTCTTATGGGACATTTCCATGTATATAGGAGATATTGCATTTATTGTCATTATTTGAATTGATATACAAAATATTTTCCTGAAATATGTGGGAATGAACTCTGTAACCTCCCCTATAAATAGAGGATAAATGACCACTTGTAAAGGATCGATTTCTGATGGCTTGAGAGAAAGCTCTAGGTAATTCATCTCTGAAGAATTTCCAGAAAACTCTAAGTCTTAATAACATAGACTCGTGGACTAGGCAGAATTAACTACTTAACCACATAAAAACCTTCTTGTTTTTTCTTCATCATCCATTTGCTTCATAGTTTGCATTGTTTAATTGCTCTACAATTTAAGTTGACGAAAAACAACATCAACAGTTTGGTGCTTTCTTTGAGAGCATTAAGCAGTACGTGCGTGAGTCTATTCAGTCGAAGAAGCATCCCTGAATCAACTATGACTGCGAATGATCCCAATGCTCATGAGGAGGAAATGTTAGAGGAAGTTGACTACCCCCGACATGCTGGAAAGCAGCCCATGATGAATTCAGACCCTGATGAGAGGAGTGGGTCCTCTGACTCCCGAGGACCACCGACACCACCGGCCCCCAGGGACGATGAGGACATGTACTACAACCCTGAACGATATGTCCTTATTGTGGAGCTTGAAAATTGTCAACTGCGAAAGCAGTTGGCAGAGGCCAAGAAACGTAACGAGGAGCTGGCTAGATTGGCTGCCAAGGCACAGGCGGCTCAGCCTCTGCCTCCGCCTGTGGCCCAAGCTCCACCTCCATAAGATGTTCATGTTCCACCGTGCAGGCCTCGTGGGCGAACTCGCAAAAATGCTGCCACCCGAAGAACGGAGCAACCTCCGCCCACTGCAGAACAGCCTGCTCCATCAAGGCCACGGAGAAGTACCCGGGCTGGAGCTCCTGCCAACTCAACTACTGAGGTACCAATTGAGATTGGGAATAACCGAGCCCCCACAGAGGCTTGGACCCAAAATCCTGGTAACACGCAGAACGTTCCTGAACTAGCTTAGGAAAACTCGGGACCTTCTAGGCCCCGTAATGGATGGCACCCACCATCGCCGATAAGGTATCCCTCACCAACTCAGAAAAACACGCAACCAACTCAGGGTGATATAGACAGGCGAGCTGGGTGAAAACATGGGAATGGGGAAACTGCTAGGGAGCATAGAGGTACCCAACCCATGAGAAGCCAAATGTCTCGGTCTCACACTATTGAGATGAGACAACCAGAAAGGAACCCATCTCGAAACAACCGCGCAACGAGCCATGTCAGTGAAGGATCGGGAGACCCCCCGTGGATCTAGTCAGACCCCCCCGTGGATCTAATTCAAGAAAGGATGGAACAACTGGAAAGAGCATTTAGGCTCTTACAAAATGAACGAGGTTGGGATCGGGACGAAGAGTTCAACGAGGAACTCGAGTGCTTTGCCCCCCCATATTTCCAACACCCCGTTTCCTCCAAGTTTCCGAATTCCTCATGTCCTACAATTTGATGGGAATTCCGATCCATACAGTCACTTGAGTACGTTCAATACAATTATGAGAGCGAGTAATGTGGGCTACGAGCTTAGACGCATGCTGTTTCCAACCTCGCTCACAGGACCAGCAAAAAACTGGTTTGAAAAATATAAGAGGCATTCAATTGCTTCTTCAGATCAATTATCTAGAGATTTCAATAAGCAATTCATATCCATGATTGGAATAAGGCCCAAGGCGTTTGCCTTGACCAATGTCCGACAGCAGCCGAATGAAACATTGAAAAGTTACCTTACAAGGTTCAATTTGGAAGTTGCCTGAGCTCGTGACGTAGATGACAACGGCCATTTAATGGCTGTCTGAGCCGGAGTAATGCCTGGAAGCCCTCTCTGGGAAGATATGCAGAGGAAACTCATGAGGTCCTTAACTGAGTTCAATCGACGAGCTCAAAGGTTTGTTAATGTGGAAGAGGTGAGGTCATCATTGAATATGGCCTCTCAGCCCATAACTACAACAACAAACGTAAACTCTGCCTCAACCTCGGCAGATCCTATAGCCTCAAAACCCCCTGTGGATAACCCTTCTAAAAGAAAGAAGAATGAAGGGAATAATCCCAAGGCGGTATGGGGAAAGAAGAAGAAAGGGGAAAGATATTTCTCCGTGTACAAAGTGTATACCGAGCTGAATGAGTCTCGGGAGAATATCTACCTGGCTAATGAAAACCAGGTCCCTTTCAGGCGTTCGGACCCCATGAGGAACCAGAAAGCAAAGAGAGACTCCAGCAAATACTACAGATTCCATAGAGATATCATACATACAATTGATGAATGCAGGCAACTAAAAGACGAGATTGAAGGCCTGATCTCGAGAGGATATTTCAGGCAATATGTAAGGAACCAAAACCCCAATCAGGCTTCTACTAGCCAGAGGGTAGCTGCAGCACCGCCTGCCCAACACAGTAACTCCTGAACAAGGGAGGACGAGCGGCCCCCTTCGATTGATGGAGAAGATGTCGTAACCATCACGGGGGGACCTCATATTGAAATATCAGGCAGGAATGCCCAAAAACGATACGTGAATAAGCTGAAAACTAGTGACGGGTCCCCTTACAAACCCAAACCCAGGGCTCCGAAACACCAGAGGGTTGAATCTCAACCTATAAATTTTACTAAGGACGACGCGTCTCATGTGCAGTTTCCTCACAACGACCTGCTGGTCATCACCCTTCAGCTTGCGAACAAGAGGGTTCACCAAGTCCTGGTTGATAACGGGAGATCAGTGAATATCCTTTATAAGGCCACCTTAGAAAAGATGAGATTCACGCTTTGTGACCTAAAGGCCTGTGCAACGACATTGTACAACTTTTCAGGAGAAGGGATTGCCTGTATGGGATCCATTGAACTCCCTGTAACCTTGGGAGACTTCCCGGTCTCGACAACCAACATGATGGAATTTGTAGTAGTGGATCTACCATTGGCCTATAACGTACTGCTCGGGAGACCCGCCCTAGTAGGGCTGGGGGTAGTTTCATCTATGAGGCACTTGGCCATCAAGTTCCCGACATCTAGTGGCATCGGGACACTATAAGGAGACCAGCTTGCAGGAAGGGAATGCTATAGCATTTCCATTAGAGGAAAGAAATAGACAAGTTCACAAACACTTGTCATAATTTAGAATAAGGATGGGACAGTCTTCGAGATAGACGAAAAAATTGATCAGAGAATAGAGGAAAGAGCGTCAAGCTCGAAGAAGTAGACCCCCCCCGAAGACAGTGAAGGTAGGAAAAAACCTTCCAAAAGAAACGAAATAGCAATTAATTTGCTTTTTGAAAAAGAACCAGGATGTTTTCGCATGGTCACATTCGGACATGGTAGGGATAAATCCGATGTGGTAAGCCACACTTTAAATATTGACAAGAGCTTCCCCCCGAAGCAGCAAAAGCGAAGACTCCTGGACGACGACAGGAAGAAGGCTCTAAAGGAAGAGGTCGACAGGTTGAAGACAAACCGATTCATACGGGATGCCTTCTACCCCGATTGGGTCACCAACCCAGTGCTAGTTCCGAAACCTAATGAGACATGGCAGACCTGTATTGATTACTCGGACCTCAATAAGGCTTGTCCTAAGGACTGCTTCCCCTACCTCATATCGACCAGCTCGTAGATGCCACAGCTAGGCATAGACTTATGTCATTCATGGATGCTTATTTTGGATATAACCAGATCGCCATGCATGCCCCAGACCAAGAGCATACGAGTTTTGTGACAGACAAAGGACTATATTGCTACAATGTCATGTCATTCGGACTCAAGAATGCTAGAGCCACATACCAACGACTCGTAAACTTGATGTTCTTCGAACATATAGATAACAACATGGAAGTTTATGTTGATGATATGTTAGTTAAATCTAAACATAACAGTAACCATGTGGACAACCTTGAAGAGTGCTTTTCCGTGTTACGAAGGTACGACATGAAGCTCAACCCCCTGAAGTGCTCTTTCGGAGTGTCGTCAGGAAAGTTCCTAGGCTTCATTGTAAATGCCCGGGAAATAGAAGCTAATCCAGACAAGATTCAGGCTTTAATTGATATGCCCTCATCTCGAAAGCATAAGGATGTCCAAAGTTTGACTGGGCGGATGGCGGCATTGAGTAGGTTTATCTCAAAATATACAGACCGCTGTCTTCCATTTTTTAACCTTTTAAGGGGAGGCAAAAAATTTGAGTAGATAGAAGAATCCGAGCTAGATTTTTAGGATCTCAAGAAGCACTTCACGGCGCCTCCTATCTTGCCAAAACCTATCAAGGGAGAAGTTTTGTACCTATATCTTGCTACGACCGAGCACGCCATTAGCGTAGTGCTCATCCGAGAAGAGCAGAAGGTGCAAAAGCCAGTATACTATGTTAGCAAAAGGTTACTAGGGGCAGAATCGAGATACCCCTTAAAGGAGAAGTTGGCTCTCAGCCTAATCCACTCATCTCGAAAGCTCCACCTTACTTCCAGGCACACCCCATCCATGTGTTGACCGATAAACCACTAAGACAAGCCTTATCCAAGCCAGAAGCCTCGGGCCGATTACTAAAATGGGCCGTTGAACTCGAACAATTCGAGATCACCTACCATCCAAGGACAACCATAAGAGGACAGGCCCTAGCAGACTTCATAGTGGAATGCACTGGAGTGACTAAAGATGAAGTTATAACCCCAGCCCGCGAGCTGTGGAAACTTTATGTTGATGGGTCTTCCAATGAAAATGGGTTAGGGGCAGGAAGAATACTGATCACCCCATCAGGAAGTCGATTTCACTCCGCTTTGAGATTTGACTTTGAAGCGTCAAATAACAAGGCTGAATACGAAGCTCTACTAGTAGGACTTCGAAAAGCCAAAGAACTCAAGGCTAAGGCAATACATTGCTACAGTGACTCCCAGTTGGTGGTCAATCAAGTCTTAGGGGAATACCAGGCTCATGGGATGAGAATGGCTGCATATTTAGAAATAGCAAAGGCAGCACTCGAGCATTTCGAATTTTACACAATAGAATAGGTTCCCTGAGAGCAAAATTCGAATGCAGAGGCCTTAGCTAGGCTCACCACATCCACCGAGGTCGATGAGCTGAATGTCGTGCTGATCGAACATCTATCGACACCCAGTATAAGCGAGCATGAACAGGAAGATGTTTTCATGATAATCTCCGAGCCAACCTAGATGACCCCGATAATTGAGTACCTTGAAACCGACATTCTCTCAAAAGAATAGACCAAGGCTCGAAAACTGATGTATCAGATTCCCAGGTACACCGTTATGAATGGAAGGCTATACAAAAGAGGATACACTATGCCATTACTCTGATGTGTGACTCTACCCGAGGCTAAGAAGATCATAGAAGAGATTCATGAAGGATTCTATGGAGACCACACTAAGGGGCATAGCCTATCCAAGAAAATCATACGCCAAGGGTACTTATGGCCTACCATCAAAGCAGATTCATTTGATTACGTCAAGAAATGCGATAAGTGTCAACAATTCGCCACAATCCCTCGAGCTCTGCCTTCCGAGCTAACTATGATGACCTCCCCATGGCCATTTGCGGTCTGGGGAATCAACCTCATAGGCTCGTTGCCAACTAGCAAAGGCGAAGTCAAGTACACAGTAGTCGCAGTAGATTACTTTACGAAGTGGACTGAGGCTGAACCTCTGGCGACAATTACCTCAAAAAAAGTCTTGGACTTCGTGGTAAAGAACATCATCTACTGATATGGGATGCCAAGGAAGATAGTGTCCGATAATTGTACTCAATTCGATAGCAACTTGTTTACCAACTTTTGCGAGAAAAATGGGATAATAAAAATGTTATCCTCCGTGGCCCATCCCCAAGCGAATGGCCAAGTCGAGGCTATAAACAAAACCCTGAAGAGTTCTTGAAGAAAAAGTTGGAAGAAGCTAAAGGGAAATGGCCCAAAGAGTTGCCCCAAGTTTTGTGGGCATATCAAACCATAGCCCGTACTTCAACGGGACATACCCATTTTTCTCTGGCATATGGATGCGAGGCTATGCTGCCAATCGAGGTCGAAATACCCACCATTCGAACCCACGCTTATGACTAAGCCTCGAACCAATCCTAGCTCGAAGTAAGTCTGGACCTGATTGAAGAAAGAAGGGACAAGGCTCAACTAAAAAATGCTGCATACCAATAGTGAGCTACCCGGTATTTCAATAAAAGGTTCGAGATAGAAAATTCAGTGTGGGAGATTTGGTGTTGAGGCGTGTGTTCTTGGCAACATGGGACCCAGCTGCTGGCGTGCTCTGGCCTAATGGGGAAGGACCTTATCAAATCGAATCAGTTATCCGACCTGGAATGGCGAACATTTGTGACCTTACTATCAATAGTATAGGAACAATGACACCTGAAACCATGTTTGTTTATCTTTGCTATGTTTTTATTAATCAATTATTCAATTTCGTTTGATTATGCTGTATTTTTTGCAAACTCTCTTGATTTAATAACCTATGGTCACACTCATAGGATATTAAGGGGGCATTAGTGGTATATATACCGTCAACTTGAAAAAATAAAATAGCATATACGAAAAGCATAAAAGTGTTTGGATATAACCAAATGCGCGAGCTAAGATAGTTTGGACATAACCAAATTATTAAAAATAAAAGTGTTTGGATATAACCAAATACGCGAGCTAAAATAATTTGGGCATTAAAAATAAAGTTTTTGGATATAACCAAACGCGCGAACCAAGATAATTTGGATATAACCAAATACGTGATCTAGATATAACTAGATCAAGAATAGAAGTGTATGGATTACAAACCAAACATGACCTGAATAGGTTTGGAACAAACCAGCTAAAACTAATCGACAGTAAGTTGGAACATAACCTACTTCAAGCTAAGTCGAGATCGAGGCTGGAATATCTTGCAAAAAGATAGTTTTGACCACATAACCTTGGGGAGCTACCAAGGATGAGGAAAAGTGACTAAAAAAGCAAGATATAACTAAACCACCTATGTTACACACCATATAAGTACCTTCGAGTGCATGGTAAAAGTAACTGTCGACCTTGACAAATAACGAGATCGGACACGGATACGTCGAGTAAACTATGCATGAATTCATCGAAGCTTGAGCGTAAAATCCACCACATGTTTGTATGAATAAACAGACATAAGGACACTTAATATGAATTGCTTGAAATATTTTGACTTAAGAAATAAAAAGAAAAAATATTAAAGGAAAGTCAAATGCAAATATCATAAATAAAAGAAAAAAATAGCTCTTAAGCGAGCTATAAATTGTCTTGGCCCCAGGGGCATAAAAAACAGAGGATAAAAGCTATTACAAAAAGATTCAAAGGAACGCATCCCCAAGTCGAGACTTAGGAGGGAGGAGCATCCTCCTTAGCCTTCTCAACATCCTCCTTGGCTCTCTTTGCCTCCTCCCGAGCAGCCTCCTCCTCGTCGAGCTGAGCCTGCCATTTGGCCACGAGTTATGTCTCAAAGGAGCCTAAGAAGCTGGTATCGAGATCGGGATTACTGGCCCAGATCCTATACATGGCCAGGTCGACCGCCCGATCCTTCTTCTCCTTAAACTATGCAAGAAGACGAGCCTTTTCACCCTCCATTACCTCGAAAGTGGTCATTTTCTCCTCCTCAAGCTTAGCATTGATCCTCTTAAGCTCCATGAGCTAGGCATTTACCTTCTCGAGCTCGGCTGTCTTGGCCTTCATCTGTTCATCTTTAGCCTCCATCTTTGCCTCTGCGGCCTTGAGCTTGTCAGTAAGGTTAAGCTGGAGATCCTTCGACTCTTCAGCATAGGACATGCTCGAATGGACCTCATTGTTCAACTTATAATTAAGCTGAGCAGAGATAGCAAGAGCCTGACACACAAAGAAATCAAATTAGAACATACACTAAGCATAAGTACAACTAATAATAAGATGAGAGAAGTTACCGCAGCAGTGAGCTCGACACTCTTATCGTAAAGTGTGTTGAAGTCCCGCGCATTATTCAGAAACTGCCACTGAGGAGCGTTAAAGCCGCTAAATCTCTGGCCCACCCGGGACAGAATGTCCGAACCAAGTATAGCCCCATGGGGCCTGGCAGCATTGTCGACTACATACTCATCGACATGAGTAGAAATCGACAGCAGGTGTGTTTTGGAGGCCGAGGGATTTTTCGGAGGTGGGCCAAGCGTGGAGTGAACCATGATCGGAGGAGGCAAGGGAGGAATGACCGTAGTGGATGCTTCAACCTGAGGAGTCAGATCCACAGCTGGGCTCGTAACAGTGGGAGCTGGTGGAGGAGGATTCTTCTCAGTCCTCTTAAGGACCTTGGCGGGTCGGACTGACTTTCGCGAGCCCTCGGGCGCTTACTCCTCCGGGCCCCCTCGCCACTGGCGAGCACGGTGTCGAGGTCAGAGTCCATAGCACCTGCACAATTACACCACATTATAAGATATTCCAAGACAAAAAAGTTAGCATGATGCAGACACGCAAGGAATAAAAAGACAAGTAAAGAGAAACCTAACTGGAACTCTCCCCCGAGCTCGTGCTCGGCGACCACGTAATTCCCCCATCTTCAGAGGAGGCGGGGGGAGTACCTTCCATATATGTGGAAGCTAACCTCGAAAGGTCTCTATAATCGTTTGTCCCATATTGAATGGCTATTCTGTTCCATACCTCGTTCAAACTATACATAGTTTCATACTTCCCAAGCCAACTATCGAACCTATGAACCCTCTCATCTACCCAGAATCATACATAAAAATGGTCCCTATCATCCTTACACAATACTAATCTATCAGACTTATGTTTAAGTAGTGAGGGAGACCATAAGTCCGAGCTAAGGATGACCATACCTCTGTCGCTCGAGCTCGAGGCCTCGTCATTGGCTTCATTCCCCAATTGAGGACTCCTGCGACGTCGAGCTGGGGATTATGGCTTAGCATTTCGCTTTGGAGGAAGGCTGCCAGTCAGAAGAGGCACGAACTCCCACTTGGTATATTTTTTGATGGACCAGTCAGACGTGGACTGATCCTTCTCCAGGAGGCCGCAGGCTCAAAGCATATCTTCATGAAGAAGATAGGAAAGGGAGCGCCTGTTGTAGGGAAGTTGGAGCAAAGCCTCCTTATGCTCTTTCATCTCCTTGGTGGGAGTGGGTCGACGGTAGTTAGCTGGAAAAATGAACATATTATGACTAGTGCGAGCCTAAACAAAAACTTGAGCCCAAAAGAAGAAATTTTTTATGTGCTTACGAATTCACCTAAACAAGTAGTGTCTGGAAGGAGCCAGGCCATTCGTCCAAAAGAAAGCCTTCTTGAAATCTGGGGGATGGTTAGGTAGATCCTCAAAGATCTTCTTCTCCTTGGGATAGCTTGAAAGGTAGTAGAATCCATCCCTTCCCCATGCTCGGGAGGGATTTCTTTTCAAGCAAAAGAGATATAGGATCTCCTTTGGTGAAGGCCATTCCCACTTTAGCTCGTGGTAAAGCGACCTCAAGGCAGACAAAACCCTGTACGAATTGGTGTTGAGCCAGAAAGGGGCGAGTCCAACAAAGTCTACAAAGTCCTTGAAAAAGGACTTCAATGGCAATAGAGCCCCTGCCTTCATGTGCTCCTGGCTCCAGGATGCGTACTTCAGCTTGTTGTCCGGATTCCCATCTCCCGGAGCATGACAACTTTGCTCGTGGGAGGTCGGGGCTCGACACTTCAGTGAGCTTGACAGTCCAATGCCATGGAGGGACAAAATCCCTGATATCTGACCCAGTGAAGAAACCAAGCTCCAGTAGTGCTCGGCCTCGAAGAATTCTTCCCTCGAGGTGGGAATGGAGATTGATTGCGAGGTGGAAGGGGGATTTGATGGATCTCCCATCAATGAAAAGTGAAGGTCCCCCGGCTTGAAGGCAATTATCACTCTAAGAGTGGGATCGATGGGAATTGGTCTGGGCTCGGGATCTGAATCTAGGTATATGGTGACCCTAAGTCTCTTCCTTTTCCCTTCCTCGACCTCGTCGATTTGACGTCGAAAGTGATCTCGGGTATCTTCTTGCTCGTGCCTTAGTTGGTGCTCCCGAATCAAATGCTGGTTCCAGTTAAAAGGTGACTCCGGGCTTGGAGCCTTCCGTGAATAAGGAATTGCGAGCTTTGACCCCCGCCGCTTTCCCGAGTTCTGCGACATCTAGCAAGAGAGCAAAAGGGTGAGGGCTAGGCGAACAAGAAATTAAGAATGAAAATCAGGATGATCTAAGCTCGAATGATCGAGGCTACAAGGAAAACTCAGTCCAAAAGACGAGGCCAGTCTCGGAGCATGTATTCCACGAAAAGAAAGGAGGGTGGATTTATTTTTGAAGATCCCGATATTTCAGGGAAAAAAGTTGGCAATTACTCAAAAAATGATATTTTTGGGAAACGTGCAATTTATAAACCCTAATTTTGTACCCAATATCATGGTGTACAAGATATGTCATCCGAAATTCAAAAAATCAGTAAAAGAACCATGTTTGGGTCTTTTACGCATGATCTGGGTTTGGAACCTGTGATATCAGAACTTAAGACTAATATTTACTGGAACACTCTAATGTGCAAAACTAGCGAAAGAACCAATAGTACAACAATATAAACATGCATGAAAAACATACGGGCATACGAAGCTATGAACAGAGACTTACACAATGCAGTCGGCGAAAATAGAGAGATTGATGACCAAATAAGCGGTTGCAAAGATGATCTCACAGAATCAAAGAGGCCAACGTTGTTGTGTCTTCTCGGCTTGGAGAACATGCAAGACCTAGGCAAAGAAGTTTCTGGTTTTTTCTTCTTTTTTCTCTGAAAGCTTGAACGTGAAAGTAAAAAGGGGAAGACAAATGAGGATATATTTATAGACCCCTGAGAATGTAAAAAGCCGAATTAATATGGGCCATTGGCCAGATTCCATATTAGATCCAACGGCCAGGGACAAATGAGAAGATGGTACCATAAAGTTGGCAGGCGAACGAACGTGGGCAGGTTTCCAAGGCACTCAAGTAATTTGATTAGCCAATACCCAGCTGACGCGTGTTCACACTCGAGTGTATTTGATGATACAGTTTCCAAGAGGAGTTATTCAAAAGTTTCCTTCTCATGGGATTTGAACTGATACTTTTGAGGGGGCAAAATGTTACACCCAGATTTCGAGATAAGAGGTTATGACCCCAAAAGTTGGGCTCGTCAAGTGTGAGCTCGAAATGTATGAAAATATTGTATGGTCCAGCTATAAAATCTCTTAAGTAAAACAACAAATTCAAAGATTTGTAACCTCGAGATACTTTCTGAGTTCGAAATGGCACGACATTGGGATACATCAGTTACCAATTTTCTTTAGATAAAACAGTCCGAGCTTGGGAAGTGCAAGCTCGAGTGTGATAGCTTCGACAGTATCTATCTACTCCGAGCATGTCCTGAAGTGGGGTGGCAAGTCCGTAACAGTTCCATAAGTCTTAACAATCACAATGCCGATTGCTGATCTCGAAGACCTGATGAGTCATCTGGGATATCCCGTTATGTGTGAACATATTTATTGTTGTGTAATCCCAATATTTAAGGGATACCATTTAATCTGTTATCCGTTCTCGATTCTTTTGGGATGTTTCCATGTATATAGGAGATATTGCATTTAATGTCATTATTTGAATTGATATACAAAATATTTTCCTGGAATATGTGGGAATGAACTCTATAACCTCCCCTATAAATAGAGGAGGAATGACCACTTGTAAAGGATCGAAATCTGATGGCTTGAGAGAAAGCTCTGGGTAATTCATCTCTGAAGAATTTCCAGAAAACTCTAAGTCTTAATAACATAGACTCGTGGGCTAGGTAGAATTATCTGCTGAACCATGTAAAAACCTTCTTGTTTTTTCTTCATCATCCATTCGCTTCATAGTTTACATTGTTTAATTTCTCTACGATTTAATTTGACGAAAAACGGCGTCAACAACAAATATACCCCTTTAAGCTAAACAAGGCCTACATGCATACTAATACTCTTAGACATGCATTTCATATATCAATATAATCATATAAGCATGCTTATCACGGAATCATGCATTAAATTATTTAATTCACACATAAACCAATTATGCCCTCTCGGCATACTAATTAAGGCTCTTAAGCCTTAATAGTGATTTTTGGGTCGTTATAGATCGTCTCATGTCGAATGGCTCGAACAAATCCACATTATAATGTGGCCTTATTAATAGTTCACCAACATGCATACAAATATACTATTATGCCCTCAATGGGCCAAATTACCAAAATTCCCTTATCATGAAATGTGGACCCACATGCATGCATTTATCATCATATTATAATATAATTCACATAAACATGCACATAATCATATAATGGCATAATAAATCTATTATGGCCCTCCCGGCCTACTAATCTAACCATTAAACCTCATTAGGGATTTTGGAGCATTACAATAACTCTACTGGTGCATGCATTCAATCTAGATAAGTGACTATAGAGAGACACTTTGGCCCATTTCCCTATTCCCCGTATAACTAGCCTTAGGGCTAGCCAAGCGTACCTGACACTTTATATTTCAGGCGGCCATAGGGTTGTTCAAGTGTATATCATGCTTCTGGGTAGGCCTAACCTCATTGACCTACGTTCAGCATGCTATTTCCACCCTTAACTCATAAGCCGAGCCTTTCAATCATATATAACAGATAAACCCTCAACTAATAAGTCGAGCTTTTAATCAAACACAATGGATCAACCCTCGACTTATAATCCAAGCTTTTCAATCGAACATAATTAATAAAACCTCAACTTATAAGATGAGCTTTTTGATAGGATAGATTTTTAATATTTTTTAGTCTTAGTTTTATTATTATTATTTTATATGTTTAGGTCTTTTATGTGTGATTGTTGTATTTTTCAGGTTGTCATTTGTTAAAAGGTTATTTGAGAAATAATTCAAAATTTATTTGAAATATTATCTTCAATCTAGAGAAAAAAAATAGAAGATATTTATTTGAATTGATTGGAGAAGATAAAGAATAATTCAAATTTAAATTGTTGGAAAAAAAATTCGCATATTTTGAATATGAGACAGTTTCGGTATTTTGAGCATATCTCCATACTCACATATCGGATTTACGTGTTCTATCTAGTGTAGGAAATCTTATTCAAAGACCTATGAAAGCTTGTTTTACAAGAAAAGTCAAATTTAGACGTTTACTTTGTGATATTTGAGCTACAAAATGCAAGCTAGAGTTACTGGATTTAAAATTAATAAAAAAATATATTTTAGAGCTGTTATACCCAGATTTCAAGCTATGTTAATTATGATCTCGAAAGTTGGATTCGCAAATCAGTGGACTCATAAGGTTGGAAACATGCTCCAGGGTCGTATGTCGAGCTTGCAGGATATAGACGACCTCGAGTATGGTAACCTCGAAGAATTCATGATCTCGGAAGATAGCTCCGGGGACACACTCATCTTCAGGGACGACTTCGGATCTGGGGTCCCGAGCTCGACGCACGTACAATCTCAAAAGCCGTGTGGCCTCGGGAGATATTCCTAGCTTGATAGATGACGGAAGACCTGAGGCTAAAAACCATAGAGATACGCGATAACCACCTTGAATATCTGCAAGTGTTATAAATTTGAGATGTAATCCTCATTTATTATTGTAAATCCCCTAGAATCGTGGGATATTATTTGGTATCATACGTCTCCTGGTCTTCAGGGGACGTTTCCATGTATATCTGATTATAGGCATTTAAAGCCATTAATTTTATTTATACAAAAAGAGTAACTACCCAAAATATGTGGGATAGTATTCTTTAGCCTTCTCTATAAATAGAGAAGCCATGCACCATTGTAAAGGACCGAAATTCGGATCCTTGAGAGAAAACTCTGGAGAATTCATTCTTGAAGAATTCCTAGAGATAATCTTGGGTTTAATAACAAAGACTCATGGACTAGGCAGATTTAACTGCTAAACCACGTAAAAATCGTGTGTTTATATTGTTTTATTTGAATTGGCCATTTTCAGTTATCGTTTACGTGCTCTTCTTTCACTGCTGATGAAAAACGGCGTCAACAAGAGCATTATCAAGTAACCAGTGGAAACATCTAGAAAATTCTTTTTACAACCATATCACTATAAAAAGAATATTTTAGATTATTTTATAGGTCTCACTTACTCCTCTCACTCCTCTCTCTTTATTCTCTTTCTATTCTTTTTCATGAACTAATTTCCTATTTAGAGTGTTAATGGATTCTTATTGAAACATTATGATTATCTAATGCAATTTTAATGAATTTTGTTGGGAATATATGGATTTATTCTTTGCAAATCAACAATGAATTATGATAATAATGCAATATTCCAAACCTTGGATGTTGATCAAGATTCAAATTCTAAGTATGAATGCAATTCTTGATAATCAAATAAATGTGTTCATGATATGAATGCTAATCTTGAATAAAATGAACTAAATGATTGAATGATGATAATATGAAGTTAGATACATATAATCATCTATATCAACAATGAAAAACATAATAGAGTGACAAAATATAAGATCAGGGTTAGAGATATTCAACATTTGTATTGAACAACTTGAATCTTCAAACTTGGAGAACTTCTAAGGCTTATACACAATATGGATATTCATACCTCCTTGTATCACTTTAGACCCATAAAAGTCACTTATAAATGCCTTGTACACAATCTCATGTTTTCACTTCTCTTTAAGTGAAAATCGTTGACTATTTTGTACCTCAACATGTAAACATATTAACCATTATATTTAACTAATCTCAACAATCCTCCGCTTGGTTAAATATAATTTTTTCTTCTTAGCTTAACAGTTTTTGGTGCATAAAATAAAGTATCTTTCGATTTGAAATTTTTCTTAGTTAAGGTATTACAAAGCCTTATCAAAGTCATTGGTGTCTTAAAGATTGAACCAAGTACTCCTTAATGATAAAACCGGTAACACCACACACACCTCCACTTGAACATTCATTTTCCCACTTTTCTCGCTTAGCACTCATATGGCCATGTGCTCATCCATTTCAAGAACTTTCTGGGGAGAAACTCCAACTCCCATGAGAGGCGTCACCACCTCTAAGTTCACATTGGTTAAGTTCTTACAGTATCTTTGCTACCTTTAGAGATAATTGTTGCACATAACTGAACTTCATTAAAATCCTTAGGCTTAACCCTCACTCAGTAGCAACCAACACTAACTATCCTTGGATGGAACTCATGATTTTGTTAGTACTGAAATAATTCACCCAATAACTTGTTCTTACCTATTGAAATCTTGTCGTTAATGTTCATAAGTTTGGAGTTAGGTTACCATCATTGGTGAATATATTATTCTTGGAGTCTTAGTCCCATCTCTTTTGAAGTAGAACTTACTAACCTCTTCGCAAGAGGTTCTTAAATGGATCCGCTAAGTTCTCACTTATCTTAACATATGAGATCGATATGATTCCTCCATGAATCAATTGTCTCACATACTCATGTCTTAGACTCATATGTCTAGACTTTCCATTATATATGCCATTATATGCTCTAGCCAATGTGGCTTAACTATCACATAGTATCGAGATCGTCGATACCTCATCCGCAGAAATTGGGATCTCCAACATGAGATCCCTAAGCCACTCAGCCTCTTTACTGGTTGCCACTAGAGCTATAAATTTGGCCTCCATGGTTGAGTGTGAAATACAAGTTTGTTTCTTAGAACCCCAAGAAATTGCTCCTCCTCCGAGCATAAATACCCAACCGCTTGTGGAGAGATTATCTCCTACACTTGATATCTAACTTGCATCGGAATATCCTTCAAGTATCTTTGGGAACTTTGAATATTGGAGGCCTAGTTGCTTGATCCTTTTAAGGTACCCTAGAACTCTCTCAACCGCTTTCCAATGTTCCATACTAGGATTGCTAGTAAACCTACTTAGTTTACTAACCGCATATGCAATATCCGATCTTGTACAATGAGCGGCGTACGTTAGACTTCCTAATGCACTTGCATACTCAAGTTGAGCCACTGCTCTACCATTATTCTTTTCGTGCTTTATGCTTGAATTAAATAGTGTATTTACCTCTTTGATTTTGAGAGGACTAAACTTGTCAAGCACTTTCTCAGCATAATGTTAACTTAAGGCATAACCCCCACTATTTCTTCTCACTTTTATACCCAAGATGGTATTAACCTCTCCAAGGTCTTTCATATTGAAAGTGGAAGATGATAACCTCTTCCTTTCCATTATGTCTCTCATTTCATTACTCAAAATCAACATATCATCAACATATAGACACACCAAGATGACATAGTCATCTCAAGTCTTAGAGTATAAGCACTTGTCTGCATTATTATGTCTAAACCAATCCTAAATTATGGCTTTATCAAATTTCTCATGCCATTTTTTCGGTGCTTGCTTTAAACCATATAATGATTTAACAAACCTACACACTTTATGTGCATTTCCCCTTAGAACAAAACCCTCCAGTTGTTCCATATAAATCTCTTCAATGAGATCTCCATTTAGGAATGCCATTTTGACATCCATTTGATGAACATAAAAGTTATATATTGATGATAAGGCAAATAATACTCTTATAGTGGTTTTCCTAGCAACTGGTGCATACGTGTCTAAACAATTGACTCCTTCCTTTGGTTTAAACCCTTTGGCTACTAGTCTTGCCTTGAAAGTTTGTAATGTACCATCGGTGTGATATTTCCTCCAAAATATCCACTTGCACCCAATTTATTTTGAACCTTCTGGAAGGTCTACCAATTCCCATGTGTAGTTTGAAATAATTGAATCCATCTCATTACTTATTGCCTCCTTCCAAAAAGCAGAGTCTCTCAAAGACATTGCTTCTTGGAATGTTTTGGGAACATCCTCAACTTGAAAGGTCATAGGAAATTTCCATGTGACTTCTTCAAGGTTTCTCTCTACTAGGTAGAGTGTCTCCACTTGAGAACATGTCTCATTTGATCCGAATTCTTTAAGCATTTGGCTTCTCTAAGGCAATATAGGTTGTTCATCAACCTTTGGATCTTTCTCTTTAAGAGATTCTCTAACACTTGTGGGTTCTTGAGAATTGCTATCACAATATAACATATTCTCAAAGAACTCCACTTCTCTTGATTCAATTATCACATTAGACTCCAAGTCTAATAGCCTATAGACCTTGCTATTTGAGGCATAGCCAATAAATGCACACTTTACATCCCTTGGACCCAACTTGGTCCTTTTAGGCTTCATGCTCTTGCAATAAGCAAGGCACCTTCACACTTTAAGAAAGCCTAGGTTAGGATTCTTTCCTCTCCAAAACTCATATGGAGACACATTGTTCTTTTTCATAGGAATTCGGTTCAATATATGACACGCAGCATACAAGGCTGCACCCCACAAATTATAACAAAATTTAGCATGTAAAAGCATTGAGTTAATCATCTCAAGATAAGTCCTATTCTTCCTTTCAGCTATTCCATTTTGTTGTGGAGTGTATGGTACAATGCATTCATGTATAGTACCATGTTGTTCACAAAACACATTGAAATCATTTGAAAAGTATTCACCACCTCTATTACTTCTAAGAGTCTTTATTTTCCTTTCCATTTGATTTTCTACTTCAACTTTATACATTTCAAATGCATTAAATGCCTTATCCTTACTCTTAAGTAAATACACATAAGTATACCTAGAGCAATCATCTATAAATGTCACGAAGTGTAATGCCCTACTACCCAGGGACCATTACACTGTGTATTTTAAATAATGCTAAACTCGCTAAACGAGTCATTTGGCCATAATCGTGTAACTAAATGTGATTAACAAGTTAGGGTTAAAAAAAATTTTCAAAGATACAAACGTTTCGCCAAAACGTTTACTCTATACATTGGGATCCCAAAATACATTTAAAAGGTTAATTACAATAAAAGAGTTACAACCAGCCAACCTAAGCAAAAAAAATAGGGTTTAACAGTTGTTTTACTTTTAACCCTCGGTCTTGGTAGTCGAGCAGCCGCATATGTATACCTCGTCACCTAAGCTCTCCAACTCAAGGATGGTCCAGCTTTCTTTTCCCTTTACCTGCACCATATAGCACCCGGGAGCAAAGGCTCATCAGGAAAACTTAAACATGCTCATAATCAGTCAATAACATATATCCAAATCATAATAAAGCATGCCTAGCAGTAATAACCCTACACATGCATGCATACAACTCATATAAATGACTACAATGTCATATAGGCCAATAGCCCAAGATAAATTATTAATGAATCATACTGGGGCCCAATGCCCAAAATACATGATTAATAAATCATACTGAGGTTCTACACCCTAAGATATGGGACTGATAAGTCACCTCGAGGCCCTTTGCCCTGTCCTCTGTATAACCAGCCTTGGAGATGGCCCAGTGTACCTGGCGCTTTAGTTTTCTCCGACCAATAGGTCAGTCAAGCATATGATGCGCTCCTGGTTAGACTAAAACATATTGACTAGCACTTAGCACACTATTTTCATCCTTGACTCATAAGTCAATGCTTTACAACCAGCACTTAGTGTCCTAAGGTCGTCCTTGACTAATAAGTCAATGCTTTACAACCAACACTCAGCGTGCTAATGTCGTCCTTAACTAATAAGTCAATGCTTTACAACTAGCACTCAGCATGCTAAGGTCATCCTTGACTAATAAGCCAATGCTTTATGACCAGCACTCAACATGCTAAGGTCGTCCTTGACTCATAAGTCAATGTTGGGGCCCAGCCCTAGGATATGGGACTAATAGGTTACCCCGGGGCCCATTGCCATATCCTATGTATAACCAGCCTTGGAGCTGATCCAGCGTATCTGGCGCTTTAGTTTTCCACGACCATATAGGTCGGTCAAGCGTATGATGCGCACTTGGTTAGACTAAACCATATCGACCCAGCGCTCAGCGCGCTATTTCCACCCTTGACTCATAAGTCAATGCTTTACGACCAGCGCTTAGTGCTACTATCATCCTTGACTAATAAGTCAAGCCTTTCTCAATAAGATAATGCACACCAGCATATATCGATCTTCACTAATAATTCAATGTTTTTCTCAATTATATAATGCTAACAGGCATTCATCGTATATCAAATATCCAGATACAAAGCATTCAGCATGCTTAATCAACAATCAAAAGCATAATCATGATCATGCACATACTTAGGCATTCATGCCCTATTCATGTTTCTGTTTAACAATTTGGGCCAAGCCATAATCATATGCATCACATACTGGGTACAATTTTCTTACCTTTGGTCCAAGCACGGGTTACCAATGAACGACCCTTGAGTACGATCCCTGTTCTGAGCCCCTAGCAATGACCTAGTCACAACCACAATAAAGGATCCCATCAATAATGAGTGAATAAAGGCTTCCAGATCGAGTCCTAGCCTCTGGGACATCGAATTCCACTAAACCGGGTAGTAGGATCGATCCCGAGCCCTTAGGTTTGAATTCACATGACTAAAACCCACTTTAGGCTAAAGTTTCCCAAGCATGTCGCGACTTGCCCTTAAGGGTCGTGGCATGCACCCCACACAGAACTTCCCTGTCTGAATTCCAAGGCACGGGCTGCGGTATGCCCATGAGGGCTGCAGCATGCTCCCCAGTCAGAACCACCTCAATGCCTTGGGTTCAAAGGTCGCGGCGCCCAAGAACAAAGCTACGACATGACCCCGCGAGCCCAGAAATCTCTGTTTTTCCTCATCCAAAACCTTACCAAAATCATCCCAATCAATACCCAAAACCATAATTCAAACCCCCAACCATTAACAACACACTAACACCATCAAAACCCAAGCTTAACTTTAATCAAAATACCTACCAACAACTCAATCCAAGACCTTGAGCTTCAAAGCTCAAGAACACTCAAAACCAAAATAGAAAACAATCAAAATAGAGATTGAAGCTCACCTCAACTGTGATTATGCCCTCCTATTTGCAACTAATCAAACCCCAAAGCAAGCCTTCAATCCAAGCTTAAGTTTTCCATTAATTTCCTCAAAAATCCATCCAAGAATAAAGAGAAAGAGAGACTAACGAGAGAGAGAAAGCTGAGGAGGGTGATGCTCTATTTTGGGTTTCCTACAGCTGAGGGAAAGAATGACTCAGTCACTATATTATCACTAAAATGACCATAGTGCCCCTAGGGTCAAATTCCTCTGTCACAACCCCTCAAGGGTAAACTTGTCATTTTCCACTTATCCCATTAATCATAATCAACGTCTCACAATTCCCGTTGCTCTCAATATCCTCAAACAATTACCAAATAATATTCCCATTACCCGATATCCCAGTAATGTGCTAAATACCCAATATACCCCTTGACTCACTCCGAGTCAAGTATTGATCTCGTTGTGACATTCCCAATAGCTTGCTCCCTAGGACCGTCTCGTGTCGAGTAACCCAAACATATTCACATAATAATGTGGTCCCACACACATATCACATATATGCCAAATATACCCATAACGGGCCAAATTACAACAATTTCCCTTTTAATCAGAAATGGGCCCACATGCATAAATAATACACCCAAAACATGCATATCAAGTCATATTATAATATAACTCACATAATCAAATAATGATGCACATATATATCACGAAATCACATAATTTCCATAATTTGCCATCATGGCCCCCTAATTAAGGCCATAAGCCTTTTTAGGAAATTTGGGACGTTACAACTATCCCCTCACAGAAATTTCTTCCTCGAAATTTTATTTGAATAGCCCGGGATATCAATCCCGTATATCTGATTCCAATTTCCAAGTCTCTCCCTCGACCTTACTGTTTCTGCATAATACGTTAACCAAAGGTACAGTTTTGTTCCTCAGAACCTTGTTCTTTCTGTCTCATATCTTAACTGGTTGTTCCACGCAGGATAATTCAACTTCTCTTATAACTCAACACATGAGTCTCATCTAACACATGTTTCCTCAACATGAAAATATGAAATACACTATATACGGCTGACAGTGCTGAAGATAAGACCAATCCATTGGCCATTTGATCGATCCTATCCAGGATTTCGAGCGATCCACTAATCTAGGGCTCAACTTGCCCTTATCTCCTCACCCCATTCCATGGTGATACCCCAAGGAAGATATAACCTTCCACTTGGAACTCCACGTTCCTTCACTTCAAATTAACATAACTTTCTCATTTACTCTGAGAAGCGAGCTTCTGAGCTCTCTTTTTTTTCAATAGCCTCAATGGTCCTCTAAACCACCTCAGGATCCAAATTTAACATCTCACCCATCTCATCCTAGTAAATGAGCAATATACATTTCCTACCATACAACATCTCATAAGGTTCCACTCTAATGATTGGATAGCTCTCTCTGATTTACCATCAGTCTAAGAATAATAAGTTGTATTGAACTCCAGCCATGTACTCTTCGCTTTCTGCAACTTGCCCCAATACTTGGAAGTAAATACAGGGTCTCTATTAGACCTCAAAGTCCCATAAAGGCTTTACTATCTCTCTCTCACAGAGAGATCTGCATAGTGGTGAACTGTATCATTCATCCTCACTGGTAAAAGTGAGTTGACTTTATATACCGGTTCATAATGATCCAAACTAAATCACACTACATAATCCTTAGCTATGCTAGCTAAGACTTTCCCCTTAATCCTTTCCATCTGCGAGTCACTCAACTATTTTTCCTTTGAACCTCTCTACAAGAGTAACTCAAATGTAATGTTAGCCAACTAGCCCACCAATAACTCTACCCCAGTTGCGGTCATATCCTTTAACTAACATGATGCATAGGCAATCACCTTTTCTGTCAATGAGGTAACAATCCTCGAGAATTTTTTCACAAAACCCATGTAATATCCTACCTGTCCAAGGAAACTCCTGACCTCTGAGGCGTTCCTTGACCTTAGTTAGTTTCTGACTACGAGTATACCACAATATCAATGATAAAGATGATCACAAATCCAATTCAAATAATCCTTGAATACCCTGTTCATATGATCCATCAAAACAACCAGGGCATTAATTAAATCCACAAGACATAACTCAGCCCTCCTAGTGCCAATAACTAATATCAAAAGGCAGTCTTCTACTTATCCTTCTCCCTGATCTTAGCTGGTAATAACCAGACTGAAGATTGATCTTGGAGGATACCATCTTTCTTAATCATTGAACCTTTAATTCCTACAGCTCTGCTGAAACCGTTCAATACTATGCCCTAGACCTAGTTCCGTCCCTGGCACCAACATAATCACCATTCTATCTCTTGGTGTAAAGGTGACCCTTGAAAATCCCCTGGAACAATTCTAGAAACTCACAGACTAATCCAGTCTATCTTGGTCCCACTGGCACGACCTGAGTGGTATCCACCACACTAGCTAAGAGTCCTATGAATCCTCCTACAATGGGTCTCTAGATCTAAGTACAAATGTCATAAGTATATGGGGTCCATGCACAATGCCAAAAAATACAAGGGTTTCTCACCCTCAAGCCCAAGGGTTACTATCATTTCCTTACAATCTATCATTGCCCCATACTTGGCTAACCAGTCCATATCCAGGATCATATCAAAGTCGGTCATAACCAACTCTATCAAGTCAACTGATGAGTCCTTTCTCACCATAACCTAACCCATCTCTTAAAATTACCAATAGAGTACCACATTCTCATCACAACATAACCATGTAATCAACATATCAAGTCTATGCCTCTCTAGATGCAACAAAGCAAAGAACATCATGGCACTAAAAAATCCACATAAAACCAAAAATTAGAACTAGGAGGCTAACCTGCCACTACTGAGGAACCAACCCCAGTCTCAGTCTTTGTCTCATTCCTTAACTCTAATTGCATCAGAGTGAATACTCGATCTGGTGTCGAGCTATCCGCCCCCTTTTGTTCATCCTTCCTTAGCCTTGCGCAATCCCTCTTGAGGTGCCCAAACATCCCACATAAAAAACATGCCCTTGCTCGACATTCTCCCAAATGGAGTCTCTTACACCGAGCGCTTTTTGGGTATCATTTCCAATCCTCATCCTTGCCCGATCCAATAAATGGAGGTATCACTATCTGAGCTCCAAACTCTTCGACACTCTCCTTCCAAATTTCAATTTTTGTGCTCTCAACAACAAGAGCCTTCCCTACCACCTGAGCGTAGGTAGAGATTTCATGTACTAGGGCGATCTAACGCCCTGAACTATTCTGGGATTCAATCCCTGGATAAACCTTTTCTTCCGAGCTACATCCGTGGGTATCATATAACCCATTAAATATGTTAACATACTCGGTTACTGTTGCCTTTCCCTAAACTAGGTTCAGAAACTCATTTGTATTAGTAGTCTTAACTGCATCACAATAATATCTTTCATTAAACAACTTCCTAAATTCTTTCCAGATCATCGCAGCAATATCTCGTGTCTGGGATATCACTTCCCACCACGTTCGGGCATCTTCCCGCAATACATATGTAGCACAGATCACCCAATCGTGACCTACCACCTCCATAATGTCGAGGATGGAACTGATCATGCCCATCCATTGCTCAGCTCTGAATGGGTCTAGACCTCCCTAAAAAATTAGAGGGTAAATTTCCACCTATTCTCAACCTTAGGCTGAGCCAATACTGGTGCCACTTCTTGCATAACAAAGGAAGATGTGTTCCCTGACAGAACCTACTGTTGTTTCAAACACCTAATCTCTTCCTCTTGCCTCTGCAATCTTAATTGCATATCTGAAAACACTTGCTGCCAACTCTGAGGGGCAGGCAAAGGGCTCAGGCCCTGGCTGTAATTCCCAGCCTCGGCATAACCACCACCAGTTCCCATTAACTGTCTTCGAGAATGGAATTGATCATACCCATCCATTGCTCAGCTCTGAATGGGTCTAGGCCTCCCTCAAAAACTAGAGGGTAAATTCCCACCTATTCTCAACCCTAGGCTGAGCCAATACTGGTGTCACTCCTGGCATAGCAAAGGAAAATGTGTTCCCTGATAAACCTACTATTGTTTCAAACACCTAATCTCTTCCTCTTGCCTCTGCAATCTTAATTACATATCTAAAAACACTTGTTGCCAACTCTGAGGGGCAGGCAAAGGGCTCAGGCCCTGGCTGTAATTCCCATCCTCGGTATAACCACCACTGGTTCCATTAACTGTCTTGGGTACATAATCTCTAATTGAGTCTGCAATCAATAACTTTACCCATTAAGCATGATAAGCACATTCAGAAACCTTCCCCACGGGAACAATCACACAACACCACATTCACAACCCACTGCATTGCTAAAAACACGACCACAACATTCATACATCAATCCATAACCCTTGCTCTTTCAAGCATACATACCTTGTTCTCCACTCCAGCATGCAGATAACACATTCATGTATTCAATGAGTAGGTGATCACATAATCATATCAATATTCAAGGGCCAAGCCCTATCAGAATCCCATGCTTCCTAATATGGTATGCAGGTAAAGAATTTATATCATATTTAAGCAGTTAAGCACATAACCACATAAATAGTTACCATGCCTTGAGTGGAGCTTTTCTATAGTGACGAGTGTACATGCCTAGCTTGTCTACAGGAACCCTTAACCTTAGCTCGCTCTGATACCAAGTTGTAATGCCCTACTACCCAGGGACCGTTACACTGTGTATTTTAAATAGTGCTAAACTTGCTAAACGAGTCATTTGGCCATAATCGTGTAACTAAATGTGATTAACAGTTTAGGGTTAAAATTTTTGGTCAAAGATACAAACGTTTCACCAAAACGTTTACTGTAGACATTGGGATCCCAAAATACATTTAAAAGGTTAATGACAATAAAAGAGTTACAACCAGCCAACCTAAGTGGAAAAATAGGGTTTAATCGTAGTTCCTCTTTTATCCCTCGGTCGTGGTGGTCGAGCAGTCGCATATGTACACATCGTCACCTAAGCTCTCCAACTCAAGGATGGTCCAACTTTATTTTTTCCCTTTACCTGCACCATATAGCACCCGTGAGCCAAGGCTCAACAAGAAAACTTAAACATGCTCATAATCAGTTGATGTTATATTATTTTATAATATAATGTAATGCTATATTATTTTATAATATAATGTAATATTATATTATTTTAAAATATAATATTTTCGATTAAATAAATGTGACAAAGATTGTCACATATTGTAACATACAATAAAGAGTTACAATGTTTAGATATATGAGAAATATCCAAATATGTAACATATTTGCTGTTACAAATTCAACTACAAATTTGTAACTTCCAAATATTACCCATTATTGTGTAAATTTGTCGTTACACAATATTGAGATGAATTTCATAAAAGCCATATGTGAATTGGTTGTTAGAGATATGATTTTAACCCCAATAATGTGTTTTGGGGGTTACAAAATCAATTGGGAGGGTTTGGAATCGTTTGGATAAACAACACAAATTCATGTGCTGAAATTGGTAAGTGATCGCGACCACAGAATGTTGGTGGCCACGGCTTGTGGGACAAAGAGCAGTGACCGCAGCCACTGATGTCCCTGGTCGTGGCCACAAGTGAAAATCTGACAAGATTTTCAGTTTTTCCAACTCTTTTTGAACGGCTCCAAAAACCCAAATAACTCCTAAATCTCAATTTTAATTCCATAAACATCCAATTAATCATTGGTAACAGCCATGGGGGTTGGTGGAATTTGAAATTCAAATGGTGTCTCTAAACTCTATAAATAGGAGTCTATTGCTCACTTGAAAGACACAATTTTTCTATCCACTAGAGCAATTGGCTAGAAAACACCTTGAGGCTTGATTATTCCAGAAAGCATTTCCAAAATCTGTGAAAGATCCCTTAGTGCTTGAGTTAGGGGGAAATAAGCTTTTGGACAAAGGTTTCAAACCTTGTTCAAGTTGGTGATCCCCAACACTATTCACTTTGGTAGTGTGAGTGAGAGTTGTTTATCTTTTGTTACTTGTTCTTTTCTTTTATTTTATTGCTTTTCATCTTTATATTCTTCCTCTCTATTTACTTGTATTTCTTGTTTAGAGTTGTAATCTTTTCTTTTCTTTTGTTATAAACACTTTTGCTTTATTTGTATCTTTTGCTTAAAGTTGTATTTCACCATTGTCTTCTTCCAATCCTTCTATTATTCATTTGTATTTTCAGTTATAGAGTTGTAACACTGTATTTAATCAATCCTTGTCTATTGTATTTTTTCCATAGAGTAGTATATTCTTACCATTTCCATTGAGGCAAATACATTTTTCCTAACAGTTAATAACATATATCCAAATCATAATAAGCATGTCTAGCAGTAATAACCCTACACATGCATGCATACCACTCATATAAATGACTACAGTGTCATATGGGCCAATAGCCCAAGATAAATTATTAATGAATCATATTGCGGCCCAATGCCCAAACTACATGATTAATAAATCATACTGAGGTTCCACACCCTAGGATATGGGACTAATAAGTCACCCTGAGGCCTTTTGCCCTGTTCTCTGTATAATCAGTCCTGGAGCTGGCCCAGTGTACCTGACGCTTTAGTTTTCTCCAACCAATAGGTCAGTCAAGCGTATGATGTGCTCCTGGTTATACTAAACCATATCGACCAGCACTCAATGCGCTATTGCTGTCCTTGACTCATAAGTCAATGCTTTACGACCAGCACTCAGTGTACTAAGGTTGTCCTTAACTAATAATTCAATGCTTTACGACCAACACTCACCATTCTAATGTCGTCCTTAACTAATAAGTTAATGCTTTACGACCAGCACTCAGCGTGCTAAGGTTGTCCTTGACTAATAAGTCAATGCTTTACGACCAGCACTCAACATGCTAAGGCCGTCCTTGATTCATAAGTCAATGTTGGAGCCTAGCCCTAGGATATGGTGTTATATTATTTTATAATATAATGTTTTAGATTAAATAAATGTGACAAAGAGTGTCACATATTGTAACATATAACAGAGAGTTACAATATTTAGATATGTGTGAATATCCAAATATGTAACATATTTGATGTTACAAATTCAATCACAAATTTCTAACTTCCAAATATTGTCCATTATTGTGTAAATTTGATGTTACACAATATTGAGATGAATTTCTTAGAGCCATATGTGAAATGGATGTTAGAGATATGATTTTAACCCCAATAATGTGTTTTGGGGGTTACAAAATCATTTGGAAGTGGATTGGAATCGTTTGGAAAAACAGCACATTTTCATGTGTTGAAATTGGCCAGTGGCTACGGGCAGGATTGTTGGTGGCCGCGGCCTGGGGAACAGAGACCAGTTGCCGCGGCCAATGATACTCCTGGCCGTGGCCACTGAGGCAAACTGGCCAATTTTTTCAGTTTTTCAATCTTTTTTTAACGGCTCCAAAAACACAAATAACTCCCAAATCTCATTTTTAATTTCATAAATATCCAATTAATCATTGGTAACAGCCATGGGGGTTGGTGGAATTTGAAATTCAAAGGGTGTCTCTAAACTCTATAAATATGAGACTATTGCTCATTTTTAAGAAACAAATTTTCTATCCATTAGAGCACTTAGCTAGAAAACACCTAGATGCTTGATTATTCCAGAAAGCAATTTCCAAAATCTGTGAAAGATCCCTTAGTGCTTGAGTTAGGGGGAAATAAGATTTTGGACAAAAGTTTAAACCTTGTTCAAGTTGGTGATCCCCAACACTCTTCAATTTGTTAGTGTGAGTGAGAGTTGTTTGTCATTTGATTCTTGTTCTTATCTTTTATTCTATTGCTTTTCATTTTCATATTCTTCTTCTCTATTTACTTGTATTTCTTGTTTAGAGTTGTAATCTTTTCTTTTCTTTTTTTACAAACACTTTTGCTTTATTTGTAATATTTTGTCTAGAGTTGTAATACTTCTTACCATTTCCAATGAAATATAATATATTTTCCTAACATTCAAAAGCTTATCTGTTTGTTTGTTTCAATGGATGGTAAGACTATCAAGATCATGAATCAAGACCTAAAGAGGTTGGATAGGTTCGATGGGTCCAATTTAACTAGATGGCAAGACAATGTGAGATTTCTCTTGACCACTCTCAAGATCGCCTACATTCTAGAGTCCACTCTAGAACCTCTCCCAACTCCATCCGACAAGGACACTCCCGAGGAGGTGGAGAAAAGAAGGAAGAGGGAGGAGGACAATCTCCTTTGTAAGGGTCATATCCTCAACGCCCTTTTCCGATAGGCTCTTTGACCTCTACACGGAGACTAAATCGGCAAAGGAAATATGGGATGCACTTGAGAAAAAATTCAAGGCAGGAGAAGAAGGCACCAAAAAGTTTTTGATATCTCAATATATTGATTTCAAGTTTTTTGGTGATAAACCTATTCTTCCTCAAATACATGAATTGCAAATAATTGTTAACAAATTTAAAGTTTTGAAGATTGAGCTTCCCGAGGCCTTTCAAGTTGGTGCCATAGTGGCTAAATTACCACCAACTTGGAGGAGCTATAAGAAAAGAATCCTTCATAAAAACGAGGTTATTCTTTGGAAGAAATCCAAAAGCATATTCAAATCGAGGAGGAATCGATATGTAGAGATAAACTTATGGAGGGGTCTAATGGAGAGACTTCCAAAGCAAATGTGGTGTCACAACCAAAACATCCCAAAAAAAAGGGGAAAGATAAGAAGGGTAACAACACATTCTTGGGTCCAAGAACCAACCTAAAAAATTTTAAGGGTGAGAAAGGTCATTGCTTTGTGTGTGGGATAAAAGGTCACTATCCTAGAGAGTGTAGGCATAGAAAAGACCAACAAGGACCTAAGGTAAATGCTACTTAAGAGGAGAATATAGTTACTACCCTTAGTGAGGAGAATGCGTTCCAAGGCAAGGTGAAGGGGTGGTGGTATGATACATGTGCCACCGTCCATGTTACCTATGACAAATCGTTGTTCAAGACCTTTGAAAAGTCAAAGGGCAACCATGAGATTCAGATGGGCAATGAGGGAAAATCCAAGGTACTTGGCAAAGGTACCATTAAAGTCTTTTTCACCTCCGGCAAGAAAGTAACATTAGTGAATGTACTTTATGTTCCCGAAATGAGTAGAAACTTGGTAAGTGGTGATTTGCTTGGAAAGCTCAGCATTAAATACGTTTTTGAGTCTGGTAAACTTATTCTTACCAAATCCAATGTATTTTTGGGAATGGGGTACAATTGTGAGAGTATGGTTAAGTTGTGCACCAATGATGTAATTTTTAATGTTATCAATAAAAATGTTAATTCCGCCTATATTGTTGAGTATGATTCTTTATTTTTGTGGCATCTTAGACTATCTCATATAGGTTTTTCAACCATGAAAAGAGTAGAAAAATGTGGTATGATTGCATGCAATATTAAAAACTATGGTAAATGTGAAACATGTGTTAAGGCAAAAATGATTAAGAGACCATTTCCTAGTGTAGAAAGATCATATAATTTACTAGATTTAATCCATAGTGATCTTTGTGAATTAAATGGTGTTTATGTAGAGGTGGTCAAAGGTATTTTCTTACTTTTATAGATGATTTTAGGAGATATACCTATGTGTTTTTTTTTAAAGCATAAAGATGAAACTTTTGAAATTAGAAGTTGAAAATCAACTTAATAAAAAGATTAAGGTGCTAAGAAGTGATAAAGGAGGAGAGTACTTCTCTAATTAATTTAATACATTTTGTGAAGAAAATGGTATAATTCATGAGTGCATCGCACCTTATACACCACAACACAATAGTGTTGCTGAAAGGAAAAAATAGGACTTATCTAGAAATGATAAATTCTATGTTGGTGTTTTCCAAGTTTAACTTCAACTTATGGGGAGAATCATTGTTAACCACTTGTCAGATTCTTAATCGAATACCGGTGAAGAAAAATGAGATATCTTCATATGAGTTATGGAAAGGAAGAAAACTCAACATAAGGCACTTCAAAGTATGGGGGTGTCTTGCATATTGCAAGAAAAACGAACCTAATAGAACAAAGTTAGGTTCAAGAGCCACAAAGTGTGCTTTTGTTGGTTATGCCAACAATAGTAAAGCTTATAGGCTATTAGACTTAGAGTCTAATGTTGTGATTGAATCTAGAGAAGTTAAATTCTTTGAGAACATGTTATGTGACAACAATTCTCAAGCTTCAACATCTCTAAAGGATAATTTGATATATGAGAACAATTATCAAGCTTCTACATCCAAATGATTCTCAAGAGGAGAATTCTCAAAGGAATGTAAAGCAACCCATTGAACTTAGAATAAGTCAAAGGCTTAGAAAGGAGAAAAGTCTAGTATTGGATGAGATAGATTCTCAACAAACTTCTTTCTACATGGTAGAAGGAAATAGGGAGGAAGTCATTAGGAAAATTCCTATTGTACTTCTGGTTGAGAATGATCCTAAGATTTATAAAGAAGCCATGCAATCAAGAGATAGTGCATTTTGGAAAGAAGTCATCAATGATGAGATGGATTCCATTCTTTCCAACAACACTTGGGAATCGGTAGACCTCCCACCAGGGTCTAAGCCAATTGGGTGTAAGTGGGTATTTAGGAGAAAATACCACACTGACGGCACTATCCAAACCTTTAAAGCTAAATTAGTAGCTAAAGGGTTTAGGAAAAAAGAGGGTATTGATTATTTCGGTACCTATGCACCTGTTACAAGAACAACTTCTATAAGAATTTTGTTCGCTTTGGCTTCCATACAAAACTTGTATGTTCATCAAATGGATGTCAAAACGACATTCCTTAATGGTGACCTCAATGAGGAGGTCTATATGGAGCAACCCTAAGGGTTTGTCCTACCAAGATATGAACATAAAGTATGTAGACTTATAAAATCCTTGTATGGATTGAAACAAGCTCCTAAGCAACGACATAAGAAATTTGATCAAGCCATCATGTCTAATGGGTTTAGGCATAACAATGGAGACAAGTGTTTATATTCCAAAAATTGTAAGGGGTATGTGATCATTGTTTGCTTATATGTGGATGACATGCTTATTCTAAGTGATAGCATATAAGGGATAGTAGAAATGAAGATGTTTCTATCATCAACCTTCAAGATGAAAGATCTTTGAGAAGTTGACAGCATACTTGATATCAAAGTGAAGAAACATAGTGGAGGTTTTGCGTTAGCGAAAGCCCACTATGTTAAGAAAGTATTGAACAAATTTAACCATCTCAAGGTTAAAGATGCCAATACTCCGTTCGATCATAGTTTAAAACTAGAGAAGAATGAAAGAAGAGCGGTGGCTCAATTGGAGTATGCTTGTGCTATATGGAATCTTATGTACGCTGCCCAATGTACTAGACCTGATATAGCATTTGCGGTAAGTATACTTAGTAGGTTTACAAGTAATCCAAGTGTGGATCACTGGAAGGCTATTGGAAGAGTCCTAGGTTATCTCAAGAAAACCAAAGAACTAAGCCTTCACTACTCCAAATTTCCTTCAATCTTTGAAGGATATACAGATGCAAGTAGGAAAGCCAATCTTGGGGACAACTTGTCCACAACTAGTTGGGTATTTACACTTGGTGGGGGTGCAATTTCTTGGGGTTCCGAGAAACAAACTTGTATGTCTCATTCCACTATGGAAGTAGAGTTTATAGCTCTAGCTGCTACCGGCAAAGAGGCCGAATGGTTAAGGGATCTATTGATAGAGATACCCCTAATCAAATAGAATGTGTCCACTATATCGATACATTGTGATAGCCAAGCAACATTGGCTAGAGCATAGAGCGGAGTGTATAATGGGAAGTCTAGACATATTAGTCTAAGACATGGATATGTAAGAGAATTGATTCAAAGAGGAGTCATCTCAATATCCTATGTGAGAACAAGTGAAAACCTGGCGGATCCTTTCACTAAGGCACTAATGAGAGATTTAGTGGCTACATCATCTCGAGGGATCGGATTTAAACTCCCTAAAATGATTCACAATTGATGGTAACCTATCTTAACACTAGTTATTTAACTAATATTAGGTTCAATAGGTAACAACAAGTCAATCAAGTGAATATTAGTTGTACTCAAAACAAGTCCCATCTGAAATGTTGAGTACTTGTGAGTTACCAAATTGAGGGTTAAAACTGAGAGGTTTTTTAATAGAATTCAACCTTGTGAAGACAAGTATTTTTGGTAACAAACTACTATAAGAATTTTACCTATATGGACCTTGGGGTGGTGCCGCCTCTCATGAGAATTTGGAGTATTCTCAAGAACGTCCATGAATGGAATATGCACATGGCCATTAACGGTGCAAAGTGAGACATAGAGGTCTCAAGTGAACATGGCAAAGGTGTGTGTGTTATCATCGATTTGTTATCATGGAAAGATGGTTCAATGCCTAGTGCAACCAAATTTTCTACAAATTTTGTGATAATTACACTATAGTAAAGTTTAAGTTGAAAAACACCTTACTTTATGCACCAATGCAATGACTCTTATAAGAGAGAGTTATTATTTAATCAAGTGGGGGATATGTTATATTTTAAAATATAATGTTGATTGATTAAATAAATGTTACAATAGATAAACTATTTAGTCTAGTAGGGGAATGTTATATTATTTTATAATATAATGTAATATTATATTATTTTATAATATAATGTTTTAGATTAAATAAGTGTGACAAAGAGTGTCACATATTGTAACATATAATAGAGAGATACAATATTTAGATATGTGTGAATATCCAAATAAGTAACATATTTGATGTTACAAATTCAGTCACAAATTTCTAACTTCCAAATATTGTCCATTATTGTGTAGATTTGATGTTACACAATATTGAGATGAATTTCTTAAAGCCATATGTGAACTGGTTGTTAGAGATATGATTTTAACCCCAATAATGTGTTTTGGGGGTTACAAAACCATTTGGGAGTGGATTGGAACCATTTGGAAAAACAGCACATTTTCATGTGCTGAAATTGGAACCATTTGGTGGCCGCGGCCATAGAGGCAAACTAGCCAATTTTTTCAGTTTTTTCAATAATTTTTTAACGGCTCCAATAACACAAATAACTCACAAATCTCATTTTTAATTCCATAAAAATCCAATTAATCATTGGTAATAGCCATGGTGGTTAGTGGAATTTGAAATTCAAAGGGTGTCTCTAAACTCTATAAATAGGAGACTATTGCTCACTTATAAGATACAACTTTTCTATCCATTAGAGCACTTGGCTAGAATACACCTAGAGGCTTGATTATTTCTTTAAGCAATTTCCAAAATCTATGAGAGATCCCTTAGTGCTTGATTAGGGGGAAATAAGCTTTTGGACAAAGGTTTCAAACCTTGTTCAAGTTGGTGATCCCCAACACTCTTCACTTTGGTAGTGTGAGTGAGAGTTGTTTGTCATTTGACTCTTGTTCTTATCTTTTATTCTATTGCTTTTCATCTTCATATTCTTCTTGTCTATTTACTTGTATTTCTTGTTTACAGTTGTAATCTTTTCTTTTCTTTTTGTTACAAACACTTTTGCTTTATTTGTAAAATTTTGTCTAGAGCTGTAATACTTCTTACCATTTCCATTGAAATAACATATATTTTCCTAACATATTAGACTAATAGGTCACCCTGGGGCCCATTTCCATATCCTTTGTATAACCAGCCTTGGAGCTGATCCAGCATACCTGGCGCTTTAGTTTTCTCTGACCAATAGGTCGTTAAAGCGTATGATGGGCTCCTAGTTAGACTAAACCATATCGACTAGTGCTTAGCACGATATTGCCATCCTTGACTCATAAGTCAATGCTTTACAACTAGCACTCAGTGTACTATGGTCGTCCTTGACTAATAAGTGAATGCTTTACGACCAGCACTCAGTGTGCTAATGTCATCCTTGACTAATAAGTCAATGTTTTACGACCAGCACTGAGCGTGCTAAGGTTGTCCTTGACTAATAAGTCATTGCTTTATGACCAGCACTCAGCGTGCTAAGGTCATCCTTGACTCATAAGTCAATGCGAGGGCCCATCCCTAGAATATAGGACTAATAGGTCACCCTGGGGCCCATTGCCATATCCTTTGTATAACCAGCCATGGAGTTGATCTAGCGTACCTGTGGCTATAATTTTCCACGACCAATAGGTCGGTCAAGCGTATGATACGCTCCTAGTTAAACATAACCATATCGACCAACACTCAGCGCGTTATTGGCGGCCGCCCTTGACTCATAAGTCAATGCTTTATGACCACCGCTTAGCACTATTGTCGTCCTTGACTAATAAGTCAAGCCTTTCTCAATAAGATAATGCACACTAGCATACACCAACCTTGACTAACAAGTCGATGTTTTTCTCAATTATATAATGCTAGCAGGCATTCATCATATATCAAATATCTAGATACAAAGCATTCAGCACGTTTAATCAACAATCACAAGCATAATCATAATCATGCACATACTCAGGAGATCATGCCCTATTCATGTTCCTGTTCAACAATTCGGGCCAAGCCATAATAAACATATGCATCACATACTGGGTGCAGTTTTCTTACCTTTGGTGCAAGCATAGGTTACCAATGAGCAACCCTTGAGTATGATCCCTGTTCCAAGCCCCTAGCGATGGCCTAGTCACAACCACGATAAAGGATCCTGTCAATAATGAGTGAATAAAGGCTTCCAGACTGAGTCCTAGCCTCTGGGACATTGAACTCCACTAAACCGGGTAGTTGGATCAATTCCGAGCACTTAGGTTTGAATTCCCATGACTAAAACCCACTTTTGGGTAAAGTTGCCCAAGCATGCTGCGACTTGCCCTTAAGGGTCGGCATGCTACTCAAACAGAACTCCCCTGTCTGAACTCCAGGGCAAGTGCCCCGACATGCCCATGAGGGCTGCGGTAAGCTCCCCAATCAGAACTGCCTCAGTGCCCTGGGTTCACACAGGTCGCGACACCCAAGAACAAAGTCACAGCATAACCCTGCGAACCCAGAAATCTCTGTTTTTCCTGCCAAAACCTTACCAAAATCATCCCAATCAATACCCAAAATGATAATTCAAACCCTCAACCATTAACAACACACTAACACCATCAAAACCCAAGCTTAACTTCAATCAAAACACCTTCCAACAACTCAATCCAAGACCTTGAGCTTCAAAGCTCAAGAACACCCAAAACCAAAACAAAAAACAATCAAAACAGAGATTGAAGCTCACCTCAACTATGATTATGCCCCCTATTTGCAACTAATCAAGTTGTAACGTCTTGCGTTTCGAGTACCTTGAAACAACTCGGGTCGGGATTTTTTCCCCGAGTTAAGAATATTATTTTAAATAATATTATATTTCTTTGGAATTTATTTCCATGAGTTATTGCTTGCAAAATTATGAATTTTTTTTTGTGATTAAAAGTCAAGATAAGACTTTCGGTCTTGAACCGACACAAAAACCATGATCGGGTGAAAATCTCATAAAATAAAATAAAAACTATGGAAAATATATTTTAGGCATAAAATACATTCATAAAAGACTATTTTCTTTGGATAGATCTCGAAAAAATATCAAAGTTAAAAAAAAAACAATCAAAACGGACAACCGAGCACAAAGTTATGCTTGGTAAAAGTTTTGAAAAATTACACTATTTTTCTCTGCGGTTTTTTCAATAAAACCGCGGAGAAAAGTCTATATTTCTATGCGGTTTTCTTAAGAAAACCGCGGAGAAAAGGTTCCAGACCTATATATAAACTCATTCTTCCCCACAAGGTTCGTAAACCTACTTCATTTCGCGAAAAACTTCTTCAACAGCGGCGGTATGTCTTTCAACCTTAATCTTACTATTTTTTTTTCATCTTTTTTAGCTAAATCTTAGTTAAAAATTGAAGTTGATGCTTAATATTTGTCTATTTTCAGGTTTTTGGTAGTAAAAATGGTTAGGATTTGGTCGAAAAATTGTCCATTTTCACTGTATTTTTGGGCATACATTGTGTTCTTGAGCTTCAAAATAGGTAATGATCTATATATCTTTGTTTGTATAGTTTTTTGTTTTTTTTTTCATCATTATTTTTAGAGTTTATTTTGTGTGAAATAGACAAATAGAAATCAAAATTTTGAGAGGTTTTTCATAAATCATTAATTTGGTTGCTGAATTTTTTTTCTTCAGATTTTTCGGTGACAAAACCTGAAAATTTTGTTTTTTTTTTCAGGTTTTCGGGTTTCTTTTGTATGCAGCTAGATAGATCTCGAAAAAATACCAAAGTTAAAAAAAAAAACACCAAAAACGGAGAACTGAGCACAAAGTTATGCTTCGTCAAAGTTTTGAAAAATTACACTACTTTTCTCTGCGGTTTTTTCAATAAAACCGCGGAGAAAAGTCTTTCTTTCTCAGCGGTTGTTTTAAAAAAATCGCGGAGAAAAGTACATCTTTCTCTGCGGTTGGCTTACTACAACCGCAGAGAAAAGTGACACTTTTCTCCGCGGTTGGCATACCACTTTTCTCTGCAGTCGAATACACTGCGCTTTTCAATACTCTCGAAAACCGCAGTGTATTGAGTAAAAAAACCGCAGAGAAAAGCCTTTTTTGTAGTAGTGAAGGACCAGTTGCTTACCGCTTAGCCCTACCTCCCGCGTTGGCCAGTACCCACAATGTGTTTCATATCTCCATGCTCAGAAAGTATGTGTCTGATCAGTCCTATGTGCTTAGTTATGAACTGCTAGAGCTGCAACAGGACTTCAATTATGAAGTTAAATCAGTTAAGATACTGGAACTGGGAATCAAAAAGTTGAGAACTAAAAGGATACCCCCAGTTAAAGTCATGTGGAGTAATAGCGCGATTGAAGAAGCTACTTGGGAGCTAGAGGATGACATGCGTGAAAAGTATCCCGAGATAATTGGGTAAGAAAAATTTCGAGGACGAAATTCTTTTAAGGTGGGAAGGGTGTAATAACCCGAAAATTTATTTATTTATTTATTTTGTTTTATGTAAAAATTATTTTGTGAATTAATTTTTTTTTTATTAAGAGTATGAATAATAATATTTGGTGAATATTATTTTAATTAAAGAAGTGTGAGTGATCGTTTTAGACCATAGCGTGGGGACTTAGATGTGAAATAAATCTAAGATCGGCTTCTTGTTCAAAGAGTTTTAGTATATGATTTTATGTGCTTGGAATCCACATAAAATCATAGCATCATTTTAGACTATGATTTTGTGACTTATGCACTAAGAGTCTATGAATAATCCAAGTGGTATTTTATGAGATCAAAGTCATGATTTTATGTTGTAAGGACTCACATAAAATCATAGACACATTTTTAGCTACGGTAGCATTATTTTGGTACCTAGACTATAGTCTATATTTATTTATTTTAAGCTATATTTTTAGTTTATATTTTGGAATAATGCAAGTGTGTTTTGGAAGGGTTTAGAGCCAAAGTTATTAAGGAAAAATAATCTCCAAAAATATGGCTTAGTGGTGCTATAACAATTAGTAAAATTTCAGCACTTGTTTAGTGATTGACTAGAGAGTCTCAGCCAGCACGTGGAGTGGAGGGAAACCATTTTTTTTTTAAATGATCTTGGCAGTTTTAGAGGTTACAAGGGAGGGAATTAGAGCCATTTTCCCTAATTTGTTTCAGAAAACATTTGAATCACTAGAGAGAACAAAGAGAGTTCACGAGATTAGAGAATGAGAACACGTTATGTTCTTGTGGTGTACGATCACTTCGGGTCCAAGAAAAGAAAGGCAAAAAGGAAGCAAAGAAAGAAGAGAGAGTTTCACCCAAGTTTCAAAAAATTTGTTCGGAAATCCTTACTAGTCGTTGAGGACTTTAGGAAAGGGAAGAAGAAATCACCAAGAACCAGCCACGGAAAGAGGTACAAGCCCGTAGTTTTCCTTTGAAGTTTTTACGATACCATTTTTGATATCTTTTCTTAAAAGTTGGGATTAGTTTCAGAGTTGTTTTACATGGTTTAAATCAACACTTCGGGTCTAGAAACACTCATTAAGGTGTTGGGGATGATTTAATATGAAAAGATCTTGAGTTTTGGGATGATTTGGTGGTGGTTAGTGCTTGGTAGGTGGCTATAATGAAAAAGACAGCACCATTTGTTGCCGGCATTAATAGTGGAGGTCGGTGGTGGTGATGATGGTGGTTGAAGTGATGGTCATGGTGGTGATGAGGGTGATGTCATGGCTGCCATGGTGGGGGATTTTGGGTCCAAGCAAGGCTCGGGTTGGCCTTGGAAGTTGGCTATGCATGAAGGTGATGGTCTTTTGATGGTCACATGCATGTTCATGCATTCAACAACTTGTTACTAGTGGTTACAAGTTGGTAACCAAAGGGACTAAAATGGTAGTTGGTCCCAAAATTTTAAGATTTTATAGCAAGGATTAGGATTAAATACTTCTAAGGTTTAGGTCCAATTTTAGTGAGTTGGGGTTAGAAAAATTTATCAGTAATATCTAAGATTAATAATTTACGAGCTAGGCTCGGGAATTATTATTTAAGCTTCATGAAAGGTTCTACGTTCGAGAATTAGTTTCAAAGTTTAGATTTGATGACTTAGAACCTATGAAATATTTTCAAGGACTTAGAAAATATTTTAGGAAGTACAATATTACCAATTTTAAGTCTCAAGATCAAGAAGTGGGCTCGGGGCTCGTGATTTGGACTCGAGCATCAGAAAATGGAATTTTAAGAAATAATTAGAGTTTTCACTTGAAATTTTGGACATATTTTAGGATAGAATTATTATCAAAAATAATAATTTTCTAAGTTGAGTTCGGGATATTGAGAGGGGTATTATGGTCATTTTACCCCAAGAGCTCGGGTTTGGACTAGGGTCGAGAATTTTAATTTTTGATTTTAAATTCCCCTATATATATATTTAAAATCTTAGTAGGCATAAACTAAGAGATATTGTTCCAATATGATTATAGGGTCTAAACGCGATCGAAAATACTCACAAAGACATAATTCACAAAAGCTAAGGACAAGAGGTAAGGAAGTATACACCAAGAGTAACTTAGCTTGTTGTGATCTTAGTGAATTGTTTGCATGTTTGTATGTTGCCAGTTAAATTCTAGTTGCTATATATGTGTGATTATATGGCTGAATGTGCATAATAGTACCCATCTGTTGGGTTTTAATGTACTTAGTTCAATAAAGATATCATGAATGCAAATATGCAATATTTGTGATTGTTAAGGGAAACCTTGTGAGGGTGGATCCCATGTAGCCATATAGTGGGCTTAGCCACCAAGCCAGAAAAGTCATTGTGTTTTAGCGGAGTGTACCCCTTTGGTACGAGAGGTGAGTATTCTCTAGGCCGTGGAGGCCACACGGGGATCATGACCCGACAAATAACTCGATGGCACAGTTACAAGGGAAACCTTGTGAGGGTGGATCCCATTTAGCCGTACAGTGGGGTTAGTCGCCAAGTCAATAAAGTCATCGTGTTTTAGCAGAGTGTACCCCTTTGGAACGGGAGGTGAGTATTCTCTGGGTCGTGGAGGCCACACGGGGATTAAGACCCCACAGATAACATGATGGCTCAGTTATATGTTTTTAGTATGTTACACAATACTTTGACTTATGTGAATATGCTAGACGTGTTGCTCAGTTTATAGTTACCACATGTGCATTTCTGTTATGCAAAGTTTATTTTAGATAGTAGAATCATAAGTTGTAGCTAGCTTTCTTACTGAGCGTTATAGCTCATCAGTTACTCTGTGTTTGTAGGTAAGGGCAAAGCTTAAGGAGCAATGCTATGAGCTGGAGGGGATTATGTCTGAAGTATGCATACTATTAAACAACTGGCATGTAGGGTTGTCAGGGTTCTCTTAAGTTTTCCGCTGAATCCAGTAACAGTTTTATCAATTTCATGTTTACTAGTTTTATTTAAAGAAGGCCTTATGGCCGCAGACAATTTCTTAAGTTACGTTTAACTACGTTTTGTTTTTAAAACTATGTGATTCCATCCAAATACTATTTTATTTCAAAGTACTCCAATGTAATATTTTCTTAAGTTTACTTTAAAGTTTATTTAGTTCTTAACGTCCGATTTTTACCAAAGTTGTCTATAAGGGTCCAGTTGACCCCGGATAGTCATAGTCGTATTTCGGTGGGTCTAGTTAAGAAAAGTCGGGTCGTTACAGTTAGCATCGAATTATCATCGATTGAGCATCGAATTTCCATCACATCAGTTTTGAGTTTATTATACATGTATGTTAGCATCGAATTATCATCAATTTAGCATCGAATTGGCATCGCATTAGCTTCGAGTTTATTATACATGTCTGCTAGCATCAAATTATCATCAATTTAGCATTGAATTGGCATTGCATTAGCTTTGAGTTTATTATACATGTCTATTAGCATCGAATTATCATCGATTCAACATCGAATTACCATCGCATCAGCTTCTAGTTTACTATACATGTCTATTAGCATCGAATTACCATCGCATATTTATGTGCAGTTATAAAATATTAAATCTTATGTATCAAAAAGCATTGCAATGGCATCGTGTTTCCATCACTGTAGCATCGTGTAATATACACTTTTTCCATACTTAACATAATAATCATCGTGTGTACATCGCAAAAGCATCGATTTAGCATCGTGTATAGTCCATGTGATGCATAAGTCAAAATTAGTGTTCTAAATAGTTAAAAGAAGTCAAGGGAACACATTCTCATAAAAAAAAAATTATGCATAAGTTATCCCTAAAGTACTGGATGTGGTCGCCAGTCGCATGTGATAAGGAAACGTCTCCAAGAACAAACTCCAAGTGCTTGATGGCAAAAATACCACAATCTCTGCTGAAATCAATTAATCGTTTGTAAGTTTTTTGAAAATTAAAGAAAAACAAAGTTATGCAACACTAAGGTTAGTACATCTAAATACATGGATCTCGACTGTGGGGCCATATCCTTCTATAGGCGCCGCCAATCAAAGTCTACAACGGTAATCTTCAGTCTAGATATTTTCAACCGTGGATGCCCTTTAAACATTCCAAAAGCATTGAGTAGATATGGAAGCATCTTATTCCAAGGCTCCATCAAAGTGGTCAACTCATCATGACTAACATTCGAGTGGTCCGAGTAAAAAATAGTGAGCATCCAATAAGTCAAATTTATGTCACAAAGGACCTAATGAGTCCATTTCAAGAACAAGTGGAAGTAGATCTCGTTTCATTCACCCCAAGACTTCTTATATTTTTTCTTATCTCCTCTCATGAACTTAAGGATGTCGTCATCCCACGTGTATGTCTTGGGACTCTTCTTAAATTCATCATATCTAGCGAGAATAACCTTCCTAAAGACAAAATCAATGACATCAGCATTCACATGGTATGTCTTCGGCAACTCAATAAGATATTTCCATATCAAATGATTTGCAACGTCAAGGTTCTGCAAATAATAGAATTTGTTAAAATAGATTTTGGTTAAAATGAGTTCAATGTGTTACCAATGAATAAATAAGACTTACGGTTTTTGCCAACCGTTCTTTTGCCACTTTCAACTTCATAAATCATACAGGGGTGCCATGACAACTATCCAATCTCCTCAGTCTGCTGTTGTCAATTTTGTAGAGTATCCATCGATTGAAGGTTGTCAACAAATCTTGATCTAACTCTTTTAAAGGATCGATCTCCACTAGGTCTTTAAATTTTGGATGCTTGGCTGCTAGATTATAGTCCTGGTACCTTACTGGTCTCTTGCTAGTCTGTTTACCTACAACAAAGAAATTAATATACAATCTACCTCATTTAAAAAAAAAAAGTTGAACTCACACGAATACTAGATTAGTACTGGTTGAGCAAGTGTGGCTTCCCCAATAGTAGGCTCGTAAAATGCGGGGAGGATGTCATACTCTACGTCCTTTGATTGAGTAGGTGCATGACTAAATTCACCAAGTGTGTTCAACTTATCCAATATAACTTCCTGATTCTTCAGCATAGTATCCACAGTGGCCTTTAGCTCGTCCATTGCACTTGCTATTCTGACCATCTCACCCATCACAGCCTCATAAGAGCTAGCACCAGGGACCGCACCAGGTTGTGCACTAGTATCAGGGGCAGCCTCTGTCGCAACGTCCTCCACAAATATGTCAGCCTCCATGGCAATTTCAACTACCACAGCAGTCTTTGCCTCAGCATCGAAGGGTCTTCCTTCCTTAGGCACAAGATGGATCATTTCCACCAGGATCGCATACCTAGGAGCATCCCCTTTTTATCCTTACATATACAGTTTCGAAGAATTTTCACTCGTCTGGTCGAGGCCTAAGGAAGGAAATGTGTGCCACCTAAATTTAATTTATGTAACGACCCAAAATTGCTAATAGGGCTTAGGGCTTTGATTAGTGTGCCATGATGGCATAATTGGTATATGTATGTTTAATTGGTTAAATGCGTGATTACGTGGCATGCATGATTGATATGAATATGTGATATGCATGTTTACGAGTATTAGATATGCATGTGGGCCCTTTATAGCTTATAAGAGCATATTTGTAATTTTGGTCCATTGAGGGAATAAATGTGATAAATGATTGAGACCACATTATTATGTGGATATATTTGCAGCATATGGCTCGAGACAGTCCTAGTGAGCGGATTAGCAAAATAGTCACAGCGGGGTTTAATACTCGGCTCGGGGGGAGCCTAGGGGTATTTTTGGGAATTTAGAGAATAATTTGGGATTCATTGGATATTGAATAGGTATTTGATAATTAATTGGACATGACGGGATTAATTGATTAATAGTAGGAACACTTGAGGAATTAGCGGGAACTAGGAGCGAAATGACCATCTTACCCCTAAAAACAATTAGAGGACTAATGGGCTTAGAAAGGCAAAAAGGACTTTTAGAGATTAAGAGATATACTCTGAAGTGTTGGAAGTAAGCTGAAACTTTAGGAAACATCTCACATTCTCCCTTTCCCTGTCCCTCACAATTTCTCACTCTCCATTTCTTTATACTTTGAAGCTAAGGAAAGAAGGCAGAAGAACTTAGGCTCTAAGCTCGGAATTTTGGAAGGAAATTGAAGGAGAAGGGCTTGAGCTGCTGAAGGAAAAGGGGCTGGGACTTAAGCTCAAAGATTGAAGGTTGTAGCTGAAGGTTTAGCAGCTATTTGAGGTAAGGATTTTTGTTTAGTTTTAGTAAAGAATTCAGGTTTATAGAATTAGTTGATTGAGGTTTCTAGGTGATAAATTGTAAGTAATTCAGTAGAGTTTATTGAGTTATTATATGCCTAAAATATGTGATTTAAGGTCTTAAATTCATAGCTAAGCTTGGTTTTGATTGGGAGGTTTGTTAAGGTTAAATTCTGAGAAAATTGGCAGGGAAGAATGTTGTGGAAACCTAGAAATTCTAGGTGCGAGGGGGCACGCTGCGGCCCAGCTTAGGCGCACCGCGGCCCGCATGCCCAGATGACCCTGGGTGGCTCTCTATCTTAAGGGTGTGCCACGACCTTAGTGGACAAGTCGTGGCCCGCTTCCCCCTGAAGCTTGAAGATTGAGTCTCTAACTTGGGGGCGCGTCGCGACCCTTAGGGTTAAGTCGCGGCCCGCCTAGGATTTTTGCCTTAGGTTGGTTTCTAGGATTGGTACAACTCGGGGGTTCAAACCTAGGCGCTTGGGACGATTTCTACTACCCCGTTTAGTAGAAATTGAGGTCCCGGAGACTAGTTTTTGTCTCTTAAGTATTTATTTGGATTATAAATTTATAATTACCCATTGGCCACTGTTACTAGGTTTATCGCCAAGGCCTAGGACTGGGGATCGTGTTCGGGACCATTCTGTATCCTCCGCTCAGAATTCAAGGCAAGAAAAATGCACCCTTGTGTGGCTGTGTTGGGACTGAGATTCCCTGTGTCTGAGTATATGTGTTGTGTAACTGTGATACTGTTATGCGAAACATGAAATGAACAGCCTAAGAGAACCGAGGCTGGTGATTTGCGCACAAGACGCAGCTCGACCATTGTGAGCCGGGGTCAGCTAGATAAACAAAGGACTCGGCCTAAGCGAGCCAAAGTCAGTTGAGTAAATAGAGGGCTCGGCCTAAGGGCACCGACTCTGAGCACTTGTACATTGGTTGAGATATATTTCTAAATGTACATGTTTACTATTGTCAGTTTGATGCTTATGATTTGTTGAGCTTTTGAATGATTGATTGGATGGTATTACTGATTATGTATTTGATGTTATAGTTTTCTTGCTGGGCCTTGACTCACGGGTGCTACATGATGGAGGGAAAGGCAAGGGTAAGCTGGACCAACCATGAGTTGGAGAGCTCTGGGGCGAGGTGTACATCGCTAGTTGCTCGTCCGCCACGACCGAGGGAAAGTATAGGGACAGAGCCTAAAATTTGTATTTTGCCATTAGAGTGGACACTGGTTGTATATAACTTTTGAGAATTGTAAATTTTTCTCTTAAACCCTATTTTTGGGATCCCATGTACCAAATGTCTATTTTAATGAAAATTGACCATTTATGTCCAAAATCCTTTAAACCTAACCTGGTAATTGACCTTAGGATCACATTACTGTTCAAATGACTTGATTAGCAAGTCTTGCACTATTTTAAAATACACAGTGTAACGGTCTTGGTTATCCAGGATGTTACAATTTAATTTAAAGTAACTCACATGTTTCTTCCCAAGAATATACTTTACGTTAATGTGCTCCAGTTGGCCAATGCTGTCCCATTAGCATCCTAGGGAACTGATAAGGGCATTTTGGATTACATATTTTTGGTTCTTTCTCACTTAGATATTGTTGATTTTTAGTGTTTTTATGTTTTTCTAACTTTTTTTTACGAGTCTTTGATTTTTAGGCCACAATACATTTTATGAGAGTTAATTAACAAATTTTGTGCAATTTGTGGCTAGATATTGCGAGAGACGATAAGACTCAAGAAAAGGAAATTTAGAAAGAGTTTGAAGTATTTTAGAAGTCTCCAAACCTGAGGTTTGAGGCTGGAGTAGAAGAAAAATGAAGAAAGCAGAAAAATGCCCTATGGTCGCAGCCACACAGACAGTGCCTAATGTCTGCGACGATGGATGTTAATGGCCGCGGTCTAAGCCTATGTTTTTGCATTTCGACTGCTATGGCCACGGCAATGCACATCTATGGTCGGTTGCCTACGATACTTTTTCAACTTTACATTTTTATTTTTAAATGTAATTTCAAGGGGACTATAAAAGGGTTTAGGGCTAACTTTTGATTACGGATTTTGGAGATTAGAGAGGCAGAAGAGAAGAAAAGATGTCATTATTTTCTCTATAACTTCTTTATTTTCAATTTATGATTATGTTAATGATCATGTTTGTGATTATGGAGTAGTTCACTTTTAGGTTAAGGGTTATTTCAAAACTCTAGACATGAAATCTTGGATGCAATGATGAATATTATTTCTTCTATTCCCTTGTATTAAATTGCTTCTATTCTTCTAATTAAATACTATGAATTTTGTGATATCTTGTTAGGTGGCTAACTAATTAGGGTGTTGCATTGTTCTATTATCATCTTAGGATTATTATTCACCTAAAATTTTAGGGTTCTAAGTAGAGTGATAAATTTCAATTAAGTATTGTGACGAATATTTTAATTGTGAGGGAGAATAGAACCTAGGTTAAATGAATTGCGTGCTTAATGAATTTGTTGCCTAGATTAACTTGTTTCCATTGAATGTAATGCTTTTCCTGAGTTAAATAGATCGTATGCTTAATGAGTTTATTGCTTGGTAAAAAGGATTAATTAATGAGTGCTTAGATTTAATTAATTGTGATAGGGAAACTGGGATAATTGACTACTTAAGTGTTATCCGCAGGGTTAATTGTTTAATTGGGAATAGGGAATAATGTTTGTCATTGGTGATTGAATGATTGTCGAAGGTGGAGAATAATTCTTAACTGTTCTTTAAAATCATAGTTATCAATTTTTCTTTGCTTGTTACTTTATTTTATGCTATTGAATTTTGAAAACAACATCCCCTTTCTAGTTCTTGTTTCTATTTTGAATAATAAGTTGATCAATAGTCCTCGTGGGTTCGACCTGTATTTACCATTATACTAAGTAATTGGTAATATTAAAAATAAGTTCTTTAGTAAATTTGATACGGCATATGACACGCATCAAATTTTTGGCGCCGTTGTCGGAGACTATTTTATTTCATTTATTATTAATTTTTGTTTCTTTTTACTAACTTGGTTTATTAGTTATGGTTGATGTTTTCAGAGCTTGCATAGAACTTGGTTTGAGACATGGCAATGTAGTATCAACACTGCCATGATCCACAAATGAATAGATTTGACCCCTATTTTAACCATTACTATTCACAATGGGAGGAATATTCTAATTCCTTCTATGGTGGAATCAATATGTTGAGCCGAATTACTACTTTCCATCAAAATATAATGAGTTCATGACACAATATTCTGATCCATCAATTGGAGACCTCATGAGAGCCTTGAATGCCAACAATCTCCAACTTCAACAGATGTCACAGCAAGCTTACGTGCCCCGTCCTCAACAACTTCCATGTGCAGCTTCAAAAGAACAAGAGTTATCTCTCGCTGATATGATGAAAACTTTAGTCGTTACTAATGTTCAAATGCAACAAGGTCTTGTACAATTTCAACAAAACACACATGCAATTCTTCAAAGTAACCATGTATCTCTTCAGAATTTGGAGAACACAATGGGACAACTTGCTGCATCTCTGAGAAATCTTGAGGTTTAGAATTTTGGAGAATTACCCACAGAAGTGGAGAGTAATCCAATAGAGAATGATGGTACCCTAACTCTCCAAAGTGGTACACAACTTGACACGCCACCTCATTGAAACACAACAGTTGATCCAATTCCAACTCAAGAAGTCAACAATTAAACCCCATAAGCATCCTCTCCACCGGAGATCGAAACTTTCACTTTAGTTGGCCCATCATCATAGAACATGCTACACAAACCAATTGTCAGATCGTATGTCCTTGTTTCTCCTTTTTCGAGCAGATTGAAAAAATCTAAGAATGAGGAGGAAAATAAGGAGATCCTTAAAATCAATATTTTGCTCCTTAAGACCATTAAGCAAGTCCCACAGTATGTTAAGCTTCTTAAGTAGTTGTGCACAAATAAAATGAAACTTAAGGGTGATAAAAGATAAGTGTGGGGGAGAATGTCTCTGATGTTCTTCAAATGAAGTTGCCACCCAAGTGTAAGGATCCTGAGATATTCACAATTCCATGCACCATTGGTAAAGCCAGGTTTGCTCACTGTATGATAGATTTAGGAGCATCTATTAATGTTATGTCTTATTCTATTTTTTCTTCTTTAAATTTGGGGCCATTAAAAGAAATTGATGTTATTATTCAATTGGCCAATTGCACTAATGTTTATCCCGTATGCATGGTTGAATATATTTTTGTGCAGGTTCTATTTGAGAAATAGAGGCCATTCAAGCTCACTACGAGTACAAATCTAAATGTTAAAGAATGAACATTATCATCAAAATTTGATGGTAAAGTAATTAAATTCAATGTGTTGAATTCTATTGATAAGTACAAGAGGAAGAAGGTTATGTTAAATGACCCACCAATACAATCATGACCACATCCAGTCAAGCTAACGATGTTAAACAAAACACACTTGCGACAGTTTTTCTTACCTTTTACTTTTTATTTTGCATTGATTTTTATTTATTTATGCCTTGAGGACATTTCTTATATTAAGTGTGTGTGGGGGAGGGGGAGTAGATAACTGCCGAATTCTATCCCTGTTTTTTATTTACTTTTTATTTTGTTTCATTAGTTTTAGTAGTAAAGCATAATTAAGTTGAAAGACGTACGTCGATGATAAAAATTTTGATTGTATTGGAAATAATTCTAGGAAATTGATGAGTTCTATATGAATGGTGTGCTTAACTCTTGTTTCTATTGTCACTAAAGCTTGAACTTAGAATTTTCAAATGATGAACACAATTGGATTTACCTTTTCACTAGAACTTGGAGAGATTTATGCATTCTATTATATATATAGTCTTGACTACTCTAAAAATCATTGATTAATTATTTGAGGCGAAATCATAAGCCACGTGATTAGGAAGATGATTAAGGCCAGTTTATTGGATCGGTTGAGCCTTTCAAGCCTGCCTACCTATGATATCTAATTCCCTATGTAGTGTCCCAAAATTTTACTTAGCTAGATAGTAGTAGTAGTAGCTAGTAGTAGCCTTTAGTAGGTTAGTTTCCGTGGATTTTGGTTCAAGCTGGGACTTAGTTGGAAACTCATAGCAACAGTTAGGGATTTTATAAGTTTAACCTATAGTTTAGAAATATTAATTATAACATAAGGTTTGATTAATATTGCTGGTCCTAGATATATTGTTATTATAACCTAAGGTTTAGATAGAATTATTAAGAATATGACACTTATCATAATCATGTTTATTAAATGATTTAAGTATTTTTGATGAATAGTTTAATTAAAAGAAAGATCTAGAAGCTCTAGAACCTTCCAGCAGCTGTTAGGATAACATTTAGACTCAGTGAAAGTTGTTTTGTCAATTCAAAATATGCTGAAAAGTGCAAATACGTGTTTGATATATCAATGTATGCTAATATATCGTAGCTATAGGGTCGATATATCACCTACAGAAGATACGGAAAAAACATCGTCTTCGCATGATCGAAACCACGGAGGCTCAGGATCATAGGGGAGGCGATATATCGCCTATAGGGGCGATATATCGGCCCCACCCTTGCATTTTTGAACTCCGTGGAATCCGAGCTTAAAACATCCCTTAACCTCTTGGACCTGCCTTTGAACAATTTTGACCGAGTTTTGGGCATCTTTTGAACAAAAATTCAAATCTTTTTCATTTTATATTCATTTATTTATTCAAATGAAAAGGGGTTAGTTTCACTCCTTGAACACTATAAATAGGACCTAGTACTCAGCCATTTTCTTCATTCTTCAAGCATTCTTCAGAGCCTCCAAGTTGCCAAGATTACTATAGAGAGAAACACTTGGGTTTTGGGTTAAAAGATTTATCAATCTAAGCTTTTCTAAACACTTGAGAAGTGAGATATAGTGAGATTTCGATATCAAGGTTTAGATCAAGATCATTCAAGGTATTCTTATCCTTAAGTTCAGATCTTCATGGTTCTTTAGTTTTCATTTATTTTCTTTCAAATCCTAACTCTTGTTTATGATTCTTTATTAGGTGTTTAAGTTTCTTGAAGGTTCTTTTCGATATGTTTCTACTCGGATGGTTTAGTTTTCTTTTCACCTCTTTTCTTTAGGAACTCACCATTATTACTATTGGTTATTAGGAGTGTTCTAATCCCGTTCTTGTTCCCAAATATCCCGATTTGTGGTAAGGAAAATAGGATAGATTATATGTGTTTATATTTATGTTATGATATGTTTTATGCTATGATATGTCTATAATATGTTTTATAGTCCTTGGGCATATAACTTGTTTAGATAACAAGCCCCAAGAATATGTTTTATAGTCGCTTGGCATATGACTTGCTTAGATAGCAAGCCCCAAGAATTTTTATCATTTCATGGTTTAGAGTTATGATTTACCCTACCTCGATTAGTAGACAGAGGACCTAGATGGGTTATCATATACTACCATGTGATCTAACCTACCTCGATTAGAAGACAGAGGACCTAGATGGTTTATCACATGCCATGTTAATGAGTTAAGGGCCATTAATATTATAGTCCTATATGATATACGTTTTTATAGTCATATGTTATATAGTATATGTTTATGATATATAGTCTTATGTTTATGATTTATGATTTATGTGTTAGTAGATTTTCCTTGCTGGGCATTAGGCTCATTCCTTTATTTTTAGCATGACGCGGGAAAATTAATATGGAAGGCGGAAAGATTCATGGTAGCTTGGCTTATGTGTTGAGGATGAATGGATTGAATGGACTGCATGAACGATCAATGATGACGTTATTTTTAAGTCTTTTAAATTATGTTTTGATGTAATTCCGCAATTAGTATTCAAATAATTAAAGTTATGTTTTATGTTTTATAACAATGGGATCCAATACCATATTTTATATTCATACATTATTTTGTATTTGATACACTATTTTGGGTTTTAAATAAAGTTATGTTATTTCTTATGTTTGCATCAAATTAGTAGCTATGTCTTAGTAGTTTTAATGGTCTGAGGTCTTAGAAATAGTCGGGGCATTACACTCTAGTTTTCCATTTTTGAGCCATAATGACTAATCTTTTTCTTCTACGAATCCAATATCTAAACATTTGTAGCCGTGAAATTTTTTATTACTTATTACACCATGGTTATATGTGAATGCGTTAAATTTGGGGGGATGGATCTTGTAAGAAGGGAAAAATATTTATTGGTTTCTTGGGTTGTAATTTGAATGTTTATAATGTACTATTTCTCCTTATGAAGTAAATTGAAAAAAATTGCAAAGAAAAATATTGAAGAAAAAAAATTGCAAAAGTATATGTAACGCCCTGGATAGCCAAGACCGTTACACTGTGTGTTTTAAATAGTGTTAGACTCTCTAAACGAGTCTCTTTATCATAAACGTGTAACTAAACGTGATTAGCAGTTTAGGGTTAAAATTTTTGGTCAAAAGGGATAACCATTGCATTAAAATATTTAATTCCATACATGGATCCCAAATTAACATTTAAAAGGCTAATTACAATTCAAAAGTTACAACTAGCCAACCTAAGCGGCAAAATAGGGTTTAACCCTAGCTCCTCTGAGAAAGCCAGGTCGTGCTGGTTGAGCAGTCGCATATGTACACATCGCCACCGAAGCTCTCCAACTCGTGGCTGGTCCAGCTTCCCTTTCCCCTTACCAGCACCACAAATCACCCGTGAGCCAGGGCTCAGCAATAAAACTTAAACATGTTCATAAACAGTTAATAACATATCACATAATCATAACAAGCATGCGTAGCAGTGATAACCCAACTCATGCATGCATTCTATTCAGACAAGTGACTACAGCGTCACACCGGGGCCTGTTGCCCTAAATACGTGACCAAAGAGTCACCCCGAGGTCGCTGCCCTAAATAAATGACTAATAAGTCATACCGAGGCCCGTTGCCCTAGGATATGGGACTATAGAGTCACCTCGGGACCCACTGCCCTATCATCTGTATATCCAGCCTTCGAGCTAGCCCAACGTACCTAACACTTCAATTTTCCAACAACCATAAGGTCGGTCAAGCATATATCAAGCTCCTGATTAGGCCTAACCATATCGACCAGCACTTAGTGCGCTATTGTCGCCATTAACTTATAATGGCCCTCCAATGGCCTTCCTCTCATGACCTTTCACGTATATAAAAAGGGGTGGCCACCATATGCATGGGCCACCCGTTTATTTGAAAATTTCCTGAATTTCCCATCTTCTTCTCTCTTCTCATCCTCAAAAAACCCTCTTTTTCTCCCGGTTACCGTTCCCAGCACTTCATAAAAACAAGCGCAAGGGCTCCTTTGAGGTTTTGAAACCAGTCACTCCGTCGAGGCCCCAACCCAGACGACCCCTTCATCCCCCCCACAGCAAAACACTTCGTAAGTTTTTTGACTGTGCATGCTTTAAATTTTCTTTTTACTGTAGCTTAGGTAAATAGTTCCTGTAGCTGCATGCAAGGTTTTGTTGGTTTTTTTGTGGGTATGAAGGGTGTAGGATTTTAGGTTAGGGCATCGATTGTAGAAGAAAACCATTTAGGAGCATGGCTCACAGGGTGCGTTTTTTGGGGAAACCTTCTGGGTAGATTTTTGGGGGTATGCTTGTTCAAAATATCCAGCATTTTGGGTGCAAAACCGGGTAGCTTAGGGGACACGCTTCACAGGCGGTTTTGCATCTCTTGCCTACTGAAACTTTCCTTCCAAGGCAAACTTTTATCCTGACCCTCCTGACACACGAATTTCGAGTAATCGAGGATCTGTTGGGAGCACAGGCGCATGTTCATAGAACCGCGTGGTCTCACTCTCCACGGGCTAAGCTCAGCCCATGCAAAGGAAACACCTTCAGATTCTTTCTTATGCTTAGGTCGCCCTTTCTGAAATTTCTTCTTTTGTTCACTAGGCGACCAGATGGGACCCAAGAAGAACGCTCCTAAGAAGACCGCAGGCAGCTCATCCTCCCAACAGTCCAAAGGAAAGGTGGTGATGACAGACTCCCCAATCCCCGTCTTTGGGCCGCCCGTGGAGCGGGAGCTCGAGGTGGCGCCCGATACTTTTTTCGAGATCGAGAGGATCGTCTCGAAGATCACCGACCAGGGGAGAGTGAATAAGATATTCCTCTCCCACAACATCGAGTTGGGGAGGGGCACCCTGATCGCCCGACCTCCCCTAGAAGGTGAGCGGAGCTGCGCGCCGCTCGACGAGGAATATGCGGCTTGGAGTGACGAGCACTTCAAGGCTGGGGCCTTCCTCCCGCTAGACCAATATTTCGCCGACTTCCTCAACTATGTGAAGTTGGCTCCTTTCCAGCTCCCCCCCAACTCCTATCGTTTGTTGGCAGGGTTGAGATATCTGCTCTTGAAACAGGAGTGGGAGGTCCCCACTCCGGCAGATATCTTATATTTTTTCTACCTCAAGGCCAGCCCGGAGCAGCGGGGGCGAGGCAACGGGTTCTACTATCTGACCCGCTTCCCAAACACGGCTGCGATCATCGAGCTGCCCAGCCACCCCAATGACTTCAAAGACCAGTTCTTTATGTCCAAGGGGTTTCGCAATTGCGAACTTCATTACTTCAACCGTCCTCGTAAGTACCTTTTACTCTTAGCTCGTAAGTTAAGTATTGATTAGCTCCCTCTTTATCCATTTCTAACTTAGAATAATTCTACAGCCATTTTCGCGAGGACAGACAAGTCTGTGATCCTTGGGAGCCAGTACGAGATGCTGGCGGGTCTGCCCCCAGTGAAAAGGACTACCGCCAGCTCGTGACAGACGAGATGATGCTGGCATGCAAATTGATCTCCCCGGGCCAGACTTTGAACCTGAGGAGACTGTGTGGGCCTCCCCCAGCTCGCGAGATGAGGCCCATTCCCGAGGAGGAGGCCGAGGGAGGAGACGAGGACGAGGAGGATGAGGTGCCCCTCGTGAGGCGGAAGAGGGTGCGGGAGGTCGCCCAAGAAGCTAACATGGAGAGGGCCCAGTCTGGGGCATAACCCTGCTCCATTGTGTCGACCGGCTTATGCTGGATTACGAAAGTAGCCGTCCTAGGGGTACCGTAGTCGTAGATAACACCCTAGCCTTTAGGTCGGCCTTATTTTAGGAGTATGGGACCAACCTTCAATCATGGCCCTCTCTCCGGGAGGGTACCGTAGCTCCGGGTCTTAGGCAGTACGTAGAAGAGTCTAGTCCTGAGTCAGTTTCGGACCCAGAACCCGTGCCAGCCCGCGAAGTCATTATCTTAGATTCCCCCGCAGAAGCTCTGGGGCCAATGGTCGTGACCATAGATTCCTTTTCTAGCTCGGGGGGTAGAATCCCTTACGATATATGTTTTTGAATTCTGATTTCTTTTTATCCTTGTTGTTCTTGCATAAATGCTAACTTGTATACTAATGTTGTCTTTGTTTTGCCAGAAGAGATGTCTCAGCCCGAGAACAAGGATTTGCAAGCTAGGTTCACCGGAGGGAACTCCTCCGCCGGGACCTCCGGGCCCATGGTGAAGAAGCTCCGGGTGGCAAAGAAGGCCGCTGGGACACCAACCAAGTCCCCTGCAAAGGGGAAAGACCAGACCCCAGCTGCCCAGGCCAAGGTACCTCCACCCCCTGTAGCAATGGAGAAGATGCCCCCGCCCCCTCCACGAGCTCCCGCCTTCGTTCGGGATATGGAAATGGAGCCCGGGACTTTGGCAGCTGCCGCCACCGAGGTGCACATTCCAATGGACCCTTAGGCCTTGGAGAAAATTCCTGATGTCTTTCGGGGGACGGTGTACGAGACGGCCACCTACACCGTCGACCACTACTACGGGGCCACCGAAAGGGACCTGCGCGCAATGTGATGGAGTCTTCACTGGGAATGGCTCTAACGGTAAGCTGGCCTTGCTCTTTTATACTTTGGTTACCATGCTTTGCCTTGTCTCTCTTTTTTTCTAAGGCATTTGCCTCTTTGTTTTGTAGGGCGCTCTGGCTCTTCACCGGAGCATATCTCGGTCTAAGGCTCGGCTCGAGGATATGAGGGGCGAGCACCAGGCTGTTTTGGCCGCCCATCAAACGCAGGGCGGCCCAACAGCAGGAAAAAGAGGCCAAGGATGCCTTGGCGGCCGTGCGGGCTGAGCTGGAGGCAGCCCGCCCTAAGCTTCAAGAGGTCGAGGCTACCAAGGCGGCCCTTGCTGCCTCGATGACCGAGTTGGACTCTGCGAAGGCTGGAGCCGAGGAGGCTAAGGCCACCCTGGCAACGGAGAAGGCAGCTTCCAGCTCCGCCATGGAGGACATGCTCTACCATTGTTCGGTCTTCAACTCGGACGACGACTTCTCCTTTTTAGGAGCGGACTAGGAGGACTTCCGGGAAGGGTTCAAAGCTCGCCTCCAGCAAGAGGCGCCTTCTGAGACTGGGGAGGCCTCCACAGTGGTCGAGCAAGAGGGCGAGACGGTGACCTCAACAGAGCAGCCCGGAGGAGCCTAGGGCCTTTCATTTTCTTTACATTTATATATATATATATATTTTTGTAACTTTGTATGAGGTTATTTCACCTCGAGACAATTGGTTTTAGTCCATTTTTTTATTCTATACACCTTAGTTTGTTTTTTGCCATGATTGATACTCTTATATTTTTCTAGGAAAAACATATTGACCAAGCTTGATCCAATTTTTAACACAAATCCTGGTTGAATCCGGACCTTTCTTTAAAAACTTAGTTCACGTTAATTCTTTGACTAATACCTTGTGCTTTTTAAGAAAAACACTGATTAATCAATTTGAATCAACTTCTAAGTTTTAGGACCTGGTTATGTCCAGGACGTTATTTTGAAAACTTAGTCCGCGTTAATTCTTTGACTAATATCTTGTGCTTTTTAAGAAAAACACTGATTAATCAATTTGAATCAACTTCTAAGTTTTAGGACCTGGTTATGTCCAAGACGTTATTTTGAAAACTTAGTCCGCGTTAATTCTTTGACTAATATCTTGTGCTTTTTAAGAAAAACACTGATTAATCAATTTGAATCAACTTCTAAGTTTTAGGACCTGGTTATGTCCAGGACGTTATTTTGAAAACTTAGTTCGTGTTAATTATTTGACTAATATCTTGTGTATTTTAAGAAAAACACTGATTAATCAATTTGAATCAACTTCTAAGTTTTCGGACCTGGTTATATCCAGGATAGGGCTTAGTTTGTGTTAATCCTTTATCAACATGTCGTGTTTTTTAAGAAAAACATCGACCAATCGATTTGAATCAACTTCTAAGTCTTTAAGGCGACCTGGTTATATTAGCCAGGTACCATATGCCCCCCCAAGTAATTAGGAAAGGGTCTTTCGTGGTTACTTGAGATTACATTCGCAAATATACACAATAATGAAAGAAGATTTAATTCTCATTGCTTAATACATAAGAAATGGCCTTTCTGAGTAAGCCTTACAAGGGTGTCACTGATAATACTTCTTCAAGTGGATGGCGTTCCAAGCTCGTGGGACCGCTTCTCCATTAAGACGGGCTAACTTATAGGTTCCTTCCTTTAGGACCTCGGCTATTTGATAAGGTCCTTCCCAGTTCAGTCCCAGTACTCCATCTTTGGGATCCTTGCCGGCTAAGAAGACTCTCCTGAGGACCAGATCCCCAATGCTAAAAGCGCATTTTCGGACCCTTGAGTTGAAATAACGCGTAATTTTTTGCTGGTAATGCGCGAGCTGGAGCTGTGACTCTTCTCGCCTTTCATCAATCAGGTCAAGGAATGAGCAAAGTAGTTCATGATTGTGATCCTGGTCATACGCCTGGACCCTATGAGAATACACCTTTAACTCAACAGGAAGGACCGCCTCGCTCCCAAAAGCTAAGGAGAAAGGAGTATGCCCCGTAGAGGTCCGATGCAAGGTCCGGTATGCCCACAGTACCTGAGGGAGCTGTTCTGGCCAGACCCCTTTGGCTTTGTCCAACCTTTTCTTAAGGCTCGCCTTTAGAGTCTTATTGACAGCCTCGACCTGGCTGTTCGCCTGAGGATAGGCCATGGAGGAGAATCTTTTCATGATGTCGTACCTTTCACAAAATTCGGTGAAGAGGTCGCTGTCGAACTGAGTCCCATTATCGGATACGATTTTCTTCGGTAGCCCAAACCGGCAAATAATGCTCTTGACTACGAAGTCGAGGACTTTCTTGGAGGTGATCATTGCCAAAGGCTCTGCCTCACCCCACTTTGTGAAGTAGTCGATAGCCACTACGATGTAGCGGACCCCGCCCTTTCCAGTAGGGAGGGCGCCAACCAAGTCGATTCCCCAGACTGCAAATGGCCATGGGGAGGAGATCATCTTTAGCTCGACTGGTGGAGCTCGGGCAACTGTGGCGAATCGCTGGCACTTGTCGCATTTCTTGACATACGAGATCGAGTCCTTTGATAGAGTGGGCCAGTAATACCCTTGCCTTAAAACTTTTAGGGCCAAGCTTTGCCCCCCAGTGTGATCCCCGCAAAAACCCTCATGCACCTCCTGCAAGATGGCATTTGCTTCGCCTGGCAGAACACATCGTAGGAGAGGTAGGGAATGCCCACGCCGGTACAACATCCCATCTATCACCGTATATCTTGGGGCCTGGTACAGTACCCGCCGTGCGTCATTACGCCCCTCGAGTAACTTTCCTTTGGTAAGGTACTCGAGGATGGGGGTCATCCAGGTCGATCTGGCGTCAATTAGTTCGACCTCCGCCCCGACCCCTTCTATACTTGGTTTCTCCAGGAATTCCACCGGTACTAACCTAGCGTCTCCGTCTCCCCAGAGGTAGCGAGCTTGGCAAGGGCGTCTGCGTTAGCGTTCTGCTCTCGAGGTATCTGCTCGATTGAGCCTCGTTCAAATGCAGACAACTTGACTTTTACCTTGGCCAGCTAAGCAGCCATCCTGGCTCCCTGCGCTTGATATTCAACTAGCACCTGGTTTACCACGAGCTGGGAATCGTTGAAGCACTGAACGGGTCTGGCCTTTAGCTCTTGGGCTACCCTCTGTCCGGCCAGCAAAGCTTCGTATTCGGCCTCGTTGTTGGAGGCCTTGAATCTGAATCTCAACACAGAGTGGAATCTATGCCCTTCAAGGGATATCAAAATGATTCCAGCCCTGGACTCATTCTCATTAGATGAGCCATCCATGAAGATCTTCCATGACGCCTGGGGCAAGGTGACCTGGTGTGACTCCTCCATAGGATCCTCCCTGAATCCTGTGCACTCTGTCACAAAATTGGCCAGGGCCTGACTCTTTATGGCAGTTCGGGGGGTGTACAAAATTTCGAACTGACTGAGTTCGATAGCCCACTTTAACAGGCGTCCCGATGCTTCAGGTTTTTGCAAAACCTGCCTTAAAGGCTGATCGGTCATGACGTGTACTGAGTGGAACTGAAAATATGGCCTGAGCTTTCGAGAGGCCGTGATAAGACAGAATGCCAATTTTTCCATCAACGGGTATCAGGATTCGGCCCCGAGAAGTCTCTTGCTGATGTAGTAGACCGGTTTCTGAACCTGGTCTTCTTCACGGACCAATACGACACTAGCTGCATCCCCTGTGATAGCTAGGTAGAGAAAAAGGGGCTCTCCTGCCTTTGATTTGGACAGTACGGGCGGCTCAGCCAGATGTGCCTTCAGGTCGAGGAAAGCACCCTCGCACTCCTTGGTCCACTCGAACTTCTTATTTCCTCGGAGCAGGTTGTAGAATGGCAGGCACTTGTCGGTGGATTTTGAAATAAACTGATTTAGGGCTGCCACCCTTCCTGTCAGGCCTTGGACGTCTTTACGCGACCTGGGTGAGGGAAGCTCGAGCAATGACCTGATTTTATCGGGATTCGCCTCGATTCCTCTAGTGTTGACAATGAAACCCAGGAATTTTCCAGACGCGACCCCGAAAATGCACTTCCAAGGGTTAAGCCTCATGCCTTATTCGCTTAGTACCTTGAAGCATTCTTCCAGGTCGGAGACATGGTTATTGGCAGCCCTTGATTTGACTAGCATGTCATCAGCATACACTTCCATGCTCTTCCCGATCTGGTTGGCAAACATTCTATTCACTAATCTCTGGTATGTAGCACCGGTGTTTTTCAGCCCGAACGGCATGACCTTGTAACAATAGACGTTAGTCGGGGTCATGAAGCTGGTGTGCTCCTGGTCCGCCGGGTTCATGGCGATCTAATTATAGCCTGAGTACGCGTCCATAAAGGACATGAGCTCGTGCCCCACCGTGGCATCCACCAATTGGTCGATCCTTGTCAAGGGAAAACAATCTTTGGGGCAGGCTTTATTCAGGTCGGAGAAGTCGATGCAGGTCCGCCATTTCCCGTTGGGCTTCGGGACCAGCAAGGGGTTGGCGACCCAAACCAGAAACTTGGCCTCACGGATAAAGCCGCATCCGGGCTACTTCTTCTTGTAAGGCCTCAGCCCGAATTGTTCCCAGGCGCCTCTGCTTCTGGGACTTTGCAGGAACGCTCTTATCCAAATGAAGGGTGTGCATGATGACATTTGGACTAATTCCCACCATGTCCTCGTGTGACCATGCAAACACATCTAGGTTATCCTGTAGAAATTTGATCAGCTCCGTCTTCCTCTTGCCACAGGTTTTTCCCGAGCTTGACCATTTGTGAAGGATTTTGTGGATCGATGTTTACGTTCTAGAGCTCTTCAATAGCTTGGAGCTCGGACTTGTCCTCACCTATTCGGGGGTCAATATCCTCACTTAGGACGATACTTTCCCCCTCGGCGCTCTGAGGTTTTTCAATCTCAAGATTAGTCAAAGGCTCCTGAGATTCCTCTCCTCCACCTTGGACGGCCATCGTTAGCTGCCCGGGTTTTGATTTTCCCTTCATGGAAATGTTGTAGCATTACTTGGCAGCAAGCTGATCGCCATGGGTCGTGCATATCCCCATGGAAGAAGGGAATTTCAGCGCGAGGTGGCGAACGGAGATGATGGCTTCAAAAGCTATAAGTGTAGGTCGGCCCAAAATGGCATTGTATGCAACAGGGCAGTCGATGACCACGAACTCGAGGAGTTTTGAGACTGTCCGAGGTCCCTCTCCTAAGGTGATCACCAGCTCGATTGTCCCCATAGCCGCTGATCCTTCTCCCGAAAAACCATACAGCATCATGGAGGTCGCTTTCAACTCGGCGACAGTCAAACCCATCTTCTCCAGCGTGGACCGGAATAAAAGGTTTACTGAGCTCCCATTATCGATCAGCACTCTCCTAACCCTCCAATTAACGAGCTGCACTACTATGACCAGAGGGTCGTTATGAGGGAACTGGACGTGGCTAGCATCTTCTTCAGTAAAAATGATTGGTTGCCTTTCCAATCGTTGATGCTTTGGCAGAGGCTGCTCGGGGACGGACTCTACTCCATTATGAGCCTTGAGTTCGTTTACGTACCTCTTTTGGGCACCCCTACTCGTGCCAGCCAAATGTGGACCTCCCGACATTGTGGATATCTCTCCTCCTGTCACTAGAGGAGGGACGTCTTGATCTACCCGAGACCCAGGCTGACTGACCGGGACTTCTGGAACAAGTCGGCTTGTTGGTACCCTGTTCCGCGCATACTGAGCTAATGGGCTAGCTCTGATGAGAGTCTCGATCTCATCTTTCATGTGTCTACAATCATCGGTATTGTGGCCAATGTCGTTGTGGAACGGCAAAACTTGGAGGTGTCTCTCTTCCCCTTCTGGTGCTTTAACAGCTCCGGCTTCTTCCAGGGGAGGCGAGCAGAGTTTGCTAGGAAGATGTTCTCCCTAGAGTGAGTGAGCTCTATATAAGTCACATAGACCGGCTTAAATTTTTCTACGGATTTATTTTTCTTTGGGCCGTGCTGGTTGCCTTCGCTGTTCCCCTTTCTCTTGCCTCCACCGAACTGGTTATTCTATGTAACGTTCTGGGTCGCGGTCACGACCTCCGTTCCCACTCCAGCGGGCTGCTCAGGGACCTGGCTGGTTCCTGCAGCTGAGGCTTGGGCCTCTTCCAAGTTGATCCACCCTTGGGCCCTGTTTAGGAATTCGTTTACTGAACTGACTCCCTTCCTTTGTATTTCATTCCAGAGTCCCCCTCCGACAAGGATTCCAGTCCTCAAAGCCATGAGCTTGGAGCTGTCATCTGCATCCCTAGCCCGAGCGGCGACGTTCGCGAACCTACTCAGGTAAGCCTTCAGAGGCTCGTCCGGTTGTTGCCTCACGTTAGCTACGGAGTCGACCTTGACGCGGGCAGCCTGGGAGGCTCGGAATGCCCTTTTGAAGTCAGCAGAGAAAGTTTTCCAGGAGCTGATTGATTGCTTCTTGCTTTGTTTGAACCACTGTCTGGCTGGCCCAGTCAGTGTGGAGGGAAATATCAGACACCTCAGCTCGGGGCCAATGTTGTGGGCCATCATCAGGGTATTGAACATACCCAGATGATCCAACGGATCTCCATCTCCGTTGAATTTGGACAGGTGCGGCATACGAAAACCGGGCGAGTATGCCGTTGCTGCTATGCTGGGGGCGAAGAGCTCAAGCTTGTCCCCCAAATCATATTCGTCTTTTTCTTTCTCCGACAGGAGCTTCCTCATCAGCTCCTCCATCTGAGTCAGGCGCTCAAGGGTTTTGTCCTGATCTCCTTGGTTATTCCGGGGTTGTTCAACAGCTCCAGATCCGTTGTATACATTTGTTGGGTCATTGCCCCTCCTATCTTGAGATAGGTTATTTGGGACATTCCCGCCGTTACTTACCTCGGACAGGTCTCCCCCTGAGCAAGCATGGATGCCACCTCCTACCGGGTCCCCCCTGTGAGAGTTAAGGCGATCTCGTAGGTCGCCCCTCAGGGTGGCGTGAGGACTTTGCTCCAAGCTTAGGCGTTAACGCAGGTCTCCGCCAGAAAAGTCACTCCGGCGACTTCCGGTCCAGTAGCTCCCGTTAGAGAAGCTCGGAGCCCGCCTCTGGGGGTGAGGATCCGGGCTTCCTCTGGGCGCCCTGCTACTATGGGAAGGTCCTGCGGATGGCGGGTTTCTCCTGCTGCTTCCATAAGCTGGAATATCTCGGATAGGCCGAGGAGACGGATATCTTATTGGTGACGGAGGATGTCTGACCGGGGATGCAATCCTGGTTCCATCAGGGCAAATCAGGTTAGGTGGGGGCCTTTCAGCCCTGCCACCTTGCAGGCCTTGTGCCTCGCGATCGAGATGAGGTGCAGGACGGCCGGCCGGGACGGGCTGGTGCTGCGAGCCCCCCCCCCCCCCCCCCCCCGGGATCTCCTTCTAGAATTCCCTCGAGCCCTCCTGGGCGCGCTCGAGGCTGGCAGTGAACTGGGAGTTGAAGTTCGGACCGAGCGACTATACTGTTGCTCGGCTCTGGGTATTTCTTCGAAGTTTGCTTCTCGGCAGTGCGATGAGGGAGTAGAGTTGGACGTCGGAGGTCTGACCGAGCGGCTAGGCCTAGACCGATTACCCCGGCGGGACTTACGAGTCTCGCCTTGCCTCTTTTCGATGTTAGCGTCGGTTGTAAGAGGGGGTAGTCGGGCCAACACCTCCTTAATCTGTTGATTAGCTTTCGCCAGTTGACTCCTCAGCTGAGCATTCTCCATCTCTACCGCCGTGTAAAAGTCCGGGTTTGGATTAGGTGGCCAGGGTGCCGAACTTCCAGTGTCATTCTGGCCTATTGGCTGCTTGCCCGGCCACTGCTGAACTTCAAGGTTTCGCTCACCGGAGATGGTGGCATGATGAGCCTCCGGCCCATCCTGTTGTTCCACCTCGTTACCGTGTCTTGATCGAATGGTCACCATAGTTTGATGTTTGCGATAGCACCAATCTGACTAGCTCTCAATGAAAGCACCAAACAAACTGTTGCGCGGTCCTTCGCCAACAAGTAATTAAGAAAATAAGAGAAAGAGATTAGTGCTTAATAATGAACCGAAACAGATAAATGATCTTAAAATGGACTGATGACAAAACTACGTTTTTAGGTGGTTCAAAGGTTAAAATCCTTCTACTCCACCAGCCAATATTATTGCTATATTTCTGGTCTTTGTTTTACAAGGTATTTTGTTATGTAATAGAATCCAACCCTTTACAACTCCCAGGGTCTCCATATTTATAGGGGAGGGCACCTGGGAGTTGGTAAAGGGGGTCATCCCGTGACCTTCTTACACATCATGTCACTTCTGTGACATTCATGATTAATTCCTAAAACCTGACAAATGAAGTGTGGTCTAATCAACAGGTAAGGGGGGTAATGGGCCGCACGACCCAACCCAGTCGTGGGTACCTGAATACGCACGTTCATGCTGCGTGTCCGAGAATTCAGGGATATATCAGACACGTGATGTCTGATATATGTACATTTACATTGCGTGGTTGACTTTATAAGGAGTCACGGCTTTCCACCTCCAGCTCGTGCCCCAAGCTGGACGCCTTCCTGACCTGTGGTCTTTATTTTCCTGACTCAGCCCTTAAATAATCTTGGTGAACCTTTGGTTACCTCGAGCTAAAGAGGTAGGACCTGACGACAGCAACTCCGGTCATGTGGTATCCACGTGGCTGATATAATTAGGCCATATCTCAGCTCGCTAATAGCGCGTGGGAAATCAGGGCGTACAATGTTAATGACAACAGTTTAAGCCCATGTTTTTGCATTTCGACTGCTATGGCTGCGGTGGTGCACATCTACGGTTGCAAGCTACAATACCTTTTTAGCTTTAAATTTTAATTTTTAAATGTAATTTAAGGGGACTATGAAAGGGTTTAAAGCTAACTTTTAGAATAACTTTTCATTATGAATTTTGGAGATTATAGAGGCAGAAAAGAAGAAAAGACGTCATTCTTTTCTACATTCAATCTAATTTTTCTTCTTTTCTCTAGAAATTCTTTATTTTCAATTTATTATTATGTTAATGATCATGTTTGTGATTATGGAGTAGTTCTCTTTTAGGTTAAGAGTTATTTCAAAACCCTAGACATGAAATCTTGAACGCAATGATGCATTTTATTCCTTCTATTCCCTTATATTAAATTGCTTCTATTATTCTAATTGAATCCTATGAATTTGTGATATCTTGTTAGGTGGCCAACTAATTAGAGTGTTGCATTGTTCTATTATCATCTTAGAATTGTTATCACCCAATAGTCTATGGTTCTAAGTAGAGTGATAAATTGCAATCAAGTATCGTGACAAATATTTTAATTGTGAGGGAGAATAGAACTTAGGTTAAATGAATTTTATGCTTAATGAATTTGTTGCCTAGATTAACTTGTTTCCATTGAATGTAATGTTTTTCCTGAGTTAAATAAATTGTATGCTTAATGAGTTTATTGCTCGGTAAAAAAGATTAATTAATGAGCGTTTAACTTTAATTAATTGTGATAGGGAAACTAGGATAATTGACTGCTTAAGTGTTATTTACAGTGTTAATAATTTAATTGGGAATAGAGAATAATGTTTGTCATTGGTGATTGAATGATCGTCGAAGGTGAGGAATAATTCTTAACTGTTCTTTAAAATCGTAGTTATCAATTGTTCTTTGCTTGTTACTTTATTTTATGTTATTGAATTTTGAAAACAAAATCGTCTTTCCAATTCTTATTTCTATTTTGAATAATAAGTTGATCAATAGTCCTCGTGGGTTCGACCTGTATTTTCCATTATACTTGGTAATATTGAAAATAAGATCTTTAATAAATTTGATATGGCATACAACATGCATAAGGAACTTCACTTCGTAAGGCTTGGCGTATTCCCTCGCTAAATTGAAAATGACCTCGTAAGCCCAGTATTGTAAGGCTGGTGGATATCCCCTGCATGTGTACTTTGACTCCATCTACACACATTTAGAAGATTCTCCATTGGTGGTCTTCTTAACCTTCTTAGCAAGTATTATAGCACCAAGTGCTTTCATATCTCTGCTCAAATGTTTCATAGTTGTATCGAATAGAGGGTCCCCATGGATACTTGTAAAAAATACTCTAAATCCTCTACCATCAATTGTAACACCCTCACTTATTTTAGTTAAAATCATATTTGAGGTGTTACGTTTAAAACTATATCATAATTTATTACTGCAAAAGTCTGGACATTTTTTTTTTTAACTTGAAAACTTATTTCACATTATTTACATTAAACATAAAGTGTGACTCAAACATATTATACATAAGTATTAAATAACTCAATTTATTTTCAAAACATAACTTCACACTTTATTACAAACATCTCATTGATAACTGAAATAACCCACAAAAGGTTGATATGTTCATATGTACAAATCAAGGTCAGGACCATGCTTCAGTTCTCCTCATGTCATTCACACATTTCTTTCTCTACCTGCAACACAAGACAACTGTGAGCCTAAAGCTCAGTAAGCAAAGTAATGCATGCAATGCTAATGATTACCCAATATCAATGGACATATACAACTTCTTTTTAAATTTTGGGCCCCTTAATATTGTGCACACTGTTTGAATTTGCCAATGCCTGCAGGGCTTGTTACACATATAATACAAAATCCCATGGGTTCTCCTCCGGATAGCCATCACCACAGTAGGGCACACTAAAAACCTTATTCCATCGTTGCCCCGTCGAGCTCAAGAGTTAAGGCGGCCACACATTGTGGTGTCACTACATATAACAATAACTCATATGGAGGAGAAATAAAAACGGAAACATGGCAAACAATATAATTGGTTCACTAAAACCTAGCCCAAATTATTGGGCAGCCACTATAAGCCTACTATAGGCCTCCGTTTACACTTATTAACACTTTCATTTGCCTTTTCAAAATAGCGGCACTGAACTTAAACTTCTTATAACAACTTTCTTTTATGTTGCACAAAACTTGCAAATGCATCATATAATTAATCATCATAATATCATGCATGGCCTTATATCATATAATAATTTACCATATCACTATTATGCCATGCATACAAATTTATGATGAAGTGTCACTGTATGTTAATACTACTTACTCACAAAATATTCATATAATGCATACTTTCACATAACACATAATTCTTGTGTTGCAGTTGAGTACTTTACTTACCTTTTGTCCAAAATATAGTTCACTGTGTAACAAGTGGTGTCATAGGTATTGATGTGCTTATCCTGACAATGGCATGGATTTCTCATCATAATGATGGCAGTAATACATTGAACTCTCATTTAAAAATACCCATAAAACATCATATCAAATTTCATACCCAAACACATGCCTAAAATGCCTTAAACCACCTAGATCGAGCATTAGATTTATCTTAGACATTTGGAGAAATTTTGACAGAGTTTCCCCTTAATTTTAGCTATCCTCAAATATCAAAATCAACCAATAATCAACATCAAATAACCTACCATAACCATATATCCCTGATAACTCTACAAAATAGAGTTATTTTACCACTTTTTATGTACTAATTGTTGCTTAATTCTTGAGTTTTTAATTGATTTATTAAGTTTTTAAGTAATTTTTAATTTATTAGGTTTATTTTAATTTTATAGATTTTTGTATATTTTTATTGTTATATTATTGTAAAATTTTATAGTTTAATTATTTAAAAATAATATTGTTAAGTTAGGAGTAAAAATATGTAATTTTGAGTTTAAATGTTTAAGTAAATTAAATTTTAATTAATATTTTTATTGAACTTTTGTTGTATATTGCATTATTGAAAATATTTAGTTTTAATTTAATTTATGTTTGTTTTATAGGGAATTTTTTTCGTATGCTATTTGCTCTTGAAAAGCAAGAAGATTGGTGGAAAAAAAAATGATATTTTTGTAAAGGAAAAGCAAAGAAGTAGCACTTTTGTCTCCAAGCCCATGCCCGAGCCCAACCACCTGCCTGGCCCAATCCGAAGCTGTCCTCCTTTCCTTCAGCATTTCCCTCTCCACGCCAGCCGTCCCTGCCACCACTTCATCAATCAGCATATGCTCCAGCGTCCGTACGAAGCTGCCCATCCCTTCAGCAAGCTGTCCACGCCAAGCTTCAATCCTCATAGCATCAATAAAGCTGATGCCACCAAGCCCAAAGCACCTCCTTCATATTCCATTTGCTCCAAGCCAATGTGGGCCTGCCAGCCATAAGACTCCAAACGGCCCACATTCCTTTTGACCAGCCCAAAGAAAAAAAACTAGTATTTTTCTGAATTAGTCAAAATCACCAAATAGCCAAAAATAACATTTTTCTTCCCAATGTCTTTCTTCTTTCACTCAAATATCAATTCACTCTTCCCTATTTTTCTTACCTAAATAAACATTCCTAATTCATTTTTTTTACCCTAGCTTTTCACTAATATTTTACCCAACCAAACATTTCATCTTTCCAATACTCTTACACTTACTCTATTTATCCTACCACTTCCCAACACAATTAAATTAATCAATTTATTCATTTTAATTTGATTAATTTAATCTCCATATTTTGCCTATAAATAGAGTATTGTAAGACCATTTGGGGGGCTCTTCTTCTTCATCTTTTTTCAACCTCTTCTACACTCCATATTTCTCTCTTCTTTTCAATATTTTCTATCTACCATTTTCATCTTTTGAAGAGCATATCAAGTATGTTATTTTGTAATGTTTATCTAGTTATGAGCTTCTAATCTTTTTCAAAGGTTATTAAGATGATGATGAAGCAAAATGTAACTAGATAGTATTTTTTATTGTATGTTGATTTCCCACTTGTGTAACATTGTTTATGGATTTTTTCTATCAATGATATGCATTTTTCATCTATTATTGAGTGTTAAAGCATATTACACTTAGTTCTTCATTATGCAAAAATATGATATTCTTTGATTAAATGTTTTTCATTAAATTGTTCACATCTAATTCTTAGAGCATAAGTATCATATTTTGCCTAAACATAATCTCTTTGATTTTTTGTAGTTTCATTAGGTTGTAACACAACTAATGCTTAGAAATTATATCTTATAAAAGTGAAGAAAAATCCTACCTTTTTGAAAGAGTAACTTGTGCTTGAATAGAAAATATATTTTGAAAAAATATATAGTGTGATTTATTTCAACTATATTAAAACTTGGGAATCAATATACTTATAAATACTATTGAACTTGCATTTTGTGGATTCTAAAATCTTAATAATCTTATTTTATATATCTCATTTGAAAACAATTTTTCTATTTAATCTTAAATCTTTTTTATTACTTGTGTTTTATTTTTCTAAAACAAAATCTCATCAAATATTTGGAACTAGGTTAGAATATTCTTGCTTTGTTTGAAATAGTTTCTTTTGATGTTAGTCAACTCCCATGGGTTCGACCTCGTACTTACATGAACATTATATTCCGAAACGATTCGTGCACTTGCGAGCTTAAATATTAAAACACCCTCTTTTGGGATCAACAATCCCAAATACCAACATGATTCATCATAAAGTTATAATATACCGATTTTGATAAAATTCTTATCTCCTAGATCATCACCCAAATTAAATGAGTCTCCACATCTATTCAAACATTTATAAACATATATACTCTCTTATAAACTCAATCAAATAACCAAAAATCATCTTGTACTCCAAGAACCCCAAAATCCTCATAAAACACAAAATTTCACTTACCGAGCAACTTTTCGGCGAAAAACAATCTCTTCAAGCTTTTATAAACCTCAAACCACTTGGAAACCCCAAGAAATATCTTAAAAAGGATAAAACACCATATATAAGCTCTCAGAAAAATTCAAAAACATAGTTTAACTTCCAAGTACAAGAACTTACCATAAAAAGGCTAGAACTAAGCTTAATCTACTTCTTTGGCTTTGCTTTCACTTGGATCTCCTTAGAATTTCTTCAAACCATCCAAGAAATGGTTTTTGGTTTTCTTTTCTATCTGTTTTTCATAATAATGGTCGTGCAAAGTGATAAGGTTGATGAAAATTCCTTATTTTCAATGATTTAGCCTTATTGTATCAAAATTTGACACCTTTCATCGCATCATTTCACCTTTTGACTTATGAAAACCTTATCACTTCAATAATTTCTACTTAATCATCTGCTAGGCCTATTATCCTTATGTGTAAAACACTCACACCAAACCTTAGGTCCATATGACTTCATACCCAATAGTTATGCTTACCCGATCGAGCGTAGTGCACTTATGCTAAGCTCGTTTTGACTTTGCATCAATACCACTGATTATGTATACCTCCCATCAAGAATTGATCTAATGGTTCTAAAACCATTTTTACATCATCAATGAGACCTTAATCATACCTCGATTACATTTGGTAAATCCATAAATACTCAATTTTACACCGAAATACTAGTAATCGACATTGTACTATTTTTCACTACTTAACCTATTTTGCCTTCTATATCTCACTTTCATCACTTAATTCCATGCCTTGTACATATTTTTCATACTTTCTTATATCTTGAGCACATCAAACATCCATAAAAGACAACTCAGATGCCACAAGGTTAATAATATTGAGCATACATATAGACATCACATACACAACTTTTATACTTATACATGAAAACACTTATAAGAATATGCATATGCTCAAATTATGCATATTGTATGATATGTAATGCAATTCAATCATGTGATTATTGGCTATATTATATCAAAATAATGTGGGTGCTACATCAATAGTGAATCTCGCCAAATAGTACCCTCCATCTTGGCGGCCAATAGTATCCCCTCCACAAAATAAACCAACCCGACCTTCCACAAATCCCCTGGTGCATCGCACATGGTAAATGCCCGTCCCAACATTAAGAACTTAATGTATTTATTGGGTTCCACATTGAAATATGTCTCGATGATACGAAAGGATGTTAAGTGGGGTTATAACTCAGAGGCAAGTGGTGGACAGGAGCAATTAAGCCCGGTAATAGGGGCAAACTCATGCACCCCAAACTTACGAACTGAGTTTTGGCCCATCAAGAAGTGTAGCTCATCGTCATGCGGAGACTTGACCTTCCACAAAAGTATAGTGTGCACCATTGCCCCAGAGAACGTAAATTCGGGGGCAATGAAATTTTTTCTAAAAATAGACTCTGTCACCCTCTCCAACAATCCATGCTCCTCAAACTTTTTCTTCAATTTAGTTAGCCTCTCGGAACCCCTATAGGTGAGACGACCCATGTAATGATCCTCTATGAGGATTTCAAGTTGCGGGATACATTTAGGTGGCATCTGAAAAATATCCAAAAAAAAGACAATTAGTTCAATTACACAGAAAAACAAAATTGCATCGCATACCATCGTTATGTGTCGATATAGCATTGCATATAGAATGAAAACTCAAACGGTTATTAGCATCGCTTATGTATCGTAACAACATCGTAATAGCATCGTAGGCACATCATTAACAAATAAAGAAGAATTTATAATCATCTCACTAACATCGAATGACCATCATTATTGACATTTTTTTTTAAATAAAGCATCGCATCACCATCGTTACGACATCATTATCCATCATTCAAATATACTACATAGAAAAGCATCGAAGAGTCATCGCATATTATATTTAACAAATAAACAAATTTTCTTAGACAATAGAGCATCGCAAGACCATCGTTAACATCGTTTTGTCATCTTTCAAATATAATGCATAGAAAAAGCATTGAAATAGCATCGAATTGGCATTGCATATTATATTAACAAAATAACAAACTGATACCATCGCATCAACATCGCAAGACCATCGTTACGACATCGTTATGACATCGGTCAAATATAGTGCATCGAAAAAGCATCGAATATTATATGTTGTCTGTATTTTCTACGAAGGAAACATGGCACCACCAAATGGGCTTTGTTAACCCTCAGGGTAGGCCTAGGCCCAACTTGGGTCCAATAAATAATGACTACCTAAAGTATGGCGAGAACCCGAAGTTGAAGTGAAGGCCCACACTGTTGGGAATAGTGCCTTTAAAGCAATTGTAGTTGACAAATATTTTAAATGAAATAAATTATTGAATTGAATTATTTCATATATAGAATATGTCCGATATTATGTTGATAATATTAAGTAAATATTATAAAATTCTAAAGTTTATCTATGTGGTCTTAATCTCATATTAGTATAAGAGGATCGAGATTAAGATAATAAACTTGAAACAGTTCGCAGTAAAATAAAGTTATGGAATCTTTAGATTAATTACTGCTAATACGATTCGCTAGTATTATGAATACAAGTGACCTAGATCTGGGTCACTAGTGTAGCAGGACACTTTAGTGAAGGTACATTATGTATAGTGATATATAGAACTGGATCAGATGTGATTTGTTAATACTTGTTTAAACACCGTTTTGTAGTATTAATCAAACACATCAAACGATGATCATATACACGATGATCTTAATTCTGAGGTTACTATGAACTCCTATATATGTCATCTGATCATTTAATTCATGCGTTAAGATTTGTCAGAATGATCAGGCTAAGAACAATTGTTTTGGGGACTCAATGATATATTTGGCTGGGACATAGTTTAACAGATGTGGAATCTATATCTTCTTATAGATTAAATAATTGTTCTCTATTGGATTGACTTTTGGAACTGAAAAGGTTATGAATGCTCACGTCGCAAACTTGTTGTGACACAACCTTCACTAGTAAAGTCAATGGTACTCTAAGAACCCTATCGCACATGCATCGTTTTAAATTATAAAAGCATCGCATCAGTATCGCATTATCATCGTCACGCCATCGTTAAACACATGATTGAAAGTATTAAAAAATACATACATGCAAACATAGAGTCAAAGGCATCGAATCAGCATCGCCATTCATCGCATAGGCATCGAAGAGAAAATTTCACAAAAACAAAACCCATTTTTTTCAAATCAATCCAGATAGAATCAAAGCCAATTTCAAGTAATATTTTTGCTAAACAGAGATTAAAATCGACATATTTCATAACTATATTACAACAATTTCAACTCTATGTAAGTCACGGTTCAATTTTTTTTTTTTTAAAAATACAAACTTACATTGTCGTGGAGGAAGACGATGGTGGCCGATGATGGAGTGGAGCTAGGTCCTCAATTTATGATGAGGAAGAGAGAGAGATGTACGAGTGAGAGAGAAAGAGAAAACAAATCCACCAAAGGGGGAGGAGATGTTACAAAGAGGGAGAATGATTTGAATGCCAAGATATTTTTAGGCAAAAATATGAGAATTTCATATTTTAGGGATATTAAGTTATGTAAATTTTTTTAAAAAAATATTAACCCATATTAGAAGGCATATACCTAAATTTTCCTTCTCATTATCCAAACAAACTTAACAAGAAAGAATAGGGAAAAAAAAATCAAAATAATATTTTACAACTATTCATTTTTCGGTATAAACGAATCATAAATTTAATTATTTTTATTTGACACGTCTACTATTACTATATATATATATTTGTATAGACATACGGCTACAAGCATAAAGCCTAGGCAGGGGAAAAACAGAATTTTTGTTCTAGGCAGGACTCTCTCTCCCTTCCTTCCTGATTACTGCTTCTAGTCTCTTCTGGTCGTCTCTTTCTGCAAGACCTTTTCTCTAGTGACTTCCTCGGCAAGGTTAGTGTTTTAATCTCATCTCATCAATTCTGTTTACTTTATTTTGTTGTTATTGAGTTTGCCTTTTGGATTCATTTAGAATGATTTTGATGATTCGTTTTAGGGTTTGATCCTCTGAAATCTTGATTTAATTTGTTCTGTTAGGTCTTCGCTTTGGACATGATAACTAAATTTTGAGGAAGCTTCTACACCAAACTCGAAGAAATCGTTAGAGGTTGCTTCTACTCTCTCAACAATATCTACGACCCTTTTTCTTTTCCAAGCTGAGATGTTTGAGTAGATTTTCATGCACTTAAATACTTATCTGGGATTTTTATTTTTATTTTTGGGTTTTTTATTATTATTATTAACTTTTTATATTAACATGCATAATTTGGGAATTGATTTATGAAATTCGGGTTAGAAATCTTCATAATATTTTTCCCCGAAATCAAATCCATCTCACGGCCCACACCAGCCTTCTTTGTCCCCTCGTTCGTCGTTTGTCAGCGTCCATCTCGACGCTGCTCTACTCAGAATTTTTTTCTTCTCCCCTTTGCTAATCAGGTTGGCTATGGATTTTTCTTTCTCTTCTTAGTTTATTTTCATTTTTCTGTAATTTGTCCCATTTTTGTGTCAAAATTGGCTTTAGGGCAAGCTTAGTTTCTTTCTCTCCCTCAAATCAATTCATGATCAAAGATATCCATAAAATTTGGGTCTATTGCTCTCTTCATTTTGGGAAGGCTCAAACTTTTTATTATTGCCAGCTCCATTTTGGGAGCTCGCGTTTATAGTTCAGTTTTCCTTATATGAGTTTATGTACTGATACCTCCATAAATATGTGAGCTACTTTCATACCTCATCGTTGATCTTTCTTGTATGGCCGAGAAGAGATTTCAATATGAAGTCGTAAGAGTTTCGAAAAATTGTGGGATGGACAAATTTGAGAAATGATGGTGTTGCTTGGATAGTAGCTTATGGGATTTTAGATTCTCCATTTTGCTTTGTGCTCTTTAATTTTTTAAATATATTTGATGTTATTTGCTGGGACTTTATTTGAGGTGTTTGGGAAAGTAAATTTTGATTTGTGATGATTCGGAATTTTGTGGTCAACTTTTGAGATAAATTTTGTCATTTTTCTTATTTTGAGATTTCAATATGTATTTGTTAAAATGACTCACAGATTGTGATCTAAGGAAAATGTTTAGTTTCAAATCTGAAATGATCATATGTCACGTGGCAGGAAAATCAGCAATGTAAGATATTTTTATTGGCCTTTCAAGTGTTTGTGAACATGTTTATACGAGAATGTGGTTGTTTTTCCATTTCCCGTGTTATTGTATATTTATTACTTTCCAACTGCTGCATATTGCCATGTTTCATTTCATTATTAGGTCAAGAATTACATGGATGACAATAAAAGTTCATGTTTTTGGACTAGTATTAATTGACTTGCATTATACAATACATTGTACTTTATTTCGAATCTAGTCCAACATAATCTAAACTAATTCTCCGTGCCAAACAAACTCAGAGTATTATCAGCATGGACAACAATAATTGGAGATCTATTCAAGGTGGGGAACCCATGATAGACAATACTGATTGGAGAACTCAGCTGCAACACGATTCGAGACAACGAATTGTCAACAAGATGTAAGTGTCTTTTGAAACAAGAGATGCCTTGTTAATGGAAAATATTCAGTTGTACCTTAACCACTTAGGGCTTGATTGGATTGATTAAATAAAACAAAAATCTTGTGTTCATTTTCAATTTTAAAAGATAGGAAACATGATTGGAAATCTTTATTTACTATGTGTATAGTAACGTGTTTATCTCTTTTTTGGAAATTATTCTAATAATTTTCATAAATACAAAAGACCAAACAAGTTATCAAAGTAAACTTTCAAGGAAAACTTCCACCTTTTAGTATTTTTATTTTTAAGAAAAACAAAACAAAAACAAAATCAAGCCCTTGATAGTTTGATTTTTTTCTTTATGAAGTTTCCAAATATATGAAAGGGCCATTCACTGACATGTAATCTGATGTCTTTACCTTAAGAATGGATACTTTGAAAAAGCATCTCCCGTTCTCGGGTCAAGATGGATTGCTTGAACTAAAGAAAATTGCTGAAAGGTTTGAGGAAAAGATTTACAGTGCTGCGACAAGCCAGGTACTTCCATATTTCTGATCACCTTCCTTTTCTTTTTTTTCCTCAGTCACCTATATGTATTACTTGCATTGAATGCTGACATGATGTTATAGACGGATAAAGGCTGATTGATTGCTTAATCTCATGATAATTGCAGAATAGGATTTATCTATATATATAGAGAGAGAGAGACACACACATAGGCTGACATTAGGTTACACGTACTATCAAATAACCAGTTAGATATCTGAGGCTAATAACCCTAAAATATAGGAAACAGATTAATTAGGGATTTAAACTTAAATTCCCTTATCTGAAAAATATCCAATCCGCAACAGATGTACTTATGTTTACATGTTAATGTTTTGTGTCCTTGTACATGAAAGATTTTTATGTATGCTGCTCCCTCCTAATTGGCATTTGTTTGTGATTGTTACAGTCTGATTATTTACGGAAAATTTCACTGAAGATGCTGTCAATGGAGAATAAGTCTCAGAACAATAATGTACCCAACGCTTTGCCATCCAACCCCACTAATAGCAGAACCACAGATCCAGGTATAACAATGCGTTGTTAAATGGCAGCCAAAAAAATGTGTTTCTTATGGGATACAAAATGCATTTATCAATCAAATTCTATTTTGTTCCATCCTCTTCCAAATTTTACGCTTTACTTTGGCATGTGGAGTAGCTATGTATGTAGTCATATTATAGCTCTTAGGAGCTTAATTTGGTAGTTAGAGGATCATGACTCATTCTCGTTGGGTCAGCTATCAGAAAAATATGATTTTTTTACATCTGCATTGGTAGGGATGTAATGGGGGAACATAAATGCTCATTATTTCAAATTATCCTTAATAAAAGTTTTGCTTGGACAGGATCTGTTGTCATGCCACCTCAAGTACACAATCAAGGGCAATCACTTGTAATGCCATTGTCATCTAATCAGGGCCAAACTCGACAACAACTACTATCTCAGAATGTTCAGAATTCTGCTGCTGTTCAGAGTTCTTCCAGTGTATCATCTACTCTTCTTCCTCCCACAAGCTTAAGTCAAAATATGCCTGGTAATTCACAGAACACAGTAGGCTATGCTAATACTCACAGGCAAATGCAAGTAAGGCAACAGGTCCCCCAACAACAGCAACAATCCCAAAATCAGCAGCAATATCTTTACCAGCAGCAGCTTGTAAAGCCAAAGTTCCCGCAGGGAAATGTCCCCCAATCAATCCTACAATCTCACATCCAACAGCAGCAACAACAGCAACAGAACGTATTACAATCAACTCAGTTACAATCATCTCAGCAAGCTGTTGTGCAAACATCATCTGCTATGCAACCTCCCCTAATCCAATCATCTGTCCCAAGTATGCAGCAGAATCAGTCATCATCTATTCAACAGTCATCTAAAGCCATGCTCCAGACTCATCCTCAATCTGTTCTTAGACCACAGTCGCATTCTCAACAGGCTGCTGTTGCTCACCAACAGCAAACACAAGTGTCACAGCAGCAGCAGCAGCAGCAACAGCAGCTTATAAGTCAACAGAAAAATACTACAAACATGCAACAAAGCCACTTAATTGGACAACAGAACAATGTTGGGGATTTACAGCAGCAACAGAGGCTGCTTAGCCAGCAGAATAATCTCTCAAACCTGCAACAGCAACAGCAACAGCTAATGGCTCCGCAAAGTAACATTTCAAATTTGCATCAACAACAATTAGGCCCCCAAAGTAACGGGTTACAACAGCAGCTGCATGGAACTCAGACTGGTAACTCAAGCATGCAAACTAATCAGCACTCTGTGCACATGCGACAACAACAATCCAAAGTTCCAATGCAGCAACAATTGCAACAGAGTGGATCTAATTTGCTTCCATCTCAGGCACAACAACCACAACAGCAAATTGTGTCACAGATTCAGTCACAGCCGCAGATGCAGCAACAGTTGGGTTTGCAACAACAGCCAAATCCACTACAACGTGAAATGAGGCTTCAACCATCAGGTCAAAATGTAATTGATCAGCAAAAGCAGTTATATCAACCACAGAGACCTCTTCTAGAGACATCATCAAGTATGTTGTTGCCTTGTATAGTTTTGCATTGTTTTAAAGGTTTCTATAATTAGCAATTTTGCATTTCTCATATGATATTATGTGAACATCCTTTTGTAGCATCTGTCGATTCAGCTGCAACTGGACATGCAAGTGGAGTTGATTGGCAAGAAGAGGTTTACCAGAAGGTAATATGACTTGTTCATCAAACTGATTCCACCTATCAAGCTAGGATTCTGTAGCTGTTATGGAAGTAATTAAGATAATTGTGGATGACCAAGAATGTGAAACATACATGCAGTAATAAACTATAAATATCTGATTGGGAGGATAAAAAAACGATGAAGACATTATGTGAATGACAAATTATGGTGGTTATTATATTTCATAAAAGCATGTACTATGTAGCTGACTGATGCATGTTAATTTAAGTTATCGGCACCTGAAAAAGTTAAAGTTAACTGTTTTTTTTTCCATTTGTCGGCAGATCAAATCCATGAAGGAACTGTACTTACCTGAACTTCATGAATTGTATCAGAAAATTGCTGGCAAATTACAGCAGGTACGTTCTCATTTTTACTTACAAGGATCTGTTAAAAAATATATGAAATTTAATTAAAATAAACAAATAAATGAAAACCCATAGTATAAAAGTAGGATAGGGAAAGAAATTGAAACTTTTTAGCTTAAGTGAACCTTTTCTTATACTGTAAGCTTACTTGAGTCTGTTTTTTCTTTTGCCAGCTTGATTCTCTACCACAACAACCAAAGTCAGAGCAGCTTGATAAGCTGAAATTATTTAAGAGCACTTTGGAACGCACTATTCAATTTTTACAGGTTCCGAAAGTCAACATTATTCCTGGGTATAAGGAGAAACTGGTTCACACTGAGAAACAGATAATAAGTTTTATTAATACAAATAGGCCAAGGAAGCCTGTTTCTCAATTGCAACAAGGACACGCCTCATCTCATATGCACTCCATGCAGCAGCCGCAATCTCAAATTAATCAAGTCCAATCTCATGAAAACCAAATGAATCCTCAATTGCAATCAAAGAATGTGCAGAGCTCTGTGGGACCAATGCAGCAAAACAGTATGACGAGCTTCCAACAAAATTCTATGCCTGCTTTGTCTGCAGTTTCAACAACGCAGCAAAATGTGATGAACACACTGCAATCCAGTTCCAATGTGGATTCGGGACAAGGAAATGCACTAAACTCATTGCAGCAAACTTCTGTGACTGCTCTCCAACAGGCAAACATTAATGCCTTGTCATCCCAGAATGGGATCAATAACCTTCAGTCAAATTCTAATATGGTTCAGCACCAGCATATGAAGCAACAACAGGAGCAGCAAATGAAACAACAGTATCAGCAGCGACAGATGCAACAGCAAATATTGCAGCAGCAGAAGCAGCAAATATTGCAGCAACAACAACAAAAACAACAGCAGCAGCAACATCAGCAACAGCAACAACAACAATTACAGCAGCAAGCAAAGCAGCAGCTTCCTGCCCAGTTGCAAACACCCCAAAATCAAATGCTGCATCATCAAATTAATGATGTAAATGATTTGAAGGCAAGACAAAGCATGGCTGTAAAGTCAGGGGTCTTTCAGCAACATCTTCCAGCTGGACAACGTGCTGCTTATACCCATCAACAATTGAAATCTAGCTCTCCCTTTGCTATTTCTTCAAATCAACTCCTCCAGGCCTCGTCACCCTTGCAACATTCTTCTCCACAAGTTGACCAGCAGAACCTGCTGCCATCTCTTACCAAAGCTGGAACTCCATTACAATCTGCTAGCTCACCTTTTGTTGTTCCATCTCCATCAACTCCTTTGGCTCCATCCCCAATGCCTGGTGATTCTGATAAACCCCTTCTAGGAGTTTCCTCACTTGCAAATGCTGGAAATGTTGGACAACAAACAAGTGTTGTTGCTCCATCTCAATCCCTTGCCATCGGCACCCCAGGAATATCAGCCTCCCCTTTGCTTGCAGAGTTTATTGGTCCTGATGGCACTCAAGGAAACACTTCGATATCTGTTTTTGGCAAGTCAAGCATTACAGAACAGCCACTCGATCGTTTAATGAAAGCGGTTAGTCATTGCTTTTTCCTTTCACTTGATAATGTATTCATTTTTGGTGGTTCCTCATTTGTTGTTGGTTAATGATTTATAATAATCTCTGGTTTCCAGGTAAAATCTATGTCACCTAAGGCATTGAGTGCTTCTGTCAGGGACATTGGCTCTGTTGTCAGCATGGTTGATAGGTTTGCAGGATCAGCTCCCGGTAATGGATCTAGAGCTGCAGTTGGTGAGGATTTAGTTGCTATGACAAACTGTCGTTTACAAGTAAGAAATTTTATGAGCCACGACGGAACTAACGGGACAAGGAAAATGAAGCGCTACACTAGTGCCATGCCCTTAAATGTCGTATCATCAACCAGTAGTATTAATGATTCGGAAATATCAGAACTAGAGTCAACTGCAACATCTGGTATCAAGAGGTGTAAGTTAGAGGTATTTGTCTTTTGCTGAAATGGATGTTTGTATGAATAGGACCTATTTTAAACATGGTTCTAGCTTCAAAGATCCATGTTTGACATTCAGCTCAATCTTAGATCTGATTTAGTCACTTGACTGATAGTGGAAGTGATTTTGGTGACTTTCTGATAGCATATACTGAGACGCATAAAGATATGCTTATTATGAGTGTGCTGTGCTGAGAGTTCATTTTATCATATCCATTCAGAAACTTGTACCTGTGAAGTGACTATGGTGATCTTGTTGCAGGCAATTCATGCTCTTAAAGACGAAATTAGGGAAATAAATCAGCGTCTTATTGACACTGTTATTGATATTAGTGAGGAATCAAGTGTTGTAGCAGCTGCTGCTGAAGGAGGTGAAGGGACCATTGTCAAGTGCTCTTTCAGCGCCGTGGCACTCAGTCCAAACATGAAATTGCAATATGCTTCAGCACAGATGGTGGGTTCTCAAGAATGATGAAGTGATTTTATCACCCATATGTAGTATTTTATGTGTTCTGTTCTTTTAATGTTTTGCAGTCTCCAATACAGCCATTAAGGTTGCTTGTCCCCACAAATTATCCCAACTGTTCCCCAATACTATTGGACGTATTTCCAGTGGAAGTCAGGTAAGGGAAAAATCACACCAAATCCTCTCAAATAACACGGAAAAGTTTTCAGTTGATGTGTATCTCTTGGAGAACCTTTTGTTCCGAAAAATGTAGTTTGAAAAGCTATTTGTGACATAAGAACTTTCATACTTCAATTTGGCTAAATATAAATGAAAATGAAACTTCTCCAAGCTCAATTCTTTGCATGATGATTTTTTTTTTCCTTTTCATTTAATTTATTCCCTTTGCCGTTAATATGTTTGTTGTAACTTATTTTCAAATATCAATCCCTCATGATACTTGCAATGTTCTATAGTGGGTCAAAATAAGCATCAGTATTGATGTGATAGTTTGGGGATCCGTTTATTTTTTTGGGTCATAACAGTTCAAGATGGCTGCTCTTTATTTTTGAATACTTAGAACTCATTGTTCCATCTTCTACAGCAAGGAATACGAAGATCTCTCAGTGAAAGCAAAGTCGAGATTTAGTATATCACTGAGAACCCTTTCACAACCCATGTCTCTTGGGGCAATGGTGAGGACGTGGGATGTTTGTGCTCGTGCGGTTATTTCCGAGCATGCACAGAAAAGTGGTGGTGGCAGCTTCAGCTCCAAGTATGGGACTTGGGAGACCGGCTTGAGTGCAACTTGACCATCTGCATATCTAAAGCAAAGGGTTAAGCCAGTTACTTTCTCTGGTTATTGAAGCAAATTGTATATGGCTCTAATAGTAGTTATGTATAGCTTAACTTTTAAAGATGATATGTAGTTGAGTCTGATTTTTTTGTATATTCTCACTTGGTAAGCTCTGTACATGTTTGTCAATAGAATTGTTTGTCTTATAAGACCTCATGAAATTTTGTATAAGTTGACATTTGTACATTTTTCAATGCTACAACTTTTGATAGGAGTGAAGGATCTGATTAGGAAAACAGATCTAATTAGGAGTGCCTTCCCCTGCCCCGAAAAAACAAATTATGGATTCTTAACACAAGTTGAGCACAGATAATTTTTTTACTACTTGTAGCACATGCTGTTAATTTGCGTAAGTTTCGGTTACTAATCTTACAGTAATGCTCGATAGGGACACAAATTTTACACTGTAAAGTTTTAGTCGAAGTGGATATGGCATATTGAGTGAACTTTCTTTAAAGAAACTAAAATTAAGGATGTAAATATTTTGATCTCTTTATGTTTTGTCATTTTTAGGTTAGGATGAGTGTTATCGTTTGTGCTCATTAAAGGAGGTTCTAAGTTTGAATCCCATTGTGTATTGGAAAAAAATTAGGTCATACTTTGTTATATTAGATTCAAAACAATGTTATATACAAAGTTATCTAACTAAAAATGTACATTAATATCCAAGATTAAAAAATAATTATAACGTCCCAAAACTTCTAATAGAACCAAGTGTTTTGATTAGCGTGTCGGGAGCACACGTGGTGTAATTATGCGTTAATTATTTGATTTATATGATTGAGCATGCATGATTATATATATTAAATGTGTTTAAAGATCCACTTTTGTTAAAAATGAGTATTTTCGTAATTTTGACTCGTTGAGGGTATAATCGTAATTTTTATGTGTTATATGCTTGAGACCACATTATTATATGGATATTGGTGATATTCGGCATGAGTGGATCTTTTTGAGCAATTTAGTGAAAAAATCACAACGGGGATAAATACTTGGCTGAGAGTGAGCTAAGGAGTATTTTGGTAATTTTGCATATTTTTTTAATTATTGGTAAATGGAGTATTTTGGGGGAAATACTTGTGTTTGGAAGATTAGTGGATTAAATTGGGAATTATAAGTATAATTTGAGGTTTAGTTAGAACTATAGCCAAATGACTAAAGTACCCTTGAGAGTTGTTTAAGGGTTTCCCTAAGTGAAGGGCAAAAGAGTCTTTTGGCTAAGAGATTAGACAAATTCAACTAATGGCTGGGTAGCAGGGGATTCATGTTTACTCTCTCTCTCTCTCTCTCTCTTTTGGTTTTCTAACTTGCTTTAAGGAAAGACACACTCTTTCTCTTGGTTAGAAAGGCACTAAATTGGAAGGGAATCCTTGGAATTTTGAGGCTATCTTTGAGGATTTGAGCAGCAAAGGGAGAGATTAGGAGTTTTTGAAGCCATATCTAGGTAGGAATTTTTGCAATCTTAAGGTAAGTTGTGGTTTTCTATTCTTCACTTGCTTGATTGTTCTTGAGAGGGTTTTTGGGAATTTTTGGGTATAATTTTCGAATTTGGTGAGTTTGGTCAGTTTAAGGAAATTGGGTAGGTGTAGAATCCTTTGTAAAATAGATTTGAGGTTTGAGTTTGGATTGGAATCATGGATTGTGATAGGAATTTTCAGATTTGGAGAGTAAGAGCATGAATTCAAAGCTCAAAGTTTCAAATGTTGGTATCTTGGTGTTTTTGGTATTTTATTGATGTTTTGGATATTGTTTTGAGGTTGTAATATTGGTTTGTGGTTATTTTGGTGTTAAAATCTGGTGGAAAACATTTGGAAGTCGAGTTTTAGGTCTAAGATGCTGGGAAAAATCGTGGGTTTGCGATTTGGGGAAGAACACTTGAATTTTGGGCTTGTTTTGCATTTCTGGTGACCTAGCGCGACCGCGCTAGTGTCCCAGAAACTAGGAAATTTCGAGTTTGATTTGGAGTTTCTAGTCTACCAACACTGGGATAGGGCGCGACCGTGCTAGCGTCCTAGAAAGCCCTAACTTTCTGTGGGCACGACCACACCAGGTGTTCTGAAATGCTGGTTTTCTAAATTTTGGGAAAGGCCTGGGGTTCCTAGGATCTGTTTATGGGGCCCACTTGGGGGTTCGGGGGACGTTTCTATTACCCCATTGACTAGAGTTAGTATTCTCGAGAGCTAGGGTTTTGGTTTGAACTTGGGATTTAGATTTAATCCCTCATAAGTGTATCATTTATGTTGTGACTAGGGTTTCCGCAAGTTATGGCCGTGCTCTGAATCTGTTTAGATTCAAATGTCTTTACTCTATAACTGCATATGTTGCATTTGTTGTTTGTAATGGTTTGTTATTGATTGGCTAGGGGATCATAATCGGTGATAATCATGTGGAATGTATGTCGTTATGGCAGGGCCACTATGGGGGTGTAGTATGCACCTATTCAGCATAGGTTGTATACTTGTTGATAAATTAATATGAGTTTGTTTACAAATTGTGAAGCATATATTTGAAATTTTTTGTTTTTATTGAATAAGAGAAAAACTTTTATTCAAAAACCAAACAAAATACAAAGCAAAGCAAGAAACAGCAGCTACAGACCACCCAACCGGCAAGCTGCAACTGCAGCAACAACACTCAAAGAAACCACTACCAGCCCTCTACAACATTGAGTAAATACCTGTCCCTTTTGCTATGTTTAAGAGGACCCAGACCCAAGACTCTATATTTAACAGCCTTCCTAATTTCCAAGCTAATGCATCTAGCCATACTACAAACAGAATCAATGATACATTTGTTCCGGTTTCTCCAAATAAAATACATTGATGCAGATAAAAAAACATTTAAAATTTGGTTCTTCAGATCACACACAGCTTCCAAACACCAATGCTGAAGCTCCAAGAAGGAATTCGGCCACTGATAACAGCCTAGCCAGCTGTTGATTTCCCCAAAAACTTTCCTGGAGAAGATACACTTCATGAACAGATGGCTATGAGTTTCATTTTCAGATTCACAAACAGGGCATAACACAGAGGAGATAGGCAAGAAACAACTCAAATGATCTCTGGTGAGCAAATTAGAGTTGAAAACCTGCCAGTATATAAATCTATGCTTGGGCACTAGGAGTTTATTCCACACAGTTTCAACATATACAACTGTTTGAGCAGTAACAAGAGAGGTATAAAAATGTTTTATTCGAAATTTACCTCCCTTTTCAGCTTGCCTCAAGGAATCTTCATCAGTAACTTGTCTAAGCCTCAACAGTTTCTTAAAATACCAACTCATATCTTGCTTAATAGGAACAACTCATATCTTGCTTAATAGGAACACTCCAAATGATTTGCTCCTTAAGATAGATGGAATTAATCCATTTAACCCAAAGGCAGTCTTGTTTGGTTGATGTCGCCCATAAAAATTTCGTCATCAGTGCCATGTTCCATTTCTTGCCTTCTCGAAAACCAATACCACCTAGCTTTTTAGGGAGACAAACCTTCTCCCAAGAAGGGAGATGAAGCTTACTCCTATTCCCTTTAGAGCCCTAGAGGAAGTCACGATAGCTTTTATCTATGGCCGCTGTGATTTTATACAGCAGAATGAATATACTCATCCAAAAGTTTCTAATACCAAGCAAGACCGAGTGAATTAGTTTAGCACGACCAGCAAAAGAAAGATTCCTACTCGCCCAACAGTTGAGATTCTTGTTCAGCTTGTCCAAGATCACCCCACAATCTGAAGCTTTCCACTTAGTAGGTCGAAGGTGAACCCCCAAGTATTTCAAAGGAAAAGAGCCTTCATCCATTTGCACCAAGTCAAGAATCTGAACTTTAATGATTTCCTTAACTCCTCCAAAGAAGATTTGAGATTTTGATTTGTTCGCAGAAAGACTTGTAGAATCACAAAACTTCTTGATAGCTTCTTGAATACCTCGCACTGAACTGATGTTGCCTTTACAAAAAATTATCAAGTCATCTGCAAAACATAGGTTAGTTAACCTAAGTTGTTTACACATAGGATGAAAACTAAACCCTTTCTTACCAGAACAATGAGCCAATAATCTGGTTAGATACTCCATTATTAGCACAAACAAGAGGGGGGACATGGGGTCTCCTTGACGAAGACCTTTTTCCCCTTTGAAAGTGCCCTGAATTCTTCCATTCATAAGAAGATTATAGCTCCTTCCTTTCAAATAGACCAGAATCCAGTCAATAAATCTTGAGGGGAAGCAAAGATGCTTAAGCAGCTCCTCCACAAAGTGCCAATCAACTGTATCATATGCCTTGCTGAGATCTATCTTCATTATACATCTCGCTGAAATATTCTTCCTAGTATACCCTTTGAGGAAATCCTGGAAGATCATAATATTATGAGCAAGAACTCTATTTTTTATGAAAGCCCCTTGATTGCTATGAACAAGGAAGGGAAGCACTTCCGAAAGTCTTGTACAGATCATCTTCGAGATACACTTATAAAGTGTACTACAACACGCAATAGGCCTGTAATCACTAGCTGATTTTGGTTCTGCAACCTTAGGAATGAGGGAAATCATTGTTTCATTCAGCGACTTCGGCATAAACCCATTCTGAAAAAACTCTAACACAGAATGAGAGATTTCATCCCCAATATCTGCCCATAAACCCTTGAAGAAACCCGATCCGAAGCCATCCAACCCAGGACTTTTAGAAGAGTGAATGCTGAAAAGTGCCTTCTTCACATCACTCTTATTAAACGACCTTAATAATCTGACTTGCTGCTCCAAAGTCAGTCTATTTCCCTAGTTCAAACAGTCTAAATCAATCTCCTTAGTGGCCAAACTTCTCCTCCCCATAAAGTTCTCAAAATGGATGAGAAAGTGCTCAACTACTTTCAAATAATCATCTTCAATTTTGTCACCAATAGTGAAAGTTGTGATTCTGTTTTCCAATCTTCTTTTCCTCATAACAGCATGGAAGTACCTCGAGTTATCATCACTGAACTTAACCCAATTAACTTTACTCTGCTGCTTGAGAAAGCTAGCATACCTGTTCTGCATATCAGTAAATTTCTGCTGAACTTGACTAACCGCCTGATGCAGAGAATAATCAGTGGGGTTAAAAGCCAAGGCCTCCTGAGCTTTGCTGAAATCCTCCTTAGCTAACTTGTAATCCAAGACTACATCACCAACCTCTTCCCTGTTAAATCTTTTCAAAACATGTTTAACTCTAAAAAGTTTCTGAACCATCTTACTAAGGCCTCCTCCCGAACCTACAGTAGAGTTCCAACACTGTAAAACAATCTCTTTGTAACCTCTATAATGCAACCAGTGGTTACAATATCTAAAAGGTTTGAACCCCACCTTGTTTAATTCCTAGCTTTTAATCACACAGTAACTATGGTCTGAAACACAGTCCCATTTGAAGCAAGCTTCAGTTTTCAGGAAAGAGTCCAGCCAATAATCATTAGTAAAAAATCGATCTAGCTTGGAGAATATCTGATCTCCTACTTCATGCTTGTTCGACCAAGTATAGTGTGCTCCAGAGCATTTGAGTTCTTCCACTTGGCGTAAAGCCAGCCAGTCTTGAGCATCAGCAATATCTTTTGCTAGAATTTGTCTCCCACCATTCATGTCCTGGAAGCTAAACATAGCATTAAAATCCCCAAAAATAATCCAAGGATTATTCAGTTGACCAATGCTAGCCAACTTGTCCCATAATTTTGTTCTCTCCCCCATAGAGTTACTACCATAAACCACCGTGGCAAAGAAATCCTTCTGCTGGCCACACACTTTAATCTTGCAATGAACTAGTTGAGGATCTTCTAGCAAGATGTTGACCTTCACAAACTTTGCTTGCCAAAAAACCAAAATCCTACCAGAGGCGATAGGACTAGAAAAGTAATCCCAATTATGGATTCAAATACTTCATGAATTTTCTCATGTTTCACCTTAGTCTCAAAAAGAGCACCAAAACCAACCTTATTTTCCTTGCAAACATCTAGAATAGCTTTTTGCTTTTCTTTTTTATTCATACCCCTCACATTCCACTCTACCATATTACAAACTTCCATCAATTACTTGGGTTAGAATTGGAAACCAAAAGCCCATCCCCAGATTCTTGTAGAACCGCATATCCATTTCCCGAACTAGCCTTGACTGGAGCTGCATCTGTCTTGTGAGGAGCTGCCATTGCCTGTCTAGTCCCTCTCCTTTTGGGAGTAATCCAATTGCCAGCAAATACAACACTTCCTGTTTCATCTAGCAGAGCAGTGTTTGAAATGCCCTGAACTTCAAAACTCTCCTTTGAGTCAAAGCTCTTATATGAGCTCTTTATTCTCTCTACAATACTTGTAGAATTAATCGCTCTGTTTTCTGGAATACCAGACCCAGATGGCTACTGAAGAACCAACTCTGTACCATTTTTCTTCTTATCTTGTTTTTCTCCATTCTCAACAGTGGTTTTCTTCTTCCAAACCACTCCTTTTTCCTTATTACAATTAGCCACTAAATGACCTAATTGAGTACACGCAACACACTTAGAAGGGAGTCATTCATACTCAACCAATTGTTCAACTAATTGATCCCGTTCATTGATGTAAGCAATAGATTTCGGAGGGTGGTTCAAAATATCCATATCCACCAATACCCTTGCATATTTCACCATCGATCTACTTTGAGTCACCTTATCCACCATAATCGGCTTGCCAATAGTACTCACCATAGCACTGAGACTATTTTTTCCCCAATATTGCAATCCCAAACCATTCAACCTAATCCACACCAGAACAGACTTGACCATTCTCACAAAGTCCATGTCTGTTGTCCAAGGACGAGGACAACTGGTTTTTTGTCAAAATGAATGACACCCGTTTCCAATATCAGGTCCCGAGTAGCTTCATCCCTGAAGTTAACTAAAGTAAAACCTGAGTGCATTCTCACAACCTTATCAACACCTAAGTTTCCCCAAACTCTTTTGACAAAACCTTCAAACACTCTAAAAGGCAGGTTAGCACCTAGCACAATACAAGCAATGACATTTTTCCAGTGCGACGCTTCAATCTCCACCTCCTCCATATCTAGATGAGCAACAATTTGATCACCCACTTTCAGGGGTTCAGTGAAGTTCAAACGAGTCATAGGGGTTAGAACTTGATTCGATTTGAACTTACTCCATACGTCCTTTGTCGACCTCTGATAATCGGTTCCCTCTGCCTCCTCAGCCCAACTCGCTGATATGGGAGAGGTATGATTCAAGCTTCCAACACGCATCGCTTCAACTCCACGATCCATCTCTAACTCGGCACAAGGATCATGAAATTCTTCAACAGGATTCGGTTCAGGCTCCACTTCTTGGATCGAAGGGAGGTCCTCCGCCACCGTCTCATCGGAAACCACCACCGGCTTCCATATACCTTTCCTCTTTCGAGCCATGGGGAGAGAGAGAGAAATATCACACGCCTTTCAAGAATATATAGCATATATTTGAAATTAATGCTTAATTAAATACTTGTTTTGCTTAGTTGAGTTTTCTTATTGGGCCTTGGCTCACGGGTGCTTTGTGATGCAGGTAAGGGCAAAGAGAAATTGGACCAGCCATGAGTTGGAGAGCTTTTGGGGTGGTGTGTACATACTCAGCCTTCTCGGCTACCACGGTCAAGATATATTTTGAAGGACTAGGGTTTAAGTCCAATTTTTCCGCTTAGGTCGGCTACTTTTGTAACCTTGATTATAATTGTAATTTTGTTTAAAAAAATTTGGGATCCCTTGTATACGTTTAAATTTTTTAATGAAATAAGTCTAATTCTTTTGACCAAAATTTTTAGTACCTAAACGATTGTCTAATCTTAATTACACTTTTGAGTCCAAATGACTCACTTAACGAGTTAAGCACTATTTTAACACAGTGTAACAATCCTGGATTAGTAGGGTGTTACAATAATTCAACAAAAATAAACATATTTTAAAAAAATTAGAATGTATTTCATTTGACCTACTGGATTAAAGATACCACGTTTATCATTGAGTATATTCTAGGTGAAAGCAACGCGAGTTTGCTTAGTTTTATTTAGAAAATGTATTAATTTATTTTTATTGTGATTTTTTTTAACTATCATAAATTTGTTTTAATAAATAAATATTCATATATTATAAAAGAATGACATAAACATATTAAAAATACAAAAATGATAACTATTTAACTCACAAAATGCCCTACTTAACTCTATTAAAGGCACAAAACATTCAACAATGATATTCTTTAAAGCACACCTCAGTGATTGGAAAAGAAATTTGTTTGTTCTTGATAAAAGATTGATGTTATTCTACAATCTTATGTAGTTACACTATTTCTACACACACGACACTTATATATAATATATTTACAATGTTTGGTATTATTTAATTATATAATTATATTTTTATATAAGTTAAGTAATAATGAAAACAAGTAATGTGTTTTTTTTTAAATAGGTAGTAATAAAATAATAAAAATGAGGATTATGCATTAAATATTATTATAATAATGATATTTTATAATATTTCAATTTATAGTAATATAATTATTAAATATCTAGTCTTGTAATATATATTATTATATTATTTAAATTTATATTAATATAATTATTAAATATCTAATCTACTATATTTTTTTAATTTCTTTTAAATGTATATTCTGTTAAATATTTATAAAGTTTTGTTAAAGTTGACGGAAAAAAATTATTAAACTAAGAATCCATTAAGTACACACTTGTTGACACAATTTTTCGTCAACCGAAGATAGAATAGATTAAGCAAAGTACACAAATAAATTTTTTACGTGGTTCAGTAGTAAAATCTGCCTACGTCTACGAGTCATTTTTATTGACATATTCTGCGTTAAAGCTTTCAAGAAGTAATTTCCATAGGGTTTTGGGTAAAAGAAGTGAGCATGAAAAATAAATAATTGATAACCAACCCTATTTACAGAGGGACTGACCACAGATTCTCCTCCCACGATTTTAGGGAGAGGTAACAAGATATTTCCTTCCAAATTTAAATTACAAATAATAATTGTCAAATAAATATAAATATCATTTTAGTTCCTTAAAAAGTGCAACGATCATTTTAAATTTAAATCTTGATATTTTTTATGATATTTTTTGGGCTATAACTATAGCACCCACATTATTTTGATATTATATAGCCAATAATAACATGATTGCATTGCATTACATATCATACAATATGTATAATTTGAGCATATGCATATTCTGATAAGTGTTTTCAAGCATAAGTATAAAAGTTGTGTATATGATTTCTATGTGTATGTTCAATATTATTAACCTTGTGGCAATTGAGTCATCTTATTATGGGTGTTTGATGTGCTCAAGATATAAGAAAGTATGAAAAATGTGGACAAGGCATGAAATTAAGTGAGAAAAGTAAAATATAGAAGGCAAAAATGTTAAACGGTGAAAAATAGTACAATGTCGATTACTAATCTTTCGGTGTAAAAGTGAGTATTAGTAGATTTATCAAAGATAATTGAGGTATGATTAAGGTCTCATTGATGAAATAAAATGGTTTTAGAACCATTGGATCAAGTCTTGATGGGAGGTATACATAATTAGTAGTGTTGACGCAAAGTCAAAATGAGCTTAGCATAAGTGCGCTACGCTCAATCGGGTAAGCATAACTATTGGGTATGAAATCATATGGACCTAAGGTTTGGTGTGAGTGTTTCACACATACGAAGAATAGACCTAGAAGATGATTAAGCTGAAATTATTGAAGTGATAAGGTTTTTATAAGTCAAAAAGTGAAATGATTGAGTGAAAGGTGCCAAATTTTGATACAATAAGGCCAAATCATTGAAAATAAATAATTATCATCAACCTTATCACTTACCACGACCAAGACTCTAAAAAAACAGAGAGAAAAGAATACCAAAAATATTTCTTGGCTGGCTTGAAGAGATTCTAAGGAGATCCAAGTGAAATCAAAGCCAAAGAAGTGGATTAAGCTTAGTTTTGGCCTTTTATGGTAAGTTCTTGTACTTGGAAGTTAAATCATGTTTTTGAGTTTTGATGAGAGGTTATCTATGGTGTTTTATCTTGTTTAAGATATTTCTTGGTGTTTTCCAAGTGGTTTAAGGTTTGGAAAAGCTAGAAGAGATTGTTTCCACTGAAATGTTGCCCGGTAAGTGAAATTTTGTGTTTTATGAGGATTTTGTGGTTCTTGGAGTACAAAATGATTTTTGGTTATTTGATTGAGTTTATAAGAACTAAGGCTACATGCCCCAGCATGATTACCAGAATCATTATTGATATTCACTTATCTGATTAGGGCTACAAGCCCCAACATGATTACTGGAATCATTTATTGATATTACATACATGCAGTAATAAGTTTTCTTACTGAGCCTTGGCTCACGAGTGCTATGTGGTGCAGGTAAAGGAAAAGAAAACCTCACCCAGCCTTGAGTGGAGAGCTTAGGTGGCGATGTGTACATATGCGGCCGCTTGACCACCACGACAAAGGTGTTTCTCAGAGGAACTAGGGTTTAACCCTATTTTTGCTACTTAGGTCGGCGGGTTGTAATTTTTTACTGTAATGACCCTTTTGGATTGTAAATAACTTTGTAAACACTTTTGTGGGCCCATGTACAGTTTTATGTTTTAAATAAAATATATCAATTCCTTTTGATCAAGATTTTTCATCTTAGCCTATTAATAACACCTAGATGCACGCTTATAACCAAATGACTTGTTTAGCGAGTTAAGCACTGTTTAAAGTCCACAATAACGGTCTTGGAGTAACCAGGGCGTTACATCTAGTAAGGGCAGAGAAGGTTGTTCCTGATCTTCAAACAACAAAGCATGGAGATCGCTGTCTATTGGCCTCTCAGCTCGTTAAGGATTGTGTATGAATATTTGAGAAGAACAAAGGGGAAGTGAGAATCTACAACCAATAAAGAAAGAAGAACAAAAGGAAATAAAGAAAAGGATAATGCTGCTCATGGATAAAAGTTAAGCTTTTATCCGACCAACAACATCTTGGTAAAAACACAAAAAATCTGCGAGCAAGTTGGAAAAACAGATCAAAAAGTGAATGTGAAAAGTTTTTTCGGAAAAACTTTTCAACTTAGTAAACGGGCGGGAAAACCCCTGTTTTTCCAAAATACCAAAATCGAATTTTTACTTCGATTTTGTGCCCGAATCAATGACAATATGCCTAAATACCTTTCCTAAATATCATTATGTGCCATAAACTGCATAAAATACCTAGTTTATCCAATAAAGTCCTATGTGTTTTTACCCAAAACTGATTTACCCAAAAACTCATCAAGAACAGTGCAAAACCAGTTACAAAAATAGACAAATTACAGCCAAAATGTAGGAAAATTGCTACAAAGACAGTAGGAGGTGTTTAAAATCTTACTGGAAGTGAAGTGGTTGAAGAAACTTGCTCAGAGTTGCTCGAAGACACCTCAAATCGCACTAAAACATCTGAAGTTCTTGGAGGTTTTTTCTGAGTGTAAAAATGAAAAGAAAGGAAGGAAGGAAGGAAGGAAGGGGGGTATTTATACCAATCAAGGGTATCTGATACGTAATGATGAAATTTGAGGGATTTTGCATGGGAAATAGCAATGACCGACAAATCGTGCCTGGGGGCCCAAAAAGGTCATGGTTACTTACCTTTTCGAGAAAGTAAGTACAGTCGGATGTGAAGGGCCAGCATGATTATTGGTCAAGTAAGTTTATTAAATGTTGTTCACATTAAAATAAACTTGGGGGAAAATGTTTCCCAATATATTTGCATGATGACGTGGCATGTTAAAGAGGCACATGAGCGGCACATGGTTATTATTAATGAAGGCCTGGTCGACCAACGACTAGAGTATGATAAGAAGAAATTAAGCTGCTTGATAGGCGGAAGGAATATGTTGAGCAGCAGGAAAAGAAGGGGTGCAGAAGCATACGACTAGAGCTGCTCGTGGGACCTAGACAAACGCCCTGAAACAATTATAAGTTAGATATTTCAAAGATTTTTACTAATTTAAATATCATTATTTATGTTAATATTTTTATGCTAAGTACGACTCATAGGCCCATATGTACATCCATGAGCCTATACATAGGACTCATAGGATTCATTTATTTCACACTCAATATTTTGTATTCAGCGAGAAATAGTGCTTTTATACGAAGTACTTGTACCTATCTTCGAGGCTTGTGAAACTCAGTGAACTGTTGTTCGCTGATCGCATGTTTTGAGATTTTACATCAATAAAAACACTAAGTAGACGTAGGTTATTATCAATCTCTGGGGTCGAACCACTATAAAATCCTAGTGTCGTTTACATTCTTGCATTCAGTTTTCTAGTTCTTATTGTTTTTGTGACTCCGTGTCGTTGACCAAATCGAGGGTCAACAATTATAATATGACTATGTTCGCATGTTTAGGTATATTGAGCATGCATGTGGGCCCATTTCTTATTAGAAGGACATTTTCATAAATTTTGACATGTTGAGGGTATATTTGTAAATATATATGTTCTATGATTGAGACAACTTTATTTTGTGAATATATTTTGGCTATTCGGCACGAGGCAATCCTAGTGAGCAAGTTAGTGGTTTAGTCACAACAAGGTCAAATACCCAGCTCGAGGTGAGCCTAGAGACATTTTGGTCTTTTCATTTCAAAGAGTGACTTAGTCACTAGATCTCTTCAGAAATAGGAAACCAAAGAAAATAAAACACTCAACAGTCCTCCCATTCTTTCTCTCCCGTTTTCTCTCTCCCTCTTAGTTGGTTGAGTTCTCTGATTTTTTTTTTAGGAGTTTAGCTTGGGAAATTGAAGGTTTGGAGCTAGGAATTGGGCTTAGGGTGCAGCTTAAGGTCGAATCATCCAGCTGAGGTAACATTTTTGTCACTTAGTCTCTGAGTTTTCCATTGTTCATGGTGTGTTCTTGAGTTTTGGAACTCAAGGTTTGAATTTTGAATTTGGTGGATATATTGTTAAGTTTAAGGCTGGGTTTTGATGTTTATAGGGTATTAATGTTGTTTTGAGATTCAATTCTGAGGTTTATTATTAGTTGGGGTGAATTATGTTAGATTTGGGTCGGAGAAAAGCTTTGAAAATCTAGGCTCGCGAAGTTGCATCGTGGCGCTATTCTTGGAGCACCGCGGCCCACATGAACTCAGAGGCTTGGGTGGTTCTCTAAATCGTCTTAGTGTCGCAGCGCCTGGCGGGCTGCACCATGACGCATGTCCAAGAAAAATAGGTTGGGGGCTCTCTGACTTGAGGCGCGCCACAACGCTAGTTGGGAAAGTTAGCCAAAAGAGGTTTGTGAGTTCGAAGACTCAAACCTAAGGTCTCGGGAAGGGTTCTATTACCCGATTTAGTAGAATTCGAGGTCTCGGAGGCTAGGACTCGGTCCGGAAGCCTTTATTTACTCAATATTGATGGATATCATTTATTATGGTTGTGACTAGGGTACCGCTAGGGCTCGGAAGGGGATCGTGTTCGAGGGTCATTCTTATTTAGCCAGTGCCTGGACCAAAGGTAAGAAAACTACACCCAATACATGATATATGTGATTATGGCTTGACCCAGTTGCTGAACATGGTTATGATTAGGGCTCAGGCCCTTGTGAATGAGCATGATTATGATTATTCCTGTGATTGTTTGATTAAACATGCTTGAATGCTCTATATCTGGATAATTGTTAAATGGTGTATGCTTGTCTGCATTATTTGATTGAAAAGGATTGACTTATAAGTCAAGGGCGACAATAGCGCGCTGAGCGTTGGTCGAAAGGATTGACTAATAAGTCAAGGGCAGCAATAGCGCGTTAAGCGCTGGCTGAAAGGATTGACTTATAAGTCAAGGGTGTCAATAGCGTGCTAAGTGCATACCAATATGGTTAGGCCTAATCAGGAGTGCGGTATACGCTTGACTGACTCAATGGTCGCTTGGAAAATAAAGCGTCAGGTACGCTTGGCTAGCCCTAGGGCTAGTTATATAGAGGAATCCCATTCTAACTAAAGATTCTTGTGGTTCTGGAGGATCTAGCTACAGGAGAACAATGGGGCATTGGGCCCCAGGTTGACTCTATAGTCACTTATCCTAGTACAATGGGCCCCGGTATGACTCTATGGTCACTTATTTAGGGCAACGGGCCCCCGGTGTGACCCTGTAGTCACTTATCTAAATTGAATGCATGTATGAGTAGTGTTATTACTATTAGGAATGCTAATTATGATTATAGTATGTTGTTAATTACTTATGAGCATGTTTAAGTTTTCTTGTTAAGCCTCGGCTCACGGGTGCTATATGGTGCAGGTAAGGGGAAAAGAAGTTGGACCAACCATGAGTTGGAAAGCTTCGGTGGCAACATGTACAAATGCAACTTGCCAGACCACCACGGGCGAGGATTCATAGAGGAACTAGGGTTGAACCCTAATTTTGCCGATTAGGCCGGCTTGTGTTGTAATTGCCCTTTTGAATTGTCAATGACCATTTAAATGTATATTTTGAGATTCCATGTACGAACTTAAACATTTTAATGAAATGATCATTCCTTTTGACCAAAGTCTTTAACCCTAATCCGTTAATCACTTTTAGTTACACGTTTGTGGCCAAATGACTTGATTAGCAAGTCTAGCACTATTTAAAGTACACAGTGTAACGGTCTTGGATAACCAGGGCATTACAAAGATTCCATGTCATTGGCACTCGAGCATGCAATGTGAGCTCGAAGGTAAAGATTCCATCTGAAGGACGACTTCGGAAGTCTAATAGGTGAGAAGGTGGCATTATTGTTACGCTGAGCTCGAAACTGTTATGATTTATGCCCTAAAAGCATGTAAAGACATTTTATTGATTTCAATAAGAGTACAATCTTATTATATTTGAATGTTATAATGATTATTTTAATAATTTATATGAATATCAAGAAAATTCCACATTCATTTATGAGGATATGATCTTGTATTAGTACGAGAGAATTAAGATCATATACAATGAATAAAATAGTTAGTAACATATTAAAGTAAGAAATCTGTAATGAATGGTTACTAGTGGAGTTTACTAAGCATACGGGATGCAAATAGTCTAGATTCAGATTACTGATGTGGATAGACATCTTGGTAAAGGTACTGTATATAATAGAGATTATATATGACAGGACCGATATGAATTAATTATCTTTATAAACTTATCGTTTGCCATAAAGATTTAATTCTTATCATAATAGATGATCATTTGTAAATCAGTCTAAATCCTGAGCAGTCATGAACTCTTGTTTGTGCTTATTGGATCTTTTGATTCACTCATTAAGGTTTCTTAGTATAATGAGGCTAGTGACTTTTGTTTTGGAGATTCAATATCATGAATGACTGGGAACATGATTTACAATAATGGATTTCACACTTTCCTAACGGATCGAATGTTGGTTCCCTTAAGGGTTAATTCTGGAACTAAATAGTTATTGAGCTCAAATCTATAATTTGATTATAGATTAATTATTCGCTAGTGAATTAATGGTACTTAAGGAACAAGAGGTAATTAGAAGAGTGAAATGGTAATTTTGACCAGCTCTAATTAATGAACCAATAGTTGGAGGACAGAACTATATTTATTGATTATATCGATGGACTACAAAGAAAACTCTGTAAATATAATTCTATAAATACTTAGAGTGAAATTTCATATTTATAGTTGAGTAATCATAGAATTAATAAATAAGATTATTATATTAAAATATTTGATTAATAATCTGGTTTATTGGAGCTTCGTATTATAGGTCCATGGTCCACAGGTCACATCTGTCCTACACTGTCAAGGGTAAGGATGTCATAAGGAAGATTTGTAGAAAAAAAGGATTTAATTGCAAATGAATTAATTTTCCAGGGCAATGAAATAATTATGTGACAGTTATGGGCAATTAATTAATTACTTAACTATATAGTATATATTTTGAAAAACTTTATGTTAAAATAAATATTAATCATGTTTGGATTAATATAGAGAAAGAGTAATAATTATCTTATTTATAATAGGATATTTATTCATTTATTTAAAACTTATATTTTAAGATAAAGTTAATTTTGAATTAATTGATATTTATTTCGGGATAAATACATTATCTTAAATATTAATTAAACAAACAAATGAGAAAATTAGGGAAATCCCTAATGTGGTTCACAACACACACTCATTGTACAGTGAGTGTGTGGCGCCACCTGTACGCCCTGGTTTTCCCACGGGCTGATTAGCAGGTCGAGCCTCGGACTAATCAAGGTTAGTCCGTAAACTTCCCCAGGTCGGAGATCTTGTTTTCCAGGTCGTACCCACTTAGCTCGAGGTATCCTCAAGAACTCACCAAGGCTGCCCAAGACTGGGGGAAAGAATCCTTAAGGCCGAAGGTTGGGTCAGGGAAGCAGCTCGTGGTGCGAGCTGCTGCTCGTGGATCTCTGACCCTTTGTAAAGTCAACACACGCAAGATAAACGTGCCTATATCTGACATCACGTGTCCGATATCTCCCTGACTTCCTGGACACGCAGCAGGAACGTGCGCATTCAGACACCCACGGCTGGGTTGGGCCGTGCGGCCCATTATCTCCTTACATACTGATTAGACCACACTTATGTGTCAGGTTTAGGAATTAATCATAAATGTTACAGAGTTGATATGACAAATGGTAAGGTCACGGGATGACCTCCCTACCAACTTCCAGGTGCCTTCTCCTATAAATATGGGGACCCTGGGAGTTGATAGGGGTTGGAAAAAATAGTCTCTGGAGAGATATATACTTTGTAACCAAATACCCAGAATAGATCAATAATATTGACTAGTGGAGTAGAAGGATTTTAACCTTTGAACCACTTAAAACGTGTCTTGAGTCACCTAGTTCATTCTCTAAGATTTCATATCTGTGACGGTTCTACTTTCAGCATTAATCCCTTTCTCTTCTTCTCATAATTACCTGTTGGCGAAGAACCGCGTCAACAGTTTGGTGCTTTCATTGAGAGCAAGTTCAACTAGTGCTGCCACAAACATCCAACTATGGTGACCACTCGATCCAGGCATGGCAACGAAACAGAACAGCATGATGGGCAGGAGGCCCACCATGTTGCCATCCCTGATGAGAAAATTCCTGAAGTCCAGCAGAGGCCAGGAAAGCAGCTAGCGGGCCAAGAAGACACTGGTAGCTCAGCACCCCGGCCACCTAATCTGAATCCGTGTTATTATACTGCGGTGGAAATGGAGAATGCTCAGCTGAGGAGCAAGTTAGCAACAGCCGGTCGGCAAATCCAGGATATTCTGGCCCGACTACCCCCTCTCACAACCAACGTTAACGCTGGAGAGAGGCAAGGTGAGGCTCCTAAGTCTCACCGGGGTAATCGGCCCAGGCATAGCCGGTCGGGTAGGCCTCATGCAGCCAACTCCACCCCTTCATCACACCATCAAGAGGAAAACTTCAGGGAAATGCCTGGGGTCGGACAACAGCAATACAGCCGTTCGGTCAGGACGTCAACTCCTAGTTCTCAACCTTCCTTGGAAACGCTCCGGAGAGCTCGGGGAAACTCCCGAAGGAGATCCGGGGCGGGCCAACAGCGCCAGCCCATCCCAGAAGACCGTCCTGCGCCTCGTCCAGCTCGCCCAGGGCGGGACCAGCAAGCTGGCAGGGCCGAAAGGCCCCCACCAAATTTGATCCGTCCGGACAGAACTAGGATCGCCTCCCCAGTCAGGCATCCTCCTTCTCCAATCAGATACCCATCTCCTCAGCCCGTTCAGGACATCCCGGCCTACGGGAGTAGTAGGAGAGACCCGCCGTCGGCTGGGCCTTCCTGGCGCAGCAGGGTGCCAGGGGAAGGATCAGATCGTAACCGCCAAAGACGCACTCCAAGCCTATCCGGTAGGAGCCACTGGACCGGTAGTCGCCGGAGTGATCTCTCGGGAGGAGACCTGCGTCAGCGACTGAGTTCGGCACAAAGTCACCAGACTACACAGGGAGGCGACCTCCGAGATCTCCTTAACTCTCACAGAGACGATCGAACCGGAGATGGTGGGCAGGCCCGCTCGGCGGGAGTCCGATCCGAAGTACGTAACGGAGGGAATGTCCCAAATAACCTATCTCAAGATAGGAAGGGCAACAACCTACCTAATATGTACAATGGGTCCAGAGCTGTGGAACAGCCCCGGAACAACCCAGGATCTCAGGACAAAACCCTCGAGTGCCTAACTCAGATGGAGGAGCTGATGAGAAAGCTCCTAACAGAAAAAGAAAAAGACGAGTATGATTCGGGCGACGAAATGGAACTCTTCGCCCCCAATATAGTAGCGACGGCATACCCGTCTGGTTTCTGTATGCCTCATTTGTCAAAGTTCAACGGGGACGGGGACCCGTCAGATCATTTGGGGATGTTCAACACCCTAATGATGGCTCATAACATTGGCTCGGAGCTGCGTTGCTTGATCTTCCCTTCCACACTGATCGGACCTGCCAGGCAGTGGTTCAAGCAAAGTAAAAGACAGTCAATCAGCTCCTGGAAGACTTTTTCAGCTGACTTCAAAAGGGTATTCCGCGCCTCCCAGGCCGCCAGAGTCTAAGCCAATTCCTTAGCTAACGTGAGACAGCAGCCCGGTGAAACGCTAAAAGCCTACTTGAGTAGATTCGCGAATGTCGCTGCTCGAGCCCGAGACGCTGACGATAGCTCTAAGCTCATGGCCATGAGAACCGGAATCCTGGTCGGAGGAGACCTATGGAAAGATATTCAGAGGAAGGGAGTCAGCTCGGTCAACGAATTCCGTAACAGAGCCCAAGAGTGGATAAACTTAGAAGAAGCTGAAGCTTCAGCCGCGGGGACCAGCCAGGTTTCCGAGAAGCCCGCTGGAGCAGGGACGGAGATCGCGGTGGCAATCCCCGGCGACGCGCAGAACAACCAGCCCGGCGGTGGCAAAAGAAAGGGAAACGGTGAAAACAGCCAGCACGGTCAAAAGAAGAATAAGTCTGTGGATAAATTCAAGCCCGTGTTCACAACATATACCGAGCTCACCCAGTCCAGGGAAAATATTTTCCTGGCCAACGCTGCTCGGGTCCCTTAGAAAAGGCCGGAGCCATTAAAGCACCACAAGGGAAAGAGAGATACTTCAAAATTCTGCCGTTTCCATAACGACGTCGGCCACAATACCGACGACTGCAGGCATCTAAAAGATGAGATCGAAACTCTCATCCGAGCAAGCCCATTGGCGCAATACTCGCAAAACAGGGTCCCAGCAAGTCGACCCGTTCCAGAGGTCCCAGCCAGTCAGCCCGGGCCTCGGATAGATCAGGACGGTCCTTTCCCCCGCGGTCGAGGGAGAGATATCCACCATCTCTGGAGGACCGCATATGGCTGGCACGAGCAGAGGCGCCCAGAAGAGGTATGTGAATGAGTTAAAGGCCCACAACGGAGCGGAGTTCATCCCGGAACAACGTCAGTCAAAACAGCAACAGTTAGAGAAACAATCGATAACTTTCACGGAGGAAGACGCAGGCCATGTCCAATTCCCTCATAACGATCCCTTGGTCGTAGCAGTCCAGCTCACCAACTGGAAAGTAAGGAGAGTGTTGGTGGACAATGGGAGCTCGGTGAACCTCCTATTCCGATCCACCTTAGAGAAGATGGGTCTGACTGTCGCCGAGCTAAAGGCAACCTCGATGATGCTATATGGCTTTTCGGGAGAAGGATCGGCAGTGATAGGGACGATCGAGCTGGTGATCACCCTAGGAGAAGAGTCTCGGACAGTCTCCAAGCTACTTGAGTTCGTGGTCATTGACTGCTCCGCTGCCTACAACGCCATAGCTTTCGAGGCCATCACTTCCGTTCGACACCTCGCCATGAAGTTCCCTACTTCAACAGGAATCTGTGCCATCAAGGGCGATCAGCTCGCTGCCAGGGAATGCTACAGCATTTCCAAGAAGGGAAAGTCTAAACCCGGGCAGCTGGCAATGGCCATTCAGGGCGAGGAGGAATCTCAGGGACCCTTGGCGGCTCCTGAGATTGAAAAACCTCAGATTTCCGAAGAGGAAAAGCTCGCCTTAAGTGAGGACATTGACCCCCGTGTAGGCGAGGACAGATCCGAGCTCCAGGCTATTGAAGAGCTCGAGGAGGTGAACATTGATAAACAAAACCCATCATGGACGGTTAAGCTTGGGAAGAACCTCTGTGACCAAAGAAAAGCAGAGCTGACTACGTTTCTGCAGAAAAACCTGGACGTGTTCGCATGGTCGCACGAGGACATGATAGGGATCAGCCCGAGTGTCATCACACACACACTCCACCTGGATAAAAGTGTTCCTGCCAAATCCCAAAAGCAGAAGCGTTTAGGAACGACCCGAGCTGAGGCCCTAGAAGAAGAGGTGGCCCGGCTCAAAAAGTGTGGCTTTATCCGCGAAGCCAAATTTCCAATTTGGGTCGCTAATCCCGTGCTGGTTCCAAAGCCCAACGGGAAGTGGCGGACCTGTATTGACTTCTCCGACCTGAATAAAGCCTGCCCCAAGGATTGCTTTCCATTGCCAAGGATCGATCAGCTGGTGGATGCCACGGCGGGGCATGAGCTCATGTCCTTCATGGACACATACTCAGGCTATAATCAGATCGCGATGAACCCGGCGGACCAGAAGCATACCAGCTTCATGACCCCAATGAATGTCTATTACTATAAGGTCATGCCATTTGGTTTGAAGAATGCCGGAGCTACCTATCAGAGGCTAGTAAACAGAATGTTCGCGGACCAGATCGGAAAGAACATGGAGATGTATGTTGATGACATGCTTGTCAAATCAAAGACTACCGACAACCATGTTTCCAACCTGGAAGAATGTTTTAAAATACTGCGGGAATACGGCATGAGGCTCAATCCTCAGAAATGCACGTTCGGTGTCGCATCAGGTAAATTCCTGGGGTTCATAGTCAATACCCGAGGAATCGAGGCAAACCCCGACAAAATCAGGTCGCTGATCGAGCTTCCTTCCCCCAGGTCGCGGAAAGACGTCCAAGGCCTCACAGGAAAAGTGGCAGCACTCAACCGGTTCATTTCCAAATCAACCAACAAGTGTTTGCCCTTCTACAACCTGCTCCGGGGAAACAAGAAGTTTGAGTGGACAGTAGAATGCGAAAGCGCATTCCTCGACTTAAAGGCGCATCTGGCTGAACCGCCCGTGCTGTCCAAGCCCAGGGCAGGAGAACCTCTTTTCCTCTACATGGCCGTCACTGAGGATGCAGCTAGCGCCGTGCTAGTACGAGAAGAGGACCAAGTTCAAAAGCCAGTCTACTACATCAGCAAGAGACTCCTCGGAGCAGAGTCACGGTACCCACTGATGGAAAAATTGGCGTTTTGCCTAATCACGGCCTCGCGAAAGCTCAGGCCGTACTTCCAGTCCCACCCTGTACACGTCATGACCGATCATCCTTTAAGGAAGGTTTTGCAAAAGCCTGAAGCATCGGGACGTTTGTTAAAATGGGCGGTTGAACTCAGTCAGTTCGAGATTTTCTATACTCCACGGACTGCCATAAAAAGTCAGGCCTTGGCCGACTTCGTGGCGGAGTGCACGGGATTCCAGGAGAATCCATCAGAAGGCTTGCCTCAAGTCGCCTCCCCACATTCATCGTGGAAGATATTCGTTGATGGTTCATCTAACGAGAACGGCTCCGGGGCCGGAATCATCCTGATATCCCCCGAGGGACATAGATTCCACTCGACGCTAAGGTTCGGGTTCAAGGCGTCTAACAACGAGGCAGAGTACGAGGCTTTGTTGGCTGGGCTGAGGGTAGCTAGCGAGCTAAAGGCGAACTCTGTCCAGTGCTTCAGTGACTCCCAGCTCGTGGTGAACCAGGTTCTGGGAGAGTATCAGGCGCGGGGACCCAAGATGGCTGCCTATTTGGCAAAAGTAAAAACCGAGCTGTCCGCATTTGGGCGAGGGTCGATCGAACAAATACCTCGGGAGCAGAATGCCAACGCAGATGCTCTCGCCAAACTCGCCACCTCGGGAGAGGCAGAAACCCTGGGGTTGGTGCCAATAGAATTCTTGGAAAAACCAAGTATAGAAGGAGATCGGGCAGAGATCGAGATGATTGATATTAGGCCGACCTGGATGACTCCCATTCTTGAGTATCTCGTCGAGGGCAGGTTACCCGAAGAACGTAATGACGCACGGCGAGTCCTTTATCAAGCTCCTAGATATACGCTAGTCGAAGGAGTGTTGTACCGACGTGGGCACTCCCTACCTCTCCTCCGGTGCGTTCTTCCAAGTGAAGCGAAGGCCATCCTGTAGAAAGTTCACGAAGGATTCTGCAGAGACCACACTGGGGGACAAAGCCTGGCCTTAAAGGTTCTCAGGCAAGGTTATTATTGGCTGACTCTGTCCAATGACTCGATCTCGTATGTGAAAAGGTGCGACAAGTATCAGCGATTCGCTGTGGTTGCCTGAGCTCCTCCGGTCGAGCTAAAAATGATCTCGGTTCCTTGGCCATTTGCCGTTTGGGGAATAGATCTAGTGGGCGCCCTGCCCACCAGAAAGGGCGGGGTCCGTTACGCCGTGGTAGCCATTGACTACTTCACCAAGTGGGCCGAAGCAGAGCCATTGGCGACAATAACGTCGAAGAAAGTACTCGACTTTGTGGTGAAAAGCATCATCTGTCAATTTGGCCTACCTAAGAAGATCGTCTCCGACAACGGCACCCAATTTGACAGCGACCTGTTCACCGAATTTTGTGAAAGGCACGGAATTGTGAAAAGCTTCTCGTCCGAGGCCTATCCCCAGGCGAACGGCCAGGTCGAGGCTGTGAACAAAACTCTAAAGGCAAGCCTCAAGAAGAGGCTAGATGAGGCAAAGGGGGTCTGGCCAGACCAGCTCCCCCAGGTCCTGTGGGCATACCGGACCTCGCATCGGACCCCCACGGGTCACACTCCTTTCTCCCTAACCTTTGGGAGTGAAGCAGTCCTCCTCGTGGAGGTTAAAGTTCTGTCGCATAGAGTCCAGTCCTACGACCAAGGTCGGAACCACGAACTCCTATGCCATTCCATGGACCTTATCGATGAAAGGCGAGAGGATTCGCAACTCCAGCTCGCCCATTACCAGCAAAAGATCACTCGCTACTTCAACACTAAGGTCAAAAAACGTACCTTTAGCGTAGGCGACTTGGTCCTAAGAAGAGTCTTCCTGGCCGGAAAAGATCCCAAGGATGGAGTTTTGGGACCAAACTGGGAAGGACCATACCAGGTCATCGAAGTCATCAAGGAGGGAACTTATAAGTTAGCTCGACTTGATGGAGGGGCGATCCCGCGGACTTGGAATGCCATCCACTTAAAGAAATACTATCAATGATCCACTTGTAAGGCCTGGAAGGCCACTTTCTATGTATAAACAAGAATCAAATGTTTCTTTTTATTTGCAAGTGTGATTTTAAAGTAACCACGAAAGACCCTTTCCCAGTTACTTGAGGGGCATATGGTACCTGGATATAACCAGGTCTCCTTAACGACTTAGATGTTGACTCTTATCTATGGATAAGGGTTAACACGAACTAAGTTTTCAAAATAAGTTCCTGGTTTTAACCGGGTCATAAAACTTAGAAGTTGATTTAAATCTATTGATCGTGGTTCTTCTTAAAGAGCTCGGGATATGGATAAAAGTTAACACGAACTAAGTTTTCAAAATAAGTTCCTGGTTTTAACCGGGTCATAAAACTTAGAAGTTAACTTAAATTTATTGATCGTGGTTCTTCTTAAAGAGCTCGGGATGTGGATAAAAGTCAGCACGAACTAAGTTTTCAAAATAAGTTCCTGGTTTTAACCGGGTCATAAAACTTGGAAGTTAACTTGAGTTTATTGGTCGTGGCTCTTTCTTAAAGAGCTCGGGATATAAATAACGGTTAGCATGAACTATGCTTATATAAAATATATATATATAAGCTAAGATTGCCAAGTAAATCGTCTCGAGGTGAAAACACCTCATGAAAAGGTTACAAAGAAAATAAAAATAATTAAAAACGCACAAGGAGAAGTGCCCTAAGCCCCATCAGCTGGTCCTTTGGAGGTCGCGGTCTCGTCCTACTCCGCCGCGCCAGAGGCCTCCCCAGTCTCCGAGGGCGGTGCCTCTTTGTTTAGGCGGGCTTGGAGCTTCGGCAGCAAAAAAGCCTAGAGGTCTGGCGGCATAAAAGAGAAGTCAGCATCCGGGTTATGGGCCCAGCAGTGATAGAACAGGTCCTGCATGGACTGCTCTGAGATGGCCCGCTAGGCTTCCAAGGCGGCCCCCAGGGCGGTCTGGGCCTCGGTCTTCGCTGCCTCGAGATCTGTTCGCGAAGTGGCAAGGGAGGTTTTAAGTTCTCGGTTCTCTGAGCGGCTCCTCTCTAGCTCGGCCTGAGCTTCCTGAAGGGCGGCCTGGCGCTCAGCCTCCATCTCCTCGAGCAGAGCCTTGGTCCTGGCGATACCTCGATGTACGGCAGCAATGCCCTACAAGAAAGGAAGGATAAGTGGGCTAAGTGGAAAAACAAGGCATTATGTAAGTGTTAAAGCTTTAAAAGAGTGAGGCAGAGTACCGTTAGGGTCATGTCCATCGAAGACTCTAAGACTCGGACCAGGCTCATTGTTTCGATAGCCCGGAGATCCTTCTCTTTGAGCTTGTAGAAGCGGCCGACGGCATAGCTCGCTGACTCATACACCGTCACCCGGAATGCCTCTGGGATCTTTCCCAGATCCTGGGGGTCGACCGGGATGCGTACGTCCGGAGTCCCGACCTCCAGTACCACGTCCTGGGTGGCTGATGGAGACCGCTGGGGCGGCGGGGGCATGTGTCCTGCTCGGGCAGCAGGGAGGATTGCCCCCTCGACCTGGGATGGCGGGGTTTTTTCCTTCTCCTTAGCCGGGGATATGGTGGAGGCCCCGGCCGCGCTCTTGGACTCTCGGAGCCTTTTCAACCTTGGCCCTGCTGGGGGATTCCCACCGAAGACTACACTCCGCAGATTACCCCCGGGCTGAGACATCTCTTCTGCCAAAAACAAAAACATGGTTATTACAAGTTAGCAACACATCCAGAGGTTAAAAGCAAAAAAGTATACGAATATTAAGGGAGCCCTACCCCCCGAGCTGGAAGAGCCTAGGACAATTATCTCACGAACTGGCGCGGGTTCTAGGTCCGGCTCTGACTCAGGGTTGGACTCTTCTACATACTGTCTAAACCCCGGAGCATAGACACCCCTCTGAAGTGATGGCCATGTGCGTAAGTTGGTCCCATACTCCTAAAAAAGGATCAACCTAAAAGTTAGGGTGTTATCTACTACTACGATACCCCTAGGCCGGCTCTCTTGGTGATCCAGCACGAGCTGGTCAACACAGTGGAGCAGGAGTGTATTCAGGTCTGGGTCCCTCCCGTGACGATGGACGATCTGCCTAGGATTGAACCTAACCAGCCGGGGGTCTGCAGTGGCCCTATCTACATTCTTAAACAAATAAGGGTTACCTTGGCCGGAAGGACCCGCGGCTGCTTCGGTTTGGATCCTCTCCTCGTCCATCCCCTGAGCGACCTCCAAGGTCCTCTTTCTATTCCTCACGAGCGGAGCTTCAGCTGCCTCATCCTCCTCGTCTTCCTCTGCCGCGACCTCCTCCACTGTGATAGGCCTGGTGTCGCGGGCTGGGGGCGGCCCCTGAGGCCTCTTCGGGTTTAGAGTCTGGTTTGGGAAGATCAATTTGCAGAACACCATCGTCTCGTCCGTCACGAGCGAGCGGTAATCCTTTTCACTGGGGGGCAAGCCTGCCAGTGTTTCATATTGACCCCCGAGGGTCGCAGACTTCTCGGTCCTCGCGTAGATGGCTACAAGATTGGGTTGGAATCAGAATGGAGTACGGGAGGAGCTAAGATTAAACAACACATAAAAGGCAAGCTAAGGTCAGGGTTCACTTACGAGGACGATTGAAGTAGTGGTGCTCACAGTTCCAGAACCCAGTTGACATGAAGAACTAGTCCTTGAAGTCATTTGGATGGCTTGGCAGCTAGATGACCGCCGCCGTATTAGGAAAACGGGTTAAATAGTAAAACCCATCACCTTGCCCCCGCTGATCCGGGTTGGCTTTGAGGCAAAAGAAATATAAAATATCAGCAGGAGTAGGGACCTCCCACTCCTGCTTCTTGAATAAATACCTCAAACCCGCCAGCAGAAGGTAGGAGTTGGGGGGGAGCTGAAATGAGGCCAACCCCACATAATTCAGGAAGTCAGCGAAGTACTGATCCAGGGGAAGGAAGGCCCCTGCCTTGAAGTGCTCACCGCTCCAGGCCGCAAATGATTCGTCGAGTGGCGTGCAGCTCCGCTCGCCCTCCGCAGCAGGTCGGGCAATCACTGAGGCTTTCCCCAGTGGGATGTTGTGGGTGAGGAAGAGTTTGTTGATCTTTGCCTGGTCGGTTATCTTTGAGACGATTCTCCCCACCTCAAAGAATGCGTCGGGGGCCACCTCGACCTGCTTCTCCACGGCTGGCTCGAAGTGGGGGATCGGCGAGCTTGACATCACCGCCTTTCCTTTCTCTTGCTGGGAGATCGAGCTTCCCACGTTCTTCTGAGGCAGATTCCTTTTTGGAGCCATCTGGTCACCTATCGAACAAAAGAAAACACTTTAGAAAAGGCGACCCAAGCAGAAGGATGAAGCAATTATTATTTACACGAGCTGAGGTAAGCCCAGCCCGTGGAGAGTGGAACCACGCGGTTCAATGAACACGCGCATATGCTCCCAACAGATCCCAGATTACTCGGAATTCGTGTGTCAGGGGGTTCAGAGTGAAAATTTGCCTTGGGGGGGAAGTTTCAACAGGCAGAACATTGCAAAACCACTTTTGAAGCGTATCCCCTAAGCTACCCGGTTTTGCACCCAAAATTCCTAAAGATCCTAACCAGAAATTGTTCCTGAAGAAGCATCTTGAAACCTATACTCTAAGGCGATTTCCTACAACAAGTGTGCCCTAGCCTAAAAGGGGCTGTCACCCTCCTACCCACGCAACCCAGAAAACCCTTGCATGCGGCTACAGTAAAAAAATTTACCTAAGCTACAGTGGCATGTTTTCAAAATGAACAGGGTCAGAAAACTTACAGTATATGGCTGGATGGTAAACGAGAGTGTTGCGTTGGTAGGAGCCTCATCGCTGCAGTAGCTTCCAAAGCTTTGGAGGAACTCGTGCGCCTAAGCTTCGTAAACAAGGAAAATGGTGGCAGTAGAGTCGAGGGTTTCGTTCTTCTGAAAGTCAGAGAAGGAAGAAGGAAAGAGATTTGGGGAAATTTTTTAATGAGGGGATGGCCCGTGCGTAGGGTGGCCACCCCCTTTTTATATAAGGGAAGGATCACGTGAAGAAGGCTCTTGGATGGCCCTAGTGAGGGATCCGAGGCCTTCCACTCGAAATATGAAACGACGGCTAGGCAATAGGCTAGGCCATTAAATGTGGTTCTCGTAAAACGTACCGTCACCACCCACGACGTTCCACGTATCAGACGCCTGCACAAAAAGTGGAGTGTGAATGGTTGTGGGGAAGTCTAAAAGCCCCTGCTATGGTCTTCTATATATGACGTCATATACCACGAGCAGGAGCTTGGGGGGCAGATGTACGCCCTGGTTTTCCCACGGGCTGATTAGCAGGTCGAGCCTCGGACTAATCAAGGTTAGTCCGTAAACTTCCCCAGGTCGAAGATCTTGTTTTCTAGGTCGTACCCACTTAGCTTGAGGTATCCTCAAGAACTCGCCAAGGCTACCCAAGACTGGGGGAAGGAATCCTTAAGGCCGAAGGTTGGGTCAGGGAAGCAGCTCGTGGTGCGAGCTGCTGCTTGTGGATCTCTGACCCTTTGTAAAGTCAACACACGCAAGATAAACGTGCCTATATCTGACATCACGTGTCCGATATCTCCCTGACTTCCTGGACACGCAGCAGGAAAGTGCGCATTCAGACACCCACGGCTGGGTTGGGCCGTGCGGCCCATTATCTCCTTACATACTGATTAGACCACACTTATGTGTCAGGTTTAGGAATTAATCATAAATGTTACAGAGTTGATATGACAAATGGTAAGGTCACGAGATGACCTCTCTACCAACTTCCAGGTGCCTTCTCCTATAAATATGGGGACCTTGGGAGTTGATAGGGGTTGGAAAAAATAGTCTCTGGAGAGATATATACTTTGTAACCAAATACCCAGAATAGATCAATAATATTGACTAGTGGAGTAGAAGGATTTTAACCTTTGAACCACTTAAAACGTGTCTTGAGTCACCTAGTTCATTCTCTAAGATTTCATATCTGTGACGGTTCTACTTTCAGCATTAATCCCTTTCTCTTCTTCTCATAATTACATGTTGGCGAAGAACCGCGTCAACACCACCCAACGATAGAAAATATCCCTGGGATTTGAATTTTGAATTTCAAACTTATTTGTTTATTTAATTATTCTCTTTAAATATGATATAAATTAAATAATTTAATAAGTAGTAATTGATCAATTTTATCTTAAATAAAATGAAGATTAATTAAATTAGTTAATTATCTTTATAAAACTGAAAGAATCGATACTTTCAGAAAATAAGCGTTTTAGAAGTTGTTTTGACTGTCAGACTATCTCTCATGAAAACGATAGAATTTCCTAAACCTTAAATTCTAATCATACCATCCTCTTGCTTCTCAAACCTCTCTAGATCTCATGTGCTGAGTACATCTAGAGAGTTCTAAATCAACCTTTGAATCATACATGCCCACACATGTCCTTCTGTGTTTGAGGATTTGTAACGTCCTTAAATTACCTAATAAGGCTTAGGGCCTTGATTAGGGGGACAGGATGGCAATATATGGAATTATGTGCTTATTTGTTATATTTAGTTGTAATTACGTGGATTATGCGATAATATGACTAGTTGTGCATGTATAAAGATATTAAATATGCATGTGGGCTCGTTTCTTATTAGAAGGGCTGATAATTTGGCTCGTTGCGGGCATAATTGTATATTTATGTGATATATGTGAGAGACCACATTATTATGTGAGTTTATTTGAGTTACTCGGCACGAGGCGATCCTAGGGAATAAGTTAGCCGGAAAGTCAAAACGGGACCCAATACCCGAGTCGAGAGGTATTTTGGGTATTAGGCATTTAATTGGGTTATCAGGTAATGGAAATAAATAATTGGAGATATAGTTGAAGTTAGTGAGTTTAGGAGAGAATATTGGGGAATTTGACCATTTTTCCCTTGGGGACGTTTTTGGTACCCCGGGCCTCGGGATTAACTTAAGTCACTTAAGCTTAGGAAACAAAACACAAAGAAACACGTAGAAGCTCCCCACTGACCGACCTTGACTCTCTCACTCTCTTTCTCTCTAATTTGCTTCAACTAGTCCTTGGGAAAATTAAGAAGATTTTGGCTAGAAACACAAGAATTGAAGGCTTAGGATTGGGATTTGGAAAGCTTGTGGCTAGAGGAACTTCACTCACAACTAAGGTAATCATTCAAACATTTTGTTATGGTTAAATTTCTATAGAATCCATGGTAGTTTTGAGGTGTTCTTGAATCTTTTAGCTCAAGAATTGAAAGTGATGTTTTGATGAGTTTTAAGACTGTATTTTTTTGGGTTTTGTTGCTAGGAAATTGTTAGAACTACTGTGGGGGTTGAATTATCGTTTTGGGGTGAGTTTGGGTTAGTTTGGTTTGGATTTGGCTACTGAAAACTGAAGAAATTCTGGGTTCGTGGAGCCAAGTCGCAGCTGTGTTCTTGAGGAGCTGCGCCTCAGCCAGAACCCAGGGCCTTGGGAGGTCTCTGTCTAGGGGGGGCGCCACGACCCTCAAGGGCAAGTTGCGGCCTGCGCCCCTTGACAGAGGGGGGAAGGCTCTCTAATAGAAGGGGCACTCTGCGACTCTCAGGGCCAGGTCGCGGCCCGCCTAGGCATTTTTGGCCTTGGGAAGCTTTTAAAAATGGGGACCTTTTCCTTAGGGCTCGGGATCGATTCCGCTACCCGGTTTAGTGGAATTCAAGGCCCTGGAGGCTAGGACTCTGTCCAGAAGCCTTTACTTGCTTGTTTTTTATGGAGTCCTATATTATGGTTGTGACTAGGTTATCGCTAGGGGCTCAAAACCAGGATCGTGCTCGAGGGTGATTCTTATTTACGCTTTACTTGGACCAGCGGTAAGAAAACTACACCCTTACGTGTTATATGTGATTAGGGCTTGATCCGACTATTATCAATTATCATGACTAGGGCTTGGGCCCCGAGGAAAATTATATTGAAGCTATTGCTTCACATGTTGGGTGATACCTGCTTAAGTGCTTTATGATTGTTGTATGAATTCCGCGGTTAGGGCATGAGGCCCCGTTAAATAGGTATGACTACTATTGTGAGAATGATTTTCGATTGTGTTATGTGATTAACATGCATATGTGCGTATTTTGTTGGGATATGTCTATCCATATCTGTTTCGGTATTGAGGTTTCTATTCCTGGATCAGGGCTTGACTTATTAGTCAAGGACGGCTATAGCGCGTTGCGTGCTGGTCAAAAGGCTTAGGCCCAAATCAGCAATGTTCTATTACGTTGGCTGACTCTATGGTCGTTGGTAAAACAAAGGGTTGGGCTAGCTCTATGGCTAGTTACTCAGAGCAAAGGGCGAGGGCCCCAGGTGACTCTATGGTCACGTAGCTAGGGCACAGGCCTCGGAGTTGGCTCTTGGCCAACTATTCAGGGCAGCAACGCATAATTGGTTCAATGACCACTTGTTTGTAACTGAATGATTATATATGTAGGTTATTATTATTATTGTTGGGCAAGCTAGATAAGTATCTAGAAGTTTATATTTTATGTTTATGCACATATTGAGTTTTCTTGCTGAGTCTTGGCTTGCGGGTGCTATGTGGTGCAGGTAAGGGGAAGGGAAAGCTTGACCAGCCATGAGTTGGAAAGCTTCGGCGACGACGTGTACATATGCGGTTGCTCGACCACCATGACTGGGAATATCTCAGAGGAACTAGGGTTGTAGCCCTGTTTTTGCCGCTTAGGTCGGCTGGATGTAAATATACCTTTTTAAAAGTTTAGTTGTAATATTTTGGGATCCCATGTTTGTATGAAACTTTTTAAATAAAAGTCAACGGTTCTTTTGACCAAGATTTTTAACCCTAACCCTTGGCATTAACCTTAGTTACACATTTTAAACCAAATGACTTGGCTAGCAAGTCTGACACAATTTAAAGTACACAGTGTAACAGTCCTGGATTAGGAGGACGTTACAAGAATGATCCAGAAGATCAAGGTATGAGCTTTCACAATAAAGATAGGAAGATTGTTGATTTATACAAAAAGATTCAAGGACACTTGATAGACTTCAAGAGGCAATCTTTTATCTATTTGTATGTGATTTATTATATCTAACTCGTATTAATAAATTTTTAAAAGATTGCATTCCGTTGCGTATTCTGATTTTTATATTTAATACCAACACAAACATCCTGCAGGCTCGAAGACGCACTGGAGCAACAACATGTTCACGGTTTTAAATCCCTATAATTGTGGGCTTAGTTGCAACCGTGTGTAAACAACCATATTTTTAAGGGGTTTTAGTTTAATTAATACATTTAATTGTATTTTAATATAATTAGTTGTATTTCAAATTCAAATGAGATATTATGTAACTTCCTTAAAATTAAGATAAGAATATTCGGTAAACCAGACCAGGTCTATAAATAGCCTGGATTTAGTCATTTATTTTCTACGCACAAATTTGTACTCAATGCTCTGTGAAATTTCTTTCAAGACTTTAAACGCAAAATACTCATTCAATAAAAGTGACTCTTGAACGTAGGTAGATTTAACTACTGAACCACATAAAAAATATTTGTTCTTTCTTTTCTTTCATTATTATAAGTGCTTAATCACTCTTATTTTTAGTTGACGAAAAACATCGTCAACACATACATTTTTGGCAGTTAAGTGATAGTGATGACACACGTGGCAACACTTTATTGGGGCACGCAATAAACATCTAATTAATTACTTTTAAATTAAATTTAATTAAATAAAAAATAGGAAAAAAGATTTGAAAATTAAAAACTACTTAAAATCATATTCATTTATTTCAAAGTAAAAAAAAATAAATAAATAAATTTAGAAAATGATTTAACTAAAAGAAAAATATAAATTAGAAAAAAGAAAAATTAAATTAAGACAAAAAAAAGAACTAGCCCCGACCTAAATTTAGCATCTTCTTCATCATCATCTTACTTCATCATCATCACCCAATGACCCACAAATTTGAGAAGCTCTGCCAGAGATAGCCAAGGAGGCTTCCAAAACCCAGTGACCAAGAATGTTGGACAGATCTGAAATGACCATGGACAACATACGAAGTTGTAGGTTTTGGGCGTTGGCGAATGGAACTTTAGTGTTGGGCATTGACAAACAAAGGAACAACTCCATCTTCCTCCATAGTAGTGTAGATTCTAATCTTTTCATCTGCCTTCATCTCGTCCTCTCATTCTTTCTTTCTTTCTTGGAGGCACATCGACATCAACAAGCTCACCGGAGAAGATGTACAAGTGTGAAGCTTAGTATTTTTTGTGTGTGTTCTAAGTTTGAAACATTTTTAGAGACTAAGCTTTACAGTGTGGGTTTTATGTATAAATCTGAAAATTTGAGGTTCATGTAGATGTCGACTCCGAATTTCATTTATTTGGGGTGGTTCCATGTATACCATGAATCAATTTTGTGAGATCTGAGTTCGAGAAATTGTTTGATTTTTTTTTTTTGAGATCTAAGTTTTATGTGTTTACAATGTATGTTTATTGTGAAATTTGAGTGGGGTTTGATTGTAGATTTTGAAATTTGGGTTTGATTTGAAGCTTATTGGGTTTTGAAGAATTTGAAGCCTCGTCAGAAAAAAAATATTTATTTTGCAAGTTAATTTTTTATATATATATTTTAATTAATTAAATTTATTGTTAAAATAGTTTTTAAATAATTAAGTATTTAACACGTAACCTACTTAAGCATTGTCACGTGTGTCCTTGTTTACACTTAACATATTTATTTGGCACTTAGTAGCCAAAAGTGCTTGACAGCAACAAAATGGTAATAGTTGGGGGTTTGGCTACCAATTTTTTTTATTAGGGGTATATTTGCAATAAACCACAAATTAGGGGATAATGCTACAAATATCTCATTTTATAGTGCTATTCATAAAATACATACTCAAATATACATTTTTTTTCCTTCCAAATATGTGATCTACAATCATAAATCTTACGAACAAAAAAAACTCAAATATGTGTTCAAGAACACCATCATATCAAATTTCATCAAAATGAGATGTCATAGAAATATGGAAACAAAATCCAAAATCTAATATTCAAATCACACAAACAAACTACAAATCTACATAATATCAACACTATATCAACTCATATCTAGAAAAAATAAAAAATAAAAATCTATCACACCTAATGTTCCCCCATCGCTAGCCCATCCATTCTCATTGAGATGTCACCCCTCTTCAACCCAACCATCTACACCATTGTACTCGTCTGGCTTTGCCCAACCGCCACCTCCCTCAGCCTCACATAGCTTTACCCCAATCTACATGCCTATAGTCTCCACAGGTTGCCAAAGTTTGTGTGAACGCTTACCTACCCTTTGTCGCCCTAAGTGCTCAAAGTCCCTCGGTAAGAAATTTGAAAAAAAAAAAGAAGAAGAAGAATGAAGTAAAAGAAATACAAGAAAAAAAAGATTTTGATTTTTAAAATTTTATTTTGTTTTATTTTTTAATTATTAAAATTATTTAAATATAAAAATTAAATAAACCATAATTTCTTAAGACATTTTGATCTTATTTATATATATATATATATATATAAAAAATTTGATCAAAATTTAAAAATCATAAAACTATTTTTTATTATTTTAAAAAACACAAGGATCTTTATAAAATTTTCTGAAGCAAAATCCAAAATAATATTTTGTTTTCTTCCTTTCTATATTTTTTCATTTTCATATCATTCCTTAACCAAAACATAGCAATTAAAAAAATGGACATTTTCATTAATACATTTATAAGAAAGTTTTATTTCAATTATACGACAACTAAAGATTTATTACATAAATATATAACTTACAACTTTTCTTCCAAAATTACGGTTTGCACTACAAAATTCTATTTTTGGTCTTTTTTTTTATTTTGCAAGTCCACCACTGACATTGACGTTGTCATCTTTAACACAAATCATTAGAGAAAAACTGCAACAAAGAATCCCGTCAGTCTGGCAAGGTATATATATATACACGTAAAGACTCTCTTTCTGCTGAAAAACTTACCATATAAGGTACACAATGTCATAGCTCTTAATTAGAAAAAGAACTTATCATGTACATATATATATTTATATATGTAAGATTCTGATGACTGCGTTTTTGGCCAACGACGTGAGAACGTAAAAAACGATAAAACTTTCAAGAGAAAATAAATGACATAGACGATTTTATAGTGGTTCAGCCCCAATGTGATGGTAATAGCCTAATCCACTTAGAGTTGTGATTATAGATCTACACTCAAGATCAGATGAACCTGAGTCAACTGAGTTTCTTCAGTGTAGATTACAAGAATACAAGAATTCTCTCAAATACAAATACTCTCTCTCTCTAGAAAATTCAGATCAAAAGTTCCCAATTCCCCCAAAAGTCCCCTTTATGATGTCATAAGCCTTGTATTTATAGGCTTAGGATCGTACCGATGATATCCCCATAATCGGGATATTTTATTATTCTCATTATATTTAAATTACAACAATATTCAAAATGTAACAGTACACTAAATTTGAGGGATAAATGAGAGATTCCCGCGTATGCCAAGACCGATTCTTGTTGAAGCCGTTTCTGGAAATCTTGACTTAGTCCTGCTCTATCTAGTTGATCCATATCACCTTCAGTCTGGTCGGCCACACCTTTACTGGGCAGTCAAGCACTTAACCGGGCAGACAGGTCATGACTGGGAAGACATGCACTTGACTGGGCAGACAGGCACTTGGTTGGACAGACATGCACTTGGCTGGGCAGACATGCACTTTGCTGGGCTGCACTTAGCTGGTTGGACATGGTCATGACCGATCGGCCAAGTTCATGCCTGGTCGGACAAAGTCATGCCTGGGCAGGCAAGGTCATGCCTGGGCAGACAAGGTCATGCCTGGGCAGACAATCATATGACTGGTCGGACAAGGTCATGCCTGGTCGGTCATGACACTTGACTAGCCAGTCAAAATTCTTCATTGGTCTACCGGGTCACTCCTAAGCCAGATCACTTTATCACAACTCTGAGGAGCCAATATGCTTATTGACTATTAATGTGTCATTTATGGACCATGCACTAACACTTGTCACCTTTATTGCCACGTCATCGATCTCCAATTTTTGGGGATAACAGATTCTCACATGATTTTTGGTATTGTCTTATGACTATGTGCATTATTCCAATTTTATTTCACATTAGCCTGGAAATTTAAATTTTACTTTATACAAACATCATTAAAATTTAATTTAGCATAGCTTAAATATTATTTTCATTCAATTAGCTAATATTAAAATATAAAATAATAAACATTAAACTAACAAAATTGAAAGTATAAATTTATGATGGAAATGGGAGTTAATTGTATCATGCAGTCTCGAGCATATATTTTGACTGCATCTTTTGACTGTGTTAATTAGGATTTAATTGCTTTTCAAATTGACTTAATTTCTTTAACATGTTAATTAGATTATTTAATAGGTTGTTTTAGGCTGCATATGGTTGCATATGGATGATTAATTTGTATAATAATGTTGATATAGTTGCTTAACATGCTGAAATTTACAAATTAGTTTTTATAAGTTGCTTTAGATTGCATAACAAAGTACTTAACATGTTGTAATTTGTATTTGAGGTTGTAGTGGATTGCCTGAGTTGTATAAAAATGAAATTAAGATATGAGTTTTTAAGTTAACATGGGTTGCATGGGCTTGCATCTTAGGTTGCATGAATTGCATAGGATGAAATTAACATATATGAATTTTTGAGTTATTATGAGTTTCATTGGCTTGCATTTGAGGTTGCATGAGTTACATAAAGATGAAATTAGCATGAGGTTTTAAGTTGCCATGGGTTGCATGTGAACATCTTTGGTAAACTCTGTTGCAATATCTGAAACCTCGATTGCAACATTTGCAACTTGAGGTGAAACCTCATTTGTAACCCGAGGTGTAACCTCATTGACAACATTTGAAACTTGAGGTACAACCTATGTTGCAACATTTGCAAACTCTATTGTAATTTTTGAAACCTTAGGTGCAACCTCATTGGCAACATTTGCAACCACTATTGCAACATTTGAAACCTAAGGTGCAACCTCATTGGTAACATTTGTAACCTTTGCAGCTTGAGGTGCAACCTTTGTTGCAACATTTGCAAACTTTATTGCAACCTTTAAAATCTCATTGGCAACAACTGCAACCTCTATTGCAACCTTTAAAACCTAAGGTGCAACCTCATTGGAAACATTTGGAATCTCTATTGAAATCTTTAAAACATGAGGTGCAACCTCTATGACAACCTTTGCAATTTGAGGTGCAACATCTGTTGCAATATATGCAACCTGATGTGAAACCTCAAAATAAGGTTGTTTAAGATTGTTGTATGTTACATATTAAATTTCCTAAGTTGTTGAAATTCACATAAAAAGTTACTTAAGTTGCAACAAATTGCATATTAGTTTGTTTAAGTTGTAGGATGCATCTTTAACTAAAAGTTTTGCTGAATGTTGCATTTGGTTTGTTTAAGTTTTAGTTGTTGTAGGTTGCATAAGGTTGATTAAGTTGCATAATGAGGCTACTTTAGGTTCTTAAGTTGTTGTAATTTGCATACGAGATTATTGTATATTGCATATCAGGTTGCTTAAGTAGTTAAATGTTGCATAATGACTACTTAATATGTTGTAAGTTGCATCTTTACATAAAATGATTGTTGGACGTTGCATTTGGGTTGTTTAAGTTGTAGTGGGTTGCTTAAATGTTCAATTGTGCTATAATTTGCAAATGAATTTTCTTTTAATTAAGTTGCTTTAGGTTGCATAAGATAATTCAGTTGCATAATGAGTTTTCTTATGTTGTTGTAATTTGTATATGAGATTGATGTATGTTGCAAATCAACTTGCTTAAGTTGTTGTAAGTTGTATATATAATAGAAGATTGCTTAAGTTGTATAATGAGGTTGTTTTAGTTGCTTTCTTGTTTTGATAACAAAATTGCTTATGCGTTTGCTGAAAGGCTCAATAGACAAATGTGTCTAGTTTTCTTGTCCTAAGGTTAGCCTAGTTGGTTCCACACTTCTCTTTTCTAGGAGGAAGTCACGGGTTCATCCTTCCCCCACCCTCTTAGTTTATGCAATTTTTTTTGGAGGGGCCTTGATTCTATAACATTTGAGTAGATTTATACTATGTCATTTTGTAAGGAATTTTATATATTTTTTAAAAAAATTGTTGTATAAAATGACTATAAAAAAATTATTTTACAAAACACCCCAAAGTTTATTTGGGAAGATGTAACGCCTTACTACCCTAGAGCCGTTACCATGTGATTTTAAAACGTGCAATTAACTTGCTAATCGAGGTATTAGACTAAAAAGTGTGATTAATTAAAGTAGAGACTCATTTAAATAAGATTTTATTATAAAAGGTTGGACGTTCATTTAAATCACAAACGTGTTACATTAAGATCCCAAAATATCGTTTAAAACATATTTACAACTAAAAAGTAACTTTACAGTCAACCTAGGCGACAAAATCAAACATTTATAACACGTTCCTCAAAACTACCCCAGTCGTGGCGGCCAGGTAGGCCAAACATGTACGCACCACTCCATGCCCACCAACTCATGCTTGGTCGGCCTTTCCTTTGCCCTTACCTGCACCAGAGAGCACCCTTGAGCTGAGGCCCGAGAAGAAAACTTCACAACACAACATATAATAATTTATTTCAACAAATTCATAATTAATCAAACACGACACACAATCTAAAAGTTCCTATTAGAATTCACAATAGCGACCTACGCCGGTCAGGGTGCGTTACCAAGCACCAAGTTCATGGTATTAACCAAGCGGGTGTGTATGACACCCTTGGAGTGTCTCGCCCTACCGACCTGCATTCAACATGCTTAATGTCGATCCAAGCCTTTGTCGTTCCCGACCTTTCCCGTTCTCGACCTCTACCGATCCAGGCCTCTCCCGCTCCCAACCTTTGTCATTCCCGGCCTTTGCCGTTCTCGGCCATTTCCGATCCCGAACTTTGTCGCTCTGTCACAAACACATGTATGACATAATAGTTACAAAGAATAAACATAACACTAAGTACAATATAGCTCTACGGGCACATATGGTTTTCTTACCTGAGTTTTAAGCTGACCGTATAGTGCGATCTCGAGCACGTCCCTTAAACCTGAGCCTTAGCGGTAAAACCTCAACTGAGATTTTTATCCCCCCTTAGCTGCTCCACTTAATCCCAGCTTCAATCCCCAGTCCTCAAGCTTCAAATCCTCAATTCCTGAACCAATTCTCCAAGAATTTCACTAAACTTCCATGCACACCAAGGGAGAGAGAGTGAACCGAATAAAGAAAGAGAGCTGGTGAGAGAATCCTAATGGGTGAGTCTATCCCTTTCCAAAAGACTAGAATGCCCCTTAAGCATAACTTTATCCTTTAATGGTCCCAAGCGAAAAATCGTCATTTGCCAAATTTCCCGCTAATCCTCAAGCAGTCCTATAAATTCTCAATTAATCCCGACATACCCAAATAATCCCCTAATAATTACCCGTTACCCGTTCAACCTCAAACACATACTACATTCCCAAAATACCCCTAGGCTCACCCTGAGCCGGGTATTTGACCTCGTTGTGACTACTTCGCTAATCCACCCGCTAGGATCGTCTCGGACCACACATCTTAAATATATCCCCATAACACTGAGGTCTCACCCACAAAACATACATAATGCAAATATACCCTCAATGGGTCAAAAATTACAAATATGCCCCAATTTACAAAAATGAGCCCACATGTAAATTTATTACAGATAAACATGCAAATCTAGTCACAATGCCACACGAATCATTAATATCACATAATCACACATATACACCATTAACTCCACATATAAATTTGATTATGCCCTCCTGTCACAGTAATCAAGACACTTAACCTTAATAGCAAATTCGAGACGTTACAGATGATGTCCAGTTTTTATTTATTTTGGTTTAGAGAAAAACTGTATTGATTTGTTGGTGAACATAATTTATCAATTTTATAACATAGTTTATTTGGTTGATTGACTTAAATAGAACAAGAATGGGGCATTGATTTTTGTTATTTTTATAAAAGATAATTTTTTTTTATAAACTTACATGAACATTCAATACCTTCAAGAAATACATTGAGTGTATTTTGAGATAAACTAATTTCTAGCTAGTTTGTGATTCACATCACACCAAAAAACAAAAAATGATAGGCATGTAATAAAAAATATAAGCTGCATGTTTCCATGTTTGACTGTTATTTATACATATAATAACTTTTTTGGCTCAATAAAATGAATGTAAATACCATGCATGTTCCAAAAGTAGACAAAGCCACCCATTTGTGGTCTAAATAGAAGAAGAAAAAGAGTGATGAGGAATAAGAAACAATAAACTAGAGAAGGAAACAAAGGAAAACCGTATTTTTGGGAAAAAAACAATATATATATAAATGAGGGAAATTATTATGTGCAGTCGAAGAAAACGCCACCATATTGGCATTTTCAAATCTGATGTGGCATTGTGTTAGATTGGCACATGTTGTTGTCGGTGCATGTTGGGATTTTATGCCCTAATTAAAACCAAATTTCTTTGTAATCTCATTTATTATCAATAAAAAATAAAAATTATTTTTTGACTTGGTCAATCACTATGCTCACATATTTTATTTTCATGATTATTTATTTAATATAAACTTCTATTAAATACTGAGCATATAGCTAATCGTATTCATAGTGACATAATCACAGAGGAATATAAATATGATTATATGTTCAAAATAAGTTAGTCCTAAGATTAGTCAGTGCACAGGATTTACACTGACTTGCCAATCTATGACATGATCTACTTACACATTGCAATGTTATGTTCTTTCCAAAACACTAGCAAAGTAGATAAGACCGAATGTATTTGTTACATCGGACTGGACCGATATTGATAGTAGATAGGATAAGTAAAAGTACCGTTATTATCTATTCTAGTCATATCATATGGTTGACCATATGTCAATTCAATCTCAATTCTGAGTGATTACTATTCTAATTGATTGTATTATTTGAGTTCTTTGACTTGTTTATTACCAGCTTACCCTACGGACTAGCCCATACTTACATCTTGGGAACTCGGTAGTATAATTGAGTGGGAGTATTAATCATAGATATGATCTGTTGGGAATACTTATACAAGATCTTTATTTATTTTCATGTAGATCTAATATTAAAAAAGTTAATATGAGACAACCTAGAACATGTTTCTAAAATTGAATTCAAAGATAAATAATGATAAGAATACTTACATTATACGTAGCGGAATAATAGAGTCCTTCCTTCAGTTTCTCTAACCCTTGTACACCCTAATTAAAAGACAGCTTATATAATTATTTTCATAAAAAGTCATAATTAATAGGTCTGAGTTTTGTTTGCTTAGATTAAGTTTTTTCCTTAGAGCCTATTAGGGTAATTTCTAACATGTTTTTCTCAACTATTAGAACTATGATGAAGATGTCGCTCAGAAGGTCTGCTCGCACCAATGCCAATGCCTCCAACGCCGCTCCTGAGAGCAATGAAGCTCCTCCAGTTCGCAGAAGGGGAGTGCGTTCCACTGCCAACCGAAGTGCACCGCCGCTACCGTCGGTTGACAACACTACATAAATTACCAGGCTACGACAACAAGTTGAGGAATTACTGCAGCAATAGCGACAGCAGGCTCAGCCTCAGACTTAACCTCCGCCTTCGCCGCAACCGTAGCCTCAGCAAATGGCTCAAGCACCCCATAAAGTAGGTCCTTATGGGAGATGGCCAATGGCGAACTATGCGCCATACCCAACTCAACATGTGGGGCCAATTTACGAGCGGTTTCGTAAGAAACACGCTTTGAACTTTGAAGAGACAACAGACCCCTTCGAGGCAGAAGAATGACTCAAAAATATGGAGCCAATCCCAACGCACATGAACCTCGGCAACGCGTACCGCATATCCTACGTTTCGTCTCTGCTTAAGAAAGATGCTAGAATATGGTGGGACTTAGTTCGGCAGACTCATGATGTCGCCACCATGACTTGGACCAGATTTGTGGAGATATTCCACAAAAAGTACTACAATTCGGCAGTCATCACTTCAAGGGTCGAGGAGTTCGCTGGTCTGAAATAAGGGAACTTATCAGTAGCAGAATATGCTCAGAAGTTCGACCGATTAGCCATGTTTGCACCAGAAATGGTTCCAGCTGACTTTCTGAGGGTGACCAAGTTCGTTAGAGGACTTCGACCAAAGATTTACTTAGGGGTTAAGCTAGCAAACCCGGGAAATACTACCTATGCCAATGTTCTAGAAACGACAATAGAAGTAGAAAGGCTTCAGGTGAATGTTAGTAAAGAGGAGGCCAGTAAGCCTGATCCTAAACAACAGAGTCAACCTCAGAATGGTCGGAACAACAACAACAACAATCATTCCAGCAACAATTGTAATGGTCAGAAGAGACGACATCCTGACAACAAGCAGTCCAATAACGATAAAAGGGCACGGACAAATAATGGAAGTAATACGTCGGGTTATGTAGAATACCCGCAATGTGCTAAGTGCCAAAAGAAACATCCTGGTGAATGTCGTACGAACACCAATGGATGCTACAACTATGGTCAGGAAGGACACCGGAAGAGAGAATGTCCCCAGCTCAAGACAGTGGAGAAAAGGGACAACAAGATGGTTCCTGCCAGGGTATTTGCCTTAACCCAAGGAGAAGCTAATGCTAGCAATAAGGTGGTTACAGGTCAGGTTTCTATCCTCAATAATGTATGTTCTGTATTATTTGATTCGGGAGCCACTCATTCGTATATCTCGTTAGGAATGATAGGAAAGCTAGACAAACCTTGTGAAAGATTTAGAACTAGGTTTGTAACAGAGTTGCCTTCGGGAAAAGTAGTTATATCATCACGGATAGTACGAGGCGCACCGATCAAGATTGAGGACGTAGAATTAGAAGGAGACCTAATAGAACTAGATATCAAGGACTTCGACGTGATACTGGGAATGGTCTGGCTAGCAAGGCATGGCACAACCATCGACTGCAAACGCAAGAAAGTGACATTCGAGACTCCTGACGGGCAAAGACTATGCTTTATGGGACAAGTATCAGGACTATGCACACCACTTATATCATCTCTCAATGCTCAAAGGATGATAGAAAAAGGATGTCAAGCATTCTTAGCCAACATCACGAATGTGGTACAGGAAACACCATTAAAGGTTGAAAACGTCCACATTGTAAAGGAATTTCCAGAAGTATTTCCTGACGACTTACCAGGGTTGCCGTCGACTCGGGAAATTGACTTCACAATTGAATTAGTACCGAGCACCGAGCCTATCTCCAAGGCACCATACCGGATGGCACCTACTGAACTCAAGGAGTTAAAGACGCAGCTACAAGAACTCCTAGACTTGGGTTTCATTAGACCGAGCCATTCGCTATGGGGAGCACCGGTTCTATTTGTGAAGAAAAATGACGGAAGCATGCGCATGTGCATAGATTACCATGAGCTGAATAAGGTGACGATTAAGAATAAGTACCCGCTACCCCAGATTGACGACTTGTTTGATCAATTCCGAGGTGCAATCGTGTTTTCAAAGATTGATTTACGGTCCGGGTATCATCAGCTCAAGGTACGGGAAGAGGATATTCCTAAAATAGCTTTAAGAACTCGTTATGGGCATTACGAGTTTTAGTTATGTCTTTCGGTCTTACCAACGCTCCAGCTGCGTTTATGGATTTAATGAATAGGGTCTTTAAAGACTACTTGGATAAATTCGTCGTAGTGTTCATCGACGATATCTTGGTGTACTCAAAGGATGAAGTCGAGCACGAGAAACATTTAAGGTTGATCTTGTTACGACTAAAGGAGCATCAACTTTACGCCAAGTTCAAGAAGTGCGAATTTTGGCTTTCGCAAGTAGCATTTATCAGCCACACAGTATCTAAGGATGGAATTGCAGTAGACCCATCCAAGGTAGAGGCTATGAAGGATTGGCCAAGACCAAAGAATGCATCAGAAGTAAGAAGCTTTCTGGGATTAGCATGTTATTATTGGAGGTTTGTAGAGGGCTTTTCTAAGACAGCCACTTTGCTTACCAACCTGACCCGAAAACAGCAAAGGTTCAACTGGACTGATAAGTGTGAAGAGAGCTTCCAGTTGCTTAAGGATAAGCTATGCTCAGTTGTTAGGAGTGTGTCCTAAAAGCATGTAAAAGACATTTATTATTTCGATGAATAAATAAATACAATGGTCTATTATTGTTATATTTAGATTGTTAAATTATTGTTTGAATAATTTTGTAAATATCAGAAAAATTCCATATTCATTATTGAGGATGTGATCTTGTAAAAGTATGAGAGAATTAAGATCACATGAATGAATAAAATAGTCAACAACAACAAATTGAAGTTATGGAATTCTTTAATTGGGGTTGTAAGTGTGGTTTGCTGAGTATCATGATGATACAAATAATCTAGATTTAGATTATTGATGTGGTAAGACATCTCGGTAAATGTACTTTATATAATATGATTATATATGACATGGACCGATATGAATAAAAGTCTTTATCCAAAAACCATTTAACAATAAAGATTGTAATTCATATCATAATTGATGATCATTTATAGATCAACCTAAATCCTGAGTGTTCATGAACTCCTGTTCATGTTTATTAAATCTTTTGATTCATTCGTTAAGGTCTCTTCATAGAATGAGGCTAATGGCTTTTGTTTTGGAGATTTAATATCATGGATGGCTGGGAACATGTATCAACAATACGGAATCTAATCTTTCCTAACAGATCGTATATTAGTTCCCTTAAGGGTTCATTCTGGAACTGAATGATTTTGAGCTCAAATCTATAATTAGATTATAGATTAATTTTTCACTAGTGAATTAATGGTACTTAAGGAATAAGAAGTAAATTAGAAAGGTAAAATGGTAATTCTTCCATTCTAATTTATGAACTAATTAATTAGAGTGTTGAACAATTGTAAGATGGTTATATCAATGGACGACTTAAGATAAGATTTATGTAAAAGTATATCTATAACATAAAGAGTGCAATTCTGAATTTATAGTGGAGAAATATCAGAGTTAATAAATTAACTATTATAATTAAAGAGTTTAATTATTTAGTTTCAATTTATTGGAGCTTAATGTTATAGGTCTATGGTCCCCGAAATGGCTCAAACAAACACTGACAAAGGTAAATACAAAAATGGGCCAAATGACTTATTTGATAAGTAAAATATTTTTCTATGCATCAAACATAATTATTGTATAATTATAAGCAATTAATTAATTGAGAATTAATTAATTATTTGATTTAACAAAAAATATAATTAATTTTGAATTAATTTATTTTTGGGATTTTTGGTATTTAAATAATAAGAAAAAATTAGGAAAAATCACATGTCATCCCTGGCATGTGGTACACGTGTAGCACAGTGCACAGTCACTGTGCTACACACATAAGAGACTCTGAGTAGTTTCTTGGTTCCACAATTTTAGTTATTTAAATATTAAATAAATAATGAGATATTGTAATATGATTAAAATATTATTATTTAATCAAAATTCGATAACTGATTAGTTATTTTCAAATTGTTTAAAATAACTAATATTTTATTTTTAATATATTGGATATATTAAATATAAGATATCAATTTTTTCAGAACGTAACTTTTCAGGAATAGAAAAATATCTTGAAATCTCTATGAGAGAAAAAGAATAGTGATACAAGCAAAGGTCACTGTTCTTCACAAACTTAGGTCCAAACTTTATCATATCTCATGTGTTGAGAATATCTAATAAATAGATTTTTGCCTATTATTTTGTATAGCGAGCTCACACTCGTTCTTTGTGTGCTGAGAACATTTTGGAAGATCTTGGTGTGAGATCTCAAGGATTTTTCCATACAAAAAGATAGCAGAAAGGAAGGACCTGAGGTAATTTTCTATTCATGTCTTTGATTCAATATATATATGCATGTGAAGAAGTAGATCTAGAAATCTTGTGGGATTAAATTAACAATTTGATTGTTGTTCCGCTGCGCATAATCTCTGATTTGATCAATAAAAACCAACATCAGCACCAGTACTTTGAGTACCGACACCCAACAACAAGTTTGTAGTATACTGTGATGCGTCAAAGCAAGGGTTAGGTTGGGTTGTGTGCTGATGCAGAATGACAAGGTGATAGCCTACGCCTCAAGGCAGCTGAAGGATTACGAGCAACGCTATCAACACACGATATGGAGTTGGCAGCGATTTTGTGTTGAAAATCTAGCGCCATTATCTTTACGGGGAACGGTACGAGATTTATACGGACCACAAAAGCTTAAAGTATTTCTTCACTCAGAAGGAGCTTAACATGAGGTAGCGCAGGTAGTTAAAACTAGTGAAGGATTATGACTGCGAAATCCTATACCACCCGAGAAAGGGAAACGTAGTTGATGATGCACTAAGTAGGAAGAGTTATGGAAGTCTAGCTGCATTAGCTGGAATAGAAAAGCTGCTATAGCGGGAGCTGATCAATGCCGGAATAGAAGTAGTCATCGGTAAGCTGGCTAACTTGTCCATCCAATCCAGTTTGTTAGAAGAAATACGAATTGGGCAAGGGCATGATGACACATTAGTAGTACATATAGATGCAGTTAAAGAAGGCAAGGCCACAGATTTCTCAATATCAGGATCGGGGTTATTAAGATATAAGGATCGAGTATGCGTGCCAAATGATCAAGGGATTAAGATGAAGAATTTAGAAGAAGCGCAAAATACCCCATACTCATTTCACCCAGGGTCGACCAAGATGACTCATGACAATAAGGCAATATATTGGTGGCGAGGAATGAAGAAAGATATAGCAGAATTTGTGTCTAAATGTTTAGTATGCCCGCAAGTGAAAGCAGAACATTAGCTTATGCAGGCTTATTGCAACCACTTAGCATTCCAGAATGGAAATGGGATGATATAGCCATGGATTTCGTGATGGGTTTGCCACGAACAAATAAGTAGCATGATTCAGCTTGGGTAATAATAGATAGACTAACCAAGTCAGCTCATTTCCTGCCTGTTAAGACTTCATACACAGCAGATCAATACGCAGATGTGTATGTCCAAGAAATAACAATAGTATCTGATAGAGGATCGGTGTTTACATTGAGATTTTGGGGAAGGTTGCAGCAAGCCATGGGTACCAAGTTAAGTCTTAGTACGACATTTCATCCTCAGACCGATGGACAATCCGAGCGCACCATACAGATTCTAAAAGATATGTTGCGCGCTTGTGTACTTGATTTTGGAGGATCATGGAGTAAGTATTTGCCGTTGATAGAATTCTCCTACAATAACAGCTACCAGTCAACGATCGGGATGGCACCTTATTAGTTACTTTATGGAAGAAGGTGTCGATTGCCGTTACATTGGGATGAGGTAGGAGATAGGCAACTTCTTGGTCCCAAAGCTGTTAGAGAAGCTCATAAAGCACCAGCGCTGATTAGAAAGCCTATGCTCGCTGCTCAAAGCTATCAGAAAAATTATGCGGATGCCAAGTGGCGTGATGTGGAATTCAAGGTCGGAGATCAAGTCTTCCTAAAGATATCTTCTATGAAAGGTGTAAAGCAGTTTGGGAAGAAAGGCAAGCATAGTCCCCGGTTTATAGGTCCTTTTGAGATATTGGACAAAGTGGGAGCAGTTGCATATAAATTAGCCTTACCGCCAGCTTTAGCAGATAGCCACAATGTGTTCCACATCTCGATGTTGCGTAGATATGTGTCAGACCCATCTCACGTCCTCAAGTACGATACGATAGCACTCACGAAAGACTTGAGTTACGAGGAACGACCGGTTAGCATCCTAGATAGAGGGATGAAAGATTTACGGTCCAAGAATATTCCGATAGTCAAAATCCTATGGAATAATAGTTCTGAACGGGAGGCAACGTGGGAGTAGGAGGAGAACATGTTAGTACGGTATCCGAAATTGTTTGGAAAGCAAATTTCGAGGACGAAATTCTTTTTAGTTGGGGAGAATTGTAGAGTCCCAGAATTTTACTTAACTAGTAGTAGTAGTAGTAGTAGTAGTAGTAGTAGTAGTAGTAGTAGTAGTAGCTAGTAGTAGTAGCTAGTAGCTAGTAGCTAGTAGTAGTAGTAGTAGTAGTAGTAGTAGTAGTAGTAGTAGTAGTAGTAGTAGTAGTAGTAGCTAGTACCTAGTAGTAGTAGTAGTAGTAGTAGTAGTAGTAGTAGTAGTAGTAGTAGTAGTAGTAGTAGTAGTAGTAGTAGTAGTAGTAGTAGTAGTAGTAGTAGTAGTAGTAGCTAGTACCTAGTAGTAGTAGTAGTAGCTAGTACCTAGTAGTAGTAGTAGTACTAGTACCTAGTAGCTAGTAGCTAGTAGCTAGTAGCTAGTACCTAGTAGTAGTAGTAGTACTAGTAGTAGTAGTAGTAGAAGTAGAAGTAGAAGTAGTAGTAGTAGTAGTAGTAGTAGTAGTAGTAGTAGTAGTAGTAGTAGTAGTAGTAGCTAGTAGCTAGTACCTAGTAGAAGTAGTAGTACTAGTAGTAGTAGTAGTAGTAGTAGCTAGTACCTAGTAGCTAGTACCTAGTAGCTAGTACCTAGTACCTAGTAGTAGTAGTAGTAGTAGAAGTAGAAGTAGTAGTATTAGTAGTAGTAGTAGTAGTAGTAGTAGTAGTAGTAGTAGTAGTAGTAGTAGTAGTAGTAGTAGTAGTAGTAGTAGTAGTAGTAGTAGTAGTAGTAGTAGTAGTAGTAGTAGTAGTAGTAGTAGTAGTAGTAGTAGTAGTAGTAGTAGTAGTAGTAGTAGTAGTAGTAGTAGTAGTAGTAGTAGTAGTAGTAGTAGTAGTAGTAGCAGTAGAAGTAGAAGTAGTAGCAGTAGCAGTAGTAGCTGTAGTAGTAGTAGCAGTAGTAGTAGTAGCAGTATCTGGTAGCTGGCTAGTAGCTAGTAGTAGTTGTAATAGTGGTGGTGGTAGTAGTGGTAGTAGTAGTAGTAGTAGTAGTAGTAGTAGTAGTAGTAGTAGTAGTAGTAGTAGTAGTAGTAGTAGTAGTAGTAGTAGTAGTAGTAGTAGTAGTAGTAGTAGTAGTAGTAGTAGTAGTAGTAGTAGTAGTAGTAGTAGTAGTAGTAGTAGGAGTTGTAGTAGTAGTAGTAGTAGGTAGTAGTAGTAGTTGTAATCTACTAGCTACTATTTACTACTAGTACTGCTGCTGCTGCTACTACTACCACTACCACTACTGCTACTGCTATTGCTTCTGCTACTGCTGCTGCTACTTCTACTACTACTAGCTACTAGCTACTACGTAGTAGTAGTAGTAATAGTAGTTGTAGCTAGTAGTAGTAGCAGTATGATAGTTACTATGGATTTTGGTTTAAGCCAGGACTTAGTTGAACATTCGTAGCAACACTTATAGATTTTATATGTTTAACCTATAGTTTAAGAATATTAATTATAACATAGGGTTTGATTAATTTAGATGATTATAAAGATGTCATTTATTATACTATAATGTTTAGACAAAACTAATAAATAAGATCATGACACTTGTCATGTGCAGGTTTATTAAGGAATTAAGTATTTTTGATGAATAGTTTTAAAAATAAAATATTTAAAAACTCTAGGACCTGCCAGCAGCTTTAAAATCGAATTATGACTCAGTCAAAGCTGTTTATCCAATTCAAATTAAGTTGAAAAAGTGCAGTTACGTGTCTAATATTTCAGTGTATGCCGATATATTGCAGCTATAGGGGCGATATATCGCCACACGGGAGATACGAAAAACACGTCGACTTTGCACGAACAATCAAACCAGCCTCAGGAATACTAGGAGAGGCGATATATTGCCTATTGGGGGCGATATATCGGCCCCACCAATGTATTTTTGAAAGCTTGTTTTTCCCAATTTTAAAAATAGCCTTAACCTTTTGACTAGCCTCTGAACGTTTTTGACCGAGTCTTAAGCATCTGTTGAACGAATATTCAAATATTTTCAATTAATATTCATTATTTTATTCAAGCTAAAAGGAGGTAGTTTCACTCCTTGAACACCTAGTACCCAGCCATTTTTCTCATTCTTCAAGCTGTGTTCAGAGCCTTCAAGTTGCTAGGTTTACTATAGAGTGATAAACACTTGGGTTGGGATAAAAGCTTTATCAACCTAAGCTTTATAAACACTTAGGAAGTGAGATATAAAGTGTGTTTTCAATATCGAGGTCCAGTTTGGTTCTAGTACATCCAAAAGTATTCCTATTCTTAAGTTCATTTCAGTTTAATTCTTTAGTTTTCATTCAGACCCTAACTCATTGTTTTCAATTCTTGGTTAGGTATTTAAGTTCTTTGAACTTAAGGTTTCTTTTCGATAAGCTTCTTCTTGGTGGTTTAGTTCTCTTCTCTATCATCTATTTTCTTTAGAAATACTCACATTCTTATTGTTGGTTTTAGGAGTGTTCCAAATCTCGTATTTGTTCTCAAATATCCCGGTGCTGGTAAGGAAAATATGATAAAATTTTATATGTTTATATGATATGTTATGCTTATGTTATGTTATGTTATGTTTACATTATGTATAGTATGTTTATAGTCATTGGGCATATGACTTGTCTAGCTAGCAAGCCCCAATAATTTATGGGCATATGACTTGCTTAGCTAGCAAGCCCCACAAATCTATTGGGCATATGACTTGTTTAGTTAACAAGCTCCAAGAAGTATGATGGCTGTAACGCCCTGGCTACCCCAGAACAGTTACGGAGAACGGTGAACCGGAAATTTGACTCGCTACCCGAGTCCTTTGGCTAAAAACGTGATCTAAGTGTTATTATCAGGTTAAGGTGGAAAACCAGTAAAAGGAAAGGGTACATTTCATTAAGTAAATAAACTGCTCATGAGCCTTTTAAAATGTTTACAAGTAGTTCATATTACAAAAGAGTCGCTACAGTTTCAATTTACAAACTCCGCCGGCCTAAGCGGCAAAAATAGGGTAAACCCCTAGTCCCTCTAAGAACTCCTCGACCGTGGCGGTCAAGCGGCCCTGTATGTACATCACATCGCCCAAGCTCTCCACTCAAGGCTAGCCAAGCTTTTCCTTTCCTTTACCTGCACCACGTAGCACCCATGAGCCAAGGCCCAGCAAGAAAACACAATAAGATACGGTATAATATCAACAACGATTATAATAATCATCCAGGACTATCAGTCCAACAAATAGGTGACAATAGCCAAAAGTCACAGTAATGAGCATCGCTCCCTCTAGCCATGTGATGATAGGGTCACCAGGGCTTAATCGATAAGTGTTTCATTCATAAGTTTGTTCAGGACAGGTGCATGGTGATTGGTCACCAACATAACCTTCCTCACGACTCTAGAGTCGAAACTATGGACAACGTCCCTTAGCCACGTGACAAATGGTCACCGAGGTCATATACCTTGGCTATAGTCATCTGGTCGTAGACCAGGCAAGCGCTTGTAAGTTTCTTCGACCTTAGGTCGGTCCCGCATTAATGCCATAGAGCCACTCAATGCATGATCATCGACTTTAAAGTCGGTCCCTGACTAGTCAGTGTCTTAAACAGGTGATTAGCAATCATTAGCATTTGATATGCAATCGACGTTCACATATAACAACCAACATGCCTCAATATCAAACCATGCATGTCATATACCTGTACAGGGTGCAACTGTGTCCATACACTGTTTTCTTACCTCAAGTTCGAGCGAGAAGTATGATAAAGACGACCCCTGAGAACGATCGGTCTTTTAATTCCTTAGCGGTTACCTAATCACAACCAATTATAACCTTCATTAATGAAAATCCACAATAATAGGGTCTTAACCTAAGCACCATCCTCGGGACCTCGAAACATGCCCACACGGTGAGTAGAATCGATCCCGGGCCTTAAGGATTGAAACCCCAAGTCAAAAACCCTTAAAAACACTCAAAACGGGGTTTGGAAGGAACAGGGTAGCGCTACAGCGCTCAACCCCTAGCGCTACAGCTCTAAACACAGAACCGCCCAAGTGCCAGAAACCCTCTTGAGGAGCGCTATAGCGCCCTAGGGTGGGCGCTGTAGCGCTACCTCCAGCCCAAAACTTCCCTGAGCCGACCTTCTTCATCTCCTTCGATTCTAACTCGATTCCCAAGCTTCCAAAGCCTATTCTTGATGCCAAATGAACCCAAAAACCATCCCAACACATCCCAAACATCACAAGCATGGGAACCCTAGCCAAAACTCCCAACAAAACCCATGAATTCACCCTAAACATTTCAGCTGCAAAACAAAACTAAAACAGAGCAAACCAGAGAAACTATGGTTAGAAACTTACCCAAAGCTTGGCTTACGAAGCTCTTCAATAGTGGAACACACTCCCAAACTCCCAAGACTTGCTTCCCAAGCTAGAATCCTCAAAGTTGGCTCAAAAACCACAAAGAACAGAGAGAAAAAGAAGGTACGGGAGAACTCTCAAAGATACTCTGTTTTTCCATCACCTTTCCAGCTAAATAAGGTTATATCTATCCTAGGGGTGAAATGTCCATTTTACCCCTAGGTCATTTAATACTTTCTAAAGGCTCCTAAGGGCATTTTTGGTACTTTCCTCCTAACTCGTTAATCATAATTAACGCTCTCCAATTCCCGTTATTCTCAATAATCTCAAACACCAATAATTCACATCCCGTTACCCTTTATCTCCCGGTAATGCTCTAATCATCAAAATCACCCCGAGACTCAAACCAAGTCCCGACACTTAAACCCGCTGTGATTAAACTGCTAATCAATAATCTACGATCGTCTCATGTCGAACAGCTCGAACAAACCCACATCATAATGTGGTCTCAACATATATCACCGACATGCATACAATTAACATTATATTATAGTATAATTCTCATAAACGTACATAAACACGTTTAACAGCATAATTAAGCAATTATGGCCCTCCCGGCCTACTAATCCAGCCGTTAACCATAATAGGGAATCCGGGGCATTACAATGGCCATTGTAGTATTATATGACATATGTTTATGATATAGTTTAGATATATGTTTTATGTTGTTAGTGGATTTTCCTTACTGAGCATTAGGCTCATTCCTTTATTTTTATGTGATGCAGGAAAATAGATATGGAGGCAGAAGGATTCATGGTAGCTTGGCTTGTGTATTGAGGAAGAATGGATTCAATAGATTGCGTGACGATTCGAGGACGATGTTATTTTTAGTCTTTTTATTATGCTTTTATGTATTTTCCGCATTTAGCTTTGTAAACAATTTCATTTAGTTTAAAGTTATGTTTTATTTTAAAACAATGGGATCCCATACCGCTCATTTATATATTTCAATATTTACTTTAGAGTTTTTTTTAAATAAAATTATGAATGTTTCTTATGTATGTTTTCTCGAAAGTAGTGTCTATGTATAGTAGTTTTAATGGTCCAAGGTCTTAGAATTTGTTGGGTCATTACATGTGATCACGTCATTATAAATACGATTAGCTATATGCTCAGGATTTAATAGAATTTTATATTAAACAAATAATCATGAAAATAAAACATGTGAGCAAAGTGATTGACCAAGTCAACACATGATTTCTATTCTTTTATTGATAATAAATGAGATTACAAAGAAATTGAGTTTTAATTAGGGCATAAAACCCTAACATGAACATCTATAGCTTCTGATGAAGAAGTGAAACGATGGTTTCCTTTTAGTTTGGTTCAATGTGCTAAATGATAGAGATTTCATTTCAGTAATTAATATTAGTTTAATGAAATATATCATTTACAAGGAACTAAATGTTTTCAGGATAAAATACAATGAAGGGTACAACAGTATTTTAGTCCCATCTCATTGTAGATCGTCAATAGAGGATTGAGTGACAATTATAGTTGTAACAATGGATAATTAATAACATATCTATATTGCATATAAAGCGTTTTATGAATTTAAGAGTGCAATTCCAAGTCTTTAGTGGGGTCACGAGAAATTAATAAGTTAGTAAATTTATTTGTTAGACTTATGATAACTTATTGGAGCTTGATTTCATAGGCTCATGGTTCCCACTGTACCTTGGATAGAATCATCTAGATAGTCTCAATTAATTGATTTAATAATCAATTGGAATTATCAAAGTTGATCAGGTCAATTTTGGATAGTTTCACATAATTATACAATTTAAAGAAGAAAAGATAAATTATGGAAAATTTATTAATTAAGATAAATTGGTATCTAAATTAATAAATAAGTTTAGATCAAGGATTAAATTATAAATAATTAATTTGATAAAAGATTTGAATAATTATTCAGTTAATTAAATCAATAGAAAATGATTCAGACCTTGATTTTTAAGACTAACTGGTTTATAATTAAATGAGAAATTTCACGAGCCTAAAGTCAGTGATAATTTTGACCTAGGGCTGTTAATTGGCTATTATTTTATTAATTTTTTAATTAAATAAGTGACCTTATTAAGCCTATAAAAGGAATGCTAAGTGAGAGTTGAAATCATAAGTTGAATCACTGGTTTTCTGATAGGTTTTAGATTCTCTCTATTGCATAAGTCATTTTCTAAGTCTCATTACTATTTTCTCTTCTTCTCTCTATATCTATCTCATGTGTTGAGAATTGCCCACCCTAGTCTAGGTGATTCTAAGGACACTTTGGAAGGCTGTGAAGAAAATTGAAGAACAGTTTAGTTTCTTGGTAAGACTCTTCGACAGAAAGGATACACGGGTTAGAGAAACTGAAGGAATGAATCATTCATTCCCCCGCGTATAATGTAAGTGCTCTTATCATTACTTCTGTTGGAATTCAATATTTGAAATATGTTTTAGGTTTTCTTATATTAATTCGTTTAATATAAGATCTACATGAAAATAAACAAGATCTTGTATAAGTTTTCCCTACAGTGCCACGTGGCACTTTCTGGGCATTTGTTATTCAAATTTTGTTGCTTAGTTAATTGATTGTTTTCGGTCACGTGTTGGCTTTGAAAAAAGGATTGTACCCTTTGAAAAAAAAGATTGTGTTGACGCTGTTCTTCGGCAACAGATAATTATATGAATAAGGAGAGGGATTAGTGATAAATGATGAACCATAATAGATGAATGATCTCAAAGGAAGATTATAACTTGAATACTTTTTTAGGTGGTTCAAAGGTTAAAATCCTTCTAGTCCACCAGCCAATATTATTGATATCTCTCTGATATTCCTTACAGGGTATTTCTTCACAAATTAGAAGCCAACCCTTTGCAACACCCAGGGTCTCCAGATTTATAGGGAGAGGACACCTGGGTGTTGGCTAAGGGGGTCATGCCGTGACCTTCTTACCCATCATGTCACTATTGTGACATTCATGATTAATTCCTAAAACCTGACAATGAAGTGTGGTCTAATCAATAGGTAAGGGGGATAATGGGCTGCATGACCCAAACCAGTCGTGGGGTGCCTGAACACACATGTTTAAGCTACGTGTCCGAGATTTCAGGAATGGAGTAGACACGTGATGTCTGATATGCGCATGTTTACATTGCGTGGTTGACTTTATAAAGAGTCAGACATGTCAGCTCCAGCTTGTACCCCGGGCTCGATGTAGTCTCAGCTCGTGGTGTCCACACTGCTGACCCGGTCCCTGAGTATTCTTACTAAACCATTGGCTACCTCGAGCTAAAGAGGTAGAGATTTGTAACAGCAGCTCCAGGTAGGATTTTCCACATGGCTGATAGGATTATGCCCATTTCCAGCTTGCTAATAACCCATGGATATTTAGGGCGTACATTTGCCCCCAAGCCCCTGCTCGTGGCATATGACGTCATCTATGGACACAGTGGGGGATTTTAGGTTTCCTTGTGGACTCTTCATATCCCGCCCATTACGCTGGTGTCGGATACGTGGAGCATCGTGGTTGGTGACGGTCCGTCTTTCGAGAACTGCATTAAATGGCCTAGCCTATCTTCGGTCGTCATTTCGTCTTTCGAGTTGTGATCCTCGTATCCCACATCAAGACAATCGAATGACCCTCATTCTTTTGTCTTTTACGTATATATAAGGTTGGCCACCTTCCGCATGAGCCACCTTTTTATTTGAATTTTTTTCTCATCTTTTTTCTTCTCTCTTCTCAGTCTCAATACCCTTTCTTTCTTCTGGTCACTGTTCCAGACGTTCCTGAGTTTCAGACATGAGGGTTCTGTCGTGACTTCGGTTCCAAGGATCCCAACCCCGACGCTTTTTTCAGTCTTTACGCAGCAAAAAACTTCTGTAAGTCCTCTGTTTGTTGTATGCTTTAAATGTTTCCGTTTTTCTTTTCTTAGGTGAAAATCCTTCTTAGCCGCATGCAGTAGGTTGTTTTTCTTTGCTGGTATTTTGTGCGTAGGTTTTTATCCTAGGGGTATCGACTGTAGGATAGAGAATGCTTAGGAACATGACTCATAGGACAAAGTTCTGGGGTGATTTTTTGGGTAAAAATTTTTATGCCTGTTTGGAACAACAAGTTTCTAGGGTGCAAAAATCGGGTAGCTTAGGAGACACGCTTCACAGGCGGTTTTGCCTTTCGAAACTTTCCTTCCAAGGCAAACTTTATCCTGACCCTCCTGACACACGGATCCCGAGCAATCGGGGACCCATTGGGAGCATAGGCGCGCGTTCATAAAACCGCGTGGTCTCACTCGCCACGGGCTGAGATTACCTCAGCCCGTGTAAAGGAAACCATTCTTCGCGCTGGATTCTTTCTTATGCTTAGGTCGCCTTTTCTAAACTTTCTTCTTTGTTCGTTAGGCGACCAGATGGGACCCAAGAAGAGCGCATCCAAGAAGAGTGCTGGCAGCTCGTCCTCCCAGCACGCCAGTAAAGGGAAAGAGGTGGCAACAGACTCCCAAATTCCCCACTTTGGTCCCACCGTGGAGAAGGAGGTCGAGGTGGAACCTGACGCCTTCTTTGAGGCCGAGAGGATTGCCTCGAAGGTCACAACCCAGGGGAAAGTCAATAAAATTATGCTCTCTCACAACATCGAGATAGGGAAGGGCACCCTGGTCGCCCGTCCTTCCCTGGAGGGAGAGTGGAGCTGCGCACCGCTAGATGAGGAGTTCGCGGCCTGGAGCGACGAACACCTCAAGGCTGGGGCCTTTCTCCCCTTGGACCAGTACTTCGCGGACTTCTTAAATTTCGTGAAGCTGGCCCCCTTTCAGCTCCCCCCTAACTCCTACTGCTTGTTAGTGGGGTTGAAGTACTTGTTCCTGAAGCAGGAATGGGAGGTCCCCACGCCGGTGGACATCCTCTACTTCTTCTGCCTCAAAGCCAGCCTAGACCAACGGGGGCGAGGTGACGGGTTCTACTACCTGATCTGTTTTCCCAATTTGGCCGCGATCAGCGAGCTGCCCAGCCACCCCAATGACTTCAAGGATCAATTCTTCATGTCATTGGGGTTTCACAACTGCGAATATCATTACTTCAACCGTCCTCGTAAGTTCCTTTTAACTTTAGCTCGCTAGCTTGTCACTAATTAGTCTCTTTCTATTTGTTGCTGACTTGAAAACTATCGTGCAGCTATTTTCGCCAGGACGACTAAGTTGGTGACCCTTAGGGGTCAGTATGAAACCTTGGCGGGGCTCCCCCCAAGTGAAAAAGACTATTGCCAACTCGTGTCTAATGAGACGATGCTGGCGTGTAAGTTAATTTCCCCAGGCTAGACTCTGGCTTTGAGGAGGCCGTGGACCATCCCCGCTGCTCGTGAGATGGTGCACATCCCCGAGGAGGAGGCCGCGGATGAGGACGAGGACGAGGTCCCCCTTGTGCGCCGGAAGCGGGTCCTTGAGGTAGCCCAGGAGGTCAACGCGGAGCGGACCTAGTTCGGGGTAGTAGCCGGCCCTCTGGCCAAGGTAACCCTTACATATTTAGGAACTTAGATAGGGCCGCCGCAGACCTACGACTTGCTAGGTTTAACCCCAGCCAACTCGTTCACCGCCACCAAAACGACCCAGATCGCAACATCACTCTACTCCAGTGTGTTGACCATCTCGTGTTGCGTTATGACATGGGCCACCCTAGGGGTACTGTAGTAGTAGATAATACCCTGGCCTTTAGGTCGGCCTTTTTTTAGGAGTACGGGACCAATCTTAGGTCGTGGCCCTCCCTTCTAGAGGGTGTAGTACCTCCGGGTCTTAGGCAGTATGTAGAGGAGTCTAGTCTTGAGGCAGATCCGGACCCAGAGCCTCCTCTCACTCGTGAAGTCATTATCTTAGACTCCCCAGTAGAAGCTCCGGGGTCGGAGGTCTTGACAATAGATTCCTCCTCTAGCTCGGAGGGTAGGACCTTTTTCAATACATACTTTAGCTTTTTTGTTATCAAAGTATTTTTACATGCATACTAATGATTCGCTCTTTGTTTTAGATGGGAGATGTTGCAGCCCGGGGACAACGTTTTGCGGTCTATGTTCCAGGGGGGAAATCTCTCCTCCGGGTCGTCTCGACCCCTGGTGAAGAGGCTTCAGGTGACTAAGAAAACTCCTCCCCTCGGGACTAGCTCCAAGTCTCCTGCCAAGGGGAAAACCAGGGTCCTGCTGCCATAGGGAAGGTGCTTCCACCCCTTCCTGCAATGGAGAAGATGGCTCCACCTCCCCCGCGACCTCCTGTCCCTAATTGGGAACAGGAGGTACCAACCGGGACCTTGTCAGCCCCGACTCCCGACGTGCGCGTCAAGGGACTCCAACCGGGACCTACATGGTGGACCACTGCTACAACGCCACCTCAAGGGACTTGCGGGAGATTGAGACGAGGAGCCTCGAGCATGTGATGGAGTCTTCACTGGGGATGACCCTCACGGTAAGCTTGCTTTACCACTGGTTCTTTACGTTGTTTTTTTTTTCTCTAAGGCACTTGCCTTATTATCGTTTTGTCTTGCAGGCGGCTTTGGCTCTCCACCGAAGCATATCTCGATCCAGGGCCAGGATTGACAAGATCTGGGCCGAGCACTAGGCTTCCTAGGCCGCCCTTGCTTCCACTCAACAACAGGAGCAGGATGCCAAGGCCGCCCTGGCGACTGCCCGGGAGAGCGAGAGGGTTGCGCAGATCGCCTTGGTTGCTGCGTAGGCTAAGCTGGAGGCATCTCAAGCCAAGCTGTTAGAGGCCGAGGCTGCCAAGGTCACCCAGGACGCTGCGAAGGTCGAACTCAAGGAGGCCAAGGCTGCCCTTGTAGCGGAGAGGGCAGCTTCCAGCTCCTCCATGGAGTCCATGTTGTACCATTGTTGGGCCTTCAACCAGGATGGTGACTTTTCCTTCCTGGGGTTGGATGTGTGGGAATCCTTCTTGGATAAGTTTAAAGCTCGCCTTCAACAAGAGATGCCTTCCGAGACAGGGGAGACCTCCACTGCCAGCGAGCAGGATGGTGAGGGGATGACTTCATCAGAGCGGCCTGGCGGGGCTTAGGATTTTTCTCCTTTCCTTTTATTTACTTTTTCTTTTTTTGTAATTTTTCATTACGATGTTTTTATCCTCAAAACAATTGGTATCTCCGGATTTATTTCAATCTATTTACATATTTTTGTCTCGACCTTACCATTACTCCTCTTCAATGCATTTGGTGAGAACTTAGTTTCTGTTGGTGTTGTGATTGACATCTTATGCTTTTTAGAAAAAAAAAACATATGTTAATCAATCTGAACCAACTTCTAAGACTTAGGACCTGGTTATATCCAGGATATTAATTTGAAAATTTAATTCGCGTCAATCCTTTATCGATATCTCGTGCTTTTTAAGAAAAACATCGATCAATCAATTTGAACTAACTTCTAAGTTTTAGGACCTAGTTATATCCAGGATATTAATTTGAAAACTTAGTTCGCGTCAATTCTTTATCGATATCTCGTGCTTTTTAAGAAAAACATCGATCAATCAATTTGAACTAACTTCTAAGTTTTAGGACCTAGTTATATCCAGGATATTAATTTGAAAACTTAGTTCGCGTCAATTCTTTATCGATATCTCATGCTTTTTAAGAAAAACATCGATCAATCAATTTCAACTAACTTCTAAGTTTTAGGACCCAGTTATATCCAGGATATATGCCCCCCAAGTAATTAGGAAAGGGTCTTTCATGGTTACTTGAGTTTACACCCACAAACATATACAATAATGTAAAAGATAACTGTTACTTTTTAATAAACAAAAGATGGCTTTCCCAATTGAGCCTTACAATGATATTATTGATAATATTTCTTCAAGTGTATAGCGTTCCAAGTTCGTGGGACTGCTTCTCCATTAAGTCGAGCTAGCTTGTAGGTTCCTCCTTTCATGACCTCGGTTATTTGATAGGGCCCTTCCTAATTGGGTCCCAACACTCCGTCCTTGGGATCCTTATTGGTTAGGAAGACTCTCCTGAGCACCAGGTCGCCAACGCTAAAGACGTGTTTCTTGACCTTTGAGTTGAAATAACGAGTGACCTTTGATTGATAATGCGCGAGCTGCAGCTGTGAATCCTCTCATTTTTCGTCAATTAGGTCGAGGGACGCGCAGAGCAATTCGTCATTCCGGTCTTGGTCAAATGCCTGGACTCTACGCGAGGCTACCTTTACTTCGACAGGAAGGACTTCCTCACTTCCGAAAGCTAGGGAGAAAGGAGTATGACCCGTCGAAGTTCGATGTGAGGTCCGGTATGCCCACAGTACCTGGGGGAGCTGTTCGGGCCAGACTCCCTTGGCTTCATCTAGTCTTTTCTTAAGGCTTGCCTTTAGCGTCTTATTGACAGCCTCGACCTGCCCATTGGCCTGGGGATAGGCCACAAAGGAGAAGCTTTTAACAATGCCATGCCTCTCGCAGAATTCGGTGAAAAGGTCGCTATCGAACTGCGTTCCATTATCCGACACGATTTTCTTTGGCAGCCCGAATCGGCAGATAATACTCTTGACCACGAAGTCGAGGACTCTCTTTGAAGTGATCGTCACCAGGGGCTCTGCTTCTGCCCACTTGGTGAAGTAGTCGATAGCCACCACCGTGTAGCGAACTCCTCCCTTTCCAGTAGGGAGGGCACCAACCAGGTCAATACCCCAGACTGTGAACGACCATGGGGATGTGATCATCTTCAGCTCAACCGGGGGAGCCCGGGCAACTGTAGCGAATCGCTGGCACTTGTCACACTTCTTGACGTAGGAGATCGAGTCATTTGACAAAGTGGGCCAATAATACCCTTGCCTTAGTATCTTCAGGGCTAGGCTTTGCCCCCCAGTGTGATCTCCGCAGAAACCGTCGTGCACCTCCTGCAAAATGGTCTTCACCTCGCTTGGCAGAACACTCCATAGGAGAGGTAAAGAGTGTCCACGCCGGTATAATATCCCATCTATCACTGTATACCTTGGTGCCTGGTAAAGTACCCGCCTTGCGTCATTTCGCTCCTCGGGCAACTTTCCAGCTGTGAAATACTCGAGGATGGGGGTCACCCAGGTCGGTCTGGCGTCGATCATCTCGACCTCCGCCCCGACTTCCTCTATGCTTGGTCTTTCCAAGAACTCTACCGGCACCAGCCCCAAAGTCTCCGTCTCCCCAGAGGTAGCGAGCTTTGCCAGGGCGTCCGAGTTGGCATTCTGCTCCCAAGGTATCTGCTCGATTGAGCCGCGCTCAAATGCGGATAGTTCTTTCTTTAACTTGGCCAGGTAAGCAGCCATCTTGGTTCCTCGTGCTTGGTATTCCCCTAACACTTGGTTTACCACGAGCTGGGAATAGCTGTAACACTGGACAGAGCTGGCCTTCAGCTCCTAGGCCACCCTTAGCCCAGCCAGTAAAGCTTCGTATTCAGCCTCGTTGTTGGACGCTTTGAATCTGAATCGTAACGTCGAGTGGAATCGATGTCCTTCCGGGGATATCAATATGATTCCAGCCCCGGAGCCATTCTCATTAGACGATCCATCTACGAAGACCTTCCATGAGGCCTGGGCTAAGGAGGCCTGGGCTGACTCTTCTACAGGATCTTCTCGGAATCATGTGCACTCTGCCACAAAATCAACCAGGGCCTGACTTTTTATTGCAGTTCGTGGTATGTACAATATCTCAAATTGGCTGAGTTCGATAGCCCACTTCAACAGACATCCCGATGCTTTAGGTTTCTGCAAAACCTGCCTTAAAGGCTGATCGGTTATGCCATGTATTGAGTGGGATTGGAAATACGACTTGAGCTTTCGGGAGGCCGTAATGAGGCAGAAAGCCATTTTATCCATCAACGGATACCAGGATTCAGCTCCGAGAAGCCTCTTACTGATGTAATAGACTGGCTTTTGAGATTGGTATTCTTCTCGGACTAATACAGCGCTAGCTGCATCTTCCATGACAGGTTGGTAAAGGAAAATAGGCTCTCCTGCCGTCGGTTTGGATAATACGGGCGGCTCGGCTAAATGTGTTTTCAGGTCGAGGAAGGCACGTTCGCATTCCTCAGTCCACTAGAATTTTTTATTTCCCTGAAGAAGGTTGTAGAATGGCAGACACTTGTTGGTAGATTTAGAAATAAACCGATTAAGGGCCACCACCCTTCCTGTCAAACTTTGAACGTCCTTTCACAACCGAGGTGAGGGCATCTCAAGTAGCGACCTGATCTTATCGGGGTTCGCTTCTATTCCCTTGCTATTGACAATGAAACCCAGGAATTTTCCTGACGCGACCCCGAAAGTACATTTTTGGGGGTTTAGCCTCATGCCGTATTCTCTCAATATCTTAAAGCATTCCTCCAGATTGGAGACATGGTTATCGGCAGTTTTCGACTTAACCAGCATGTCGTCAACATACACTTCCATGTTCTTCCCGATCTGGTTGGTAAACATCCTATTTACCAACCTCTGGTATGTAGCTCCGGCGTTCTTCAGCCCGAAGGGCATGACTTTGTAACAATAAACGTTAGTTAGGGTCATGAAGCTAGTGTGTTCCTAGTCTGCTGGATTCATGGCGATCTGATTATAGCCCGAGTATGCATCCATAAAAGACATGAGCTCGTGCCCCGCCGTGGCGTCTACCAATTGGTCGATCCTTGGCAAGGGGAAGCAATCTTTGGGGCAGGCTTTGTTCAGATCGGAGAAGTCAATGCAGGTCCACCATTTTCCTTTGGGCTTCGGGACCAACACAGGATTGGCGACCCAGACCGGGAACTTTGCTTCGCTGATAAAGCCGCACTTTAAGAGCCGGGCTACTTCCTCTTCTAGGGCCTCAACTCGGGTCGTTCCTAGGCGCCTTTATTTCTGGGATTTTGCAGGCACACTTTTATCCAAGTGGAGGGTGTGCATGATGATGCTCGGACTGATCCCTACCATATCTCCATGAGAAGAAGCGAACACATCTAGATTCTCCTGTAGAAACTTAATCAGCTCCGCCTTCCTTTCGCTACATAGATTTTTCCCGAGCCTTACCACCTTCAAGGGGTCTTGTGGGTCAATGTTTACCTCCTCGAGCTCTTCGATGGCCTGGAGCTCGGATCTATCTTCGCCTACTCTAGGGTCAATATCATTATTTAAGATGATATTCTCCCCTTTGGCACTCTGAGGTTTTTCAATCTCAGGACTAGGCACAAATTCCTGAGATTCCTCATTCCTGCCCTGGATGGTCATCGTCAGCTGCCTGGGTTTTGATTTTCCCTTCATAGAAATGCTATAGCATTCCCTAGCAGCGAGCTGATCACCTCGAACTGTGCATATCCCCGAGGAAGAGGGGAATTTTAGCGCGAGGTGGTGTATGGAGGTTATTGCTTCGAACACTATCAAAGTAGGTCGGCCCAAAATAGCATTGTACGCGGTGGGACAATCGATGATCACAAACTCGAGGAGTTTTGAGACTGTCCGGGGTCCCTCTCCCAAGGTGATCACCAGCTCGATTGTTCCTATTGCTGCCGACCCTTCTCCAGAGAATCCGTATAGCATCATGGAGGTGGCTTTCAACTCAGTGATAGATAAACCCATCTTTTCCAGCATAGACCGAAACAGCAGGTTCACCGAGCTCCCATTATCGACCAGTATTCTCCTAACTCTCCGGTTAGCGAGCTGAGCGGCTACGACCAGAGGGTCGTTATGAGGGAACTGGACGTGACTGGCATCTTCCTCGGTGAATATGATTGGTTGCCTCTCCAATCGTTGCTGCTTGGGTAGATGCTGCTCAAGGATGAACTCCACTCCATTATGAGCCTTAAGTTTGTTGGCATATCTCTTCTGGGCACCTCTGCTCGTGCCAGCCAAATGGGGGCCTCCTGAGATCGTGGAGATCTCTCCTCCGATCACAGGAGGAGGGATGTCCTGATCTATCTGAGACCCGGGCTGACTTATCGGAACTTCCGGAGCTGGTTGGCCGGCGGGAACCCTATTCCGCGCATACTGAGCCAAGGGTCCGGCTCTGATGAGAGTCTCGATCTCATCTTTCAGGTGCCTACAATCATTAGTGTTGTGGCCAATGTCGTTGTGGAACTGACAAAACTTGGAGGGGTCTCGCTTACCCTTCTGGTGCTTCAACGGTTCCGGCTTCTTCCAGGGGAGGCGAGCAGAGTTTGCTAGGAAAATGTTCTCCCTAGTGTGTGTGAGCTCGGTATAAGTCGCGTAGACTGGCTTAAACTTTTCCACGGACTTGTTCTTCTTTGGGTTGTGCTAGCTGCCCTCGCTGCTCCTTTTTCTCTTGCCTCCACCAAACTGGTTATTCTGTGTAATGGTTTGTGTCGCTGTCACGACATCCGTTCCCACTCTAGTGGGTTGTTCAAGGACCTGGCTGGTTCCCGTCGCCGATGCTTGCGCCTCCTCCAGGTTTATCCATCCCTGGGCCCTATCTAAGAATTCGTTCACGGTGCTGACACCTTTCCTCTGTATCTCTTCCAAGAGTCCGCCTCCGACGAGGATCCCAGCCTTAAGGCCATGAGCTTGGAGCTGTCATATGCGTCTCTGGCTTGAGCAGCGACGTTTGCGAATCTGCTCAGGTAAGCTTTCAAAGGTTCGTTGGGCTGTTGTCTTACATTCGCCAGGGTGTCGGCTTTGACGCGGGCAGCTTGAGAAGCTCGGAATGCCCTCTTGAAGTCGGCAGAAAAGGCTTTCCACGAGCTGATGGATTGCTTTTTACTCTACTTGAACCATTGCCTTACCGGCCCAGTCAAGGTGGAAGGAAATATTAAACATCTCAGCTTGGGACCGATGTTGTGGGCCATCATCAGGGTGTTGAACATACCCAGATGATCTGACGGGTCCCCATCCCCATTGAACTTGGACAAGTGAGGCATATGGAAACCAGGTGGATACGTTGTAGCTGCTATGCTGGGGGCGAAGAGCTTGAGTTCATCCCCTGAGTCATACTCATCTTTTTCTTTTTCCGACAAGAGCTTCCTCATCAGCTCCTCCATCTGAGCCAGTCTCTCCAGGGTTTGGTCCTTACTTCCTTGGTTATTCTGGGGCTGTTCAACAGCTCCAGTTCCATTGTACGTGTTAGGCGGGTTATAGTCCCTCCTATCTTTAGATAGGTTATGTGGGACATTCCCGCTGTCACGTACTTCAGATAGGCCTTCCCCTTGGCGAGCACGACTGCCATTCCCAATTGGGTCTCCTCTATGAGAGTTTAGACGATCTCGGAGGTCGCCCCTCGAGGTGGGCCAAGGGCTTTGAGCCGAGCTCAAACGATGGCGCTGGTCTCCGCTGGACATGTCACTTCGACGACTCCTGGTCCAGTAACTTCCATTTGAAAAGCTCGGAGCCCGCCACTGAGGGTGAGGATCTGGGACTTCCCTGGGTACCCGACTACGATGGGAGGGTCCGACGGAAGGAGGATTTCTCCTGCTGCTCCCATGAGCCGGAATGTCTCGGACTGGACGGGGAGGAGATGGGTATCTTATTGGTGAAGGAGGATGCCTGACTGGGGATGCGATCCTAGTCCCGTCAGGGCGGATTAAGCTAGGTCGCGGTCGCTCCGCTCTACCATCCTCCCGTCCTGTGCTCGATGGTCTAAGCGGGGCACAGGACGACTGGCCGAGGCGGGCTGTCGTCGCGAGCCCTCCCTGGATCTCCTTCGTGAGCTTCCTCGAGCCCTCCTGGGTGCACTCGAGGGCGGAAGTGATCTAGGAGTTGAGGTCCGGACCGATCGGCTGAATTGCTGATCGGCCTTAGGAAGTTCCTCAAATGAGATTTCTTGGTGATGCAACATAGGAGTAGAATTTGATGTTGAAGGTCTAACCGACCAACTGGGCCTGGACCGGTTCCCCCGGCGAGACTTATGAGTCTCACCATGCCTCTTTTCGACGTTAGCGTCTGTAGTAAGAGGGGGTAGTCGGGCCAAAACCTCTTGAATCTGCTGGTTTGCTTTCGCCAGCTGACTCCTCAACTGTGCATTTTCCACTTTTACCGCCGTGTAGAAATCTGGGTTCGGATTGGGCGGCCGGGGAGCTGAACTTCCAGTGTCGTCTTGGCCCATTGGCTGCTTGCCCGATCGCTGCTGAACCTCAGGGTTCTGCTCATTGGATATGGCGGCATGGTGGGCCTCCTGCCCATCACGTTGATCTGCCTCGTTACCATGCCTTGAGCGAGTAACTACCATGGTTGGGCTTTTGCGATAGTACCAATCTAAAAGCTCTCAATGAAAGCACCAAAATGTTGACGCGGGTCTTCGGCAACAGATAATTATATGAATAAGGAGAGGAATTAGTGCTAAATGATGAACCGTAATAGATGAATGATCTCAAAGGATGATTATAACTCGAATACTTTTTTAGGTGGTTTAAAGGTTAAAATCCTTCTATTCCACCAGCCAATATTATTGATATCTCTCTGATATTCCTTACAGGGTATTTCTTTACAAATTAGAAGCCAACCCTTTGCAACACCCAGGGTCTCCATATTTATAGGGAGAGGACACCTGGGTGTTGGCCAAGGGGGTCATGCCGTGACCTTCTTACCCATCACGTCACTATTGTGACATTCATGATTAATTCCTAAAACCTGACAATGAAGTGTGGTCTAATCAATAGGTAAGGGGGATAATGGGCCGCATGGCCCAAACCAGTCGTGGGGTGCCTGAACACGCACGTTTAAGCTACATGTCCGAGATTTCAAGAATGGAGTAGACACGTGATTTCTGATATGTGCACGTTTACACTGCATGGTTGACTTTATAAAGGGTCGGACGTGTCAGCTCCAGCTTGTACCCCGGGCTCGATGTAGTCTCAGCTCATGGTGTCCACGCTGCTGATCCGATCCCTGAGTATTCTTACTAAACCATTGGCTACCTCGAGCTAAAGAGGTAGAGATTTGTAACAGCAGCTCCGGGTAGGAGCTTCCATGTGGCTGATAGGATTATGCCCATTTCTAGCTCGCTAATAACCCGTTGATATTTAGGGCGTACAGATTGTATTATCACATTAACCAATAACCTTCATATCAGTTGACCTTAGTCTCATTGATTTTTTTCTTCATCCTTTTCATCTGATTCTCATCAATAATCATAGCAATACCAAATACAAACCTAGAAAGATCAAGTAAAATACCTCAATAATCAAATATAAACCCATAAAATCTCAAGAAAAAAAATACAATGAATCAAAATATAGCTCTCTGGGAAGTCTTCTTAGACTTTGATGTCATCCTCCACCATTTCTCAACTCACAAACTAGTGATAAAGAAAGAGGGAGATCGAGAAAAGATATTGATTTGTCGGAACCCACTACCAAAGTCCCAAACCTATTAACCAAGATCCACGAACTTGTCGCACATCCACGAACCCAACACCGTCTTGAGTTGTTCGATGCCTTATCTTCTTCTAGCACAACAGTCATCCCCGACCCCGACACCAGTTCGTCGAGCAGCTCCACTGCCTAGCACCTCCGTCCGTATAGATACCATTGTTGACCGTCAGAGATAGCGATGTTGCTCTTTATTTCAGGACCTTAGTTTTGCCCACAACTAGGAATGAAGATCCGAGTTCACCGAACTGTCAACGTCACCCCAAAGTTCAATCGAACAGACCACTAACAAAGACTACTTAAGATCGATTGCAAAGAGGGCGAATAGTCTTTCATTTGGATTTGCCTTTTCTTTTATTTGTTGGGAAATTACCAGTTGTACGGTTTTTTCTCACTTCTTTTTCACTTTTACGTCTTTTTTTTTTCTTTTTTCATTTTTATAAATGTATTCTTTCAAATATATGGTGTGCATATTTTTAATATTTCCTTTATATGTTTTCTTCCCTCTCCCATGTTGATTGCCTCCACAGTATATCTGTGCCAATCAGTCCTTCAATAATGATCTCTCCCCATAGTTGCAAGCCTCTTCCAGAGTATCCACACTCACTAAGCGCCCAAACTGCAAACGTGCAACACCACAACCATCACTTTTGTCATCACCGGAAACCACAACAAGGCCGACCCTGCCAAAGATGTTGTTGCCTCTACCACCGTCAACGTGTCATGACAACTTTCGTCGTCGCCTAAAACCATAACAAGCTTAGTCCCACTAAAGTTGTTGCTGCCTCCACCGGTAGCGATGTCGCATTGTCGTCTAAAGTGACGATTTCCCCCTGTGATGTAGCCATATTTTCATCCTCACTGCGTAATGAACCACATCATGGAAGGAAAAAAAAAGATACCCACAACCTGATTATTTATTAGATTTTATACATTATGATCAGACTACCTTAATACACTCATATACACTATATATTTGTGTTATTATTACTTAGATTAATTTAAGAATCTTCATTATAAATGGGTGTCATAGGACAATTCTAAAATATGTCCATTATTGTCAAATATTATAGAGATAAATATATATCTACCTAGCTATTTCCAAGGATTCTGTCAATTATTTTTGTTTTTGACTGAACCTTCGTATTGGGATGTGGATTAGTGTTGTTTTAATATAAATTGCCTTTGTAAGTAATAATAAGGAAGTAAGATAAAAATATACATATCTGGTATATTTTAAAGTTGTATGAGTTTGTACTTGAAGTTGCAGTGAGTTGCAAATGAGTTTTTAAGTTGTCATGGTTGCATTGAGATTGAATTGGGGTTTTTTTTAAGACTTTCATGTGCTTGCATTTGAGGTTGCAGTGGGTTTCACAAGGATGAAATTAACATATGAGCTTTTAAGTTTTCATGAGGTTTCATTGAGTTTTTTAAAGTTGTTTTATTGCATGGACTTGCATTTGAGGTTTCAGTGGACTTCATAAGTTGTATAAGGATGAAATTTGAAAATAAGATTTTTAAAGTTGTTTTAGGTTGCATGGAGTCACATTAAGCTTGCATTTAAGTTGTATGACTTGTAACTCATTGGGTTGCATGAAGTTGCATTGAGCTTGCATTTGAGGTTGTATAAGAATAAAATTAGTATATGAGTTTTTTAAAGTTGCATGAACTTGCATTTGAGGTTGCATTGAGTTTGAATTTGAGGTTGCATTGAGTTTACATTTGAGGTTGTAGTGGGTTGCATGAGTTGCATAAATACAAAATTAGTTTATGAGTTTTTAAGTTGTCGTGGGTTGCATTGAGTTTTTTAAAATTGTTTTAGGTTGCATTGAGTTGCATGAGCTTATATGAGAGTTGCAGACTTGTTTTTGAGGTTGTATTGGGATGCATTGATTTCCATTTTAAGTTGTAGTAGGTGACATTTGAGGTTCACCAATAAAATCAAAAGTTGGACTCTTGAAACAATCAATATTATTATTTGTTTTAAGACAATGATAGCTATAAAAAATCAAGTAATTAGCCATACACATTTTTTTCTTTTATTTTTTTTTAAGAAAAAGAAAATGCTAGCGGACATAGATAATAAATAAAAGAGAGATAAAAATCTAATTTGTGGAGAAGAAAAACTCTTAAAATGATTTCTTTTTGTATTAATTGGATTTAGGTTAAGTATGCATCCAAAATGTGTTCACCACAATCAATATATAAATATTGTGCTTATTAACATATGCAACACATACAAAGAAAAGACAATAAAATAATTATAAATATGGGTCCCGTAGTGGAGACTGTATATTTGCAAAATAAGACTGAAACGTTATATAAAAATGAAACAAATTTTTACACCGTATAAATGAACGAAAAGATTTATATATATATGTATTAATAAAAAAATCCCTTATTCAAAGAACAAAACAAATGAGAGTCATAGACTCAAACCCAAACAGGACAACCTGTCAGAAACAAACCAATACCAAACAACAACTAATTACAAAGAAGGGACCGAATATACATTTGATCTGTAACAGAAATCTGCCTATTAGTCACTATGTATATCCTATATTTAGTTAAGTATTTAACTTCCTGAACTATTTTCTCTACAGTCAAAGAATAACCATCATGAAGCCAACCATTTCTATTCCTCCAAATGATGTATATAACAGCAGCACACACCAAAGTAACTATAGCAGCAGGTATACCAGTTTTGACTTTAGCCAGCCAACGTTTAAAATCTGTAGGCCAAGCATCAAACCCCAACCAGCCAAAAATGCTTTTAACCACCAACTTAGAGAAATAACAGTCAAAGAAAAGATGACAATGACTTTCAGGAGAGCTGTCACAAACCGGACAGACCAAGGAGTTCATTTGGATATGCAGCCTGTTGAGATTGTCCCTAGTTAGCAGCTGCGAATTAACCACTTGCCAAAGCATGAATCTGTGTTTAGGAAGAATTATTTTGCTCCAGACAGTCCTTTAATAATCCACCCTTTGCTGGTTTAGGATGCTATTATATAATCTAGCTGACTTGAACTTCCTGTGCGCACCAGCAGAAATGATTGCAGCATGAGAGAACCGATCTCTCAGATTGCAAAGCTTCCTCCAGTACCAGCTGCAATCAGCCTTCAGATTATAGGTCCAGATACTAACACCTTTTAGGTAAATGGAATTGATCCATTTGACCCATAACAAATCAAGTTTAGCTGATAAATCCCAGACATACTTAGCTAAAATAGCACGATTCCAAACTGAACCATCTCTGAAACCCAAACCTCCATAAGCTTTGGGGAGGCAAACCTTCTGCCAAGAAGGAATGTGAAGCTTACTTCTCTGCCTAGAAATGCCCCACAGAAAGCCTCTGCAAAGTTTATCAATTTCCTTAATTATGCTTTGAGGTAAGACAAAAACTGTCATCCAATAGTTTTGAAGCCCCAACAAGACCGAATGTATCAGTTGAATACGACCAGCAAATGAAAGGTGTCTGCTCGCCCAAGTCTGAATTTTTAAACGAAATTTCTGAAGGATAACCTCACAATCTTCATGCCTCCACTTGGTAGGCCTCAAGGGAACCCCAAGGTACTTAAGAGGAAAAGTACCTTCAGCCAACTGAACTTCCTGGGCAATCCGAGATTTGTCAAGGTTAGAAACTCCACCAAAAAAAATATGAGATTTATGAGAGTTGATTGAAAGCCCTGTAGTGGCAGTAAACTCATCTAGAACCTCCTTTATACATTTCACAGCTGAGATAGACCCCTTACAAAAAAGAAGCAAATCATCCGCAAAGAACAGATTAATTAGCTTGAGACTTTTGCACATAGGGTGATATCTAAAGGGAGAATTAATCGCAGCAAGCTGAAGACTTCTAGTTAAATATTCCATAATGAGAACAAACAGAAGAGGTGACATGGGATCACCTTGTCTCAGCCCTTTTTTACCTTTAAATTTACCTTGCACCCTGCCATTCATCAACAGAAAATAAGCTGTATTCCGAATGCAAACCATAACCCATCCTATGAATTTATGAGGAAAATGTAGAGCTTTTAACAAGTCCTCAAGAAAATCCCAATCAACAGTGTCATAGGCCTTACTTAAATCAATCTTGATGGCACATCTCGAAGAAGTGGAAATCCTCCCATAATTTTTGATAAGATCTTGAAAAATCATAATATTATGGGCTATAGATCGACCCTTAACAAACGCTCCCTGATTAGGCTGAACAAGATCAGGGAGAACTAAGGCCAGTCTCTTACAGATCAGCTTAGCCATACATTTGTACAAAGTAGAGCAACAAGCTATAGGTCTATAGTCAACTGCCCGGGAAGGGTTAGCAACCTTAGGGATAAGAGACAAAGTAGTTTCATGAAGATCTGATGGGAAATAACCTGACTCAAAACATTGAGATATTGCCGAACAAACCTCATCCCCAACATCTTGCCAACTAGCTTTAAAAAAGCCAGAGCCAAATCCATCAGGTCCTGGAGATTTGGTAGAGGGAATGATGAACATTGAGTCCCTGATCTCTTTCTTAGAAAAAGGTTTGAGAAGCTGCAATTGTTGCTCAGTAGAAAGTTTAGAGCCCATCTCAACTATCTGAATACTTATTTTACCAGTAGCCGAACTAGGACTACCTAAAAAACATCTGAAATGGCTCATAAAATGAGATACAACTTCTGAGAAATTATCCACAACTTTTCCTTCTTCTGAGATGAAAGAGACAATGCCATTTTTAGATTTACGCTTCTTTAAAAAAGCATAAAAGAATGAAGTGTTCATATCCCCCTGTCTCAACCATGTGATCTTACTCCTCTGCATCAAAAAGCTGTGATAACATTTCTCCTGAACCGAAAAGCTAGCAGTAGCTTTTCTCTCCTCTTCCTGATAGCTGTAAACTTGTGGGTGAGTTTGAGCCTGCATTTGAGCTTCTTGATAAGCCTCTTTAGCCTTGTAGTAGGCAGCCTTCAGATCACCAACTTTATCCCTATTAAAACCTTTCAGACAATGTTTAAGTCTCAGCAACTTGAAAAATATAGCTTTAATTCCTGTAGCTCTAAGAGTAGACCTCCAACTATCTTTAACCAAGTCTCAGAACTCCTAATGATCTATCCAGTAATTATAGAACCTAAAAAGTTTTAACCCCATCTTAAATAAAGGCTGCAATTTCACAGTACAGGAACAATGGTCTGATATTGGCTCCCAGCTGAACTGTGTAATAGACTGAGGAAACATATCAATCCATTTTTCATTTGTAAGAGCATGATCAATTTTCGAATAAATTCGAGCTGCACCTTGTTGATTATTGGTCCAGGTAAAGAACGAGCCTATTCTTCTTAGAGGTTCAACATGAGCTTCAACAAGCCATTGAACAGAATCTGCCAGTTCTAGCTTAGAAACAGGCTTACCACCTGATCTATCTTGACCTGAAAAAGGGGCATTAAAGTCCCCTAAAATTAGCCAAGCTTTGTCCATAAGAACTGGACTTTGTAATCCTTCCCAGAGAACTCTCCTCCCTTCTATCGTGTTAACACCATAAACAAAAGTGACACCAAAAACTTGCTGCAAACCAACCAACTTCACCATACAATGAACAGATTGACTAGATTCCTCAATGACAGTAACCTTAGCAAAAATCTTTCTCCAGATAATCAACATACGACCCTCAATGACTGAGCTGGTATAGAAATCCCAGGTCGGAAAGTGATGTTCCATAAAACTCCTTATTTTGTTTCCCTTCAATTTAGTTTCTAAAAGTCCACCTACTCCAACTTTATTTCTGTTATAAAGATCACTAATAGGGCTATGCTTATTTGAACTATTAAGCCCTCTTACATTCCAACATAAGATGTTGCAATTATCCATTTGAGGAAACAGAAATAACATTACCGTCTTTATCACAGACCATCTGCTCTTGTAGCACTCCAAACTTATTAGACTTCCTGTTCTTTTGACCAGACTTATTAGCATCTAAACCTGAACCCTTTCTTTCCTTGGCTGGAGCAGCAACTCTTTTCGGGGTACTCCAATGTTGGCTCGCCTGAGTACCTTGATCACTGGCAGCTGGTATCTCACTTGAAGGCTAAGAGGATTCAACTAGATTATCCTGAACCTTACCATCATCAACTTTAGACTGAGTTGTAGGTTTCACCTTCACTTCTTCCTGTGTTCCCTCAGAGCTCAAACCATGTGTCTCCAATTTAGTCGTAGACTCCTTCATTACCCATCAAGTACTTTGGCCCTTTCTACACTCTGTCATTGAGTGACCATAACCCATACATGCTTTACACTTAATTGGTAACCATTCATACTCAACCTCCTGCTCCAGAACTTGGCCAAGCTCATTGATATACTGTATATTCTTAGGAGGGTTCTCAGTAACTTCCATTTCTACCAATACTCTCGCATACTGAATACGAGATCGTTCCCTTGTGAATTTATCCACCATAATTGGTTTACCAATTGTACTCACTAGGGCACTGAGACATTTACTACCCCAATACTAAAGTCCCAAATCAGGTAGATGAATCCAAAGAGGTACAGATCACACAAGACGCATAGCGTTCAGATCGGTCGTCCAAGGTCGAACAATAACAGGCTTCCTATCAAAGTGGAGAATGCCATTTTCTAACACGTGATCCCTGGTTGCTTCATCATTGACCATCATCAGGCTCATAGTCATTCTTGAAATCTGGGCTATCCCTAGGTGACCCCAAACCCTCTTTATGAACCCTTCAAAAACAACCATTAGTGGATTAGCACCTAGCACCATGCAGATGACTGTCGAGCTCCAGTTTGTAGATTGTATTTTAACCTCCTCAGCATCCATTCTTGCAAATTTCCGTCCCTCCTTGAATAATGGCTCAGTGAATTCAAGCTGCTGGTCCGAAAAAGACAACTTACTAGCCGTGAAGTTCTGCCACTGTCTCTGAGCTGTAGCTTGATAATCTTCATCTTCTACTCTATCGGCCCACGATTCCGTCGGATGAACCGCATCAATATCTATTCCTCCCGAACCAGAGATCTCTTCAAATTGGTGAGGCAAAACTGCATCACACGTCTCAACTTCTGCATCTGCTCTAGAAAATTGGTCCTCAGGCATCCGATCATTGTCCAATTCATGAATTGGAGTTTTCTCTTCCAAACTCTGCTGGTCACCTTGCTCTCCTGCCCGTCGATCAAGCTTACGTACTGGCTTCTTCCTCTTCGCCATGGGAGAGAAACAAACCAAAACTCAGCACTGGGTTATTCAATTTCCCTTATTTATTTTACCTTTTAATTGAATTGTATAGTTGTGTGAGTCTCCAATCTCTACATGCTAAAATAATTAAAATGATCACGTGTCTGAATACAATAAAAATGCTAATACGATAGTGGCATGAATACAATAAGAAGAGTGCTAAAGGTACTCTAATCTACTCTCTTTTGCACTTTCTTTTTAGTTTGATGATATGTGTCATTTTTTAAATTATGTCTATTTTTACAAAATAATTAGTCTTTATTACAATTATGTTAATGTAATTTTTTTTAAAAAATCTACATGTGAGTAAAAATTAAAAAGAAAAAAAATAGTTATGTTTTTATTTTTTTAACTTCCTTATAATTATGCAACCATTAGAACACTTATTTTATGGAGGAACGTAACCATTAAATTAAACTTTATTTTATTTACTACCCAAGTCCTGGGAGAAAAAAAATCATTTTCTATAACTCCTGGAGCTTAAACATAGTAAAAATTAATGACTTGCTTTCAAATTCATTTATTTATTGGTATTTAGTTAGCAGGGAAAAAGTAGAATTGTACAGAAGAATTTCCCCGTAAATGAAATTCATTAAAAAGGAAGAGAGAGTAAAAGATGGTATATTGGAAAATTTCTAAAAAAAAAGTCACCACAGGCAACAGGTTAATTTTTTTGTTTTTTATTTTATTGTCACCTTCATCCTGTGACTGTTGACTGAAAAATAATCCTCGAAATGTGTGATATAGTCTCTTATAGATGTCATATTTAATCTTCCTTGAATTGGTAAAAGCCTAGGAAGGAATACCCTCGACCTCGACTTTTCTTCCTTCCCCATAATCAATCGAACTCATCTCACCACACACCGCCTCCGTCCTCCTTCCTCCCGCCGTTCGTCGCTATCACCGTTACTCTACTCCAAACTTGTACTTCTGCCCGTTGCTAATCAGGTTGGCTATACCTCTCTCTCTCTCTAGCTTTATTTTCATTTTCTGCAATTTCTTCCTTTTTTGTGTCTAAATTGGTTTTAGGGCACAGCATTCTTCCAAGCTTAGTTTCTCCCCCTCAAATCAATTCAGGATCATAAACATTCATAGAACTTTGGTTTTTTTTTTTCCTTTTCTTGGAGATGGAGTTTATTATTCCGTTTTTCTTGTATGGGGTCTTTCATACTTCACCGTTGATCTATCGTGTATTGCCTATAATAGGTTTCATTATTAAGCCTTTACTAGAATCCGTAGAAATTGTGGGATTCTTGCATGGTAGCTTATGAGATTTTAGATTTTCTATTTTTCTGAATTCCTTATTTTCTTTTTTTGTTTGATGTTATTTTCTGGGACTTTATGTGAAGAATTAAGGATTTTGATTATTTAGATTTGTGAAGTTTTGGAATTTCGTGGTCAACTTTTGAGATGAATTTACTCATTGAACATAGCTCCATACATATATTCGTGTGTTTTTATAGAATGCTTTGTATTTGTTGAAATGTCTCAAACCGACAAAGTAATGATCTTATACTACATCTGCAATGATCATACGTTACATGGCAGGAAAACTGACAAAGTAAGAAATATGGCGTACCTTCTAAATCTAGGGATATTTCTATTTTTCTGGTGGAAAGTAATTGAGTATATTCAACAATTTATAAGAGTTACTCCGCTTATTACTAATTAACTAAAGAAAACTCTAACAAAAAGTAGCCACCATTTTGAGGGAAGGGATGTTAAAGAAAATATCTCATATGGAATCTTGAAGGGGGAGGGATGTTAGAGAAAATATACTTCATATTTAACAACAATTTATAAGAGCATGAGTTACTCTACTCATTACTAATTGGTTTACTAATTGGTTTTGAGATGGATCCTCATACTTCTTACCATGCACCTACTTCTAGACCACTTTCTACATTCTAATACCTTTCAAGTGTTTGTTAACATGTTATATGAGAACATGGTTGTTTTTCCGTTTCCCATGCCAACTTGTTGTGTGTGCTTGTGTTCGTACACACTTTTTTTCCCTTGCCATGTTGCATTCTTAGCTAAAAAATGACGTGGAATGGAATGAAAGTTTCTTGTATTTGGATTTGTAACATTTCAGTTAATTGCACTCTGGCCATCTCTTTCATTGTATTTTTTTGGATAAGAATTGTAGCTTATAAGACTATGGACAATGAAGGGTTGTGTGTTATCTTATAATTTGTTTCAGAGTGATGTTACTTTTTGAAGCGGATGTGGCTCTACTGCGTGGAAAGTGCTAATGGCTCAACATAGTATATAGAATTTGATTGGATTCTTTGGAAAGATTTGAGATGTTCTTATGATAAGTTCTAAAGTAGTGTCCTTTTAAGTTTTTAAAAAGTTTGCATAGTTTACAAAATCAAAGGAACTTAATTTTTCTAGTACATAAACAATGATCAACCTGTATGGTTTTGTCATTTTTGTTCTTTTCGTAAACTCTAGTAAATTTTCTGCAACTTTTAGAGATATTTTGTTAAATAATTACATTGGATTATTACTATTAGTACCATAAATTTAATCAATTTTCACTTCTAAACTTTGACTTATGCCTATCATTCATTGCTCAAATTTTGCAGATATGATAATCTATTATTTGCCAATTCAGTAAAGTCAAACATTGATCAGAAGACATTCGAGCAACGGAAGTCTTTCTAGATTTGATAATAAGTAAGTGTTTTTTCGCAAATTAATTATATTTGTAGTTCAATTATGTATCGTTTAATCTACTTGTCAATTTGATAAATACTTCATTTGTTATATTTTATATTTTATTTTCAAAAAAATCACAACTTTTATAAATAATGTTGAAATAATACAAGCAGAGAACCACTAAAGCAGCAAAGAGGGATAGAAATGATTACATAATAATTACAAGAATTTTGACATTTCCTAATTAAATCAGATAAAGGAACTCCTTTAAACTCTTTTACATTAAATAGCCAAATAGCTACCCAATGTCTTATTTTGTCTCAAATCCTTTCTTCAATGATTCTCTTATATCTTATGAGCCATAAAGCCCGCCATGTCCCATAACCCATGACCTCCAAAGGAACTGCTAATGTCAGTTTTACTTACTAAATGCTTTTACAATTCTGCGCCATAACTTCAATGAAAACTTACAATGCAAATAAATGATCATATTTTTCTTTTCACACAAATTTAATATATTTTTTGTATTATACATTGTAATTCTAATAACTTTTAAAATAATATATTGATTTTTTTCATGGATATTAACTAAAATTAAGTTTTTTTAACTTTATTTTTTTTCATGTACCAAACACTCTGGATATTTTTTGAGTGATTAAGTCGTTCATTTGTTAAATTCAACATAATTCTGTCTACTATTCTCCTATACAATCAACCCAATTCTGCATGCAAAACAGATTCGTAGAGTATTTTCAGCATGGACACCAATAACTGGAGACCTATTCAAGGTGGGGAGCCCACAATTGACACTGCAGATTGGAGAACTCAATTGCAACACGATTCGAGACAACGCATTGTCAACAAGATGTAAGTGTCATTTGAAATTAGAGATGTCATGTGTAAATAGAAATTATTCAATTTTACTTTAACAATTTTGGGTTTAATTGGATTGTTGACATAAATTGAAAATCAAAGTAAAAATGTTGTTTTGGTTTTTGATTTTAAAAAATATTTAATCTTAAATTAAAAAAATTGATTGGCAATCTTTACTTTTGTTCTTGGTTTAGATTTATGTGTTTTCGTAAATACCTATATGTATAGGCATACATGTGTATAGAAACATGTATATCTTTTGTTTTGCAAATTTCTTTGTTAAAATAAAGGTATTAGAAATTTTTTTAATGTCTCTTTTGTTAATTTTTTTTTGCTAACAATTGAAATTAAAAGTTTCTATAAGCAAACTGTCAAAAGAAGTTCCAATTTTTTTTTTTTTTTTTTAAAAAAAAAAACAGAAAACAAGTAGAATCTTCTCAAGTCATGGTCTATCTTGCTTTGTGATGTTCACATCATGAGAATTTATCTTTAAAGTAAAAAAATAAATGAAAGGTTCATTTTCACTGACTTATATAATTTAATGTCTTTGCTGTAAGAATGGATACATTGAAGAAGCATCTCCCTTTCTCTGGTCAAGAGGGATTGCTTGAACTCAAGAAAATTGCTGAAAGGTTTGAAGAAAAGATTTATAGTGCTGCCACAAGTCAGGTACTTCCATATATCTGACCCTTTTCCTTTTTCTTCCTTAGTCATCTATATGTATTGCTTGCATTTAATGCTGACATTATGTGATCATGTTCATATGTTATATTTTGTGTACTTGCACATTCTGTGAAAGATTTTTGTGTTTATTGATTGTTCTCTCCTATCTGGAATTTTGTTTATGATGGCAGTCTGATTATTTACGGAAAATTTCACTGAAGATGCTGACAATGGAGACTAAGTCCCAGAACAACAATATACCCAACCCTTTGCCATCCAACCCCGCTAATAGCAGACCCACAGATCCAGGTAAACAATGCATTCTTAAGTGGCAACCAAAAAAAAGTGTTCTGATAAGCCTCCAGTTAAGTTAGTTTACACTAGGAGGCCACGTGACACATAAGCCCAGGACTACTCTATATTTTAGTTCAATGTATTAGTATTATTTCAATGTGTTTGTTTATTTTTATCTAGCTGTATTTTATATTGTAAGGGGGCTGAGTTGTATTAATTCTTTTTTAGATCCTAGTGGGCATTTTCTTTAGGCTGTTCAGTTTCTATAAGTAGGGGTGGAGATTCATTTGTAAGGGGAGGAGGAAATTAGAAGAGAATAGACTCTAGGAGAGAGCAGCCCTCTCAAAGGGTTGTGTTTGGAGATACTAGCATCTCAAAAGCTAGATTGTTTTGTAATTTTCATCATCAATAAAGAGGTTTTCTGTGAGGGATTTCATACATTTGTGTTCAAGAATAGATAGTCTACTTCTCAACTAAGAAGATTCTATTATGTTCATTATGGTATACAAAATATATGTATTTCAATCACATTTTAGTTTGTTCCATCCTCTTCCAAATTTTATGCTTTACTTTGACATATGGAGTGGTTACATTTATATATAAATTTCTCTTGGTAGGTAATGCTGTCTGAAAAATAGTGTTTCATTATTCCAAATTATCCTTTATAGAAATTGTATTTTTGGATAGGATCTATTGTCATGCCGCCTCAAGTACACAATCAAGGGCAATCACTTGTAATGCCAATGTCATCTAATCAGAGTCAAACACGACAACAATTACTATCTCAAAATATTCAGAATTCTGCTGCTGTTCAGAGTTCTAGCATATCTTCTTCTCTTCCTCCTCCTTCTAGCTTAAGTCAGACTTCTATCCCAAATGTTGTTGGCCAAAATCCAAACATGCAAAATATGCCCGGTAGTTCACAGAACCCAGTAGGGTATGCTAATTCTCAGAGACAAGTGCAAGGAAGGCAACAGGTCCCACAACAACAGCAACAATCTCAAAACCCACAGTCACAGTATCTCTACCAGCAACAGTTACAACAGCAGATTTTAAAGCCAAAGTTCCCACAGGGAAATATCCCCCAGTCAATCCTCCAGACTCACATTCAGCAACAGCAACAGCAACAGCAACAGAACCTATTGCAACCAACTCAGTTGCAATCATCTCAGCCAGCTGTTGTGCAAACATCAGCTGCCATGCAACCTCCCATGATGCAATCATCTCTCCCAAGTCTTCAGCAGAATCAGTCTTCTATTCAGCAACCATCAAAACCCATGCTCCAGCAACATCCACAATCTGTTCTTAGATCACAGCCACAACCTCAACAAGCTTCTGTTGCTCATCAACAGCAAACACAATTGTCACAGCAGCAGCTTATGAATCAACAGGCGAATTCTACAAACATGCAACAAAGCCACTTAATTGGACAGCAGAACAATGTTGGGGATTTACAGCAGCAACAGAGACTTCTTAGCCAGCAGAATAATCTCCCAAACCTGCAACAGCAACAACAACAGCAACAGCAACAGTTAATGGCTCAGCAAAATAACATATCAAATTTGCATCAGCAACAGTTAGGCCCCCAAAGTAATGGGTTACAGCAGCAACTGCATGGAACTCAGACTGGTAACTCTAACTCAAGCATGCAGACTAATCAACACTCTGTACACATGCTACAACAACAATCAAAAGCTCCAATGCAGCAACAATCACAGCCGAGTGGTTCTAATTTGCTACCAACTCAGGCACAGCAATCGCAACCACAGCAGCAAATATTGTCACAGATTCAGTCACAGCCACAGATGCAGCAACAGTTAGGTCTGCAACAACAGCCAAATCCACTGCAGCGCGAAATGCCACAAAGGCTTCATGTGTCAGGTCAAACCTCGGGATCATTGCCTCCAACACAAAATGTAATTGATCAGCAAAAGCAGTTATATCAATCACAGAGACCCCTTCCAGAGACATCATCAAGTACGTTGTTGCCTTAAATTATATAGTTTTAGCATTGTTTCCTTGCTCAAAAGGTTTGTTCATTAGGAACTTTAGCATTGTTTTCATGCTCAAAAGGTTTGTTCATTATGAATTTAAATATAAAAGAGGACATATATAATCTTGTACTGTGGAAACCAGGAGATGGTAACTTTTTCTACACTAATAATCTGCTAGTTAAAAAGTTATTTTTTTTAGTTATTTTTTAAAACAAAATGCTACCCTTAGAAGCTGAATCTCATTTCTCATATGATTTTATGTGCATTTTTTATGTCCTTTCTGTAGCATCTGTTGATTCAACTGCCCAAACTGGACATGCAAATGGAGGTGATTGGCAAGAGGAGGTTTACCAGAAGGTGACATGACTCGTTCATTAGATTTATCTCACCTAACAAGCTAGGGTTCTAAAGCTGTGATGGAAGCAGTAGAGATAATTATGGACATGACCAAGAATTAGAAAGATACATGCAGTAATAAACTATAAAAGATCTGCATTGGGGATGACATAAATGAGATAAATTTTTGTTGTGATTTTTTCATAAAATCATGTAGCTGGCTGATGCTTGCTATTTTATATTATTAGCAACTGACGAGGTTAAAATTTAACTGTTCCTTAAATTTGTTGGCAGATCAAAACAATGAAGGAGCTGTACTTACCTGAACTTCTTGAAATGTACCAGAAAATTGCTGGCAAATTACAACAGGTACGCTATCTCTTACCTACAGGGATCTGTTGTTAAAAAGGATATGAGTGGCAATGTGGTAACACCCACACAGCATTAAAGTAGAAACAAGAAAAAACACTTCTACCCTAATGGGAACTTCTTCTGGTGAGTTATGCTATACTTTAAGCTTACTGGTGTCTGTTTTTCTGCCAGCTTGATTCTCTTCCACAACAGGCGCCAAAGTTGGAGCAACTTGAGAAGCTGAAATTATTTAGGAACACGTTGGAACGTGCTATTCAATTTTTACAGGTTCCAAAAGCTAACATTATTCCTGGGTATAAGGAGAAACTGGCTCAGTATGAGAAACAGATAATAAGTTTTATTAATACAAATAGGCCAAGGAAACCTATTTCTCAATTGCAACAAGGGCATCCCTCTTCTCATATTCACTCCATGCAGCAGCCACAGTCTCAAATTAATCAAGTTCAATCTCATGAAAACCAAATGAATCCTCAATTGCAATCAATGAATGTGCAAAATTCTGTGGGAACAATGCAGCAGAACAGTATGACAGGCTTACAGCAAAATTCTCTGTCTCCTTTGTCTGGAGTTTCAACAACACAGCAAAATGTGATGAACTCATTGCAGCCCAGTTCCAATGTGGATTCAGTACAAGGAAATGCTATGAACTCATTGCAGCAGGTTTCTTCGAATTCTCTGCAGCAAAATCCCGTGAGTGCTCCCCAACATGCAAACATTAATGCCATGTCATCCCAGAATGGGATCAATGTGCTGCAGCCAAATATGAATAACCTCCAGTCGAATTCTAATATGCTTCAGCACCACCAGCATATGAAGCAACAACAAGAGCAACAAATGTTACAGTCCCAACAATTCAAGCAACAATATCAGCAGCAGCGACAGATACAGCAGCAATTAATGCAAAAGCAGCAATTAGTGCAGCAACAGCAGCAGCAGCAGCAACAACAACAACACCAACAACAGCAGCTGCAGCAACAACAACAACAACAATTACAGCAGCAAACAAAGCAACAGCTTCCTGCTCAGTTGCACACACACCAAAATCAAATGCAGCAACATCAAGTTAATGATGCTAGGCCAAGTATGGTCGCGAAGTCAGGAGTCTTTCAGCAACATCTTCCTGCTGGTCAGCGTGCTGCTTATCCCCATCAACAATTGAAATCTAGCTCTCCCTTTGCTATTTCTTCAAATCAACTCCTCCAGGCCTCATCACCTCAAATTTTGCAACATTCTTCACCACAAGTAGACCAGCAGAACCTGCTGCCTTCTCTTCCCAAAGCTGGAACTCCATTACAATCTGCTAACTCACCTTTTGTTGTTCCATCTCCTTCAACTCCTTTGGCTCCATCCCCAATGCCTAGCGAGTCTGAGAAACCCCTTGTAGGTGTTTCCTCACTTGCAAATGCTGGAATTGTTGGACAACAACAAACAAGTGTAGTTGCTCCAGCTCAATCCCTTGCTATCGGTACTCCTGGAATTTCAGCCTCCCCTTTGCTTGCAGAGTGTAGTGGTCCTGATGGCACTCATGGCAACAATTTGGCATCTGTTTCTGGCAAGTCAAGCATTACAGAGCAGCCGCTAGATCGTTTAATTAAAGCGGTTAGCAATAATGATATCTCCCCATTTTGATTTTAGTGTTTGATGCCTTCTCGTATTCATTTTTGGTAGCTCCGCTCATGTTGTTGGTGAATGATATGTAATACTAATCTGTGGTTTCCAGGTAAAGTCAATGTCACCCAAGGCATTGAGTGCTTCTGTCAGTGACATTGGGTCTGTTGTCAGCATGATTGATAGGATTGCAGGATCAGCTCCTGGTAATGGATCTAGAGCTGCAGTTGGTGAGGATTTAGTTGCTATGACAAACTGTCGTTTACAAGTAAGAAATTTCATGACCCAAGATGGAACCAACGGGACAAGGAAAATGAAGCGCTACACAAGTGCCATGCCCTTAAATGTTGTGTCATCAGCCAGTAGCGTTAATGATAGTTTTAAACAGTTCAATGGTTTAGAAACTTCTGAACTGGAGTCAACTGCAACATCTGGTATCAAGAGGCCTAAGATAGAGGTATTTATCTTTACTGGAATGTACATCTGTATGAGTAGAAAAGTTATTTTAAACTTGGTTTTAACTTCTAAGAACCCTGTTTGATATTCAGATCAAACTTAGATCATTAGTTCGTTGAGGTATTGGTGAGATCTAGAATATACTGATGCACATAAAGATACGCGTATGATTGTGCTGTGGTGTGAGTTCACTTTATCATCCATTTAGAGACTTATCCCTATGAAGTGACTATGGTGTTCTTGTTGCAGGCTAATCATGCTCTTATAGAAGAAATTAGGGAAATAAATCAGCGTCTTATTGACACAGTTGTTGATATTAGCGATGAAGATGTTGATCCAAGTGTTGCAGCTGCTGCTGTTGAAGGAGGTGAAGGGACTATTGTCAAGTGCTCTTTCAGTGCTGTAGCACTCAGCCCAAACTTGAAATCACTATATGCTTCAGCACGAATGGTGAGTTCTCAAGAATCATGAAGGGATTTATTACACTATGCAGCTTTCTTTGTGTTGATTATTCTGATAATGCTTTGCAGTCTCCAATACATCCATTAAGGTTGCTTGTTCCCACAAATTATCCCAACTGTTCCCCTATACTCTTGGACAAAATTCCAGTGGAAATCAGGTGAGGGAAATATTATACTTACTCCTCTCAAGTACACACTGACAAGTTTCCAGTTGATGTTGTGATGATAGTTGATGTGGTATTAATTGGTTATGTCCTTTATCTTCCTGCCTTGAAGAGATTTTTATTCAGAAAAATGTAGTTTGAAAAACTACGTGACATATGAACTTTTATAGACGAGTTTAGCTGAATATAAATGAAACTTTTGAAGCTCAACTCTATGCAAGATAATGTCACTAACTTTTTTTTAAGCAACATTGGTTTTCACTCAATTATTTTGCTTTGCCATATGATATGCTTGTTGCAACTTATAGTCAAATGTTAATCCCTTGCTTTGCCATCAAAAGTGGATCAAAATAAGCGTCAGTGTTAATATTTTTTGGGTCATTTTATCTACATCTCATGAGACTTTGATATGCACAAAAAGGCCCTGGGATATGCTCATTATTTACGTGTTTGTTTTACGTTCTGAAATAGTATTTGTCTGGAATGAGCTCTTAATTTCTGAATACTGGGAAGTCATTGTTTCATCTTCTACTTTTACAGCAAGGAATATGAAAATCTTTCAGTAAAAGCCAAGTCAAGGTTTAGCATATCTCTTAGAAGTCTCTCGCAACCCATGTCTCTTGGGGATATAGCAAGGACGTGGGATGTTTGTGCTCGTGCCGTTATTTCTGAGCATGCTCAGCAAAGTGGCGGTGGCAGCTTCAGCTCCAAGTATGGGACTTGGGAGAACTGTTTGAGTGCTGCTTAATGGTTGTTGCTGTGATCTAAAGCTAAGCGTTAGTTAAGTGCTTTCTCTGGTAATTGTAACAGACTCTGTATATGGCCCTGAAGGTAGCAGCAAGGTAGTAGTGTATAGCTAATATTTCAATGACGAAGTCCGTATTTAGGTAAGCTTGATTATATGTATATTCTGGCTTGGTAAGCCCTGCACATGTTTGTCATTAGAATTCGTTTAGCTTGTATGTAGGTAAGAACTCTCGTGAATTTAGGCATATGATTTGACTAGTATATTTTCTTATACTTCCACTTTTCGAGGAAAATGTGTATTGATAAAAGGGAAGGAAAATGAAGATGAACTTTCTTTCCTAGTGTGAGGAAAACATGCATTGGAATATATTCTTAAGTTGTAATGACGTGTTTTTAATGTGTTTTGATCAATGTAGTAGTACAATGTTGTCGTAGAAGCAAAGTACAATGTTGTCATATAAGCAAGCAAAGTACCAGGGAAGTTTTTTGGGGATAATTACACTACATACCTTTTTTTTTTTGTAAAATATTAATAGACTTCATCAAAATTTTAGGGGAATTCTCTTATAGGGACTTCACTTTAAGCTCTACCGGTGGGGTTCTCAGTGCTCTCGACCCGTGAACAGTTTTCAGCGTGATTTTTTTTATGACCGTGTATATTGTAGTTATTTAGAGCATTTTGAAAATTTTCAGAAAATTATGAATAGTTTACAGTATCGAAAACTAAGTTCAAACATGTTGCACGTGTGATTAATTTTTCTTATGCATGTGGAAAGTAACATGTTTGAACTTAGTTTTCGGTACTGTAAACTATTCGGAATTTTCTGAAAATTTGCTCTAAATAGCTACAATATACACGGTCATAAAAAAAAGTCACGCTGAGAAACAATGAGTGCCCTACCGGTAGGGCTTAAAGTGAAGCCCCTATAGAATAATTATCCCAAAATTTTATACAACCAAAATACCTATTTATATTTTAAAAATAATGATTTACTATTGTATAGAATTTGGTCATTCAATTAAATTTAGAAATATTATTGGGTGTTTATATAACCTAATTCTCACCTTTATTGTTATAAATAATCCGAACCCCTACTAAATCTGAATTTCATAATTTGGGCTTGGATTAGTTATTTATGATCTATTATTTATTAATTTTGATAATTATACTTTTTTTTAATAACACAATTAATAAATTACTTAAATATTTATGGGTGCATTCTTAATAGTTACTACCCATATATGGTTATTTTAATATTAATTATTTGATTAAGATCAATGATCCATATTTACAGTTTTTTTTTTATCAAAAGAAAAATTATATTGATCAACTAACAATTGCAACGAAACAGAGGAAGGATACAACCCACCTGAGCAAAATAACTCACCAGTTACAAATTCCTAACAAACTTAAGCATTTGCTTTTCTCTATAAGTACAGTTACTGCCAATTAAATTCAAAACTCTAGCTTTGATTGAATATCTAATCAAGTGGTCAATCTTGTACACTGGTAAGCAATAATTTTCAAGCCAACAATGGTTCCTATTCAGCCAAATATGATACACAACTGCTGCACATGCTGCATGAAGAATCATCGAAAGCCAACCAGCTCGAGGCAAAGACAGCCACTGGATCCAATTCTTATACTGAACTGGCCAAGAAAAACCTCTCAGCCACCCCTGAACAGCAAGCAGAACTTTTCTGGAGAAAACACAATAAAAAAATAGATGAGTATGATTTTCATCCTCTTGACAACAGACTGGGCAACTTATTGAATGAAGAGGCACATGACAGGACTGCAGCCAATCTCTGGTAAGTAATTTCTGGTTCACAGCAAGCCAAAGAATGAACTGGTGCTTAGGAGCCGAGAGTCTACACCAGACAGCCTTCACATACTGCACCAGATCTCCAGGAAACACAATCGAGTACAGAGTGCCCAGATGAATTTTCCCATTCCTAACCGCAGCATTCAACACAGAACCAGACCAGATATGACTAAATTTAATGATTTTCCTCCAATACCAACTGGTATCCTGCTTTAATCGATACTCCCTAATTGCATCACCTTTTAGATAAACACAATTAACCCAAAGCATATCATGTTTGGAAGAGACTGCCCAAATGTACTTAGCCAACACAATTTTGTTCCAAGAAGAGCTATCCTTGAAACCCAACCCACCAAAGCACTTAGGTCTGCAGACATGCTCCCAAGAGATCCTATGAATTTTACTTCTATTATCCTTCTCACCCCAAAGGAACTTTCTACACAGACTATCAATTGCTCTAACAACTTTTTGAGGCAAAATGAAAATATTCATCCAATAGGACCGAATCCCCAACAAAACAGAATTTATTAGTTGAACCCGACCAACATATGATAAGTGACGACTAGCCCACCATTTTAGCCGAGATTTCATTTTTTCAATAAGTATTTCACAGTCACTAGCCCTCCATTTGGTCGGTCTCAAGGGAACTCCCAAATAACTCATGGGAAACTGCCCTTCAAAAAGACAAGACTCCTGAAGCAAACTGTCTTTATCCCCACCAGCAAGCCCACCTATGTAAATTCTGGATTTGTTTTTATTTATAGAGAGCCCAGAAGTGTTTGTAAACATAGTAAACGCTTGCTGAATTAGCTTGACTGAATTCTGGTTAGCTTTGCAAAACAAGAGAAGGTCATCAGTGAAACAAAGATTAACCAGCTTTAAAGACTTACATAAGGGATGAAACCTGAACTCTTTCTCCTTAGAAGTCTTTAACAACAAACGAGTAAGGTAGTCCATCACCATAGCAAACAATAAAGGCGAGATTGGGTCTCCTTGTTTAAGACCTCTAGCACCTTGAAACCGCCCTTGATTACTGCCATTCAACACTAAGGAATAAGAAGAACCCCTGAGACAAACCATAATCCATCTAATAAACCTCTTCGGAAAGCAAAAAACATTAAGAAGGTTTTCCAAAAAATCCCAGTCAATTGAGTCATAAGCTTTGCTTATATCAATCTTCATAAGGCATCGAGGAGATATATTTCTCCTATTATAACCTTTAAGCAAGTCTTGGAGAATAAGAACATTATGGGCAAGAAAGCGATTCTTAATAAAAGCCCCTTGATTCTGACTTATCAAAGCAGGAAGCACAAGTTTAAGCCTATTGCATAACATTTTGGAAATGCATTTATATAAAGTATTGCAACAAGCAATAGGCCTAAAATCTGAAGCATTAACTGGTTGATCAACTTTCGGAATTAGAGATAATAAAGTACTGTTCAAAGATTGAGGAATGCTAGTTGTCTCAAAAAAATCAAGAACAACCAATGCAATTTCCTTACCGATATCCTTCCATAAAGCTTTAAAAAAGCCTGCCCCATACCCATCCGAACTTGGGCTTTTGAGAGAATGGATGCTAAACATAGCTGTTTTAACCTCCTTGACAGTGAATGGTTTAATCAAACTCAGCTGGTCCTCACTGCTCAAAACAAATCCATAACAGATAGCTTGAGTATCAATAACCCCTGAAGCTTTACTAGCTGTACCCATAATTTTTTTGAAATGATTCAGAAAATGGGCAGTTACTTTATCATACTCATCAACAATCTTCCCTTCATCATAAAAAAATGAGACAATCCTATTAGCTAACTTTCTTTTCTTTAAACTAGCATGAAAGAATGAGGGAGTTGGCATCCCCAAACCGTAACCAATCAATTTTACTCTTTTGATAAAGATAGCTAGCATATAACTTCTCATGCCTCTTAAACTCAAGATAAGCCTCCCGATCTTCATTGCATAACGCTCTATTGGACGGATCAGCAAGACATTTCGAACAAGCTTGCTGATAATCAATTTTGCTTCTCTCATAATTACAAGAAACATCCCCCATGATCTTCCAGTTAAAATTCTTCAGGATATGCTTGAGACGGATTAACTTCTAGCTAATTTGCTCTAAACCCCTGCCAGAAAATCTCAGAGATTGCCTCCAGTTATTAAGAACTACTTCTCTAAATTGAGGGGTGAGAAATCCATATTTATAGTTGTTAATTAATATTTCTAAAAATAAATTTTGATTTTTTCAAATTTTTGGAAGGGTTACCTAATGAAAAACGTGTATTTATTATGAAAATATAACATTGTAAACTTTTCATTTTTCAAATGCATATCAATTTCTAAATATAGATAGTTTCTCGTTGGTTGAAAACAACATTAATTATGGCAAAAAAAAAAAAAAAAACTAAATTCAAAATTAATGTAGAAATTTTTTTTTACCTATTGGTGACTTGCTATACCAAGTCACTATGTTGCCACATCATTATAATTGTTAGTATCCATCTATGGGTAGTAACCATTGAGAAGTCTTCCAAATATTGATATAAAACATCTATTTTAAATTTGATTCAATAAACTTAAACTTCATATGTCACAAACAGCATAAAAAAAATGTCAAAAACTCATGCACATTCAGGGAGATACCAATTTGGGCCATGTATTTTTCCTAATTACGCAATTGGATTATGTTTTGTTAAATGACAATTTAGATTCTGTGTTTTGCAAAACAAATTAAAATAGTATCTGGACCCAATTTTTGTCAAAATATTTTTTAATATGACCAAAATACACTTTTTTTTTTAAATTAATTAAAACACAAATATAAATAACAAAATATATTTTAATAATAAAAGTAATTATTGAAGTATATTTAAATTAATAAAAAAATCTTAAAATAGTTTTAATAAACAAAAATAAAATTAAATAAAAAAATTATAAACTTAAAAACAAAATTCAAAATCAAAATCATACACTAACAAAGCCAAAAATTAAAAATAAAATTCTTAAATTAATATCCTAAAATCCTAATAACAAAAATGTTCTAGGCCTTTTACGGACACGCTTCCATGTTAGTGATTCTTGACACGTGGCCACATATATGACGCATCTCCTGAGGAGTACTTGTGAAGGTATTGCCACGTCAACTACTTCCGAGGAGTCATCTGAATCCGAGTAACTATTTACCCAAGAAAGGAGCTCAGAACCCTCTGTGGGTCTTCATGGTATAACTCCTTGAGAAAACCCCAAGGCCAAGCATAGGAAAGAAGCATTCACGTTGTTGACCCTGCTTTTGGTCAACTGACACGGAGTCAGAATTGCTTGATGTGGATAGAAATGTTGAGATGAGAATAATGAAAAAAACAATAAAACACACAGGAATTTATAGTGGTTCGGCCCCAAAATCTGGTAATAACCTACGTCCACTTGAACTGTTATTGATATAAGATTCAAAGGAGTGATCAAAGAACTAGGGTTCAATGAGTTTCGCAAACCTCTGAAGAACAAAGCAATATATCAAATGTGATAGCTCTAATACGCTTGTAAAACTCTAATCTCAAATAATTAGAAAGCAAAAAGTCCAAAAAAAAAGTCCCTTCCTTGAGCTATCTTTCTCTATTTATAGGCTCAAGGAAGATTACATTAATTTGTTACAGATATTCTTTCCTAAGTAATCAGATACTCAGGAAATCATGGGAAATAATTTCGGATATGATTATAACTGCATAAGATTTTCTCCAAATATAGCGAGTATACGACCAGGCTGGTTGTATATAAATATTGAGCGTTGCGCCATAGACATCTCTCTGGTCGATGGTCGAACAAGACTCCTGCCAGATGTCAGCCACGTGTATTAAACGTTTGCCATGTCATCCATGCCTGTTTTTTGGATAACACACGTCAACCTCTCAAAAAGCCCGAGGAGTCTCGCTGATGGTTTAGCAGATTTCTTGGAGACATGGGGACCACTGTAGATATGCCCTGCGCAGTAACATCCAAAAATTTCTAATAAGGCATAGTGCCTTGGTTAGCATGTCGAGAAGCCATGTGGAGTAATTACGTGGTCATTAATTAAATAAATATGTGATTATGCAGATTATATGAGCTATATCATGATTAAGTGTATTAAATGTGCTTATAGGCCCAATTCTGTTAACAAAAAGGCATTTTCATAATTTTGACCCGCTGAGGATATATCTGTAATTATATATGTTTATGAGTGGGACCGCATTATTATGTGGATATATTTGAGATATTCGGCACAAGGCGATACTAGTGAGAAATTTGGCGGAAAAGTCATAATAGGGTTAATTACCTGGCTCGGGGTGAGCCTAGGGGTATTTTAGTAATCTAGTTTTAACGCCCTACTTCCTTAGAGTCGTTACTAAGTGAGTTAAAAACGTGTCATTAGCTCGCTAATTGAGGTTTTAGGTTAAAAGTGTAGCTAAACTGTAATAAAAGTCATTTAAAGGCATTTGATATAAAAATGTGGTCATTCATTGAAAACGTAAAGAATTATACATTTGGGATCCCGAACTACTTGTTCAGAAAATACTTTACATCTCAAAATACATTTAAGGTCGACCTAAGCAACAAATCAACCAAATACATTACATCATCCCAAAATAACCTTGGCCGTGGCGGCCAGGCAGGGCGAACATGTACCCGCCACGCCACGCTCTCTGTACTCATGGCTGGGTGACCTTTCCCTTATCTGTACCATAGAGCACCCGTGAGCCGAAGCCCAGCAAGAAAACTCAACACAAAACATATAACATATAACATATGCATATCTATCAACAACATATAACAAAGCTGCCAACAGGCTAAACACATAGCGACCATGCCGTCCTAGGTGCTTTACCAGGCTCTGGGTTCGCGGTCTTCACTGAGAGGATGTCTCCAGCATCCTAGGAGGGTCTCACCCTAATGGCCTGCACTCCGCGTGCTCAACGCCGATCCCGACCCCTTGCCGTACTTGATTTCCTTTTGTTCTTGGCCTTCCCCGTTCTTGGCCTTCGCCGTTCTCTCAAAAATATGCATTACATAGCATAATATCAACAAATATTTAACATATACTTACATAAACAATAGGACTACACCCTGCTGTTCAATCAATAGGGCCACGCCCTACAATAAAAAAATAGGGCCACGCCCTGCTCTACAGGTACAACAGTTTTCTTACCTGTGTCCCAAGCTTCCTGAGCACCGCAATCCCGAGCACAGTCCTCTAACCCAAGCCTCATTGAAAACCTAGTCACAACATATTCATAATAGCCATCCATAAAGTTCTAATCCAATAACTTTGGAATATAATTCTAGCCCCCGGGACCTTGGATTCTACCAAACCGGGTGGTAAAATCCTTCTTGAGCCTTAACATTTGGGTTCCCGAGCCAAAAACCTTCAAACAACCAATATCTTGCATTTGAGTCATGACCTAGCTCCTTAAGGGATGCGATGTGCTCAAGTCAAAGGAAAAATGCCTCTCCGCTGAGGGACATGGGCCGCGTCACGCTATACCTTGCACCGTGGCGCGCCTAGGCAGACAGAGGCTTTTAGCCTCTTCGACACACACGGGCCGCAGCGCCTGAAGAACAAGGTCGCGACTCAAGCCTCCAAGCCCAAATTTCCCATGCATTTTCATGAGCTAACCTCCCTGAAAATCATTCTAAACATACCCCAAAGTCAGAGTTGAGTCCCATAATCATTCTACTACACCTTAAGCAGTGCTAGTACCTCAGAAGCTAACTAACTCACCCCAATTCAGACCAAATTCAAACTCAAGTTCAAAACTCAACTAAGTTCATTCTTAATAGAATTGATCCTCAAAACATGCAAGTAACCTTACCTCAAGAAGATTTTGAGCTTAGTCCAGCTCTCCAGCACCCTAAGCTTATTTTCCCTAAGTTCTAAGCCTTATTTTTCGAGTTTCTCCTCCAAAATTCCAAAGATCATCTAAGTCCTCAAGAGGTTGAGAGAGAGAGCTAAGAGAGAGAGTGCAAGAGCTGAGATTCCTTATGTTTTGATTTCCTTCTAACCCCCTCTAGAGTCCTAACAGCCAAAAGAGTTTAAGCCTATCCCTTGCCAAAAGTCCGAAATGCCCTTTAAGCTTATCTAAATCTTCATGTGCCACAAAGGGAAATTTCGTCATTAGCCAAAAGCCGTTAATTCCTCGAGTGTTCCTATAAATCCCCGTTTAATCCCGACATGTCCAAATCATTGCTAAATTACTACCCCATTACTCGATATATCCCTAACACATATTACATTCCCAAAATACTCCTAGGCTCCTCCCGAGCTGGGTATTCGACCTCGTTGCGACTTTCTAGCTAAACTACTCCCTAGGACCATCTCAGATCGTGCATCACAAATATATCACCACTCACTCGTGGTATCAATCACAATATACAAAAATATTACATTTATTCCCTCAACGGGCTAAAATTACAGAAATTCCCCTAATAGCCAAATGGGGCCCAGATGCATATTTAATTCACCTAAACATGCGTTTCTAATCACATAATCATTAAATTCATATATTAACGTAATTAAATAAGTTATTGCCCTCTAGGCACGCTAATCAAGGCCCTAAGCCTTATTAGCAGATTTGGGATGCTACACTAGTGAATTATCAAGAATTATTGAGGGTATTAGATGTATTTTGAGAAAATAGGTGTATTAGGAAGATTAGTGGAGTTAATTGGGAATTTTAAGTATAATTTGAGGTTTAGCGGGGAAGTGGTGTCAGATGACTTTTGTGCCCTAGTGGGCTTTGGCGTGGGACTTAAGAGGCATGGGTGTTGTGGTTTTTCGGGACCTTTAGGCAGGGAATAGGCTAAGTTCTAGAGCTTAGTAACTCTATCCCGCATAGGTTTTCTCCCCCCCCCCCCCCCCCCTCTTCTAAGCCTTCTCTTGAGAGGAATATTTTTAAAAGCTTTCAAATCTTGGTGATGGAGACATCTTTGGTGGAATTTGGAGGCTTGTTGTTGAGGATAAGGAGCTGCTAGGCTAGGGAATCCAATTGGGAGTTCGATTTCTATAAGGTAATCCAAGTATGTTTTAAGTTTTTGAGTTTTTAAGGTATGTTTTTGGGCAGTCTCTGGTTTGGGGATTTTGAGGAGTTTTAATGTGTTTTGATGTTACCTTTATGATGTTTCTGAGTGGTACTGTTGTTTTGTGGTCTGGATAGGCTCGAAAATGGATAGAATGTTGTTTTTGGTGTGGGTTGAATCGATTTGCAATTTATGAAATTGTTGAAATTTCTGGGTTTTGTGCTTGGGAATGATTCCACTACCCGTTTTAGTGGAATCCGGGGTCTTGAGGGCTAGGACTCGTTCTTGAATCTTTTAATTGGTTTAGTTCTTGATGGATATCTATTAATATGTTGTGACTACGGGTACCGCAAGGCTTGAGAGGAAAGGATCATGCCGTTGTCGCTTCACCCTATCGCTCAGAACTCGAGGTAAGAAAACCGACACTTACAACGAGTGCAGGGCATGCGCCCCAATTATAGGGCATGGGGATGACCGTGTTATGAATATGTTTAAAGTTAAATATATGCTTTGTATAAACCTTTGTTGTTATAACTGCTTGTACTGATTAAATATCTGATTTCTTCGAGTGATGTTCAAAGTTACATTATGGGAAAACGAGGGGATCATGCATGATTTAGCTAAGATAGGAACAATAAGGAATTGGCCAAATAAATGCTCTAAAGGTTAGAAATACTATGGAACTAACGAAACACATCAACATTTACCTGAAGCATCTTCGAGGACGATCATGCCCTTGATTGAAGTAACGTGAGAACCTGAGGTTTTTCTTAACAGACAGTTGCGTAAGGGGTTTCCAAAAGTTGAAATAGATGTTAATTATCACGCCGTGGTATCAGTCTAAGCATGTGGGGGATTGATATACAAGAACAGTATAGTGAATACTGTCCTTGCTGTTTAAAAATGAGGAGTTCATAGTGCAGCACGTCAGGGACTAGGATGTCCCCGTGTGTAGACTGGAAATGTGATTGCTTATGCTTCACGAGGGTCAAAAGAACAAAATATAGATATTCTACATGTGACCTTGAGTTAACAGTAATGATGGTTGCGTTTCAGGTGTGGCGACAGTATCAATGGGGAAAAAAAGTAAGATATACATTGGCATAAAAAGTTTGAAGTGTTTGGTTATCCATAGGAGTTTGGGTATGAGATAAAGACATTGATGAATTGAAAGGTTGATAGTGAAATCCTTTTCTACCCAGGGAAAACTAACGTGGAGGCTTATGTCTTGAGTTGGAAAGGTCCGGACCAGGTGTATGATTAGAAATAGATTACAAGAAAGTTAGTTAAGGAAAAAAATGACTAGAATTGGTATAGAATTTGTGATTAACAAATTGACAGGTATAACTTTACAAACAGTGGGATACATAAAGAGAATCTTATAGGAATGGTTAAGGAACCTACTATCTTAACATGGATGGGTTGAGATATGGGCATCAGATACGTGTTCCGGTGGATGCCAGAATAAAGATGGAAATTCTGGATGAATTTTATATCCCACGCTCGTTATATCCAGGAGTTATGAATGGGTATCAAGACTTGAAATCTGTATATATTGATGGCTAAGTGCCTAACCCTTCAGCAAGTGAGGACTGAATATTAGAGGCCAGCGGGGTTATTATGACCTTATGGCATTCAAGAGTTAACATGGGTGGATATAATTATTGGCCTTATGAATGGATCACCTTGGATTATGGGTAAGATTATTTTGGTATGAGAGGTTGTAACTCGATATACTAAGTCAGCACACTTCTTGCTTATGTGAACGAATTATAATATGAATTAGTATATATGAAGGGAGATCGTACGTCTCTGTGGGGCACCGAAGGCGATAGTGCCAGATTGAAACCCTATATTTATTTCCAAACTTTGGAAAGGCTCGCAAGGAGCAATGGATACGAGGTTGAGGTTTAGTAATACTTGTTATCCTCAGGAGATGTGAGAGGGTAAATCAGATTTTAGACGTTATGCTTCGGGCATGTGAGTTTTAGGGACACTGGAGTAAGTACTAAGGATTGAATTATTACAGTGATTATTACCAGTCGACAATCGGGGTGACTCTGTATGAGATATTGTGAGATAGGGAGTGGAAATCACCCATTTCTAGGAATGAGATGGGACATAGGAAGTATTCTGGTCCTGAAACAGTTCAGAGGACCAATGGCGTTATTGAAGATCATTAGAGCAGAAATATCCGCTTTATTGAAAATACATAAAAGCGGCGCAAATTAAAATATGGGAATGTGGAGTTCCAGGATTGGAGACCTTGTACTTCTCTGAGTATTGTTGATTAAAGAGATAAGATAATTTGGGAAGAAAGATAAATTAGGCTCTAGGTTTGTTAGGCCTTCGAGATCCTGACAAGAATTAGGCCAGGGGCCTATAGATTAGCCTTACCCCAACATGGGTGGAGGTTCATAGGGTGTTGTAGGTGTCGATGCTAAGGAAAGATGTATCGAGCGCTATACTTGTTGGGTTAAGAGACCCTGGAATTTTAGTGAGAAATATCACGTGAAGAAAAGCTAGTAAAGATTCTGAATGGAAAGACTAAAGTCTTAAGGAATAAGATTGTAATCTTAGTGGGGGAAATATAAAGAAATAACAAGGTAAAGAAACGACTCAAGAGTTAGAGTCAGATGTGCGGGACCGGTATCTCGAGATGTTTGAATAAATTTCGATGACGAATAAGGAAGGGGTAGTTGTAACGTCCCAAAATTTATAATAAGGCTTAGTGACATGGTTAGCATGTCAGGAGGGCACGTGGAGTAATTACTTGGTAATTAATTAAATAAATATGCAATTATGCGGATTATATGAGATATATCATGATATGACTGCTTATGCATGATTAAGTGTATTAAATGTGCTTATAAGTCCGCTTCTGTTAAAAAATGGCATTTTCATAATTTTGAGCAATTTGGCAGAAAAGTCACAACGGGGTTAAATAACTGGCTCAGGGTGAGCCTAGGGATATTTTGTTAATCTAGTGAATTACCAAGAATTATTGGGGGTATGAGATGTATTTGGAGAAAATAGGTGTATTAGGAAGATTTTGTGGAGTTAATTGAGAATTTTAAGTGTAATTTGAGGTTTAACGAGGAAGTGATGTCAGATGACTTTTGTGTCCTTGTGGGCTTTGGTGTGGGAATTAAGAGGCAGGGGAGTTTTTGTTTTTTGGGACCTTTAGGTAGGGAATAGGCTAAGTTCTACAACTTAGTAACTCTATCCCGTATAGGTTTTCTCTTTCTCTCTCTCTTTCTCCCTCTTCTAAGCCTTCTCTTGAGAGGAATTTTTTAAAAGCTATCAAATCTTGATAATGGAGACATCTTTGGTGGAATTTGGAGGCTTGTTGTTAAGGATTAGGACCTGCTAGGCTCGGAATCCAGTTGGGAGTTCGATTTCTATAAGGTAATCCAAGTATGTTTGAAGTTTTTTGAGTTGTTTAGGTATGTTTTTGGGCAGTCTCCGGTTTGGGGATTTTGAGGAGTTTTAATGTGTTTTGATGTTACCTTTATGATGTTTATGAGTGGTACTATTGGTTTGTGGTATGGATAGGCTCGAAAATGGGTAGAATGTTGTTTTTGGTGTGGGTTGAATCAATTTGCGATTTCTGAAATCGTTGAAATTTCTAGGATTTGGGCTCAGGAACGATTCCACTACCCGATTTCTTGAAGCTCTTAATTAGTTTAATTCTTGATGGATATCCGTTAATATGTTGTGACTAGGGGTACTGCAAGACTCGAGAGGAAAGGATCATGCTTATTGTCGCTTCACCTTATCACTCAGGTCTCGAGGTAAGAAAACGGACACTTGCTCCGAGTGCAGGGAATGCGCCCTAATTATAGGGCACGGGGATGACCATGTCAGGAATCTATTAAAGTTAAATATCTTCTTTGTATAAACCTCTAATGTTATAACTGCTTGTACTGATAAATTGTGATTGTCATCGATCGATCCTTGATTATCGAACACGAGTATGACGTGTTGTGAATCTATTTAAAGCAAATGTTTGCTCTATATCAACATCTGTTGTTATAAACATTTGTAATGATTGGTTGTTGCTTGTTATTGATCGGTCGGGAGGCCGTTATCGGCCTTGAGGTCGTTATCAGCACTACATGCGTAATGTAGGCCGTAGTGGCGAAGCCATTATAGGGATGCGATGTGCGCCGTAGTGGTGGGGCCATTACAGGGGTGCGATATGCATCCATTCGGCATGAGTCATTATACTAGTTGGAAAATTATTGTGAAGTTGTATAAGATTTGTATGTTTGAAATGTATGCATTTATTATCTGTAAATCATGTTTTTTATTTCTTATGATTATTTGGATACTCGTTATGCCATGTGGGGTTTTCTTACTGGGCCTTGGCTCACGGGTGCTCTTTGGTGCAGGTAAGGGCAAGGTGAATGATGGTCATCCCTGAGTTGGTGGGCTTTGGAGCGGGGCATACATGTTCGACCTGCTTGGCCGCCACTGTTGAGCTTTACTGAGGGACTCAATGTAAAAGTCTGAATTTTGTTGCTTAGGTCGGCTGTTTGTAATGCTGCAATTGTAATTATGTTTTTAATCAGTTTTTAGGGATCCCATGTAAAATCTTTTGCAGACTTAATGAAAAGTTAAATCTTTTTATCCAAAAATTTTACTACATGGACCTTTATCTTACTTAAATTACACTTTTGAGTCTAAAAAACTCGCTTAACGAGTTTAGCACAGTTTTAAACACACTGTAACATCCTTGGATTTGTAGAGCGTAACATGCATGAACTTCATTTTGGGAGTGGTCCCTGGTACCTTTTCGTTAGGATTTCAGGGACTTCCTACTTATCCAAGTTGGAAGGCTGCCCATTCACACAATGACATGTGTTGGGTGTTTATTTTGTAATGGATAATTTCCACTTAATGGGAAAATCAATGTAAACGTTTTTATATTAATTACTCATTACCTAATTCCCTTATGCTGCCTATATATAGAGCATGAAGAGATCATTGTGAGGATCTGAAACCCTACTTTCTGGACTCCCATTTACTTTGGAGCAAAACAATCCTCTGCCCAAGCTGTAAAACCCTAAAAAGCTTGTGATTTCGACAAGATTTCTTCAATACAAGTGACTTGTGGACTAGGTCTCGTTAACGGTTGAACCATGTAAACATTTCTTGTTTTCTCTTATTGCTCTTCAACAAGCTTTCGTCTATTTTTTCATAGTTGACAGAAATTTGGGTCAACATTTTTGTGCTTTTCAGTGAGATTTGTGGAAAGCTAGAGAAATCTCAACCATGGTGGACACACAAAATTGTGCTTGAGTAAATCCTGACTTGACTTCGCATGATGAGAGGCACAATGACTTCCCCTCGTTGCAGATCCCCCAGCGACAGAGGAAAATGACTTGCCTCAGAACGAGGAGTATTATCTTGAGGAAGAGTATGATGGTTACGAGCCAGAGGATGACTACGCTGTCGAAGAAGATTATCTTCCAGAGGATAACATCTCCAACATTGCACATCCCCAACAGTCTGAAAACACGCAGACAACCGTTCTCTGAAACTAACTAGCTGTACAACAAGTTGAGTTGGACGCCCGACGAACCAACATGGGTACCTTGATGGAAAACATGAACGCCATGCATGCCGCCCTCATGGCCTAGGGGATTCTTGTAGATCCACCAGCTCTAAAAGCTCCCCAGGGCCAATAGGTACCCACAGTAGTCCAACTAGTCCCAAGTGCTAGAGGGATTAGAGCTCAGAGGGCCCAAGTAGGTTTCTGAAAACCTGCCCAGGAGCCTAGAAATTCAATACCACCACCAAGACCTCCACGGAGAGCACAAGGCTGGTCAATATGCGACAAGAAGCTTGGATGCCTCCCACACACGACCTTCAGTTGCCTCGGGAAAACCCATGACTAGGGGCTTGCAGGAATGGCTGAGCTCCCCTGCACCATTCAAACATCAGTATCTTTGTCAATGATTATGTGCATGATGCAGAAGAATACAGTCCCAAGAACTAGGATCTCTGAGATGACTTAAATGCCTGCTGAAGAGAAGCTTGGCCATAAAACGTCGTTGGGAACAGGTATGAGAAGCCTGACATGCGAGAAGGTTTGAACGATCGCAGGGGTGGGGCCGTACCTGATAATGACCATGGTTTAGACCTGAGCAGCCCAACCTCCAGGACAATTTAATTGACCGAAGGCAGGCTCACAAGCCCGAGTGGCCCGCACACTTGGAGAACGATCTGATTGTCGCTAAGCTTACGAGAATGCGACAACAAATGAACCGATTCTTGAAATGCTAGGGATGGGACTCGGACTCTGACGAAGAAAGAGGAGAGCCCTGTGCTCACCACCTAGTCGAAGCGTCCATGCCTTTCAGTTTTAGGATGGCTGCAATGGACTCCTACGATGAGACTACGAATCCTACCAACCATTTGGTAAGATTCAATTGAAGAATGACAATACACAAGGTGTCTGAGGATGCACAGTGTACCTATTTCCCATTGACCCTCACTAGAGCAGCAAATGAGTGGTTCAAAAAATATAAGCTAAGAACCATACACTCTTGGTCTCAACTGTCCATAGAGTTCAGAAGACAATTTTTAGTCACGAGAAAGGTCAACTTTGAAGTTAAAACGTTGGCCAATATAAAGCAAAGGCTCGGTGAAACCTTGAAGCAATATATTAACCGCTTCATTCAAGAAGCCGCCCGTACAAATAGAATAGACGACGACCAACAGATAATGGCCTTACAAGCAAGAATCCTTCCTATGATCCCCCCCTATGGGACGATTTTCAAAGAAGGGGCTATCACAGATTGGACGACTTTGCCAAGCGAGCCCAAGAATTAATTAATTGGGAAGATTCCCTACTGGGATTATCTAGAGAACCGAGCAATATGCCAGGGTCCTTGACAGCCAACCTGGGCTACTTCACAAGCCCCCAGTATAGTCAGTGTTGGGAATTAGAGGCAATAACCTTTATTTTGTATATTACAATTCAAAACAATAATCAATATTAATCTAAACTCAATGGAAGAAGATTACAATGTACATAAACACAAATAAACAAAGTATAGAGTAGACCTTTGTTGATGAAGAACTTTGATACATAAAATCATAAACCACAAAATGTAACAAGGCTTGACACAAATAAAGATTTATTTTCCAAAAATATTTATTCCCAGCATCCTCTTAGAGATTGCTTGAAGCTACAACAATGGAATGAGAATGTGATTCACAAGCCTTGATCCTTCATACAAGTCAAGCTTTCTTGATGAAGATCCTAGAGAAAACTAGTAATCTTGAAAGCTAGAGAGAGAGTGAGAAAGTGAGGTTCTTTTAGAGAGAGAGAGAGAGTGGTGAGTGATCAAATTGCCAATTAACTCAAATAAAACCCTTAAATAGCATAGGAACCTCATTATACTCAACCAATGAGATTAGAGCATTTTAATTTGAATTTTGGAGCCAAAACCACGTCATTGTACGACCCTCTACGGATGGCCAAGGCGATGTGTCAACTGGTACTAGGCGATGCATCGCCTAGTAGCAGGCGATGTGTCGCATGAGTGTTATTTTCAAAGGTGAGTGACGCCTCTAGGAGGCGACGCAATGCCAATGCCTCTGACTTGGCGATCCAAAATTTGCCTCAAAACATCCCCAAATGCTCCCAAATTTTTTTGGTACCCTTATATACTCTAAAGAAACATTTTGGAGCCAAAAATATGATTTATAAATGCTTAATAGAAAATAAACTCTCACATGTTGACTTTAGTGAAACCATTATGGTTTTTGCACCTCTTCGTGCCTAACTAATTTCACCATGTATTTAACCAATCAAAACAATCTCCCACTTAGTTAAATACATCCTCAATTATCTAGCCAAACGATATTAGTGCATAAAATAAAGTACCTTCTGGGTTTGAACTTTATCTTAGTGAAAACACTACAATGCTTCTACCGAAATGCTAAGATATTCTTAAAAGATTGAACCCAACATTCCTAGTGATAAAAACCGGTAATGTCTCACACATCTCTATCTAATTACTCATGTATTTCTCACTTTTTGCGCTTAGCACTCTTATGGCCTTGTGCTTGATCCATTCATGAACCATCCAGAGAGAAAACTTCTACTTTCTTGAGAGGCGGCACGTCCTCTAGGTTTATATAGGTGAAATTCTTACAACAACATTGCTACCTTTAGAGATGCTTGTTGCTTGTCAATTGAATTTCATTAAAACCCTATGATTTAATCCTCATGTCTGGTAGCAACCAACATTAACTCATCCTTGATGGGACCTTTTAAGTTGTTTATGTTGAAACTATTCTCTTATCAATGACTTGTTCTTACCCATTGAACTCTACACTTGATGTATACAAGTTTTGATTTAGGTTGCCCTCATTGGGGAGTCTATTGGTCAATGAGTTTTAGACCCCTCCCTTTATTTGTAAAACTCACCAAATCTCTCACAAGATTTGACATATGAAATTTATATGATACTCTTATCAATCAATTCCCTCACATAGTCATGTCTTAGACTTATATGTCTAGACTTCCCATTATATATCTAGTTGTAAGATCTAATCAAAGTGGCTTGATTATGACAATGTATCAAAATCGTCAATACATCAACCGCAATTTTTGGTATCTCCAACATGAGATCTCTTAGCCACTCAGCCTCTTTGTTGGTTGTCGCTAGAGCTACAAACTCGAACTCCATGGTTGAGTGACATAAACATGTTTGTTTTGTAGATCCCCAAGAAATGACATCCCCACTAAGGGTGAACACCTAATCAGTTGTGGAGAGATTCTCTCCTACACTGAATATCCAACTTGCATCGGAATTTCCTTCAAGTATCTTAGGAAACTTAGAATATTGGAGGTAGAACTCTTTGGTCCTTTTGAGGTATCCAAATACTCTTCTAACGTCCTTTCAATGTAAGATACTTTGATTGCTAGTAAACCTACTTAGTTTACTAACCGCAAATGCGATGTCTGCTCTAGTACAATGAGTGATATACATCAAACTCCCAATAACACTTTCATACTCTAGTTGAGCCGCCGCTCTCCCTTCATTCTTTTCAAGCTTTAGACTTGAATCAAAGGGTATGTTTGCCTCTTTGATATTAAAATGACCAAACTTGTCAAGAATTTTCTCAACATAATGAGCTTGATACCTAGAATGGTATCAACCTCTCCAAGGTCATTCATCATAAAGTTAGAAGATAGAAACCTTTTTGTTTCTATTATGTCTTTCATGTCATTACTTAATATCAATATTTCATCAACACAAAGACACACTAGGATGACTAGTCATCACAAGTCTTAGAGTATAAGCACTTGTCCGCACTATTGTGTCTAAGCCCATCCGAAACAATGGCTTCATCAAACTTCTCATGCCATTTTTTTGGTGCTTGTTTTAAACCATATAATGATTTAACAATCTTACACACCTTATGTTTATTTCCCCTTAAAACAAACCCTTCCGATTGTTCCATGTACACCTCCTTGTCGAGGTCACCATTTAGAAATGGTGTTTTGACATCCATTTGATGAACATATAAGTTGTGTATTGATTATAAGAAAAATAACATTCTTGTAGATGTTGTCCTTGCTACCAGTGCATAGTGTTGTGAAAATTAAAGCTATGCAAGTGCACATAGTTGCAATTTGTAATAATTTCTTGGTAAGACCAAGAATCGTCCCACAAGGATTGAATTATCAATTACCAGATAATTAGTTTGTAGTTTCTATTTGGTTAACGAAAATTGGTTTTGTATTTTGATGATTAAAAACAATAAAACTACTAAAATAATGCAAGATTGTAAGAACATAAACAAGAATAAAATTCCAAGGATTTAAAAAATTAGGGCTTTTAATTTCATTTACAATCCCTCCTATCAATCACTAACACAATATTAAAAACTCTTCTTCTCATTAAGCTAACAAGTTGTTAAGGTATTTTATAATTGGATTAGGAATTATAAAAATCAACCTAATTGTGAACTTTCTATGTTTCTATGATAAATTCAACAATTAGGAGGCAATGAATTCACAATCTAGATGCTACATAAATAACCTAGATACTTTCGTTCTAAAGTAAATCTATGCCGTTTCAATCAAAGCTTGTTTAAATTTCACTTTTCAGAATTTCAATTCAAACACAAATAGGCAATGAAATAAGATGGCCAATCACATTTCATGCATTAAAATAGATTGAGACGAGCTTAATAGACGAAGAATAAAAATACTAATATTGCATTAGATCATCAAAGGAGTTCAAGTGAATCCATTAAAATCCCCAATAAAGAAATTATTTCAACATTGTCATTCTAAACATAAACAACAATTAAAAATAACATAGAATTAAAAGGAAATAGAAAAAGAACTGTAGAGAGCGAATGAAGATGCCCCACGGTGTGTTTTCTCCTTCAGAATTTTTTCTCCCCCTCTATCTGATTTCTCTCTTTCGAAATTAGGTGTAAAACCTAATTTCTTTCTTTAGAAGAAATGCGGGCCGCGACCCAACATTTCAAGCGCTGCGACTCGTGTCACTTTGGGGTTTGCATGGATGTCAGGCAGGCCGCAGCCCTACCTCTTTTGCTCAGGTTCAATTTCTGGGCATTCAAATCCTTCAGCACCACGGCCCCCTGTTCCTGCGCCGCGACCCATGTCTATCCTCGAAAAATAAGCTTTTTGCCTTAGTCCTGGCCGCAGCTCAGCATCATAGCGCTACAACCCTTAACCACATTTTCAATTTTTGCGCTTTTGATCCCAAAAAATCATCGAAGCCATAAAATTGCTTGAGGGTTCATCTTTTCATGGAATTAACACCAAAAAGCCAAATTTGCATCATTTTTCTGCCAATTGTTCTTTTCCTTTATTTATACGCTAAAACCTAAAAACAAACAAAAATAAGCATAGTACTGCACTAAAAAATAGCTAAACTTAATAAAAACTACCTAAAACACAACACAAAACTAGACTCAATAAACTCCCCCATACTTAACCTTTACTCACCCTCGAGTAAAGATTCAAACTAAACACCCACACATAGACAACTCAAAAACACAAATGACACAAACTTATGAATCAAGTCAACAACATTGAATTAGCCTCAATTTCAGAAAATCTCACACAAAAGTCCAAAATCCCAATTTGTAGAAACAATCCAGAATTTCAGTTAAACCACACCGACAACCTAATTCAATCCAAAAATGCCTATTTAACCATAACCAAAAAAATTAATCAACAATTGAATCTATGCATGCATGCCAAAAACTCACCATCAACCCATCAAACAACTGATCCATATGCTTGCATTGTTCACCACTCTCCACTAATGTAGACAGAATATGCTCAAGAATCACTAGGACTTTAGGCTCATAACAATAGGCTTAGGCAATGGGTAGATATATGTCATTTAGGCTCCAAATTACCATAAGCATATGAACTTACAAACAAACAATTCACCCAAACAATTTCCAAAGAAAACCCCATATGAAACCAAGTAAAGGTTGAGAAAAGCTTATTTCATTTGATCATTTTTTTAGACGAAACTCCCCCAAACTTGTTTTTGTGAAAGCATAACAAAAGTGTAGCTTGGATACATAAAGGTATTCTATTCGGCTTCACTCATCGACCACTGTTGTACCAAAGCATTGAGCGCATCCACGTGCTGTGCTTCATACTCATTGTGCTGCTCCATATATTGATTCAAATGCTGGTTTTGAGCATGATGCGACTGGATCATATACTAATTTTCTTCAATGATGTAATCCAGCCGATTATGTGTGCGCTGAGTGTGATAATCAATGGGCCCACCAATAGCCCAATAGGGTGCACTACCACTCGGTCGAACATCATCAGCTCCACCTGTACCAACGGGATCAGTCTCCTCATCTTCTCCAACCCTCAGACATTGGGGGGCTTGGCTAGGTTGTGTGGGCTCAAGAGAGGCTGGAGGACAACCATGAACCATGGACAGAGTGATCAGTTTCATGGGCTTCCAAATGATATCTCCTTCAATCACCAGCACCTCATAAGTTTTGCACAATTGAGTTATAAACGTGCCATGCGCCAAGCCACCAATGGTGTTGAACTTACTAATGTATTCGATGCTATACCTGAGTACGCGTTCCACATCCACTGTCTTCCCTGTCATGATAACATAAACCAACATACACCTCTCCCGATCAATAGAGGATAAATGAGTGCTGGGAAATATACGAGCACTCTCAAAATAGGCCCATGCACGGGCAATGCGATTCAATGCCATCGGAACAAATGCTTGGGCTCACCATCATGATAATTAAATCGAGCCCCCGACATGCTCAATGTCTTAGCCACCTCTACATAATCTACCTCACTAAAATTTTCCAACTGCTAGTGTTCGTCATCAGTTGCCTGAAGAGTAGGTAGGTGGAGCAAGGTGTTGAAAGAATCAATGTCTGATGGCACCTCCTTCCCCGAACAAAAATTTTTAGCTCTTCATATTGACTTGGGAAATTGGCATAGAACTCATACAGTTGAGTGTAATTAGCACTATCCACTTGTATTGGCTTACAAAACATACCCCAATTTCTTCTAGCAATTTCAGCTCTTATTGTCTCATATGGGGGGTCATTCAGGTATGGTTCCACTTGATACTCCATTCCCCTTTTCGGAACAACCGATTTCCCATTGATTCTTTTAAACAATTCTGCAGCCTCCTTAGTTTTGAATTTGCTGGTATTAAAATCAGTGGGTGGTGGTGGCGGTGGTGGGGGCACATTGTGGGAGGATGAGGGCTTAGATCCTTTTTTGGAATGAGCAGTGCGTGGAGGATTTCTCTTCGGACCCATATCAATCTTACACAACTCTAATTCAATCACCAAAACTCCTAGAAAATTTTGAGCAGAACCTCCCCTTGTTTTTCTCACTTTCCCACTCAAAAATTGCTCACAAATAGTCCAATTTCTCACCAATTATTCAATCTTACTCACAAAAATCCACAAATTTTCTCCACAAAAATTCCCACACATAAGTTTATCCACAACTACCAACTTAACACAAAAACTTCACAAAGAATGATGAAATTGGAATTACTTGTGTGAGATACCCTTGATTCCACCTGTCTTCTCTCTTTTGAAGCTCAAGATTCAAAAACCCAAGTTGTTGGATGGGGAATTTTCTGATTTGGGGCCTTTTGGATGAATAAAAATGATTTTTAAGGTAATTTTGGGAAAATATAGATGGATAATAGCTTGGAGGTAGTGATTTAATGGAAAAGGTTAGAGTGATGGCTGAAAGTAGTGTTTGGGAAGGTGGATTCGGAGGTATGGAGAAGAGGGAAACAAATGTAAAGTAAAGAAGTGGATTTTTTTTGGGTTTGTTCTTTTTTAAACCAAGAGCGCGACCAAGGGCCGCGGTCCACTTATTCCAGCGACGCAACCTGCTTCATTTTTCTGAGAAATTTGACTTCAGGGGCCGCAACCCTCCTTTTTCTTTGCCGTGTTCTGCCTCATTTTTCTGAAAATTTTTGGGTTTGAGCATCGCGGCCCTGTCGAGCTGTGTCATGGCCCGCCTCTCTTTGGAAAATTTCCTCTGTTTCTATAAAGGGTCTTGCTGCGACACCACGAGGTCGTGTCGCGACCTTTAACAAAAAAAATTTCTACTTTTTTTTTTCTTCATTTTTTTGAGTTTTCATGATTTCCACGGTTCTATATTTACAAAAATCATCCAAAAATTCAAAAATTACAAGTGTGAAAATTAAACTTAAAAATTGTTCCAGCTAGGCAAAAAGTAAAGAGAGAAACTAAAAAAAATATGGGATGCCTCCCAAAGGCGCTGTCGTTAACGTCATTTAGCCGGACGCTGAAATCCTCTTCAGATGGGCTTCAAGAGGATCACTGACTTGGCTTGGCCAATCGGACCACCCAAGTATGGCTTCAACTATTGACCATTTACTTTAAATGACGAACCATTCTTGCCTAGCACTTCAACAGAGCCATATGGGAATACCTTCACCACGATATAGGGACCAGACCACCTCAATTTTAACTTGGCGAGAAAGAGTCTCAACCTTGAATTAAAGAGAAATACCTGCTGCCTGGGTTGGAACTCTTTTTTGATCAAGTTCTTGTCGTGCCATGCCTTGGTGCGTTCCTTGTAGATCTTGGCATTCTCATAGGCTTCACTACGAAACTCATCAAGCTCAATTAGTTGGAGTAGCCTATTCTGTCCAACAATTTTCTCATCAAAATTCAGCTTCTTCATTGCCCAATAAGCCCGATGTTCTAACTCAACTGTCAGGTAATACACTTTTCCAAAGACCAGCCTATAAGGCGACATTCCAATTGGAGTTTTGAATGCCATCCTATAGGCCCAAAGTGCATCATCTAGTTTCTTGGACCAATTCTTCCTGGAGCTATCCACTATCTTTTCAAGAATACTTTTCACCTCCCTGGTTGAAATTTTAGCATTGACCATTCGATTGAGGGTGATAAGGTAAAGTAGTGCGATGGTATACTCCATAGCGAGCAAGTAAAGCATCAAGTTTCTTATTACAGAATTGACTCCTTTCATCGCTAATGAGAGCTCAAGGAGTACCAAACCTTGTGAAAATATTATTATGCAGAAAATTCATGATCGTTTTACCATCATTTTCTTTTGTTGCAGCTGCCTCAACCAATTTTGACACATAGTCCACCGCTAATAGAATGAATTGGTTGTAGAATGATGATGGGAAAGGGACCATGAAGTCAATGCCCCAAAAAAAGAGCTCAACCTCAAGGATCACATTAAGTGGAATTTCATTCCTCCTCGATATGTTTCCAGTACGTTGGTAATGATCACAAGCTTTCACAAAAGAATTGGCATCTTTAAACAGACTTGGCCAATAGAACCCGCTTTGCAATACCTTCGTTGCTGTTCATGATGCTCCAAAATGCCCACCATATTGCAAAGTGTGAAAATGGGTGAGAATTGAGTGCATTTCATCCTCAAGCACACAATAGTGAATAACTTGATCAACACAAAGCCTATAGAGAATAGGCTCCTCCCAATAGTAGTGTTTCACCTTTGAGTAAAATTTCTTCAACTGTTGCCTTGACATCTTAGGAGGCACAACCTTTGCTACCAAGAAATTCACATAGTCAGCATACCACGACATTAAAAAACTGTCATTTACCCTAAACAACTGCTCATCGAGAAAGTGATAATTTATTTTCACTTCCTTGTCATTCTGGCTTTCTTCCACCTCAAGTCTTGACAAGTGATCTGCTACCAAATTCTCAGTGCCTTTTTTTTTATCTCGGATCTCCAGGTCAAACTCTTGTAACAGTAAAACCCTTCTGATAAGACGGGGTTTTCATCTTTCTTGGTCATCAAATATTTGATTGCAGAGTGGTCAGTGTAAAAAATTACCTTGTTGCCAATCAGTTTTGGTCTAAAATTGTCAAGGGCATAAACAATTGCTAGGAGCTCTTTCACTATTGTGGCATAATTCAATTGTGCGTCATTAAGAGTCCTACTATCATAGTAAATAGACCGAAATACCTTATCAATTCGTTGGCCCAAAACTGATCCCACTGCATAATCATAGTATCATTAAGAGTCCTACTATCATAGTAAATAGACCGAAATACGTTATCAATTCGTTGGCCCAAAACTGATCCCACTGCATAATCACTTGCATCACACATCAGTTCAAATGGAAGACCCAGTTTGGAGAAAGAACTATTGGTGCCGAGATTAACTTCTCCTTAAGTACCTAAAAAGCATTTAGGCACTCTTCGTTAAGTCAAAGGAAACATCGTTCATCAACAAGGTGGAAAAAGGCTTTGAGACCTTCAAAAAATCCTTTATGAACTGTCTGCAAAACCCAACATGCCCAAGGAAACTTTGAACCCCTTTACTAGAGACCTTATGGCCAAGAACAATACCCTCTTGCACCATAAAATGGCATTTCTCCCAGATCAGAACTAAATTAGATTCTTTAAACCGCTGCAACACTACTTCAAGATGCTTCAAACACTCATCAAAGGACGACCCAAAAACTGAAAAGTCATCCATGAAGATCTCAATAGTTTTCTCGACCATGTCAGAGAAAATGACCACCATACATTGTTGAAAGGTAGCAGGAGCGTTGCAGAGCCCGAATGGCATTCTTCGAAAGGCAAAAGTACCATAAGGACAAGTGAAGGTGGTCTTTTCTTGGTCTTCTGGTGCAATGGCTATCTAATGGTACCCAGAATAACTATCCAAAAAGTAGCAGTAGCTATGGCCCGCTAGTCTGTCAAGCATTTGATTCAGGATAGGCAAGAGAAAATGGTCTTTTCTTGTTGCTTTATTCAATTTGCAGTAATCAATGCAAATCCTCCATCCTGTCACTGTTGTTGATGGAATTAACTCATTATTCTCATTCTTTATCACAATCATCCCACCTTTCTTGGGCACTACTTGCACTGGGCTCACCCATACACTATTAGAAATTGGGTAGATTACCCCGACATCTAACAATTTAAGAATCTGCTCAAGTGCTACTTCTTTCATAGTTGGGTTTAGTCTTCGCTAAGATTCTATTGACGACTTACTATCCTCTTCTATAAAAATTCTATGCATCACTGTTGACGGGCTTATCCGTATAATATCTACCAATGTCCAACCAAGGGCTAATTTATGAGCTCGTAAAACCCTCAATAACTTCTCCATATCTATTTTAGAAAGTGTAGCAGATACAATTACAAGTAAAGTCACTTTCTCACCCAACTAAGAATAACATAAATGATCCGATAGAGACTTCAATTCCAACTTTGGTGGCTGCTCAATGGATGGCAATGGTCTTTCTGGCCCTTGTTCTAACTCTTCGAACTTCTTTTTGAATGGTTGGTAAGAATTTATCCACTTGACATATTCCATCATTTCGACATCATCATTATCTTCCTCACCACCTAACAAAACCACCTCTAAGGCATTGCTGTTCCACCTTCTTTCCGAAACTGCATTATCAATCGCATCAATGCTATAACAACTGTCACTCACTCTTGGATAAGACATTGCCTTGAATACATTAAAAACCACCTTATCCCCTTGAACTTTCAATCTCAACTCACCCTTTTGCATATCAATTAGAGCCTGCCCGGTAGCCAAGAATGGTCTCGAAAGATTAATGGGGACATTAGAATCCTCTTCCATATCTAGAAAAATGAAATCTGCTGGGAAAATAAACTTGTCTACCTTGACTAGCACATCTTCAATAATACCCCTTGTATGCATGATTGATTGATTTGCGAGTTGAAGAGTAACAATAGTAGGCTTTGCTTCACTAAGACCGAGCCTCTAGAACACAATAAGGGCATCAAATTAATACTTGCCCCCAAATCACACACAACATGCTTGCATTCAAAACTCCTGATAGTGTAAGGAATAGTGAAGCTTCCTGGATCTCTCAGTTTTTGGGGGAGCATCCTTTGTAGAATAGCACTACACTCCTCTATCAAGGCAACAGTCTCATAATCCGCCATTTTTGTATTTTTGGACAGAATCTCCTTCATGAACCTTACATAGCTAGGCATCTATTCTAAAGCTTCAGCGAAGGGGATGTTAATGTGTAACTTTTTGAACACCTCTAAGAACTTAGAAAACTGTTTTTCAAGAGTAGTTTTCCTAAGACTCTGAGGGTATGGGATTTTTAGTGGAGAATCAACAACAACAACTGGAGGTGCCTTTTCTACAGCAGGATGGTCTTCAATAACCTTCTCACTCTTAGAACCAAATGTCTCACCCAACTCTTTGTTCTTCTCAACAGATGATTTAGGCACAGAATGCTCAACTTGCTTACCACTTCTCAAAGTGATGGTCTGACATTGTTCCTTGGTATTCACCAAAGTATTGGTAGGAAAATTCCCCTGAGGTCTGTTATTCAAGATGTTTGCCATCTGCCCCACTTGTGTCTCAAGATTTCAAATGGGTGATCTTGTCTCAGTCATAAACTGAGTTTGAGTATTGGTGAGAGTCAACTGAGCTGCTCGTAATTCATTGGGATTTTCTTGTTGAGCTTGTGGCCTAGGTTGCTATGACTGTTGGCCTTGATTGTTTCTCCATGAGAAATTTGGGTGATTTCTCTAACCAGGATTGTAAGTATTGGAGAATGGGTTGTTGAAAGGCCTCTGAAATTTTCCCACTGCTTGAACCTGAGCTTGGTCCATAGGAATATTATTATTAGGGTCACCTAAAGGACATTGATCAAAAGATTGTGGGCCCCTACAAATTTCACAACCTGTTGGCATCTGAATGGCATAAATAGTTACCGAACCCTAGGTCGAGCTTGTCTTTATTGGCGAGTGTACTTGCCCAACCTGTCTTCAGGAACCCTTAACATTGTCATGCTTTGATACCAAGTTGTAATGCCATGATTAGCCAAGACCGTTACACTGTGTATTTTAAATAGTGCTCAACTCGCTAAATGAGTCATTAGGCCATAAACGTGCATCTAAATGTGATTAACGGTCCAGGGTTAAAAATTTTGGTCAAAGGAATGGATATTTCATTAAAACATTAAACAGTACATAGGATCCCATAATAACGTTTACAAAGTTGTTTACCCTTCCAAAATGGTCATTACAACTCAAAAGTTACAATCTGCCAACCTAAGTGGCAAAAATAGGGTTAAACCCTAGTTCCTCTGAGAAACCTTGGCCGTGGTGGTCAAGCGATCGCATATGTACACATCGCCACCTAAGCTCTCCAATTCATGGCTGGTACAACTTATTTTTCCCTTTACCTGCACCATAAAGCACCCGTGAGCCAAGGCCCAGCAAGAAAACTTAAACATGCTTATAAGCAGTGAATAACACATTTTCAAATCATAATAAACATGCCCAGCAGTGATAACCCTACTCATACATGCATACCATTCATCCTTGACCAACGCTTAGCGCTATTGCTATCCTTGACTGATAAGTCAAGCCTTTATCAATTATATAATGCTAACATGCATTCATCATATAACAAACATCCATATACAGAGTATTCAACATGATTGTTTAATAATTCACAGGCATAATCATAATCATGCGCATTTACAGGGTCAATGCCCAATCAAGACTATATTCAGCATTCGGTCCAAGCCCTAATCATGTACATCACGTAATGGGTGCAGTTTTCTTACCTCAGGTCCGAGTGTAATATAAAATAAGAACAAACCCTGAGCATGATCCTGATCATGAGCCCCTAGAGGTAACCTAGTCATAACCAAATATAAGTTCTCATCAATAACGATCAAATAAAGGCCTTCCAGACCAAGTCCTAGTCTCCAGGACCTCGAATTCTACTAAACCGACTAGTAGAATCAATCCCGAGCCTTTAGGTTTGAAATCCTATCATTAAATCCTAAGGTGGCCAAAAATTTCCAGGTGGGCCGCCGCTTGCCCCTAAGGGCCGCGGCGCACCTCCTAGACAGAAAGCCCTCCTGTCTGGCATGAGGGCACGGGTCGCGGCAAGCCCTAGAGGGCCACGGCACCCAAGAACATGGTCGCGACGCGACCATGCGAACCCTAAATCTCTGCTTTTCCTCAGCCCAAAACTCATTAAGAATCATTACCAAACAATCCCAAACATTACATATCAATCCCAACAGCAAAACCCAACTTAAACACATACAAAACACTACCAAAAACTCATTCCAAAACCATGAACTAACAAGCTCAAGAGAAACTAAAACCACAGTAAAATACCAACTAAAAAAAAGTTTGTAATCTTTACCACAACTGTGAATCACACTCCCTTAGCTGCAGCTAATCACCTAACCTCAAGCTTTGAATCCTCAAGCTTTGAATTCCCAAACCTTAGCCTCAAAATCCCAAAGCCAATAAAGAGAGAAACCGAGAGAGAGAAGAGCACAATCGAGATGGAAAGAAGAGAATACTAGAGTGTTCTCTAAAAATCCTTCAGCCAAGGAGATCGGTGGCTAAGTCATTATTTTTGCCTTCTAAATGACATATATGCCCCTTACCCTTTGGCTTGCCTTCCTATGCCACAAGGGCAACCTCGTCATTAGCCAATTGTCCCGTTAATCATAATTAACGTCTCACAATTCTCGTGACTTCTAATATCCTCAAATAATTACCAAATAATTTCCCATTACCCGCCCAAACCCGGTAATGTACTAAATACCAAATTACTCCTAAGCTCACCCCGAGCTCGATATTTGACCCCGTTATGACCTAACCGCTAATTTACTTCCTAGGATCGCCTCATGCCGGCAACTAAAATATATTTACATAATAATGTGGTCTCACACCTATATCACATATATGCACACAAATATACAAATATGCCCTCAATTGGCCAAATTACTAAAATGCCCTTCTAATAAGAAACAGGCCCACATACATGCAAATACAACCATATAATAATATAACTCACATAATCATGCATATAGTCACATAATAAAACAATTAAGCAGTAATTGCCCTCCCTAATTAAGGCACTAAGCCACATTAGGGAATTTTGTACGTTACAAAGGCCATTACAGCCTTTGAGTATTCCATAGTGGAAGTAATAAGACTTCCCGATGGATTTCATGGTGGGATTGCCCAGGATAGTGGGCCAACATGATTCAGTCTGGGTCATCATGGACCGGTATATAGAGTCACCTTACTTTTATCAGTGGGGATGAGAAATACAGTTGACTAGTATTTAGATCTTGAGGTGAGAGAGATAGTAAGCCCTTATTGGACTTTGAGGTCTATCCTGACGGATAGGGACCCCACATTTACTTCCAAGTTTTGGGGAAGTTTATAGAAGGCAGTGATATACAGCGGAAGTTCAATATCGCTTATCGTCCTCAGACTGTTGGTAAGTCAGAAAGGATTACCCAAATATTGGAAGACATGCTGGGAGCATGCCTGTTGGACGTTGAAGGGTCCTGGAATGAACATTTGCCTCTAATAGAGTGGCACCTTAGGAGATGTTGTATGGTAGAAAGTGTAGATTGCCCATTCATTAAGATGAGACAAGAAAGGAAATACTTGGGTCCTGAGGCAGTTTAGGGGACCAATGAGGCTAATGAGAAGATCTGAGCTCAGTTGCTCGCTTCTCAAAGTAGACAAAAAAGTTAAGCTGATCCGAAACGTAGGAACATGGAGTTCCAAGTGGGAGACTATGTCTTCCTTAGAGTCTCACCATGGTAAGGGGTGAGGAGATTTGGGAAGAAGGGCCAGCGAAGCCCTAGAATTGTGAAACCATATGAGATCCTGGAAGGGATCGATCAGGGGGCCTATAAGTTGGCCTTACCTTCGACGATGTTAGCCATACACAATGTACTTTACATTTTAATACCTTGAAAGTATGTGTCAAACGTGACTCATGTATCGAGTTATGAGGGTCTGAAGCTTCAGGCGGATCTCTCCTATGAGGAATAACCAGTCCAGACACTAGACAGGAAGGACAAGGTCTTGAGAAACAAAACCATACCTTTACTTAAGGTATTCTGGAGGAACAGAAAGGTCGAGGAGACGACTTGGGAGTGAGAGTCCAACAGGCAGGGTCAGTATCCCGAGCTGTTCAAGTAAAATTTTGAGGACGAAATTCCTGTAAGGAGGGGATAATTGTAACGCCCCAAATTCCCTAATATGACTTAGTGCCTGGATTAGGGGGCCCAGAGGCAATAATTGAATTAATTGAGTGCTTATGTGTTATGAGCATGTTATTATATGAATTATGTGAGTTAGATTATAATATGACTATGTTGGCATGTTTAGGTGTATTAAGCATGCATGTGGGCCCATTTCTTATTAGAGGGCATTTTTGTAATATGGCTCGTTGATGACATATTTGAATATATGTGTGTTTTATGATTAAGAAAACATTATTATGTTGATATATTTGGGTTATCCAGCATGAGGCGATTCTAAGGGGCAAGTTAGCGGTTTAGTCATAATGGGGTCGGATACTCGGCTTGAGGTGAGCCTAGGGGTATTTTGGTAATTTAGCACATTACCAGGATTTATCGGGTAATGAGAAATTATTTAGTAGCTACTTGAGGATATTGGAGATAACAAAAATTTTTGAGACATTAATTATGATTAATGGGGAAAAGTGGCAATTGGCGGATTTGCCCTTATGAGCATTAGAGAATAGCTAATGGGCTAAGGGGTGATTTGGTCATTTCTAGCTTAAGGGAGGGATACACTCAGATAGTCCAGAAGCTAGTTGAATGGTTAGAACACTCTCAGCACCCTCAACTCTCTCTCTCTTTCTCTCTCTCTCTCTCTCTCGTTTTTCCTTCTATCTCTTGAAGCCTTGGGGGTCTTTGTTGAATTTTGAGGAGGAGAGGCTCAAAACATGGAGAATTGAAGCTAGGGTTGAAGTGGAAAAACATAAAGGTCGTGATTCTTCTTTAAGGTAAGATATTGCTCTGTTTTCTTGGTAAATCTCAACTGTAGTTTAAGTTCTTGCAGAGTTTTATACAAATGATTGGGTTTTGATTTGAGTGAGAGATTGAGTTTAGTTTTTGAGGTGTTGGTACTGCTTATGATATGTTATTTAGGTTTTTTAAATAATTGGGGAATTTTAGGCAAGTTTGGGGCAAGATTTGGGAGCTTTGTCTCAAGGAAAAATGGTGGAAAAACCCAGTTTTGTTGGGTTCGCATAGAGGCGCTGCAACCCTGTTCTTCTGTGCCACGACGCTAGGATGATCCAGGGCAAGGGGCCCTGGCTGTGTGCTGCAGTGCTAGGCCATTTTTAGGGCCCTTGATTTTGTATTTTTAGGGCATAGGCCCAGGGGCTCAGGGGACGATTTCATCACCCCGTGCAGGGGAATTGGAGGTCCTGAGAGAATGAGATTGGTCCTGGGGTTCTATTATGGAATCGAATAGTAATGAGAATGTTATTTGTGGGTTGTGACTAGGTTACCGCTAGGGCTCGAGAAAGGATCGTTCTCGGGGTTCGTGCTTGCTTACTTATTTGCTTGTGCTTAGACCAAAGGTAAGAAAACTGCACCCGATGCGCGAGATACGTGATTAGGGCTTGGCCCCGTTGTGGAATGTAATATGATTAGGGTGTGGCCCCATTATTGACTGTATTATGATTAGAGATTGACCCAACTATTAAATGGATTATAATTAGGGCTCAACCCATTTATTAAATGTATTATGATTGGGGCTCGACCCACTTATTAAATGTATTATGATTGGAGCTTGACCCAACTGTTAAATGTAAACATGATTAGGGCTCAGGCCCAGCTAATGAACATAATTATAAAAATGCATGTGTATATCTATGTAAGTACGTTGTAATGCATTGTATCTGTGTATGATAAATGTTGTATAAGTATGTCTGTCCCGTTTGGGAGGCTCAACTGATAAGTCAGAAGTCTATCTTTTGTACCTAACCAAAAGCTCGGCCTGCTAGTCGAGGGTATACCTGAATAAAAAGGGGCCTAACTTATAAGCTGAGAGATTAAAAGGGCTCGACTTATGAGTACAAGGTTTACAAGGCTCGACTTATAAGTCGAAGGTTCACTAGGCTCGACTTATGAGTCGAGGATTTACAAGGCTCGACTTATAAGTCGAGGATTTACAAGGCTCAACTTATAAGTCGAAGGATTTACAAGGCCGACTTATAAGTTAAGGGATTACAAGGCAGGTTTATAAGTCAAACGATTTACAAGGCTCGACTTATAAGTCGAAGGATTTACAAGGCCGAATTATAAGTTGAAGGATTACAAGGCCCGACTTATATGTCGAGGGTTCACAAGGCTCGACTTATGAGTCGAGGGTTTACAAGGCTCAACTTATGAGCCGTGATCGGCATTGTGCGCGTTGGGCACAGGTCGTAATGGCTAGGCCACCCCGGGAGTGCATTATGCACTTGACTGGCTTGGATGCCATAGGAATGAATGGGAGTGCATTACACACTTGACTAGCTCAGATTCCATAGGAATGAATGGGAGTGCGACACACACTTGTGTGACCCTATGATCACTTACTTGTACAATGTGTATGCTTGGTTCCAGTTATTATTATTGAGAGTGCTGTTATATTCAGTGGAATATCTTAATTTGTTAATGTGTTTTCTTGATGAGTCTTTTGGCTCACGGGTGCTTTGTGGTGCAGGTAAGGGTAAGGAGAACCTTGGCCAGCCATGAGTTGAAGAGCGTTAGGGGCAATGTGTACATATGCAGTCTACTCGACTGCCACGACCAAGGATCCTATGTAAAGACTAAAGTTTTCTTTTAATGGAAATGTTTATTCATTGACCAAGCTTTTTAATAGATGAACCCTTAGTGGCTTATTCACATGTTTTAGTCCAAATGACTCGTTTAGCGAGTCCCGCACTAATTTAAACACATGTGGTAATGGACCCTAATTAGCAGGGCGTTACAGAGCAATGTCGATTTTCTACAGATTTAAGAGTTTCAAATTTGAAAAAAACCCAAAAATCATGCCCAGGTCAATATTGCTTGATGGTGCTCGATTCCAGCTAGATTGGGCCTTCAAAATCAAGATTTTCATTAAAAAATCGACTTTGCTCGATGGTGGTTCGATACTACTCGATGGTGCTCGATGTGATTTTTGCAAGAGACATAATTTTTCACTTGGGTATTCGTTTGAGGTGATTTTTTTAATTTGGGTATTTTTTTCAAGATCTACACATTTGAGATGTGCATATACACATTTGTGAAGGTTAAAACTTGAAAACATACCAAAATATGTCTTAAACATAGTATGTTTGCATTTTTGTATTTTTTTTCAAGATTTAAACTTTCCAAATATGTATATATTTTCAATGTGTAGATCTCAAAAAAAGTACCAAAATTAAAAAAAAAATCACCCCAAACGAACAACTGAGTAAAAAATTACGCCTCTTGCAGGATCGCATCGGGTACCATCAAGCAAAATAGATTTTTTTGCAGATTTTGAGTTTCAGATCTGAGAAAAAAAATCGCAAAAAAACCAAAAATCATGCCCATAATTGTTCGAAATACAATTCTTAGTGTGTTAAATAAAACTTGTCATTAGTTTAAGTTCTAAATCATGCAACTCTATTATGAGTCTTTTTTGTGTAGCTTTTATGGAGAAGTTAAAAGAAAGAGAGATTAGATTCGAAGGGGTAGGGAGAGAGAGAGAGAGAGAGATGTGGTATGTGGCTGCCATTTTCAGAGAAAGAGAGAGTGATGCGGGTGCGTGGTGATGGTGGTGTTGTGGCTGCCATTTTCATAAAAATTCAAGAGAGAGGGAGAGAGGAGAAGAGAAGAGAGAAGAGGAAATGAGATGGGTAGTTTGGGGAAGTTGGAAAAGTTTAGCATCATTTTTTTATTTACATAATGCCTATCATCATTTTTAATTAGCAACATCTATTGAGCATAGAAAGTAAAATTTCCAAAAAAAAAAAAGGTTTAGGTCATCACATGTTCTTGATATTTTTGATGACAAAAAACAAAAAAAAAAAAACAAAAAGTGTAGGCTATTATTAGAGAGAAATGGTAGCTTGTGATTCCAATTTATCTCATATGAGATTTTGAGTGGTCTCGTCATTCATGTGATTAATTAACAACTTATGTTATTTATCCATTAAAATTAATAGTAACACTTAAACAACTAAACGCTATTAAAATAATCCAAACAATTTATGTTATTAATGAATGGTTATACTATATTTAGTTACTTTTTTTATTCTCTTATTTTTTAGTTACTTTTACATTATTATCATTACGCTAAATATAATTTTGGATCATGTGTTGTGCAAAAGTTACCGATCGGACTTTCTATTTCGTTAAATGATAATTTAGACCATGTGTTTTGCAAAATAAAACAAATTAATACTCTAAGCTTAATTTTGGTCAAACTTTTTTTGAGTATGACCAAAATACCCTCAAATTTTATTAGTTATTGAATTTTAAATTATATTAAATTAATTTTTAAATAATTGAAATTATTTAATATTCAATTTAAAAAATTAAAAATAAAGATTAAAACTTTAATCTGTAGCCTAAACTTAATTACTTAACCTGAAATCTCAAATAAAACTTAATAAAAATTCTTATTATTTTTTTGTTTTTTCTCTTATTCAAACTCAAAATCTCAAATATCAAACAAAAAAAACTTAAATTTATCATCACATTTCAAATCCAAAATTCATTATGAAGTTTAAACCCAATTTCATAATAAAAAACACACTTCAAATATTTTTTTTGTTTTCTTCTTCTTCCCCAAACACAGAACAACAAATGCATAACATGGTGAAACTCTCAACATCCATAGCAAAAAATCAAAGAGCTTAGACAAGAAAATAGCAAAAAAAAAAAAATTGCAGAGGATGGAGACTCAAAATTCGCAAAGCAGATAAGATATGAGAGAAATGTGACCCAGATTTGGTATGGTGCTTCGTTTTGATGGTTGGAGAGAGATGAGTCCCACTCTCAAGTGCCTCTGGTACAGTGCGTTGTTCTGATGCTCTCCTTTGTCGCCTTTCGCCACTGAGATTTCGCTGTCTCTAAGAAGAAGGTCCTCATATCACATTTCCTTATCTCTACTCCGTCGTGGATGTGTTGTTCCGATGCTCTTCTCTGTCGCCTCCCACCACTGAGATTTCACCGTCTCCGAAAAGCAAGTCCCCAAATATTTCCTTATCTTTGCTTCGTCACAGATATGAACCCATGACCTTGCCTTCTCCAACAATGAAGCCCCACAAACTGACCTCCTTCAAGAATAAAGCTTCTGCGTCTAGGGTCGACTGGGTATGGAGACCGAAGCTTGGGAAGAAAAGAAAGAGGGAGGAGAGAGAATGAGAAAGTAACATTATAGTTCTATAATATTTTAAAATTATCATTATTCAAAATATGTTTTTTTTTTATAATTTTATATTATTTTTTTATTTACTAAATTAACTAATTTATAAAACTAAAGGCATTTTAGTCATATTAAAAAAACATTTGATAAAAATCAAGCTTAGGGTATTAATTTATTACATTTTGCAAAACATATGGTCAAAATTATCATTTAACAAAACACAAATTTTTGCAAAATAAATAGTCTAAAACAGTGTTTACCCTTATCATTATTAATGACTATTTTTCTTTCCACCACTAATTATTATTAATCTTTTTAATAGCTATTTATTTTATAGACTTTTATTACTTTTAATATTTAATTTTAATTTCCTTTTAGAATAGTAAGACTAATAAAATAAATTTTTTCTTCCTATTCTTTTCTAATAATTTTTTATTATCATTATTTTCTTTATTTTAATACTAATTATTATCAAAAGAGAGACCAGTTGTTTAATTCTGTGTGTGATTTCATATTTACCTAACTTATTAATTCATATATATATATATATATGAAAAATACTAAATAAAGCCTTAAGATGTCCAATACTCTATACTTGTGCAAATAAATATCGGGTTCATATTTATTAATGTTTAAATTAAAAATATGTAGAATCCGCTACTAAAGTATCTTATAGCAATGTTCTACCTTTTACTTCTTTTGATGAAATTTTAATTGGCATTCACACACACATGTATATATATATATATATATATATATATATTTATATAGGTATTACTATAATAATGATTATTTTTAATCACTACTTATATGTATTTTTAGTATTTTGAGTATATAAATAAGTTGTAACTCTATTTTTTTTTACATGACGGTGTATAATGTATTTAAAGAGGACCTCTCACAAATTTTCATAAAATTCCGAATAATTTAGGATGGTGAAATCAAGATTCAAACAACTTGTTGCACACGTCCTTGTTTCAATATTTATACGTGTGTGCAATAAACTATTTAAATCCTTATTTCGACATCCTAAATTATCCGAAATTTTCTGAAAATTTGTGAAAGGTCTCCTGTAACAACATTATACACCATCATGTAAAAAAAAATAGATCTACAACTTATCCATATATAAAAAAATATTAAAAATACCTATTATTATTGATTAAAACAATCACTACCAAAAAAAATTTCTTATATATATTCAAAACTATTTCTTTTATTGTTTACTTGGCAATAGTGCCGCACTTGGCAGTTGTTCAAATATTTTTTATAAAAAAATATCTATGTACGACTCAATTTTTTCACCATTTTCTTTTATTGTTGATTTTATTAGATTGTTTGAATATTAGTTCTTTTAACTTGTTTATTCATTTTTTTTTTTTGTTTAAAATCATATATTGTGTAAACTTTAAATGAAATGTACCATATTATTATTAAAGTATAATTTTGTAACTCTAAGGAAAAATATAAATAGATAAATTGATATAATATATGTAAATATTGCATAATACACAGTGGATATCTCATGGTTTTTTATTTTGTGAACTCCACAATAAAAACAATATTTACAATAATACACCCTCATTTAGTATTTTATTTCACACAAATTTTAGATACATATATATATATATATATTAAAAATAATGGTTAATTTTTAAGTTTATTTTACTTTTAATTGCATGTTTCAGAATCCAACAATTCTCGAAATAAATATGTCTATGTAGCTGATTTTCTGAACAAAAATTAATAAATTATCGCAAGCCATATATGGTTATATAAAGTTGATTAATTCATGCATAAGAAAAAAAATCTTGAATTTTTGGTTTGTTTTATATACTAATCATTATTTCATAACATCTACTAACACATGTAAAATTCTATAGAACTGAAATGAAATTAATAATTATTTATACTATAGCCTCTCCACTTCACATGAAAATACCTTAGTGATATAGAATAGTCAAGATCTTAAGAGACAACAAAATTATTAGACCATAGCATGTAACAAAAAATAACTCTTGTTCCATCATTCCCGACTAAAATCATATATATATAAATATAAATATATATGTATTCCGAAACATTTTCCTACGATATTTGTTACACAAAGTATTATAAGGTTCATATCCCATTAAAATCTTCAAAATTGAACTATTTTTTCCATTTCAAAAGCTCTGCTCCAACTATCCCTAATAACTATAAGTTATATAACTACATAAATGCAACTTTATAAAGACTACAACGTACTCATATTGGATAACTTCTCATGTGATTCAAGAAAAAAATTGTCATTGCATAGTGATCCAAATCGTCTAAACTAAGTTTATATTACATATACAAAGTGCTTTATCGTATGGCAAAAAATCATGAAACTATCTATCAACAACTATAAGTTAAAGACTAATGATATGCACACCCAAAATATACACTCAAATATTATACATAGTAATGTAACAGTTTGACCTAGCAAATCACATTTATTAAAACTGAGACTCACTATTTTAAAAAGCAGTGACACGTCACTGTGTGTAATGTCTGTATACATATTTTGGGTGCACATATCATTACTCTAAAGTTAAATCTAATAAATTTAACAATGAATCAAGTATAAAAAAATGGAAGAGTAATGAATCAAGTCTAGAAAAGGAAGAACTATAAAATGAACTTACCAATTAACCATCTGAATGATTAATAAGTTTATCCATAGATTTTACATTCTCTGCTCATGGTACATGGCCTACAATGTAATCTAAATTAGAAAAGGCCAACTTGAACCCAACATCCTAACCTCAAAGCACTTTCAAACTTCATGAGAACTCATGCAGAGAAGCAAATGCTTTGACTATCAAGTTTTGCTAACATTGATGGAGTACTGCAAATATTTACAAATATAATATAAATAAGTAAAAAGCTGTAGAGATCAATGTTATGACCAAAAAACAAAGAATTTAAAGTCATGATGATAATGAGGCATAAGAGAGAGAATAGAAAGGAAAAAAAAAGATTAGTACAAAAAGCAAGAGGATCATTTTACAATGAAGAAGATACATATATATATATACACATATTTTTTTCTCAATGAAGATGATATATATATATATATAGATATTCTTAACGGAAAGTGAAAAGATATATCATAAAGAAATAGGGAAAGTTCTATAGTTTGCAATTGCACTCAAAGTCAACGGATGATTTCCACTATAATTATATCTATAAAAAAAAAGTGTTAAAGGAGATGATTTTTGTTTTAAATTAATAATAATTTATATAAACTAAAATAAAACTAATAATTTGTGTTACATTATATTTGCACTCTAAAAATATATATAAGCACTCTATTAATTAAAAAAAATAGTTTTAATACTTTTTCTCAATAATTTTTTTGACATTCTTTAAATTATTTTTTTGTTAATTTTAATAATTTTGTTTTCATAATTTTTTAGTAAAAAACATTTTCTTTAGCAGTTTTTTATTATATATATATATTTTTAAAATTTTATTTTTTAAATATTTAAAATATATAGTATTTATATGTATTTTTTAGAATATGAAAAAGAACAAAATTAAAAAAAATGTGAGCATAAGTTGATGAAAATATATATTATTTATTAATTTTTAATAAAATTAGGGTGTTTTAATCAAATTTGTAAAAATTCTGATTATTGTTATCATCATTAATATAAAAAACTGGTATTAAAGTTACAAAAAAAAATCTGGTAATGCATATAATCTCTTTATTAATTTTTAATTATTATTTTTATTGGATGCACATATATTTATGTTTATATGTTACAAAGAAGGGAGAGAAGAGATTTATAACTTAAAACTAAAAAATGAACATAAAAAATAGAGGATGAAAAGTAAAGAAAAATTAGGAAGTCACATAAGTTAAATTGTTTTTACATAGATAACTAATATTAATGATTTGTAAATTGTGTTTATATAGATATCTAATATTAATTATTTTTAATTATTATTATTATTATTAATAATTGCATATAAATTATTTTTTAGCAATACAAGTTAAATTATTATTATTATTATTATGTTATAACATGATATATGCATTGAAACAACATGACTGAAACACTACTGCAAAAAAAGAAAAACATGACTCCTGGGAAAGAATCTAATTAGTACAAGCCATATATTAGCTTTAAAAGCTGAATATGTTCCAAGACAACCTACAGAAAATGATTGTAGTTTAATAAATTAGGTTAATTTGATATGTTCAAGGAAAAAACATAACTGAATCTATAACTGGTCGATCTCATTCTCCTCAATTGTCCCAAATGCAAGGCTCAAATACTTTAAGTTTTGATTGATAATTCTCTTCATCATGGGCGATGAAATGATGTTATGCGACAAATAATAACATAAATAGTCAAATAGTGAGCCTAGCAAAATAATAACTTAATAATCATACTCATAATTGCATCAATATAATTTAAATAGGAAAGAAAGTTCATGAGTTTGGCTTACATCAAAACTATATGATTTGATGTTTTCCAAAGATCAACAAAGCATCCTTGCTATAGCTCGTGAATTGTGTAGACGTACGTAGTTGATATGCCTTCATCCTTGAAACTCTCTTTCTAGCATGGTATGCAAAACTCAAATAGTGAGCCTATATAGTGTGGGAGTGAGTAACAAATGGGAAACAATTGGGGCATGGTCTAAGTCAGTCGATGGGTAGGAGAAACTGAGCCTATTGTTATTATTATTGTTTTAATTATCAATGTTAATAATAATAATAATAATAATATAGAACCGGTAGAAACTGAAATTAAATTAATATGTAAGATCAAATCAATAAGAAATAAACTGAAAAAATCATAATTGTTTTAATTATCATCATTATTAATAATAATATAGAAATGGTAAAAACTGAAATTAAATTAATATGTACGATCCAATCAATAAGAAATAAACTGAAAAAATGTAATTGGTCCTTAACTAAACAGAGCACATGCATCCAAAAGTTGTTACAATATGTAATAATGTTATATTAATTCTTTTATTCCATCATATCTTATCTTATCTTATTATTATATAAAATAAAAATCAAAATAACCAGAAATTAGAGAAAATACAATCCTAGAATGATAGGGTGACTTCAAGTTGAGCTTTATATATATCTCTTCTATATAAAAAGTATGTTTGATAACGAAAATTATTGGTTTAACAATTTTTTTAATTTTTTTCCATTAATTTTAACGGAATATTATTATATTTAACAAAATATTCTTATACTTAGAGGTAGATTGTAAACATAACTTAAACTTAAATAAATAAATAATTAAATAAATTATAATAAGATATTTTTGAGATATTTTACAATGATAATTATTTAAAAATAATAAAACCATACATTTTATAATTTAAATAAAATTTAATTAAACTTAATATTATATTAAACATATGTATATATATATATAATATATATATAATCTTTTGTTGTCACTGTCAAATTTAAAAAATATAACAAACATAAACTTAAACAAAAATAAATAAATAAATTTATTTAAATATGATATTTTAAAGATATTTTATGATAATTTAAATAATTAAATCATATTTATTTAAAAATAATAAAGTCATACATATCATTTTTTTTATAGTTTGTTTTTTATTAAGTGATTGAAGCTTTTTTTCTTCATCAAATTCACTAAAAGATATTGCGAGATACATTAGAAACTAAAAATAGTTGATGCGTGTATACTACTGTCTACAATATGATTTTTTCTATTATTATTTTATTTCTATTATTAATTTCCTTCTAAATATTATTGTATTTTATATATAAGTCATGTAGCTATGTAAATATATATATATGGAAAAGTTCTCAATGGTTATTACCCACACATGGGTACCTAGATAAATGTGCAAATATGCTGACATGGCATGTAGGTGACTTGGTACATCAAGTTACCAACAAGTAAAGATTCTTTTTTTTTGGCATAGATTCTTTTTTTTTTTTTTTGCATTAATTTCGAAATTGGCTTTTTTTTTTGGTCATTAGGAATGGTGATTCCAACCAATAAGAAGTAAGCTCTCTTTTCAAGTTTTGAATTAATTTAAAATTTTAAAAATTAGGGTTTCATAATAAATGCACACTCATTTCTTAAACTCTCTATTCTTCTTCTTATTTTTCTTCTTCTTCTTCTTCTACATTCAAAGTAAAAAAATAAACATAAAAAAAATCAGAATTTCACCATGATTTTCGTGAGCATGTGAAGGAGAGAAAGAAGAAAAAAAAAACGTGTGAGGAAAAAATAGAAAGGGAGAGAGAGAAAACGCATGGGAGTAGAGGGGAAGGGGATGCAGAATAAAAGAAGTAGATCTAAAGATTTAGAAGGAAGGGTTGGAAAGAAGAGACAAATTTTTTATGATAACTCATTGTCTCCTAATCGAATCAGGTCAAAATTGCTTTTAGATCGCGCTCGTCGGTATAGATCTCCTATGAAAAGTTTGGAGTCGTCCTCTTCAATGTTCGAAAGTAGAACTCGGCGTTGTCTTCATAGTGAATCTTATTGTTCTTTTTGTAAGGTAATATCTTCATATCTATATATGTGTCTATGATTGAGATCTCATTTTATGTTTATGTTAGAACACTTCGATTATATTTTTCTAAACTATTTTTTCTATTTAAAAATTAGGAATACGAAAACCATGTATGTGTAGATGAGGTAGACCGTGATGTTCCTATCCCACCATGGAGTTTTGTCATACCTGATGAAGATGGTGATGCAATGACCATTAATATACCATCAGATGTAAACAAAGGGAACCTTCAAATTCCAGACCATGTAAAATGTGTATGTATTATTTTTTTTTTATTATTATTATTTTAATTATTTTTGAAATTTTATATTAGTTTATTTTTTACAGGTTGGAGTGACAAAAGTAAATGCTTTGCTCACAATGGTTGTTGGTTTGCAAAATATTTTAATTACAAAGATCCTTGAATCTAGAGATAGGTTAAATGGTTCAAATAATATTATCCATCAACTTCTTCGTCGTCTGGTTAGTATATCTTAATTAATTTCAAAATTTTACAGTATGAAACATTATCTGGTTGGTATATGTTTATCTAATTTTATTTATTTATTTATTGTTTTGTACAGCAACTATGTGAAGCATCTCAAATATCTGAAGACCATAGTCAAGATATCATTGATAGTAGCAATGTAATCAATAAATAGGGAGATGTGGAGGAGTAATTTGGTTTACTTTTGTATTTTTATATTGTTGATCGAAATAAGTTTGTTTAATTTCCAATGTAGCATTTTAAATATTATTTGGTGCAAGTATATGTAATTTCCAATGAACTAATTGAAATATATTTTTTTAATTTCTTTAATGTATTAAATTTTAATTTCGAAATTAGTATTTCAAATTTGAGATTTTATTATTTAAATCTTATATTAGAAATCACAACAAATTGATGATTTTTTATGTACCCTAAAATAATGGATGACTATTGGTTTTTCTAACAATAATAGAACATCAAAACAAAAATAAGAAATAAATATTTCCATATTACAGTATAAAATACAAATTTAAAAAGAAAAAACAACTTTGATTTATGCCAAACTACTTTGATTATAGGTAAAAATGAATCAATACAACTCTTCATTTTTTCCCAAAAAATGTTAACTTAGTTAATTTTATTTTTTCCATAAATTACAAAACAATACAACTTTTCAAATTTTCTATTATCAATAAATGAGCATTTATTGATAAGATTACATCATAACCAATAACTATTGATATTCTTTACCTTGAAAATATATTTTTTAATTGAATTTTTTTTTTAAATCATTATTTTCGGCATGCACAAATTAAAAAAAAAAAATCGGCTAGCATTAAAAAACTATTTTGATTTTTTAAAAGAAACATCTCTTTGTATTCTCTTGGGAAAATCAAATTATGTTGTTTTGAAATTAGATATTTATTTATTAGTCCTATATTGCCCAATAAGGAATCTTATTCATTTAATATAATTGGTTAGGTAATTTATAATATCTATTAATTTAAAGATTGTTTAATGGTAAATTGTTAATTTTTATTTAAAATTTTACATTGAAAACCGAAAATTAATATACAATTTCGGCATTGATTTAAAAAAAATTGGATAATTTCACTCCAACAAAATTATTAACAATATTAATAAATAAATAATAATAAGATTTTATCTGAAGACCCAAAAAGAAATAAAAGTTTCTTTTCATAACAAATCCTTTTAAGAAAATGTCCATAAAAAAAATTAAAACATAATAGAATAAAAATATTATAGTAAGACCTAAGGAAACACATAGAAACAATAAATTTTAAAAAAAAAAACAAAAAAAAAAACACTTGAAGCATTTTAGAAATTGTCATTCTTCTTTGTCATCTTCTTCTCCTTCTCCTTCAAATATTTCTCCCACACCTCGTTCTTTTTCCTCTCTGCATCAAAATAGTTGGCCACTGATTCATGCAGAGTTTGCATTGCAAAAGTGCATCTTGTCATCTCTCGAACAAATTCATCCATGTTGTTCTTCAATTCAAGTAGACGACTGATATTTTCATTAAATTTTTGGAACATAATATCAAAATATATTACATTTGGATTGTACTCTAGTTGAGCATCAAGTGGATTCACATCTTTCTCACCACCGCTAAACTTCTCAGTCTTGATATTCTTCAATTGAGACTTTGCATCATTGTCAAACTTCTCAACCTTGATCTTCTTCAATGGAGAATTTACTTCATCATCTTTAAAATCAAAGGGTGAAGAGTTATCTTCATTCTTTGAATAGGTTGAATCTGATATGTTGATGATAGACATAGTAGTTGAATGTTTGTAAAACTTGATTTTTAAAAAAAAAAAATAATAGGATAATCGGTTTTGGTTGTATGTGGATATATTTATAATGTGTGTTATGAAGAAACAATGCAACCTTTCACATTCTTAATAAAATATTTTAGATTTATTTAAAATAAAAAATAAAATATTATTGAAAGAATAAATAATTAATATGTTGTAACTTCCCAATGTAAACACTAATCATGCATTCACATTAATTAAATATTATTTCTATTTTATAAAAGAGACCCATTAATTTCGGCCACCTATATTTTAATAAGCAATTTCACAAATTAAATGCATTTAACAAAAAAAAAAACCGAAAAAATAAGAACAATTTTAAAATATGTCATTTAATACAAGAACCACACTTTCTTAATTTAATGAATAAATAATTAATATGTTGTTACTTCCCAAATGTAATTAGTAATCATGTAGCAACATTTAATTTAATATTGTCTTTTTGAATCATTTATCAATAAATTTCGGCTACTACCAATTTTTATAATTTAATATTAAATTTTTAATAAAAATCATCCTTTAATTTCAGCCACTATAATTTTAATTACAAATTTGACCAATTAAATGCATTAAAAAAATAAATAGAAAAAAGCATTAATAATTTAAGACACTTAATACAACTACCACAATTTTTTGATTTAATGAATTTAAAAAAATAAAATTAAATGAAAATTTGATAAGATGAAACTGTATAATTTTATTATTGGTAGATATTTACAAATTTAATTAATTCTTATCCTAAACTAAAAAAAATTCGGGAATTTAATAAATCATTAAGTTATAGTATTGATTTGATTTTATTAATAATGAGAATTATTTTAATAATACAAAATGAAATTAGAATTAAAAAAACCTTAAATGAAATTTTTAAAATAAAAAATTGTTTGTTGTTTCAAAATAAAAAATATATATTTGTATATTAGGGACATTATATTTGCACTCCAATAATATATATAGACACTCCATTAATTAAATAAAAAATTAATTTTATATTCATTTCTAACACTTTTTCTCAAAAAAAATTATTGACATTATTTAATTTTTTTTTGTTAATTTCAAAAAGCTTATTTTATATTATTTTCATCATTATTTTTTAAAAAATAATGTCTTTTTTTTTATGAAAAGGCCTCTTATTTTAACAAGTTTTTAATAAATATATTTTTTAATATTTTTTATTTAAATATTTTAAAAAATATTATTTATATGTATTGTTTAAAATATGAAAAATAAAAAAAATTAGAAAAATGTAAGCACAAAAGTTGAAAAAAATATAATGCACTGTATATTATTACATATAGTATAGGTTATCTCGGTGACTAGTGCACGTTGGAACGGTTCATTATGTCATAATTATGCCTGCTTAGTGCAATGTTATCTAGTCATAATTTTTCGAGATCGGATGCCATTCTAAATTCACTACTATATCTTAGTGCAATGTTATCTAGTAATATTTTCCGGGATCGGATCCCCTTCTAAATTCATTACTCTATCTTACTCAGCATGACAACTATATGAGACCCTAGTGGTAGTATTGGTTTACTAGTGTACGTTGGAACGGTTCATTATGTCATAATTAGGTCTGCTTAGTGCAATGTTATCTAGTAATAATTTTTCGGGATCGGATCCCCTTCTAAATTCTCTTCTATATCTTACTCAGCATGACAACTATATGAGACCCTAGCGGTAGTATTGGTTTACTAGTGTACGTTGGAACGGTTCATTATGTCATAATTAGGTCTGCTTAGTGCAATGTTATCTAGTAATAATTTTTCGGGATCGGATCCCCTTCTAGATTCACTACTCTATCTTATTCAGAATGACCACTATATGAGACCCTAGCGGTAGTATTGGTTTACTAGTGTATGTTGGAACAGTTCATTATGTCATAATTAGGTCTGCTTAGTGCAATGTTATCTAGTCATAATTTTTCGGGATCGGATGCCATTCTAAATTCACTACTATATCTTAGTGCAATGTTATCTAGTAATATTTTTCCTGGATCGGATCCCCTTCTTAATTGACTATTATCTTACTCAGCATGACAACTATATGAGACCCGAGCAGTAATATTGGTTTACTAGTGTACGTTGGAACGATTCATTATGTCATAATTAGGTCTGCTTAGTGCAATGTTATCTAGTCATAATTTTTCGGGATCATATCCCCTTCTAAATTCTCTACTATATCTTAGTGCAATGTTATCTAGTAGTATTTTTCGGGATCGGATCCCCTTCTAAATTCACTACTCTATCTTACTCAGCATGACAACTATATGAGACCCTAGCGGTGGTATTGGTTTACTAGTGTACGTTGGAACGGTTCATTATGTCATAATTAGGTCTTCTTAGTGCAATGTTATCTAGTCATAATTTTTCGAGATCGGATGCCATTCTAAATTCACTACTATATCTTAGTGCAATGTTATCTAGTAATATTTTCCGGGATCGGATCCCCTTCTAAATTCATTACTCTATCTTACTCAGCATGACAACTATATGAGACCCTAGTGGTAGTATTGGTTTACTAGTGTACGTTGGAACGGTTCATTATGTCATAATTAGGTCTGCTTAGTGCAATGTTATCTAGTAATAATTTTTCGGGATCAGATGCCATTCTAAATTCACTACTATATCTTAGTGCAATGTTATCTAGTAGTATTTTTGGGGATCGGATCCCCATCTAAATTCACTACTCTATCTTACTCAGCATGACAACTATATGAGACCCTAGCGGTAGTATTGGTTTACTAGTGTACGTTGGAACGATTCATTATGTCATAATTAGGTCTGCTTAGTGCAATGTTATCTAGTAATAATTTTTCGGGATCATATCCCCTTCTAAATTCTCTACTATATCTTAGTGCAATGTTATCTAGTAGTATTTTTCGATATCGGATCCCCTACTAAATTCACTACTCTATCTTACTCAGAATGACCACTATATGAGACCCTAGCGGTAGTATTGGTTTACTAGTGTACGTTGGAACAGTTCATTATGTCATAATTATGTCTGCTTAGTGCAATGTTATCTAGTAATAATTTTTCAAGATCGGATCCCCTTCTAAATTCTCAATTGTATCAACTGAAAATATATTGTACAACTATCCGAGACTCTATGATATTATATGAATATCAAAATTTCAATCCAAGATTCCCTAAAAAATGAAACTAACCATAGATTAATTACCCTCAATGAAAACTAAATTTTTTGTGCATGTACACGTACGGTTGGCCTTTTATTTTAAAAAACAGAAAAAAAATAACAATAATAATTTATGCAATTTAACCCAATTACCATAATTTTTTAATTAAATGAATTTAAAAAAATTAAAATTAAGTACAAATTTGATAAGATAAATCTTTCTAATTTTATGATTGGAAGATATTAAAAAATTTAATTAATTTTTCTTAAAAACTAAATAAATTTTGAGAATTTAATGAAACAACCAAAATATAATATTAATTTAAATTTATTAATAAAATAAATAAATTAAAAAAATTTCGGTTACCTTTCTTAAATTATAATAATAAAAAAACCATGTTAATGGAAATTAAGATTGGTAGCTTATCCATCTCACCAAGTGACCACTATTTATTTTCCCTATGTTTTTATCATGTAACATATTTCAACAAATGTTATTAATTGTACCTATAATATTTTTTTTAAAACACAACAACTTCATTGATGTCTTTTATTCTCTCTATTTTATGTGAACACACAAGTTGATTCTATATATTTTATAGATTTCCTCCTCTTATCTCATCTTTTGCTTAGAGTTATAACCGAAAAGTAACCATTCTAGTCCCGGATTATGGCTCCTCCCGAAATTATAGGTGATCCATACTACCAAATAGTAACAGGTGATATCGATAACACCATCAGGCTAGGTGAAGGTTCTGATTCTTTCTTTGTTATTCACCTCTTCGCAAAATTTTCACGACATCCATTAACTAGTAGCAAACCAAATTTTACAAATTGGATGGTCGATAACGGCATGGAAGACTCTGTTTGTTGCGATACTATTGTATTTCTTTCAAGACAAACGTTGATGGCCAATGAAAATAACCATGCCAAAGTTATCATTGACGAGATGCTAGGCGAGGCTTATCTCCATCCTTCTATATTTTTTCTTTCAGATAAAATTATTGATTACGCTCGAAAGATGTGGAACGAAGAGGATTTTAATTTCTGTGTAAAAGTGGATGTTCATGTTTTTGTTTATGATCTTCCTCCACAACACGATACTTTGTAAAAATAGTCTTTGAAGAACTATATACTTTGTAAACCAAATACCCAGAGAAGATCAATAATATTGACTAGTGGAGTAGAGGGATTTTAACCTTCGAACCACTTAAAAACGTGTCTTGAGTCACCTAGTTCTTTCCAAAAGATTTCATATCTGTGACGGTTCTACTTTTAGTACTAATCTCTTTCTCTTCTTCTCTTAATTATCTGTTGCCGAAGAACCGCGTCAACAACTTCCAATACAAAGTTTAAGTTTTAAATTATAATAAAATTATTATGACTTTATTGTAAAGGCAATTGTTCAACTACCCATCATTTATTACTATTATTATTTGAATTACACACTTATATAATATTTCAAAAAATTCGGCCAAAATAATAAAGGTAGTTATTTATATATTTATTGCATTTTTCGATTTTGAGAAATTTTCGCTTATCAATTTAATATGTTTTTCTTTCATTAATTTTTTTCCATAAAGGAATCCAAAATTTCGAACATGCTATTATTATTAGTTACAAATTTTGGTCAAATTTTCAGTAATTTAAAAAAAAAGAAAGGAAAATATAACCAATTTATTTAGTTATTAATTTTAGTTACATATCGTTGATGTACTCCGTTTTTTTATTATGTTTATCTATTTTTTAGGTTATCTTTGTAAATTCTTGACCTACATATATAAAGAGTTTTTATAACCTAACTAGATGAAAAAAATAATTAGAAATAAAAAAAATCATTTATTCAATTTAATAAATTTCGAAATTCTCATAAAATTTGTATACCACACACTTATTTATAAATGTATTTAATTACCAGTTTAAGTTTTAAATTATAATAAAATTATTATGACTTTATTGTAAAGACAATTGTTCAACTACCCATCATTTATTACTATTATTATTTGAAATACACACTTATATAATATTTCAAAAAATTCGGCCAAAATAATAAAGGGAATTATTTATATATTTATTGCATTTTTCGATTTTGAGAAATTTTTTCTTATCAATTTAATAGGTTTTTCTTTCATTAATTTTTTTTCCATAAAGGAATCCAAAATTTCGAACATGCTATTATTATTAGTTACAAATTTTGGTCAAATTTTCAATAATTTTTTTTTTAAAAAAATAAATAGGAAAATATAACCAATTCTCATGAATGATGCATATAAGTTATTTTTAATAAAATATACATGAAAAATAATAAAAAATTTCGACAAAATAAAAAAAAAACTTGAAATTCTTAATAATATTAGAGAGATTAATGTAAGAATCAATCACTAGGACTGAAGAACAATGTCATAACAAACTCATAAACTTACAAAATAAAACAAAGAAGAAACTTGATAATAATTTAAGTAAAATAATAAAACTGATAATCTACTCATCCTTGTCGGAGTTCAAATCAATTCCACTGATATCGATTTTTTCATCCTCCAAGAGAACTTTCATATTCTTTTTGAATAGTTCTTCGTTGCCACCCAATAATTGATCGAAGACGTCTTCGTCATCCATCCTCACCTTCTGAAGTTCTTCTCTCCAAAGTTCAATTTCATATTCCAAATTTTCAACCATAAGAGAAGTCAAACATTTTCTTCTTTGTTGTTGCTTCTTGGCAAAAATGACAATTTCAGACTCCGATTCGCTTTCGCTTTGAGAAGTCTCTTCTTTGGCAAATGTTTTGACGATGGATAATTGGCGTTCCAGCAATTCAATCATTGAAAGAATAGGCACATGGAAAGTTATAAAGTCTTCCATAATAATGAAAAATTGTTTAGAAGAGATGTAGGAGTTTTCTAAAGAAACTGATGAAGAGATATATATTTTTATGAAAACTATTTAATCTACTTTAGAATTTATATAGCCTAAGAAGATGTTGTGTAGGGTTATGAAAAAATATTTTTTAATTGTTTGTTTATGAAAATAATATATTTAATGAGTAATTTCAACTTTTCAAATACATGCATGTTTCCATTTTCGAAAATATAGGGTATTATTTGGCCACATACAACTTTTCATTTAGTGTGCATTTATGATACGAATAATTGCATCTATTAATTTTGAGGTGGTTATTCCCATTTTCGAAAATATAGGGTATTATTTGGCCACCTATTTTTTTTTTCGAAAATTGCTCTTATTTTATTGAAATGGTGTATGAAAAAAAGACATTAATTGGAAATCGATTAGGTATCTTTTTAATGGTCATATATTAATTGAATATTAAATCATATTCCTTAATTATTTATTGGGTAAAATAAACATTTTTATTATTAATTGACAATAATTATTTTTTTAAAATTTAATTTTTTTTTTAATTTCACTGTATTAAATATAATTTTGTAATATGTTAAATAACGATAAGAAACACAATAAATTTTAAACTTTTTACTGAAAAACTTAAAATATTTGTTCATATTAAAAATTAAGCATAAAATAAAAACAAAATACAAATAATTAATATTCTCTAACTTAAAATCTACTCTTCATTTCCCTTTATCTTTTTATTTGAAGATTCTCCTTCTTCATCTTCCATAATCTTCTTCTTGATGCTTTCACGAGTCTTCTTCATTTTGACAAGTTCTTTGTTCCAATCTTCAATTTCTTCCTTCAAGTTTTCAACATACATCTTGTTCAATCCCCTCCTCATTTTTCGAGATATTGTGGCAAACTTGTATGGAAAATTTGTTCCATCTTCGAACTCAGTAAATTTTGATGAAGGCAAGATCTCTGCTACTGACAAAATGAATTTCAATTTTTTTATCATGCCTTCAACAAGAGAGATGAGATCTTGAATCATGTTTTCCATGAGGAATGTTGAAAGACAAAGAAATATGTGAAGGAGAGTAAAGTAGGTTGTGTATGAAGAAGAAGTGTATAATATATAAAGTGTGTTATTAAATAATTAAAAAAATATATATTAATTTATTAACAATTGCAACTCTTCAACTTCATTGATTTAAATATTATATAATTAGAAAAAAAATATTCAGCCATTAATGTTGTTGGAGAGACACAAAAATTTCGGCCACATTAATAACTATTATTATATATTTAATTTTTTTTTTCAACTCTAAACCTTCATGCATGTACATAAAACCTAGATTTCACATTTAATTATAATTATTATTATTTTAAACTTTATTTTTAAAATATACATTTATATTTTTTTGGGAAACTATACATATTTTCGAAATACCCTATTTATATTTCCAAAAAATATTATATTATATTTAAACATAATAAAAATTAATAGGATTTAGATAATAACATTTATATTTTTTTTGGGAACCTACACATATTTTCAAACCTATACATAAAACCTAGATTTCAATATTTATATAACAAAACATTGCATGTTTAATTAGAAAGACTTATTCATCTTCCCAATAAAATAATACATTTATATTTATATTTTTTTTGGGAAAGTGGGATAAATATGGGGAGTAGAAATATTTGATTTTATCATCAATATGTATTGAAATAATAATAAACAACATGCTTTTTCGGTTTTTTAAAAAGAAAAATCAATATTAAATGCAAATTTTATTATCACCACTATACTTAAATCATGCATAATAATTAAAATATAAAAAAATAAAAATTAATTGGACAATGAAATATATTTTTCGGTATTAATTTATTTTATTTTTATAGTAAAATAATATCAAATTTTATTATTTTTAAATGAACTTGCAAAGTTTTAATTATAAAAAATAACCATAAAAATTAACTTTCAATTCATAACCGATAAATCATTATATAATATTTTAAAACAAAGTATGAATATTCCTACATATTCATGAAAGAGTTCAACAAAGTTTCATGATATACTATTTCGCGTTCAACATCATATATTAGACGCCTCCAATACAAGTCCTCCTTCTCAGAAGCATCGATGAACGTTTGTCCTAATTCATTATGAATTTCTCTAATCTTACATACTTTAGTGCTTTCTCCACTCCATTCTCCAAATGCTTGATCGATGAAGACGGTTCTCACTATACTTCTTTTTTCGAATGATCTCATGAGGCGCAACTTAATTTGTTCCACGAAATTGTACAACTCTCCACTTAAGTATTTTTCTTTACATTTCGAAAGTGATCTAGTAAGAATTATTTCCTCTATCATCTTGTTGTCAATTTTCTTTCTATTTTTTTGGCACCTAAATGGACAACCTTAGTGATGATGATGAACTAGGGTTGCCTAGTCACACATATATATATAAAGAGTTTGTATTCAACATTGTTTTTCTACACAAATAATTAATAAGTAAGAGAAGACATCGAGAATAATAATGAGTGATGAGCAAGACGAGGAGTCAACTACTCCGGAATAATTAATAATATTTATAAAAAATATTTACTTTAAATTTACACTAAGGATTTTTTTAAAATATATCATTTTCGAAATATATCTAAGTAAAAAATTAGTCATTTTCGAAATACATTTTATAGGATAAATGGCTTTGTTCATTTTTGAAATATATTTCTACAAGAAAAAAAATTGATTTGTAAATTGCTAACAATAATAATAATTAAAAAAAAGATCAAATTTCCATTAACAAGAATAAAATTCTTAATTCAATATAGATGAGCAAACACTCTAATTTTTGTAGACAAAATAGACAATCCCTAAATGTTCTTGAAAGCATCCAACAACATTTCATGATATACAATTTCACGTTCAACATCATACATTTGTGTCGTCCAATACAAGTACTCCTGCTCAGAAGCATCGATGAACTTTTGGAATAATTCATTCTGAATGTGTCGAATTTCACGTACTTTAAGGCTTTCTCCACTCCATTCTCTAAATGCTTGATCCATCATTGCCTTTCTCATTGTAATTCTTTCTTCAAGTGATCTATTGAGGCGTATCTTAATCTCTTCCATGAAACTGTACAACTCTCCACTTAAGAATTTTTCTTTGAATTTCGAAAGTGATCTAGTAAGAATGATCTCCTCTATCTTGTTTATGTTCATTTTCTCTCTATGATGAACAATCTTTATGATGATAAAAAAAAATGTTCTAGCCACATATATATAATGAAGTAGTAATAAAGAAGATAAAACATGAGGAATAATAATGACTGATGGGAAATACAAGGAGTCAATTATGCTAAGTATTCATTTTTGAAATACTACAAATATTATTATTATTATTATAATTAATTATTTTACCAAATAAAAATATTAATTGTAATAAATACAAATAAATCCATAAATGTCATTGACTACTCATATTCTTATTTTTTTATTTATTAATTCTATTAACATGTATAATTAAGTATTTTTTAACAATATTTTCGAAAAATTGTCATTATTTATATTAAAAAATTATATAAAAAAAGCAATGACTTTTTAAACTTTCGACAAAACCCACTAATTTTTTATTACATTTTTTATAACGAAAAATAAAGATAAAAAAGAAATATACATATTACAAAATAACAATATTTATAACCATTAAAAAAATAAATTTTCTATTTCATAATAATATGTTAAATTCAACATACATCTAACAAATAAAGAGAGAGTACAATCATTTAAATAAAAATTGTAAAAAGAGACAACAGTCTTCAATCTTTGATCCAATTTTTCAAGCACCACTTTTGAAAAGTAATATTGCGTTCAAGCTTGACGAGTTCAATCCGCATGTAGTAATCTTCATTTTCTAGAGCATGGATGAGCCTTTGACAGGTTTCAGTTTGGAGTATTTGGAGCTCACGGGCCGGAACACAGTTAAGATTAGTAGAGATGCTTCCTGACAACAAGAGTTGTTGAATGGTATTTATTTTACTACTAATGCAAAGAAGACGAGTGTTTATATCGTACCTCCTATTTTCGAATTGTATTATAAGTTGTTGGACATCTTTTTTTTTTGGAACAATGGTTTCCAAACACTTTGGTTCCTCCGACGTGTGAGATACATCATCTGTAGTACACCCCTCATTCTTTTGCTTCATTTTCCCATTTTTCTTCAGGTCTTCCATTTTCTGCTTCCCTTTATCCTTTTTGTTCATGTCTTTCATTTTTCCTTCTCTTTCTCAACCTTGTTTTTCATGTAATACTAATACATGTAATAGATTATTTATAAATAATTTTAAAACTTATCATTCAATAGTGTAGTTAATAATGATGGTATCTTATCAAATTAATATGAGTAACACCTATTGAGATTCCCTATTATTTTTTCGAATTTTTCAATATAAATTTAAAAAAAAATTGTGTTTTCAAAAAATGAATTTATTCTCACAAATTTCTACACATTTGTTACATCACATGTTTAATTTATCAAGACACCTATTCATCTTCACAACACCAATTAAAAAAATTAATAATTATATATTTTCAAAATATAATTAAACAACATTTATTATGTTCAAAGAACCTAGACATAGAATCAAAATTAATTCAATATTTGTATACATTTATTACACTCTATGAGTTATTCAAAAGACAAGTTTTCAATTAAAAAATATTAATTTCGAATTTCATAATAAATTTTAAACAAATTTACATTAATTTTTTCCATATTAATTTAATATTATTTTATATTTCGATTTTTATTTAATTCATTTTTAAAAAAATGTTACACATAATTATTAAAAAGACACTTGTTCAACTTCCCATTGAACAAACACATTTGTTCAAATTTAATTTTCTTTTATTTTGAAATGAATTTAAAAATTTGTACATAATTATTGAAAAGACTCCTGTTCAATTTCCCATTAAAGAAACAATTCAATTTACCACTGTATTTTTTTCGAAATTATTTAATAAAAGCTATACATAATTAATAAGAAGATACAATTCAACTTCCAATTTACCAATGTATTTTTTCAAAATTATTTAATAAAAAGTATACATAGATTTTGAAAAGACACTTGTTCAACTTCCCATTAAACAAAAGCAACTGTTCAATTTACCATTGTATTTTTTAAAATTAATTAATGAAAATTATACATAATTATTAAAAATATACATATTCACTTCCCATTCTGCCCATTTCGAAAAATACAATGGTTGGAAGTTGAACAAGTGTCTTTTTAATAATTATGTATAACGTTTTAAAAGGGAGTTATTCATATTCCTAACCACCTATCATAAATGCTTTTTATTCTTCTCATCAAATTTTAAATATAACACAAAAATTAGTATAATTTCCAAGATGGAGATTACTATGGAGCCTAGAAGGGTTGATGAAGATAGTGACAATCATGAAACAAAAAGTGAATCCAACTATGAAGTCAAAGATGCAAAGAATGAGGTTGAATATGAAGACATTATCTCGCGTGAACCAGACAAAGACATTGCTGTTGAAGGCGAAAGTAGCAATACAATCGATCAAGTTAAGGAAGAACAACATTTTCATGTACTCGGAAAATGGCCTCAAGCATTACTCGATATGGAGTTTTCGGAAGGTTTTTTTGATGTTGAATCAAGCGACACTGACGGGGAAATAGATGTTGTCCAGTTAATTAAAAATATCAACGGTTCACCAACAATATGTACAGATTCGAATGAATATTATAAGGAGCTTGAACGAAACGATGATGGCCAGGTAGATAACATCCCTTCTTCTACCAAAAGCTTTCCAAACTCGAAAGGTTTCTATAACATTCTCATGAAAGCAAAAGACTTGCATAGAAGAACTAAAGATATGCATGATTGTCTCGATAAAGGATTAAAATTTGAAACTCGCATCAAGCTTTTGGATTTGGAAGATGCTATTAATAATCTTATTGGTGCAATTTGTGATGCATGATTGTCTCTATATATATGCATCAAGCTTTTTTTGTACTAAGAATTATATGAAAGCTATTTATATTTTATGTTTACAAGGATCTTATGAGTGATGTAAATTAAACCATTATATAATAAAAAGTAAAATTTCATTAGTTCAATCAAACATAAAAATATAAATCTACAAAGTACAATAGTAGATAGACAAACAAACAATTTCCTTACGCTCTCTTCAACTTTTCCATCATTCTCAAGAGCACATCCATATTTTTCAAGTGCTCATCAACTTTTGTTTGTTCCTCTTCGAATAGTTTCTTCATTTTCTCAAATAATGCTTCGCGATTGTCGGATCCAAAACTCACTCCAACATGATCAATCAAATGTGTAGCAAGCAACACAATCTCTTTAACTTCTTCCTCTCCTAAGTCATCATAATATTGAGTAAATGGAAACATTCTTAAAAATATAAAATGATTTCAAACTCTACCTAAAAACAAAGTTTATGTTTGCCTACAAATGATATCAGTGTATATAAGATAAAATGATTTATAAATAGTGTTAAAAACCATATAATTTCGAAATTATGACATTTAAAATACCCATTTTAAAAAAAAAAACTAAATTCCATTTTGAACCAATACCTGAATTGTTTTGGTTAAATTAATAAATAAGATGGGTAATAATTATGAAAAATATAGCAATTGGTGGGCTATTCCATATCCCAAAAATCATGCTCAAAATTATGATTAGTTACACTTCTCAAAACATAAAATGAACATATTTCAATTCCCAAAAATAACACAATAATTTTGTTATTGGTTAGGTTGATTATGCATAATTATACCATTAAATTCTAAATGGTTAGGTTGGCATTAACTAGTTTAGTTACTATGCATTGATTTTTAATTTAAATTTAAAACACAATTTCAAAATAAATTTAATTTTTTATAGATTAAAAGGTTTGGTTGAGTTAGTTTGTGTAAAAAAATATATATTTTATTAAAATTTCACTTAAAAAACGTGAGCAATTCATTTAGAAAATGCCATCTAATTGCATTAAATGCATGTATTCATAAATTCATTCTAATACCCTAATATCATGCTCTATTTATGTTTGGTTGAGTTATTAATAATTTCTCATAAAAAACGTGTACAATTAAGATCATGTCAACTAATTTCATTAAATGCATGTCTCCATAAATCCATTCCAATTCTCTAACATTATGCTCAAAATTCTGATTGGTTGATATATTAATTAATAAATTCGAAATTAACACTTACAAAATAGTTTTTATTTAATAAATATGATATTAATGTCTACAACTAACCCTTTGAAACTTCCAATAAACATTAAAGTTGATTGTGAAAATGATAAAATTTAAAGTATGTTTTAATCTTGTTAATAAATAATTAATTCAGAAATAAACTATTCAAAATCTCTCAAATATTGATCATCTTCTAATTTCTCAAAATTGATAAATAATAATACAAATTTCTTTCTTTTACACAACTTGATTGAGAATAACAAAATTAGGGCAAAGATCATTGTCCCTAGTACTATATTCCTCTGCTTGAAATGAACTCTCGAACATCTTTCAATAATTTTGCTCTATTCTTGTTGAAATTTGAGCATGCAATCCACGAAGCTATGTGACACCTTTCTTCATTAGAGTCGAACTACAATAGTGAAAAAAACTCAAGTATAGTATGATAAGAACAAAATTAAAAAAAAAAAAAAACTTAGTATGAAATCTACTTACCACAAAAGACCGCGAGTCGAGCTTACAACTATTCATCATAAATAATATGACAAAGACTCCACAATCGTACAAATTTTGTTGTCTAGGGACATTTCTACCACGAACTATACCAAAACTAGCAAAGTTGAAACTACCAGATTTCCTTTTGATCTGAGTCTCCAAGAACAAATCTAGATTGCATAGCTGCATTTGCACTCTAACATCAGAATTTATAAATTTAAAATTTATAAAAAAGTAATATATTCAACCAATAAAAACTTACAATATCAACAATCTTAGATGACTGTAATATAGGATTCTTTTCATCGGCAAGTGAGTCCCAAATTTCTACTTTTTTTTTCTTTAAGTATCACCCGTGCAAGAATGAAGTGTCTTACAAGCAACATAGGAATATAAATCTACAAGTATAATTGTTGTTAGAAATTACATAATAAATAGATGCTTAAAAATATATTCAACATAAACCATTAGAATTATACTTCATTGCAATGTTCGAGGGAGCCCATAAATCTTTCGTAGTAATGCATTTTCCTCCAAATTTGATGTAGTGGTAAATTGGAGTAGGAGTCGGGTAGTAAGTATTTCTATTGTCATAATTTAAAAAAAAAAATTAACTTCACAAACATGAAATATGTTTTGACAAAAAAGAAAAACAACAAAAAACTCACCATATTTCGAGCAGGAAGATACCAATTCTTACACTCTTTACCCTTCTTCAACCTCTCATCCTCGGTCAAGAATGAAGAAACCATAGTAACAATCTGCATTTACCAAAAAAAATAATAATTATAACGGTCATACTAAAATTATTAATATATACAAATGAATTACCTCAGTCTCCAACTCCGTTTTAGGTCCAAGATACCGAAAGTCGGACCGTCGTAGAAAACTAGACTCACTTTCAACTATAATTTCCCTAGGATATATACAATAATATACATTAAAATATATTGAAAAAAATGACAAAAAATATATAAATTAAGATAGAAAAACTTACATTTGATCAGAGTTTGAGAAAATGTATTCTAACACTTCCCTATCTTTCGGTCTTAAAGTATTACCGAGTTTAAAATGTTCAAAGAACACAACATCATCTTGACTAAAAACATGTTTTTTTAAAAATAGTGATTGTGAGGCCTTTTCGTTAATGGATTCATATGTCAATTTTTTCTTCTTCTCATATCTACATGGAATTTTATCTTTGGCTTGTAAATCCAGTTTAATAGAGTGTAGTTCATGTCTCAACTCTTTCAACTCATGCTCAATTACTATCCTCCATTCCATTTCTGATTCCATCACGAAGTTCTATAGAAAAAAATTGACGAAGATTATCACTATGTAAGAAATATTTTTGAAAAATAATAATATGTTTGAAAAATTTACATGATGAAAATTTCAAAACTTTAAAATTCCTCACATTTCTAGTTTATTGAAGAAAAATGAACTACAAAATAATTTGTAATAATAATGTTTTAAAATTTCTTTTATAAAATATGAAAATTTTAAAACCCTATAGCCTTCAATGTAAATTTATAAACCTAATAGTTGATTTTTAAGAAGTTTGAATAATTTCAAATTTTACAATGGGAGAAAAAAAATGATAATTTATATGTAAAAATAAAGAAATCACATGAATGATTGAAAATCTTGCAAGAAACACTATGAAAAATCTAGAGCTTTTTCATAAAACATTTTTTAAAAAAATTGTTCTTGTGAGATTTTACTAGACAAGTTTTTCAAGAGAAATAAGATTTAATCATTTTTTTGAATTTCAAATCCTACATGACAAATAAAACTAAGTTGGAATTAAAAAAAAAAAAGATCTAGTAGTGAATTTCGAAATATGAAATTGGTGAAATAGATGATAAATTGTTTGTAAAAATAAAGAAAGCACAAAAATGATTGAAAATCTTGCAAGAAACACTACGAAAAATCTAGAGCTTTTTCATCAAACATTTTTTAAAAAAATTGGTCTTGTGAGATTTTAATAAACAAGTTTTCAAGAGAAATAAGATTCAGTCTTTTTTTTTTAATTTCAAATTCTACATGAAAAATAAAACTAAGTTGATATTTTTTTAAAAAAAAACCTCTAGTAGTGAATTTCGAAATATGAAATTGGAGAAATAGATGATAATTTGTTTGTAAAAATAAAGAAAGCACAAAAACGATTGAAAATCTTACAAAGAACACTATGAAAAATCTAGAGTATTTTCATCAAACACTTTCAAAAAAATAATTCTTGTGGGTTTTTACTAAACAAGTTTTTCAAGAGAAATAAGATTTACTCATCTATGTGAATTTCAAATACTACATAACAAAAAAAAAAGATGGATTTTTTTTGAAAAAAATAGAAAATCTACTAGTGATTTTCGAAAACGACATAGAAAACTTACTTGAAAACACTTTAAAAAATTGGAGCTTCTTCAATAAACAAGTTTTTTAAGATAAGTAAATTTTGTATAAAAATATATATATAATATATAGAAAATTCGAAATATGCTTTATTAATTAGCCAACTAATTGTAGTTGAGAAGATAAGAGTCATTAATGCATAAGGAATGAATCTGGAAAGAACAAGGAATGAAATGAATGGAGAAGGAATGAAGAAGGAATGAGGATATGGAATCTTGGAATGAATCTTAAATAATGATTTTTTTAATTATTTAATTAAATTAAAAGGTGACCGCCATGTCAGCAGGTAGCCCATTACCAAGTTTGAAAAAGTCAAAGATAGCATTAATTAACATCTTTAAATGTGGACCATTGGATCTTAATCCAATGGCTATTAATTGACAACCCATCCATGGGGAAAAAACTCAATCACCATTAAGAGTGAACCCATATATATATATATCTATGTCAATTTTATGTTTAGATGTCATATATGTAGAAATTATTGATATAAATATTTATATATACTATAGAACTATAATTCATTTTATTATATATATATATTTAAAAAAACAGTGAACCAGTTTTTATTAAAATGATATACAATATTTACAACTTTAAAACTAAGCAAACGTACATTACACGTTGTTTATACCTAGTAAATATATATATATATATATATAGATTGGGTTAATACACTTTTAAGTCAAGTGCCATTATAAGTATTCTTTTCTTTCTCTTTTTATATTTTTGTCTTTTCAACTTTTATTTTGGTATAACCTACTAGAAACTTTAATTGGATTTGTTTTGGGTTTACAAGTCTTTTAAAATTTACCAATTACTTACTTTTGTTTTTGAACTTCATTACTATTAATTTACTTATGACTTGGCCAACTTTGTCTTAACAAGTTCATACATATTATAAGTCTAGTGTCTCTATGTTAAAGGAGTATGTTGATCTTTAATTTTATTTGTTTTACTTTTTTAACCTTTTTAAATAAGTTTAAACTGAACAATCCTATTTATTTTTCTAAGTTCTTTATGACAGTTATAATGCTTTTCAGTCTAAATTTTTTAGATAATTCTCATTTTTATTAGTCGGTTTTCTTGAGAAACAGCTAACAAATTGGTTTGTGTGTCCTTTGACTAGGCAATAATCTATGTGTATGGAGCTCTATGGTGATCCTATAACCATTTAGAAAAAAATCCAAACAACCTTATGATAAATTCTATGGTGGAAACCAGCTATAATACAATGTACACCAATATATAAAAAAATGGGTTATAATTTCTCTATGTGCCAAAAACAGAGACTCTGTTGCCCATACAGTGACAAACCAAGAAATTTTTTGCAACATGAGCAAAAGTAAAAAAAAATTAGAAGGGACATAAATGTAAAAAAAAAATTACTAAAAAAGACTAATTTGTAAGAAGTTACAATATATAAAAAAAATAAAAAATAAAAAAATTCAGGGGGCAACTACCCCTTATCCCTAACTGGGTCCACTTGTGTGTGTGTGAGAGATAGAGTGTAATAGAAGTGTTAAAAACTTGGATGTTGTGACGAAGGTGAGTGGTCGGTGACCTTGGTTTCGTGTGGGTGGAGTCGAAGTCGTGAGGATTTGGGTTGGCTTACGAGGAGTAAGGGTGATTGGGTTGCCATGGGTTTCTCTTATGTTATGCCATTGGGTTTTATTTTGATGTTAGTTTTATTTTTGATTTTTTATGTTTTAATTGTGTTTTGTTTGCACAATAATGGTGGTTATCACCCATCGTCCCACTATCTCTATGATAGAGTCAATAATTTATGGGGCAATGTTTCACTGAGTTGGTTCAGTAAAACCAATCAGTAAGCTTAGTTTGGACAATTCTTGGTTCAAACTTTTTCAATTGTGGATCTAGGTTTGTCCATATGGTCATTGAGCGATTTTTTGCGAGCATTCAACGAGATTTATTGGTGTTCATAAGACTTGTGGATCATTATTTTATTTTCAATAAAAATATTTTTTACACCCAAATTTCGAGCATGGTAATTATGATCTCGAAATCTAGGCTCGTTAGGTGTAAGCTCAAAATTAATTCGACCAATTATTTGATCTACTATTTAGAGATGGTTTTGCTGTGAACGACGAACTTGCGAGCACGAGGGGTATGCAGCCTCGAAAGTGCTCTGGGTTTATAAGTTGGATTCACAATTCACGATCACAGGGGTTCGACACTTGTATGAGTTTTCTGATGCATCTCTTTCCCTCAGACAAGATGGTTCGAGCTCGAGAAGTGTAAGCTCGAAGGTGATGGCTTCGTCAATGGTTACTTGTTGGGGGCATAGGTGAAGTAAGATGACGAGCTCGTGATAGACAATTAGTCTCGAAGGCGTAATGAACCCAGTATCTAAGCTAGTCGGTTACATGTGAAGGTGGTTATCGTTGTAAAATCCCTATGATGTAATTAGTTATCTAATCCCACATTCTATGGGATATGATCATGCACGTAACAAATAGTGCATTAATTGGCATTATATCATTTGATTCACAAAATATCTTCCCGAAATATGTGAGAACAAATTCTAAAACCTTCTCTATAAATAGAGAAGGAAACTCCATTTGTAAAGGACTAAAATATTGTGATTTGGAGAGAAAACTCTGGGCAACTATACCCTGAAAGTTTCCAGGAATCTCCAAAGAACTAATAATATAGACTCGTGGACTAGGCGGATTTTTAACTGCTGAACCACGTAAAAACACCTTGTTTTCATCTCTTTATTTCACTTCTGGTATATTCTTGTTTAATTGCTCTCCTTTTTAAGTTGACGAAAAACGACATCAACAGTTTGGTGCTTTAATTGAGAGCCATTAAACAGTGCGTGAGTCTGTTTAGTCAGAGAGCCTCTCAGATTAGCAATGGCTGCAAACGATCCCAATATACCGGAGAAGGATTCCTTGTGAGGAAGATTACCCATGGCGGCCTGGGAAGCAACCTATGGTGCATCCCAATCCCGAAGAAAGGAGTGACTCATCCGATTCTCGAGGATCGCCTGCCCCAGACCCAGTGAGGACATGTATTATAATACCGAGAGATATGTTCCAATTTTGGAACTTGAGAATCGCCAGCTGCGCAAATAGTTGGCAGAAGCTACCAAACGCAATGAGGAGTTAGCCAGAATGGCTGCAGCAGCACAAGTGCCTCCACGAGACACTCAGGCCCCACCTCGTAGGCCTAGGGGACGTCCTCGCAAGAATGTGGCCGCCTGGAGGGTGGAACAAGCACTGCCACCAACATCCCATCCTGTTCAACTGAGAACTCGGAGGGGGAATTGAGTCGAGGCCCCTGCCAACCCGACTGCAGTAGCACACATAGGAATGGGGAATAACCGAGCCCCCTCAGTGGCTCGGACCTCAAATCCTGGTGCTGCGCAGAATGTCCCGAAACCTAACCGGGAAAATTCGGGACCTTTTAGGCCCAACAATGGGAGACAACCACCGTCTCCCATAAGGCACCCGCCGTCACCAATAAGGCATCCCTCACCGATTTATGAAGCTCTGTGACTTGCCCATCAAAATAGGGATCGACAAGCTGGACCAGGACAAAGAAGTGAAGGAGAGGCTGCCCGAGATCGCAGGGCTTCTTAACCTACTAGAAACAAAATGTCACGGTCATGAGCTGCTAAGACAAGGAGACCAGTAGGGGATCCACCTCGTAATCACTGAGCAACAAGCTATGTAAGTGAAAGCTCGGATTACACTAGGTCTGTGAGAATTTATGACATAGAGCCAAGGAATGTTGGGAATCGAGGAAATCACCCTGACATACGGGAACATTTAAACCATAATTGGGGACGTGATAATCCCCCAAACTCGGATTTATGAGATCATCTAAATGGTCGCAAATAGCCAAATTACAATCCTGCACCGAGGCAAGGAGCTGGAGTTGTTATCAACGATAACCAGCCCCCTCAGGTTCCAATTAGGCATCCCGTAGATACTGTCCAAGAAAGGATTGAGTAGTTGGAGAGAGCATTCAGGCTCTAACAGAACGAATGTAGCCGGGAACGGGATGAAGAGTTCGACGAGGAACTTAAGCCCTTTGCCCCGCATATCTCTAACACCCCATTTCCTCAAGGGTTTAGAATTCCTCATGTCCCTCCATTTGATGGACATTCAGATCCATACAGCCACTTGAGCACATTCAACACAATTATGCGGGCCAGCAATGTGGGCTACGAGCTTAGGTGTAGGCTGTTCCCGACCTCTCTCATAGGACCAGCTAAAAACTGGTTTGAAAAGTTCAAAAGACATTTGATAGCATCCTGGGATCAACTATCTAGAGATTTCAAGAAACAATTCAAAGCCATGGTCGACATTAGGCCCGAGATGTCGAGGATAGTGGTCATTTAATGGCAGTTCGAGCCGGTGTAATGCCAGGAAGTCCTCTCTGGGAAGACTTGCAAAGAAAGCCTGTCAGGTCCTTAACCGAGTTCAATCGAAGAGCTCAGAAGGTTTGTTAATGTAGAGGAGGTGAGGTCAGCATTAAATATGACTTCTCAGCCCATAACTACAACAAACGCAAACTCTGCCTCGACCTTGGCAGACCCTACAACTTCAAAAATCCCCGGGGACAACCCTTCTAAGAGAAAGAAAAATGAAGGGAGTAGCCCCGAGGCGGATGGGGGAAATAAGAAGAAAGGGGAAAGGTACTTCTCCGTATACAAAGTGTATACCGAGCTCAATGAGTCTCGGGAGAATATCTACCTGGCTAATGAAAACTAGGTCCCTTTCAGATGACCTGATCCCATGAGGAACCAAAAGGCGAAAAGAGATTCTAACAAATACTAAAGATTCCACAGAGATATCGGACATACAACCGATGAGTGTAGAAAATTAAAGGACGAGATCGAAGGATTGATATCGAGGGGATATTTCGGGCAATATGTAAGAAACTGAAACCCCAATCAGGCTTCCACCAGCCAAAGGGAAGTAACTGCGCAACCTGCCCAGAACAGTAATTCCTGAGCTCGGGAAGATGAACTACCTCCTCCGATTGATAGAGAAGATGTTATAACCATCTCAGGGGGACCCCATATCGCGGGATTGGGCAGGAATGCCCAGAAAAGATATGTGAATGAGTTAAAAACTGGTGACGGTTCTCCCTATGAACCCGAGCCTAGAGCTCCGAAACTACAAAGGGTCAAAACTCAACCCATAACCTTCACTGAAGAGGACTCGTCTCATGTCCAGTTTTCCCATAATGACCCCCTGATCATCACCCTTCAGCTCATGAATAAGAGGGTGCACCGAGTCCTGATTGATAATGGGAGCTCAGTGAATATCCTCTATATAGCCAATTTAGAAAAGATGGGACTTGCACTTCATGACCTAAAAGGCTGTGCAACCATGTTGTACGACTTTTCAGGAGAAGGGATTGCCTGCATGGGATCCATCGAACTCCCTGTGACCTTGGGAGACTATCTAGTCTCAGTGACCAAGATGATGGAGTTTGTAGTGGTGGATCTCCCACCTGCCTACAATGTGATGCTCGAGAGACCTGCCCTAGTAGGGCTAGGGGAAGTTTCTTCTGTTAGGCATTTGGCCATCATGTTCCCGACCTCTAGTGGCATCGGGACATTGAAAGGGGACCAGCTGGCAGGAGGGGAATGCTACAACATTTCCGTTAGAGGAAAGAAACAAACAAGTGCACAGGCACTTGTCGTCATTCAGAACGAGGATGGGAGGATCTTCGAAATAGATGAAGAAATTGACCCCAGAATAGAGGAAAGGGCTGACCTCGAGCTGCTAGAAGAGCTCGAAGAGGTAAAGCTCAAAGAAGTCGATCCCCCAAAGACTGCGAAGGTGGGGAAAATCCTTTCTAAAAAAGCAAAGTAGCAATTAATTTGCTTCTTAAGAATGAACTAGGATGTTTTCGCATGGTCACATTCAGACATGGTAGGGATAAGTCCAAATGTGATAAGCCATGCACTAAATATTGACAAGAGCTTCCCCCCGAAGCAGCAAAAATGAAGACTCATGGACGATGACAGAAATTAAGCCCTAAAGGAAGAGGTCGACAGGTTAAAGGTAAATTGGTTCATATGGGATGCCTTGTATCCTGATTGGATGGCCAACCCAATATTGGTTCCGAAGCCCAATGGGACGTGGCGAACCTGTATCGATTACTCTGACCTCAACAAGGCATGCCCTAAGGATTGTTTTCCCTTGCCTCGGATCGATCAGCTCGTAGATGCCACAGCTGGGCATGGTCTTATGTCATTCATGGATGCTTATTCTGGATATAAACAGATTGCCATGCACGCACTGGACCAAGAACATACGAGCTTTGTAACCGATAAAGGGCTTTACTGTTACAATGTCATGCCTTTCGGGCTTAAGAATGCTGGAGCAACGTACCAAAGACTCGTGAACAGAATGTTCTCTGAGCAGATAGGTAATAACATGGAAGTTTATGTTGATGATATGTTAGTCAAATCTAAACATAACGATAACCATGTAGACGATCTCGAAGAATGCTTTGCCGTCTTACGGAAATACAACATGAAACTATCAATCCCCAAAAATGCTTTTTTTGGAGTATTGTCGGGGAAGTTCCTGGGATTCATAGTAGACGTGTGAGGAATAGAGGTTAATCATGACAAGATCCAGGCATTAATTGATATGCCCTCACCTCGAAAGCATAAAGATGTCCAGAGTTTAACTGGACGGATGGCGGCGTTAAGTAGGTTTGTTTATAAGTTTACAGACCGCTGTCTTCCATTCTTCAACCTTTTGAGAGGAGGCAAAAAATTCGAATGGACAGAGGAATGCGAGCTCGCATTCCAAGACCTGAAAAAACACCTTGCGGAACCACTGAACTTGTCTAAACCTATAATAGGAGAAGTTTTATACTTGTATCTCGCTACAACCGAGCACACCATTAGTGTTGTGCTCGTCCGAGAAGCCAAGAAGGTACAAAAACTAGTGTACTATGTCAGTAAGAGGTTACTGGGGGCAGAATCGAGATACCCTTTAATGGAAAAACTGGCTCTCAGCCTGATCCACTCATCTCGAAAGCTCCGACCTTACTTCCAAGCACACCCCATCCACGTGTTGATTGACCAACCACTGTGACAAGTCTTGTCCAAACCAGAGGCCTCTAGTAGATTATTGAAATGGGTTGTTGAACTTGGACAGTTCGAGATCACTTATCTTCCGAGAACAACCATAAAGGGGCAGGCCCTGGCAGACTTCATCGTGAAATGTACGGAGTATCTAATGACGAAGTTATAACCCCAGCCCGCGAGCTGTGGAAACTTTATGTCGATGGATCTTCCAATGAAAATGGATCGGGCGTAGGAATCATATTAATCACCCCAGCAAGAAATCGATTTCACTTCGCCTTGAGGTTCAGGTTCGAAGCATCTAATAACAAGGCTGAGTACGAAGCTTTATTGGTAGGACTTCGCATTGCCAAGGAACTCAAGGCCAAAGCAACAGTGACTCGCAATTGGTGGTTAACCAAATTCTAGGGGAATATCAAGCTCTGGCATAAGGATGGCTGCTTATTTAGAAAAAGCCAAAGCTGCTCTCGAATATTTTGAGTTCTATGCCATAGAGCAGGTTCCCCAAGAACGAAACTCAAATGCAGACACCTTAGCCAGGCTCACCACATCCAACAAAGCCGACACACTGAATGTAGTGCCAATAGAATACCTGTCGACTCCTAGCATTAGCGAGCCTGAAAAGGAAGACGTGTGCATGATTAATTCCGAACCAACCTGGATGACCCCAATAGTTGATTACCTCGAAACCGACATTTTCCCAACAGAACAGAAGAAGGCTAGAAAATTGTTGTACCAGATTCCGAGATACACTATTGTGGAGGGAAGGTTGTATCGGAGAGGATATTCTATGTCGTTACTCCGATGTGTGACTCCACCCGAGTCAAAGAAAATCCTGGAGGAAATTCATGAAGGATTTTGTGGAGACCATACTGGGGGGCATAGTCTATCAAAGAAAATGATAAGACAAGGGTACTTCTGGCCCACTGTCAAAGCAGATGCATTCGAATATGTCAAGAGATGTGATAAATGCCAGTGATTCGCTACAATTCCACGAGCTCCACCATCTGAGATAACCATGATGACCTCCCCTTGGCCATTTGCGGTTTGGGGAATAGATCTCATAGGTTCGTTGCTAACTGGCAAAGGTGGAGTAAAATATGTTGTGGTCGCGGTCGATTATTTTACAAAATGGGCCGAGGCCGAACCCCTGGCAACAATTACCTCGGAAAAGGTCCTGGATTTTGTGGTGAAAAACATCATCTGCAGATATGGAATGCCAAGGAAATAGTATCAAATAATGGTACTTAATTCTACAGTAAATTATTTACCCCATTTTGTGAAAAAAGTGGAATAATTCCTCTGTTGCCCATCCCCAAGTGAATGGCTAGTTCAAAGCAGTCTATAAAACTCTCAAGAGTTCTATGAAGAAGAGTTTATAAGAAGCCAAGGGAAAATGACCCGAGGAGTTACCCCAAGTTTTGTGGGCATATCGAACCACAACTCGCACTTCAACAGGTCATACCCCCTTTTCCCTAGCGTATGGGTGCAAGGCCATATTACCAATCGAGGTTGCAATACCGACAATTCGTAGCCATGCTTACGATCAAGCCTCTAACCAATCCCAGCTCGAAGTAAGTCTTGACCTTATTGAAGAAGGGAGAGGCGAAGCTCAACTGAGAAATGCAGCATATCAGCAGTGAGCTACTCGATATTTTAATAAAAAAGTTCGGGATAGGAAGTTCAGATTGGGAGACTTAGTGTTAAGGTGTGTGTTCCTAGCTACAAGTGACCCTGCAGCTGGTGTACTTGGACCTAATTGGGAAGGACCATACTAGATCAAGTCAATCATTCGACATGGAGTCTATAAACTGGCGAGATTAAACGGAGAGTTGGTACTGCGAGCTTGGAATGGCGAGCATCTGTGACCTTACTATCAATAGTGTAGGAGTGATGTCTCATTGTAACCAAGCATGTTTGTTTTTACAAATTTTTTTTATAAAATGTTCGATTCTTGTTCTTGTTCTTGTATGTTGTATTTTTTGCAAACTCTCTTAATTTAATAACCTATAATGGTCACACTCATAGGATATTAAGGGGGGCATCAGTGGTATAATACCATAAGTTTGAAAAAATAAATAACATTAAATAAAGATGTCTGGATAATTAACCCGACATAGAAATTATAAGTATATGCTTGAAATAAGTGTCTGGGTATAACCAGATGCGCGAGATAAGATAATTTGAACGTAACTAGATTATTAATAAGTATCTAGACATAACCAGATGCGCGACCTAAGATAATTTGGACGTAACCAGATTATTAAAAAATAAGTGTCTGGACATAACCAGATACACGAGCTAATATGATCTAGACAAAACTAGAATAAAAGTATACAAGTGTATGGATTACAAACAAAACACGACCTAAATAGGTTTGGAACAAACCAGCTAAAACTAATCGACACAAGTTGGGAAAAGATAAACCTACTTCGAGCTAAGTCGAGATCGAGGTTGGAGTATTTTGCCAAAAAAAAAAAAAGTTTCGACCTCATAAACTCAAGGAGCTACTTGAGGAAGAGGAAAAGTGACTAGAAAAATCAAGATATAACTAAACTACCCACCTTACATACCACTTTCGAGTGCGTGGGAAAAGTAAGATCTGACCTTGACAAGAAATGAGATCGGATGTGGATACATCGATCAAACTGTGCATGAATGCATATAAATGCGAGTTGAAATCCGACAGATGTTTGTATGAATAAACAAACATAAAGGCCAAATTTTAATATAAGTTGCTCAAAATATTTTGACCTAGAAATGTGAAGAAAAAATATTAAAGTAAAAGCCGAGCATAAAAATTAAGTATATCAAATGTAAAAGTTTGAACAAACAAAAAATAACTCTTGTACGAGCTGTGAATTGTTTATGCACTACGATGATTTTTACAGACTACATGTGGCTTACAAGGAATTCCTAGCCCAGACTGCCTGTACAGACTACATGTATTTTTCCATCATCATCATCATCATTCCTAGCCCAGGCAACCTCCCCTTGTGGTGGCGCTGCAGCGCCTGGGTGAATTCCTGGAACGCTAATTCTTCAAGACAGGGCTCCAGCGCTAGAACAAGGGGCTGCAGCCCTATTTCATTTTTTCTCTGTTTCACTCCCGTTTTGTACGAACTTTGCACTACTTCTCCTTGGACCATACACATACACAGGACAAGCGTAAAACCAAACAAAACAACCTAGACACCTACAGATTAGATATAAAATGACACTAATAAGTAAATCTAAAATTCATTTATCAAACTCCCCCAAACTTGACATTTAATTGCCCTCGAGTAACGACTCAAAACAAACCATAAACAACTAAACACACTCACACAACGCAAATCAAACCAAAAATAACATTCAAGCTTCAATTTCCTGAATACCATGCTTACATAAAGCTTCAGAAATTTCCCAACAACACAATCTAGATTTTCAATCTCAACCATTGCCATAATCAACTAATCATCATTCACATCCTTTAACTATTCACCATAATGATTAAAACTCAAACAATTGACGTAGTTATGCACATCAAATCCTCACAGTCGGACCACAATCAATATTACTCCATAAGTTTGCATTATTCATTATTCTCCACTAATGTAAACAGTGCATGCTTAAGAATCAATATGACTTTAATGGCTTACAATGTATGGCTTAGGTAAGGTAGGTAAGAAAGTAATTTAGGCACTAATACCATAAGCATACTAACCTCTCAAACAACCATGTACACATAAATCCCCAACACCAAAATTGAACAACATTGACATGAATGAGATATATATATATATATTTCATTTCTTTTTTCCTTCTTTGTTTCTTCTTTATTTATTTTATATATTTTTTTATCAAAGCTCACTCCCCCAAACTTTGTGTCTACAATATATTTCCTTAAGGGAGTGTATCTCCTTGATAATTTTTTTTTCTTTGAAGAAGAAACGTTGTCTCATTCATCTTTTCCTCTCTTGAGAACCCAAAATGCTTTACATTACAAAACCTCAACCCAAATTATCTTTGTATGCTCATGATATTATTATGGGTGGGATATTTGATTAGATTTTCGTTAAATTTTGAAAAGTTGGGGTTTCAAACAACAAATAGGCTTAGGCTCAAATAGGGTGACTAAGGATACATTTTTTTTCAGGTTGGCTAGAAAGGCTTAAACGGACCAAACAAAAATTTCCTACATCGTCTTCTTAAGCACACATTATCTAGGATTTCGTCTCAAATAACAAGTAACAAAAATTCTAGAGCAATTAACTAAATCTTTCCACAAACCTTATTTAACATGCAAACCACAATCAATTAGCATAAATTTAACAATCATGGAAATTTTTTTATTCCATTGTCATATATTAGTCAATAACGGCAGCAGAAAAATCAAGCACACGGATGCAACGTGGTTTTATTTCCTAACTTTATGTACATGGCATTCATTACATATCCTTAACTTTTATTATTGATTTGATTCAAACACGACTCACAACAACCTGGCTCTAAACACATATTCACAAAATGAAAATAAAAAATAAAAAAAAATACTTTCGTAAAGTACCAAACTTAAATCAAACATTGTCTCCAATGTTTAACTACAAAGAAAAGGAAAGAAACTTACAACAGCCCATGCTCGCTAATAAGGAGGAGGTGGTGGTTGTTCTTGCATCCCATCAAATGGAGGAGGATAAGCGAAATAATTATTCTATCTTCTGTTCAATGTCCACTGAGCCACCAACAAATTGAGCTAATCAACCTGATTATGCTCATATTCCCCCCCGAGCAGCCAAATAGTTATGAGTTATTGTGTTTTGTTGGAAAATATAGCGCATCATGTCATGCGAGTACTGCATATTAGGATCAATTGGACTACCAGTAGCCAAAGGAACATCCACATTCATTGGCCCCTCTGCATTCTTCGGAACATTTTCATCCTCTTGATTCTCAGGGTCTTCATCATCACTCTCTCGCCTTCGTCACTGTCCTTGTTTACGTGGAGGTGCCACTGGTGCTACTAAAGAGGCATTCTGATAACGTGCAATTCTTACTTGAGTGAGTTTCCCTTTGACCGGCATCGTTATATCAGTTTTTTCCTTTGGGACTTCATACATTGCGCACATATCCGTGATAAATGACCCAAACGGAAATTCCCCAGTAGTGGTACCACGATGAACAAACCGCATACCCTGACGAATAATTTTTCCAACATCAATAGTCATCCCCTTCATGATAGCAAATATCAACCGCATCTGGTCATTTGTGATATGGTTAACATGACCAGTAGGTATTAATTTGGCCACCACAAAGTAGAACCATGCTCGAGCTTCCTTGTTAAGTTGCCATAAATGCATCCCATTGGGTTCATCGTGTGCGTAGAAAACTCTAACTCCAGGACATCCTAATGTTTCCGCTATAAGAACATAATCATGCTGGCCATGTATAAACTTTTGGTACTCATCATGCTCGTCATCAAAGCTCTTAGACATCAAAAAATCTTCGATTGCTTTATAACACCCCACATGTAGCCATTTTCCTCTCACAAAACATTCACCCTTCTCATTCAACTCCAGAAAGTTAGCATAAAACTCATACACCCAAGAGATATTCATCCTTATATCCAGTTGCTTCACAATAGTTTCCCACTACCGACTTTCTATATTGGTTCGAATGGGCTCAAAGATAGGACATGAACTAGGTTGAGGGGCGTATTCTATACCTCTTTCATTTAGCACTGGTTTCCCAACAAGAGAAATATATCGCTCTTCTGCCTCCTTACTTACAAATTTGTTGGCATCAAATGACGGTGTCCTTGAGGATGATGGTCTTGAACTATTTCTCTTAGGTCCCATGGTAACTCTGAACAACCCTCCAAGCAACTAAACACTAACTACACTTCCCAGTTAATCATGTACTAACCCTCCTAACAACCAAACAATACCACCAAAATTAATTCACCACCGCAACCTCGTTACAATTAAGCAAAAATCACCAAGAACAATCACTTTGGCGATTTCTCAAACACTTGGTCGGCAGAAGCTATTCTCACTCTTCTCTTCCACTTTTTGTTCAATCTTAATCCCCCAAAATCACAAAAACACTTCAAAGACAGTCCATTAATCATCAATTCCAACAATGCAACTCACAACATTCATCAAAATCACAAAACAAAATTTCTTTTACTTTACATAAATATTCAAGAACTTAAATGCTCCAAAGAGATTATTAAATGGCTTACTTGATGGATGTAAGTGTCTTTTGATCTTCAAAGAGCCACTTCCTTCATCAAATTCAGACCCCTTGAGAGTTGAGTGAAAATTGAGCAAATTTGAAGTTTTAGGTGATTTTAGGATTAGGGTAAGTAGAATGGAAAAATGGATGAGAGATTAGGAATGGGGATGAGAAGAGAAGAGTTTGGTGATTAGAAATTGAGTAATAGTGAAATAAAGTTGAGTTATGGGTGTTGATTTTTGGAGTAGAGGAGAGAGGAAGAAGGTTGGGTGATGGTATTTAGAGAGGAGGAAACAAATGAGGGTGAAAACCTTTTTTTTTTTTTTTTTCTGTCCAAAGTAGCGCTGAAGCGCTAAGAACTGGCGCTATAGCACCTAGGGTCCTGATGCTCCAGTTTTTTTTTTCATTTTTTGCGAATTTGCGCAGCAGCGCCGAGGTTTGGCGCTGCAGCGCCTGTGACTTCTGAATGGCACCCTCTTTGTAAGGGTGTGGCGCCTCAGTGCCTGGCATGGGGTTGCATCGCTAATTCATGTAAAGAATGGTGCTACAGCCCCTGGAACCTAATTTTTTTTTTCTCTTTTTTTTAATGATTTCCATGGTTCATAATAAACTTAATATTTTACAAAATAAATAAAGTCTTCTAAAATAAAAATAAATAAATAAATAAAATCTACCACAATTAATAAACTAAATTAAAATTCTAAAAACAATGGGTTGCCTCCCATTAAGCGCTTAATTTATCGTCTTTAGCTAGACATTGATGAAGCTTCATTCGCTGTCTTGGAGATACATCGTCTCCACCTTCTTATAAATTTCACCGAAATAATGTTTCAACCTTTGTCCATTCACTTTGTTATCCAAAAAGCAGGCGTGGATGACGTGGCAGACATTTTTAACACGTGGCTAACACCTGGCAGAAGTTCTGTTCGACCATCGACCAGTGAGATTCTCCTGGCATAATATTTGGGTTTTACATACGACCAGCCTGGTCGTATACTCCGTGTATTTTGAGATGATCTTGTGCAATTGTAATCATATCCGAGATTATCTCCCATGATCTGATTATTTAGGAAAGAATATCTGTAACTAATTCATGTAATCCTCCTTGAGCCTATAAATAGAGAGAAATAGCTCAAGGAAGGGACTTTTGGCTGATTTAAGTTTATGCTTTACAAGAGAAATAGAGCTATTATCTTCCGATTGTATTATTCATCCCTCTAAGGCTTGTGAAACTCGGAGAACCCTAGTCCTTTGATCACTCCTTTGAGAATTAATATCAATAATAGCTTAAGTGGACGTAGGTCATTACCACTTTGTGGGGCCGAACCACTATAATTTGTCGTGTCGTTTACTGTTCTTTCCATTAGATCTATTTCAACACTTCCCATCACATCAAGCATTTGACTCCGTGTCAGTTGAACAAAACGAGGGTCAACATTCTGGTGCTTTCATTGAGAGCTTGAGACAAGGTTGTTGAAGCACTAATGGCAAAGACAACAAAGAAGACTGGGCTGGCGCTGCACCATTTCAACCTCCTCCTCCGAACATGGCTGAAAATGAGCCACACTTGGAATTTGATGAGGAGGAACTGGACTCCGAAACACTGAGAAATACCTTGGGAGTATTGCAAGACGAATTGGACAATCTGAGGGCCAGTAAAGAAAGCGTTGTGGAGACCATGGTGCGACAGCAACAAGAAATAGAGTGTCAGCGCCAAGAACTGAGTGAAAGACAGGCGAAGATGGACCGTCGGTAGAGGGAGGCCATGGCAGCCCTCAAAGCAGCCCTGCAATTGGCTAGGAATCAAGCTGCCCCTGCCTCGCAGCCTGATCAACCCTCAAATGAGCCACCTCAAAGGGGTCCCAATCCTAACCCTCCAATCCAGCCAACGAGCCCTCAAAGGCCGGAGTAGCCACCAATGCCTCAGGATGATGTCCCGCCCAGGGACCCTGAGATGCAGCCTCCATCCCAGGTTGGTCGAGGCGATCCCCCACTGCCAAGGCAGAATAGGGCTGGGCAGCAGCCCCATAGCCCTAGACGTCAGGCGGGTGAAGAGCCGCACCCACCGAGCAGGGGACATCGTCCTTCTGGCAACAAAAGGAACTCAGAGACAGGCTCTACGGTCAGGGGCCCCCCACGGCATGATAATGCATGGGGACCTACCCACCAGCGTAGGCCTCCCCTAACGCTCGGGAAGTTCAAGATCGAGGAGGCAACTGAGGAGACAGTCGGTCTCACCATAGCCAATCGAGGTTCAGAGATGGCCATGGCTACAATGAGGCCGACTCAGGCAGAGGGAATGCTGGTTGGAGAAATGAGGAGAGAGTTGTAGGAAAAATCCCACCACCTAGGGAAGACCAACAAGCGAGACGTAATGCTGGGGGGCAGCCCAGACAAAACAACATCTTTAGCCGGCTCGGAGCCAATGAGCAACGGCAGAGAGACGATGACTTAAGGGATGTACTCAACGACCGCCGGGAATGGCACGAAGAGTACATTGCCCCGGCACCAGAAGCTCAGGCGATTCCTGAAGCCATGCAGGCCTAGATAGATGCCCTAAACCAAGCAGTGCAACAGCTAGTCGGGGGAAGAATGTCTCACATCGAGTACGACAGGAGAAGGGACACTCCTTTCATTCAGAGGATTGCTGTGGCAGAGACTCCCAGTAAGTTCAAGATGCCCACACTTCCGAACTTTGACGGGTATGGTGACCCGGTATCTCATGTCAATAAGTTTGAGATACAGATGGACATTCAGAAGGTGTCCGAAGACACTCGGTGCAGGATCTTCCCTGCAACACTTTTTGATGCTGCATAGGAGTGGTTCTTTAAATTCCCTCTTGCAAGTATTGTATCTTGGGAGATGTTCGTAAAGGAGTTTTATGGACAATTCTATGTGGGTCATGTGCACCCAACCGAAGCAAACCAGCTGGTCGAGATACGCCAGCAAGAAGGAGAACCACTGAAAGACTACGTCCAGCGTTTTATGCGAGCTGCGGCTGGAGCCAAAACAGTGGGAGACGAAGGCAAAATGATGGCCTTAACTGCAGGAGTTAGGCGTCGTACGCCCCTTTGGAGTAGCCTCAGGAAGCATGGGTTTAAAACTACCCAAGAATTTTTGGATCGAGCTGATCGATACATCAAGCTCAAGGATGCCATTGCCAGCGAGGGAAAGACCCCAAACAAAGATAAGGGGACTGAAGACCCCGCCAAAATCGCCAATGGGTCAAAACCCAACGGCAACGGTAAAGGCAACGGGAATGGCAACGAAAAAAATGGGGGGAAGAGACCCCATCACGAACCTTCCACCTCCGAGAATAAGCGCGCTAAGGGCAACCATTATGAGCCACGGTTCACCAACTACACTGCCCTTGTCGAGTCTCGAGTAGGGGTGTATTAGGCCACAAGTTCCAGTGTGTCTTACAAAAGACCCACTGCCATTCGAAAGGATATCTCAAAAAGAGATACCACCAAGTTCTGTCATTTTCACAACGACTACGGACACGATACGAACGAGTGTAACCAACTGAAGGATGAAATTGAGTTCCTTATTAGACAAGGACACTTGAGAAGATACGTGCGGGCTGCGGGGGCTTCCCAACGAGAGGCTCTAGGTGGCAACGAGCAGGCGACTGCATGCCAATGCTCGCAACCTTTACAACCTGAGGAGGCCCACATTTTGCGGGAAACAGCGGAAAGGCACGGGAACGATATGCTCGGACCCTACGCCACGACCAGGACATCGAGATGATGACTGTGGAGGACCGGGCATCAAAGAAGGCTCAGACAGAGGACGGTGAAATAACCTTCTCTGACTGCGATGCCCAACATGTCTGATTCCCACATTCTGATCTGCTGGTCGTGGATGATCAAATTGCCAACATGATGGAGAAGAGAGTGTTGGTCGATACAGGAAGTTTAGTTAACATCTTGTATAAATCTTCGCTGGAATGAATGAAGTTTTCTGTCAAGGACTTGGAGCCCTGCAACCAAACAATTTATGGTTTCTCTGGCGAGGGACTCGCTCCAACGGGGTCAATCAGGCTTCCGGTAACAGCAGGTACAACACCCGCTACCAGGACATTACTCACTACTTTCATAGTAGTCGATTGTCCTTCGGCCTACAATGCTGTATTTGGAAGACCCATACTGGTTGACCTTCGGGCCGTCACCTCAATATGTCATCTGGCCATGAAATTCCCAACAGACGCAGGGGTAGGACGCGTGTTGGGAAACCAGAGGGAAGCAAGGGAGTGCTATAATGCCTCAATCACTAAGGCCAAGAAGGGAATGTTGAGGAGCGCTCCCCCAGAAAAGTTGCAGATGGCCATTGATATATAAGCCCAATCAGGTGATGAAGTCACCAAATAGGGTGTTGCCCAAAGTGAGGATAGAGACTTAGATCCTCGCTTTGGGGATTTTGAGGAAGATGTTGGACCTGTCGAGGACCTTTAGGAGGTCCAACTTGACAAAGAGTTTCCGACCAGAGTTGTAAAGGTCGGCAAAAATTTGGAAGCAACAACCAAGCACGCACTGGTGGAATTTTTGAGGAAGAACCAGGAAGTTTTCGCCTGGTCACATAAATACATGGCTGGGATAGATCCTGCAGTCATCAGCCATGTCCTAAACATCGACAAAAGCTTTCCACCCGTGCAACAGAAAAGATGGCTGCTCGATAAAGACAGATCGAAAGCCTTAAAAGAAGAAGTTGAAAAACTAAAGGAGAACAGGTTCATCAGGGTGGCGTTTTATCCATCATGGGTCTCTAATCCAGTACTAGTTCCCAAGCCTAATGGCAAATGGAGAACCTGTGTGGATTTCACAGACCTTAATAAAGCCTGCCCTAAGGATTGCTTCCCACTCCCAAGGATCGACCAACTGGTCGATGCAACTGCAGGACATGAGATCCTCTCTTTCATGGATGCATACTCAGGATACAATCAGATTAGTATGCATCCCCCTGACGAGGATCACACTAGCTTTCGGACCAATACAGGGCTATACTGCTACAAAGTAATGCCCTACGGATTGAAAAACACTGGTGCGACTAGTTAACCACATGTTTAAGGAGCTGATCGGAGTAAAAATGGAGATATACGTTGATGACATGCTGGTAAAGTCAGAAAAGGCAGAAGGACATGTGAAGGATTTACAAGAGTGTTTCAATGTTTTGAATAAATATCAAATGAAGCTAAATCCTCTTAAGTATTCCTTCGGAGTAGGATCAGGGAAGTTCTTGGGCTTCATTGTCAATTCGAGGGGAATCTAAGCTAATCCCGAAAAGATCAAAGCCCTGGTCAATATGAAATCACCAGTAAAGATCAAAGATGTGCAAAGTTTGACTGGAAGAATTGCCGCGCTCAGTAGATTTATTTCAGAATCGACGGATAAATGCGTCCCTTTCTTTAATCTACTTAGGGGAAACAAGAAGTTTGAGTGGACTGAAGACTGCGAACAGGCTTTTCAAGCCTTAAAAGGCCACATGGCGCAGCCTCCCGTCTTATCAAAGCCTATAGATGGGGAAACTTTGTTCATTTACCTGGCGATCACAGAGTATGTTGCTAGTGCGGTGTTGGTAAGAGAAGAGGAAGGCGTACAAAAGACAGTGTATTATGTGCGCAAGAGGTTAATCGGGGCCGAATTGAGATATCCTCCCATTGAAAGATTAGCCTATTGCCTAATTTTGGCCTCACGGAAGTTATGTCCTTATTTCCAAGCCCATCCAATCACAGTCTTGACTGATCAGCCCCTTCGGCAAGTTTTGCAAATGCCAGAGGCTGCTGGTCGTTTGTTGAAGTGGGCAGTCGAGCTCGGGCAGTTCGATATAACATACTCACCACGAGCAGTAGTAAAAGGACAAGTCTTGGCTGATTTCATTGCTGAATTTACTGAGCTCCCAGACAGCGAGCAGGGTGAAAAGACTAGTGCGCCTGAGCCTCAAGTTGAAGCTCTTTCGTGGAAGTTATTCACAGACGGATCGTCCAACGAATCTCACGTAGGAGCAGGAGTGATATTGATAACGCCAGAAGGGCATCGATTTCACTGGGTAATCAGGTTTGATTTCACCACTTCAAACAACGAAGCCGAGTATGAAGCCCTACTCGTTGGGTTGAGATTGGCTAAAGACATGAGCATAAAAATGTTGGATATTTACAGTGACTCACAGCTGGTAGTGAATCAGGTCTTAGGGGAGTATCAAGCACGAGGTCTGAAAATGGTGGCTAATCTGAATAAAACCAAAGATTTGTTGGCATAATTTGAGAAATATACCTTCCAGCAAATACCTCGAGATCAAAATTCAAATGCAGATGCCTTAGCCAAACTTGCGAGTGCAAAGGATTCTGACACTTTAAATATAGTGCTAGTTGAACGGCTGTGCGAGCCAAGCATACGAGCAAAGGAAACCAATATGGAGGTCCGGTTGGCAGATGCATGGATGCCACCATACTTGGAGTATCTCACGAGCGGTATACTACCAACAGATAGAAACAAGGCCAGGACCCTTCAAAGACAAGCTGCTAGGTATATCTTGGTTGATGGGGTTCTATCCCGAAGAGGATACTCAATGCCACTGCTCAGGTGTGTTACACCAGAAAAGGCTAAAGAGCTGATGAAGGAGGTACATGAAGGCTTCTGTGGAGATCATGCTGGGGGGCAAAGCTTATCAAAGAAGATTCTAAGGAAAGGTTATTTCTGGCCGACCATGAACGAAGACTCAATGGAGTTTGTTCGAAAATGTGATAAGTGTCAGAGGTTCTCCAAGATCCCATGGGCAGCTCCTAATGAGTTAAAGCAGATGCAAAGTCCATGGCCCTTCGCAGTGTGGGGAATAGATTTAATCAGGTCTTTTCCAACAGGAAAATGTGGAGTGAAATACTCAGTTGTGGCGGTCGACTACTTCACCAAATGGGCCGAGGCTGAACCACTCGCAACCATAACGACAAAGAAAGTACTTGATTTTGTCATCAAAAACATTGTTTGTCGATATGGATTGCCAAGGAAGATTGTCTCGGACAATGGCACCCAGTTTGATAGTGACATGTTCACAGACTTTTACGAAAGGCATGGCATCATCAAGAGCTTTTCTTCAGTTGCCCATCCGCAAGCAAATGGACAAGTAAAGGCAGTAAATAAGACACTAAAGGATACCCTGAAGAAAAGGCTCGAGGAAGCTAAAGGAGCATGGCCAGAACAGCTGCTTGAAGTACTCTGGTCGTATAGAACTTCTCATCGAATAGCAATAGGTCATACCCCATTTTCCTTAGCATACGGGTATGAAGCTATGTTGCCAGTCGAGTTAGATCCGCCCTCACATTGAAGAATCACATACGACCAAGACCAAAATAGCCAACTGTTGATGGAGTCCCTAGACCTGATCGAGGAGAAACGGGAGAAAGCCCAACTCCGAGTCGCTGCGTACCAGCAAAAAGTCGCTCGATATTTTAAGTCCAAAGTAAAAGAGAGAAAGTTCAGTGTCAAAGACTTAGTACTTCGAAGAGTTTTCTTGAACACCCGCGACCCAGCTGCTGGAGTACTCGGACCAAACTGGGAAGGACCTTACCAGATTGAAGAAGTCCTTCATCCAGGCACATAAAAACTTGCACGCTTAAATGGAGATCTCGTTCCATGTTATTGGAATGGAGAACACCTGTGCAAGTATTATCAGTAAGCAGTCCTTCTTAAAGGACTGGCTTGTATTAATTTTTACTTTTTACAAGTTTTGAAAAAGGGTTAGTCATGTCATATGGATAATCGCTTATAAGTGTAAGATCTTTCAAAGATCACTCGTAAAGACATGTTTAGCCCATTTAAATACGAGAATTATAAGGGACTGTGCGTAGCCAGTCATTCTTGCCAAACTTTGTAATTTTTTACAAGTATTTGTTCATTACGTGTGTTGTTTTGCTGTATTATAAGTTTTGCATTTTATACCGAGCAGTAATGTTCGTACAGGTTGTGGTCAAGGCAAGTGACCAAGGGCCTAAAGCTCCTCAATCACTTGGGGGCATATAAGGCACATAGAAAGCAAAGCATACCAAGAGGTATGTAAACACATGAACAAAATAAGTGAAAGCATGCTATGGTACTTAGAGTATTTTTCAAAATTTAGGTTTTGTTAAATCAAGCCAAAGTACTATGTTAAGTTCGGTCATGCGAACAGATATTATAATAAAACAGAAATATTATAATATCAAAGGAATCCTTTTACACCACGAGCAGTATTGCTTAGATGTAAATGTTAAATTAAAAGGTAAAGCTGCCCATGCAGCAATAAAAGAGTAAACATTGTCTTAACATCATGACCCGTGGGTCATGTAAGGAAAAGAAAAGGAAATAACATAAAAATAGACTAAGAAGTAGCAGGAGGATCCTAGGGAGCATTCTAGTCGACTGCGTCTTCTGCAGCTTTCCCTCCGTCCATCCCCGTGGCCAGCAAAATCTCTAGGGAGGCAGGAACTCTAGCCCTTTCTTCAGCAGCCAGCCGAGCAGCACAACGAGCCAACTCAGATGTCCTGGCATCCTCTGGAAGGTAGCCGAAGTTGGCACTTTGATTGTGTTTCCAGAAGTCGTAGAAACACCGAAGTGTCGCGTTCTTGTACCTCTCCAGGTCCTTGGTGTTTGTGAGCGTGAGTTGCTCCACTTGGCTCTGGAGGACGGCGATGCTCCTGTCCTTCGTGAGATTTTCCTCTCGGATCCTCTTGACTTCGCGCCAGTGGGTCCGGTCGACCTCCTGGAATTCATCTCTCTATTTTCTAGCATTTTCCAGAGAGGCTTGCTTATCCGCCAGCTCCGCAGCCAAGGAATCCTTTTGCTGGGTTATCACCTCTAACTCTCATGCGTGCCTCACCTCCACGGCTGGAAGCTCCTTCATTAGCTCATTTAGCTTCGCCTCCCTAGCACGGGATTGCTCGACACTTGCACCCGCGTGGACACGAGCATCGGTCATGGTCAGCACTGCCTGTAATCAAAGAATAAGAGTTAGACTGACTTCAAAAGGGAAAATTAGGACCATGAAAATAAAAGAGAAGGAGGATTACTTACACTGGCCACTTCGTTGAGAGCTCTATTGAGGATCTGGTCGACCCCCATTGTTTCTGCGTCAGCCATCACCTCCTTGCAGCGGTCATGCTTAAGAATGTGAGCAAGGCAATCCTTGGTTGACCTTAGGGCGCGACCCGATAGCTTGGCCCCTGGGGGAACCCCCTTAGTCTGTTGGGTCTGGTCGGTAGGGGCCGGAGGTGAAGGAGTCGTGGCAGCAGGAGCAGAAGGAGGTGGAATTTCCTTCTTGACAGGAGCAGGAGGCTGAGTAGATGCTTGGCCAGAGGGCCCATCTTTCGAAGGATCGATAGCTCAAATCTTCTTGGCCGAAGGCACCTGGTTGGACTCACCGTCGGGTTTCCTGGCCGATTTCCTCTTTCGGACCAAGGGAATCTCTTCCTCCTCCTTAGTGCTGTACAAATCGAAAACATTTGCAGAAGCCATTTCTACAAAAGAGATAAACATGTAGACAGTCAGCCAAAAATAGATGACAAGTCATGTTGCATTAGAAAAGAAATATAGAAAATTACAGAGTCAAATACCCGAGCTATTACTACTGGTCGCTACACTATTGACTCTACTAGTCATACACTCACTCTCTGGCATGAAGAAGTCTGGCCCTAGGTTTGGAGCATATGTAAAATTGCCGTCCCTGTCAAATAAATGACAGGGAATTGGCAAGTTATCTAAGAGTGAACTGACAATACCGTTTTCATCAGAGGACTCGTCTAAATCTACAACAGTCTCGGCTGCCTTTTGTATTCCCTTTCCTTGACAGGCAGAAGACTTTATGCTGGGGCAGTGCCAGTAGGTTCCCTGATTGTGACCCCAGTCGGTCTCTGTCGAGGAGGAGATGCTTGTGGTTGCTGCTCGGGATTTTCCTCAGCAGTGGCACTTACTGCTGCGGGTTCCCTTACATCTTGGTGAGGGGCCAGGAGGCCAGCTAGCCTCAAGTTGGCCTCGGTGACCAGGGACTTGGCGCTCTTCTCAACGTCCGTCAGGCTGGCCAGCATGGCAGACCTCAACACCATGTCTGGTGTTGGGTCTGGTCGCAGCCATCGGCCTGAAAAGCACAAGATATTTCAGAAAAATGCAAGGAAATTTGCTAAGTAAAAACAACGGCCAGTGGAAAAAGGCATTTACCTCCTCGAGTGAAGGCCAGGTTATTCGCAACCATGTCAGGCGTGAGGAAATACTCCTGACTGTATTTCCCCACATTGGAGATATGGGTGGTGTCACTTAGGAAGGTTCGGGTGGTCTCCTGGTGAAAAAAATGAAAGAACCCCGTACCAGATTGTTGGGGGTTGGACTTAAGGTCAAAGAGATAATTTACCTCATGGGGGGGGGGGGGGGGGGTAGGCTCTGTGCAGCAAGCATTCTATATCCGTTGGGTGTAATTTGGAAGGGGGCGACGCCAAAGTAGTTCGCCACCCTCAGGAAGAATGGATGAAGAGGAAGGGTAGCCCCAGCCTCTATGTGGTACCTCGACCAGGCGCTGTAAACACCTCTAGGAAAATTTGCCCTTTGATCCGCAGTAGGGATTTTGAGAGTTACCCTAGTTAGGCCATACTTTCTGAGGTAGTTGGCTAGCATCCTGGGGGTTACTTGGCTAAGTGGGGAAATATACCACTCGACATCGGGAAGAACTGAATGCCGAGGACGGGCCCAACTTGGATTTGGGGGTCTGGAGCAATGTTTTCTCGACCACTGGTCGAGGGAACCCCAGCCTGTGAATTAGGCCAGGCTGGAGGGTTTGAAGGGTGTTCAGGTTTTTTCTTCTTTTGGGCAGTGGACTTGACACGACCCATTTTGACTCGGGTTGGTTGAGTTCTGGCAGGAGAAGTTCTAGAGAAAGGGATCTCATGGACGCACCGAGCTGACTGTTCTTCGCCCTCGAGCAGCTGCGCAAGAAGGTCATCGTCGATCGGTCTCTCACCTCCCCACAAATCTGGCATCAAAATCTGTGGATAGAAAAATGGGGAGGTGAGGAAGAAGAGCCTAAAAGTTAGTTAGAATAACGCTGCTCGTGTATAAAAGTCTAACTTTTATACAGCAGCATTCTAACAAAAAACTAAATTTTTCATGCGAACAGTTTGAAAAATAGATCAAAAAGTGAAAGCAAAAAGTTTTTTCTGAAAAAACTTTTTCAACTTCAGTAAGGGCGGGAAAAACTCAGTTTTTCAACTAGCATAAAAATCGAATTTTTACTTCGATTTTACGTCCTAAATTTATGATCTCGACTATCAAACTGATTCATAACTCCTAAATGGAAAATATACACCACCATATCTAGTATCACTCGGCAAATACCCCATTTTCATGCATCTCTACCCAAGGATACAATGCAATATCAGAGCCTAAAAAACTAGCTTAAATCGGCATGCACAGCAAAGTAAAGGATGCAAAAGTTCTGAAGCTTACCTAGACGAAGATTGTGAAGTGCTGAAGAAATTCTGAGCGTAGGTGTGCGAACGGCCGATTCCTGGAACATCGAAGAATGTTCTTCAGGGAGATTCTGGGTTCTGACTTGGGAGTTCTTGATAAGAAAATAGCTTGCGTCAAGTAAAAAGGAAGTTTTGGAAGCTATATATTTTGTATGAGATATAAAAAAGAGGCAATCATAAGTTTCCTTTTTTCAAGGCGTGGGGAAGAGTGATAGCCATCATAGGATTTCTTGGGAACCGAAAGGGCGTGATTAGACGTGAGTAGGTCACTTTTTCCAAGGATGCACGAACTACTCTGACAGATTTGGTGGGGTAATCGAAGAGTCGTTATCCTAAAAGTTTATTTATTGTTGATCGTAATAAATAAACTTGGGGGCAAATGTTATCCAAAAAGCTGGCATGGATGATGTGGTAGACATTTTTAACACATGGCTGACACCTGGCAGAAGTTCTGTTCGACCATCGACCAGTGAGATTCCCCTGGCATAATATCTGGATTTTACATACGACGAGCCTGGCCATATACTCTGTGTATTTTGAGATGATCTTGTGCAATTGTAATCATATCCAAGATTATCTCCCATGATCTGATTATTTAGGAAAGAATATCTGTAACTAATTCATGTAATCCTCCTTGAGCCTATAAATAGAGAGAAATAGCTCAAGGAAGGGACTTTTGGCTGATTTAAGTTTATGCTTTACAAGAGAAATAGAGCTATTATCTTCCGATTGTATTATTCATCCCTCTAAGGCTTGTGAAACTCAGAGAACCCTAGTTCTTTGATCACTCCTTTGAGAATTAATATCAATAATAGCTTAAGTGGACGTAGGTCATTACCACTTTGTGGGGCCGAACCACTATAATTTGTCGTGTCGTTTACTGTTCTTTCCATTAGATCTATTTCAACACTTCCCATCACATCAAGCATTTGACTCCGTGTCAGTTGACCAAAACGAGGGTTAACACACTTCAAAAAGTGAACCATCATTATTTTTTAATTCCACAGAACCAAAAGGAGAAACTTTGACGATGACAAACGGACTAGACCATCGTGACTTAAGCTTACCGGGAAACAACCTCAAACGAGAATTGAAAAGTAAAACATGTTGTCCGGGCACAAACTCTCGCTTTAATATCATTTGATCATGATATTTCTTGGTCCTCTCCTTGTAAATGTGAGCATTCTCATATGCATCATTATGAAACTCCTCCATTTCATTCAGCTGCAATAACCTCTTCTCACCCGCTGCTTGGTAATCAAAATTCAGCTTCTTGATCTCTCAATATGCTTTGTGCTCCAATTCTACTGGTAAGTGAAAATATTTTCCAAATACTAGTTGATAAGGAGGCACACCGAGAGAAGTTTTGTACGCTGTCCTATAAGCCCATAAAGAGTCATCAAGCTTTTGAGACCAATCCTTTCTATTTAAATTCACCATTTTCTCCAAGATGGACTTGATCTCTCAATTTGATACCTCAGCTTGGCCATTAGACTGGGGATGATAGGCTAAAGCCACCTTATGTCAAACACCATACTTCGTCAAGAGTGGTTTTATAACTTTGTTGCAGAAATGTGTTCCTTCGTCACTTATTATCGCTCTTGGAGTTCCAAAAAGATTAAAAATAATTTTTTGTAGAAAAGAAGAAACCACCTTGGAATCATTTGTAGTTGTGGCTATCGCTTCGACCTACTTCGACACATAATCAACAGTGAATAAGATAAACAAGTTCCCAAAAGATGGTGGAAAGGGCCCCATGAAGTCAATGCCCCACACATCGAACAGTTCCACCTCTAAAATCACATTCATGGGCATCTCGTTTCTTTGTGAGATATTTCCAACTCATTGACATCTATAACAAGTCTTGAAAAAAGTGTAGCAATCTTTAAAAATTGAAGGCCAATAAAAACTGGATTGCAAGACTTTTGCTGCTGTACGTGATGGCCTGAAATGCCCACCGTAAGGTGCCAAATGACACTGCTCTACTATTGATTGAGTCTCTTCCATTGGTACACAACAACGAATCATTCGATCCGTACTCATTTTTGTAATGCCCTAAACTCCAGGGACTGTTACGGTGGGCCTTGTAAACAATGTAAAACTCACTAATCAAGTCATTTGGCCAAAATCGTGTAACTAAGTATGATTAGCGGTTTAGGCATTAACAATTTTGGTTAAGATATAACATTTCACTAGAACGTTTAATTATGTACATTGGGATCCAAAAAATATAATTTAAAATTCTATTACAAGAAAATATTTACAACAGGCCAATCTAAGCAGCAAAATAGGGTTTAACCCTAGTTCCTCTTCAAACCTCGGCCGTGGTGGTCGAGCAGCTGCATATGTACACATCGTCACCTAAGCTCTCCAACTCAAGGGTGGTCCAGCTTTCTTCTGCCGTTACCTGCACCACATAGCACCCGTGAGCCGAAGCCCAGCAAGAAAACTCAATATGCTCATGAACAGTTATAACATGTCCTCAAATCATAAGGCACACGCCTAGCAAATATAGCCCTAATCAAGCAGGCAAAAAAATCCACGTAATGATGGGTATCCAGGATAAAGAATCCTGCCCTCCTGATGGGATGACTATCAAGTCAATCACAATCAGATAAGTGATTTATCATTGGTGGTTCTGGTAACCATACCGGGTTGATAACACTGAATGAAAGAGTGACAGTGGTACAAGTCATTAAGGTGGGTTCCGTTAAATAAGTGATCCTTTCACTAGCTTAAACATGATAGGTGTATGATGATTAGTCACCAACATAACCTTCCTCATGACCCTAGAGTCATAACTATGGAACACTCTTCCTTAGCCATGTGACAAGCAGTCACCTAGGCCTTAGGCCCTGGCTCTGAGTAACTAGTCCTAAACTAGACAAGCGCTTATAATTTTCATCGACCTTTGGGTCGGTCCAACATTAATACCCTATATGAGTCATTCAACGCTGATATCGATTAGATCTAATCTTCATTCGGTCCTGCGTCCTCGACGCTTATGCTATTTCTGACCATCAGGTCAGTAATACGCGACCAGTGCCGATCCTGAATAGTTGGTGCCACACACAAGCAAGCAATGCTACAAAACATATATCATATGTAAAATATCCGAATATAGGGTATTCAACATGCTTACTTAACAACTGCTAGCATAATTAGGACCATACATAATCATAGAGGCTCAAGCTTTGAACAAGCTCATATTCAATATTCATAAAATGCCCTAACCACATGTTTCTCGTGCAACACATGCATCACATTTAATCACTTGACATGCCTCAATAATAACCATGCATGTCATATTTAAACATCCAACATGCATCAAGAATAACCATGCATGTCATATATACACAGGGTGCAATTTTCTTACCTTTTGTCCAAGCACAGGTTACCAATAAACGAGCCACAAGCACGATCCCGATTCCAAGCCTCTAGTGACAACCTAGTCACAACCACAAATGGTGATCCAATGAGTTCAAGTTCTAAAACCAATCCCGGAACCAAAACCCAGCCTCCAAGACATCAAACCCCACCAATCCAGGTAGTAGGAATGATCCTGAGGCCTAAAACCAAGTTCCCGAGGTCAAAACACCCAAATGGGTTCAACACCCTGCCTGAGCCGTAGCCCTAGGACCTTGAGCCGCGACCCCCAGCCATCCCAGGAGCAAGGGCCATGGCGTCCCACACACAGGGCCACGGCGCCCAGCAAGGCCAACAAGCCCCCACCAGCTTCTTCGAACTATGGCCGCAGCACCCAAGAACAGGGTCGTGGCCCCCAACCCAGAACTAGCCATAACCCCGATTTTAACCTTTTAAAACCTCCAAAAAACATACCTAAACACCTCCAAATCCAAAAATCAAAGTTCCCAAACATCCCCATGATCCAAAACCCATAAAACCCAAGCTTCAATTCAATAAAAAACTCATCAAAACACAAAGTCCAATTCAAGCTTAAAAACTTAAAACTTGAATTACCTCCAATTGAGTTGTTTCCAACTAAATCCTTCGGCTAATAAGCTTCTAATCTTTCCTAGGATTGCTATGCCTCGATCCCCGCTTGATTCTGACTCTTAGAACTCAAGTTATCTTCGAAAATGCGATCGGGAGATGAAAATGGAACTTCGAGGGAGAGAGAACGTACAAAACATTATTTTATTCTTTTAAAAGGTTACTTCAAGCTTAAGTAGCCTCAACCAAATCCTAACGCTCGGGGTCTCGAAAACACTCCCGGGGACAAAATAGTCAAAACCTTCATAATTTCCCCCTGATCTTACTAACTCCTAATTTATCACCAAATATTAATTCCCATTACCCAATAACCCGATAATGCTCTAAATACCCATTGACTCACTCCGAGTCAAGAATAAATCCTGTTGTGACTTTCCCACTAGCTTACCTCCTAGGATCCTCTTGTGCTAGGTAACCCTGGCATAACCAAATAATAATATAGCACCACACACACATATCACATATATGCCAAATATGCTCGAAATGGCCAAAATATGAAAATCACCCAATTACTCAGAAATGAGTTCACATACATATTTAATACACCTAAACATGCATATTATCATTTAATAACACAATAAATCAATTATGGCCCTCCCGGCCTCCTAATCAAGGTCTTAAACCTTATTAGGAAATTTGGGGCATTACAATTTTGAACAAGTATGGATCATCAAAGAAGTAGTATTTAGAGTCATTAATCAATTTCTTCTTTTGATGTGCATTAAAATTAGGAGGAAGCTTGCCACTGACAATGTAATTCACGATGTCGGCATACCAAGTAAGTTATTTTGATACAGCCAGCAGTAACTCATTTAGAAATAATTCTTTGATCGGATCTTTACATTCAACTTCTTCATTCTCTAATCGTGATAAATGATCTGCCACAAAGTTCTCACTCCCCTTCTTATCCACAATCTCGATGTCGAATTCTTGAAGTAACAACACCCAACGTATCAACCTTGGCTTGGCATCCTTCTTTGCAAACAAATAACGGAGTGTTGCATGGTCTGTGTATATAATAACTTTGGAACAAAAAAGATATGGTCTGAATTTATCGCATGCAAACACCACCGCTAATAGTTATTTTTCAGTGGTTGAGTAATTTCGTTGAGCATCATTAAGAGTCTTGCTCGCATAATAAATTGCTTGAAAAGTCTTTTCTCTTCGTTGCCCTAAGACAGCCCCCACTGCATAATCACTAGCATCGTACATAATCTTGAATGCTTGACTCTAATCTAGTACAATCATAATAGGGGCTGACACCAACTTCTCTTTTATCAACTCAAATGCCTTCCTACACTCTTCATCAAAGACAAAATTAGTATCTTTTTCTAGGAGATTGCATAATGGCTTGCTGATTTTTTAGAAGTCTTTAATAAACCTTCTGTAAAAACCCGCATGCCCCAAAAAAATTCTTATCCCCTTGAAATTCACCAGTGGAGGAAGCTTCTCAATAATGGCTATCTTGGCTCGATCTACTTCAAGACCTTCCTTTGAAACTCTATGCCCCAACACAATTCCCTCTTGAGCCATGAAGTGACATTTCTCCCAATTTAGCACAAGGTTCTTCTCTTCACATCTACAAAGGACCAATGCCAAGCTGTGCAAGAAATGGTCAAATGACGACCCAAGAACAAAAAAGTCATCCATAAATACCTCAATGATCTCTTCTACCATATCTGAGAAAATGGTCATCATACATAGTTGAAAAGTGGCAGGTGCATTGCAAAGTCCAAAAGGCATCCTCCTGTAAGAAAAAGTGTCGTAAGGACATGTGAAAGTTGTCTTTTCTTGAACTTCGGGGGCTATGGCTATTTGATTATAGCCTGAATAACCATCTAAGAAGCACTAATGTGTATATCCATCTAACTGGTCAAGCATATGATCAATAAATGGAAGTGGAAAATGATCCTTTCTAGTAGCGTTGTTCAACTTCCAGTATAATCAATACAAACTCTCCACCCCATTACTGTTCTTGTCGAAATCAATTCATTGGCTTCATTCTTAATCACTGTCATCCCCCCTTTCTTTGGTACAAATTGCACAAGACTAACCCATCTACTATCAGAAATAGCATAAATAATCCCAGCATTCAACAACTTCAAAGCTTTTGCCCTCACCACCTCTTTCATGGCTGGGTTCAATCTCCTTTGATGCTTAATAGAGGGCTTGTAATTCTCTTCAAACAGAATCTTGAGCATACAAACAATTGGGCTTATTTCCTTCATATCTGAAATTTCCCATCCTATTGCAGATATATATTTCCTCAAAACCCTTAGCAATTTTTCAGTTTCACATCCCGAGAGTTTTGATGAAATGATTACCGGGCAAGTGAAATTCTCTCCTAGATACTCATAGCGCAAATGATCTGGGAATTGTTTCAAATCTTGCTTACCCACCACTTCCTTCTCAATTTCACCTTCTTTAGCTTGACAAAGTGTTTCTTCAACATTAATACCACTAGCACTAAGGGCCATCACAAATTCAGCCACTTCATCACCCACAAACTCACCATTCATCTTCTCCAAATTAGATTGAGTAATACTAGAATTAAGACAGTGTTGTAGAGGATCAACACATAATTCTTTTCTCATTGTCTCTTCAACTACTACCTCGATAGAATCCACATGGTGACAGGTGCTTATTTTGTCATGCTGCTTTAGCGCCTGATATATGTTGAATTTAACCTCTTCATTATTAACCCTCAGTGTTAGATGACCACCCTGTACATCAATAAGAGCTCTTCCAATAGCCAAAAATGGACGACCAAGAATAATGGGAATTTCATGGTCCTCCTCCATATCCAATACCACGAAATCAGTGGGAAAAATAAATTTTCCCACCTTAACCAATGCGTCTTCAATCACTCCCCTAGGATAAGTAAGTGACCGATCTACTAATTGAAGAGTAGTGGTTGTGGGATTCACTTCTCCCGCCCCCAACTTCTTAAAAACTGAAAGTGGCATCAAATTAATACTCGCTCCAAGATCACATAATTCATTGTCAAATGATGACCCTGCAATAGTGCATGGTATAGCAAAGCTACCAGAGTCTTTCACCTTTTGAGGCAACTTTTTCTGTAAGATGGCGCTGCATTCTTATGTTAGCTTCAAAGTTTCAAAGTCTTATAATCTTCTTTTCTTTGACATGACTTCTTTCATGAATTTCACATAATCAAGAGCATCTTCAAATGGAATATTTATGTGAATTCTTTTGAAGATTTCTAGAAACTTTGCATACTGTTGATCTAATTTCTTCTTCTCAAATCCCTAAGGATAAGGAATGGGAGGTTGATACATTGGAAGGCCATCTTTCTTAGTGTCATTCTTTTCACTTCCACTCTGCTTTTTGGCTTGCTCTTCCTTGTCTACCTCTCGTACCACTGGCTCAACTTTCTCCTTTGAACCTTCTTGAACATTACCCTCATCAAGCACCTTACCACTTCTCAAAGAAACTGCTTGGCATTATTCCTTTGGATTTACCACAATGTCACTAGGAAAACTTTCCTTCTGATTAGAATTCACAGCAATAGCTAATTGGCCCACTTGAGTCTCAATTTTCTTCATTGAAGCACCCATGTTAGTCATATAGGTTTCTCTATTGTCGAGTCTTGCTTCATTTTTTCCAAACCTCTTGTTAGAGTCCATAATAAAAGTGCCCTAAATGTCTTCCAATGATTGCTTTTTCTCTTGTTGCTGTTGAGAATTGAATCCTGGAGGTGGTTGTAGCACATTTTTATTATTAGCATAAGAGAATTTTTCATGGTTGCGCAATCCTGGATGATAATAATTAGGCATGTTTTTGCTTCTGTAGTTATTGGTGAAGGAGCAGTTTGCCATAAATTAGGCTTGTTCTGGACTCATATCTTGCCTCTGCATTGTAGCAGCCATTAATGTTTGTAAAGCAGCAATTTGGGCATGCATTGCTGTCATTTGATCAACTTCATATAACCTGGAAACTTTCCTTGGGCCTGACCTCTCATTGGACCACTATTAACCGTTAGTAGCCATTTCTTCCATCAAAGTTAAGGCTTCATCAGCTGTCTTGGATAATAGAGCACCCCCAGCAGTAGCATCAACTATTGCTTGTGTTGGAGCATTTAACCCTTGATAAAAAATCTAAATTTGCATCCAATTTTGATAATTGTGATGTGGGCAACGTCTTAATAAATCCTTCAACCTTTCCCAAGCCTCATAGAATTGTTCTTGCTCCAACTGTCAGAATTGCCCAATATTACTCCGTAATTGGGCTGACTTGGAAGGAGGGAGGAACTTAATTAGGAACTTTCTTGCCATCTCATCCCATGTTTTAATTGTTCCAGGCTACAAATATTGCAACCAACTCCTGGCTCTATCCCTCAAGGAGAAGGGAAAGAGACACAATCTGATGGCATCGTCAGTAACGACATTCATCTTCACTATGGCACATACCTCTAGAAATATGGCCAAGTGAATGTTGGGGTCTTCAGTAGCTAAACCCCCAAACTAATTTTGCTGCACCATATTGATTAGTGCAGGTTTCAATTCAAAGTTGTTGGCACCAATGGATGGATTTGCGATTCCAGTGAGATTTTCATTCACAACGGGCATACAAAAGTCATGTACTACCCACTATGCTGGATTAAGTGGAGCCCCACCAGCTGCTGGTTGATTATTATTGATGTCATTGTCACCGTTGTTGTTCACCCCATTGTTGTCGATATTAAGCTCTTCAGTCCTTTTCTTAGTTTTCAATTGATGGAGTGTGTGCTCAATTTCAGGATTCAGAGGCTCAACAGGTGTAGAACTCCTATTCCTTTGCATATACTGAGAATACAAGCACAATCTATAATGTTAGTAACAAAACAAATTAAAATCTAATTTAAAATCAAGACTTAAAGTTTCAATGTTAGTAAAATTAATTTTAATCCCCAACAACGGCGCCAAAAACTTGATACAAATTTTTCTACCGCAGGTGTACGGTGTATTGCAATATAGTTTTAATTTAAAGGATGTCAAACCCATAGGGAATAAATATTTAATTTCACCAATTACTATACCTTTTTAAGTCTATAATTTTAATTAGAAAATTCAGCAAATAACTCAACAAGAAAATAAAGAAAATGAAATAATAAAATAATGGAAACTAATGATCTTGGAAATTGATTAGATGAATTATAAATGTACTAGAGTAATGATTTCACTATCTTAAATTATGAACCATGGTTTCTTTATTATCCTAATTAGTTCTCTTCATTTGTAATCTCCAGAATTCTAATATGATGCATCTATCTCTCTCAAGCATATATGCAATTAATCTCAATTAATCAATATGATATCTCTATTTGCTATTAATTAATCAAGAAGTCATTAAGCAAACAATTCTTTTAAGTCAAATTCATAGAGTTCAAGGAATCTCTCAATCTCACAATCACTCTATGTCAAATCTTCCTATGTCCAATCTAAGTTTATCTCTGTCAAGCATAAACCCTAGATCACAATTCACAATAATGATGGCCAAACATTAATATGAGAAAAGTAAATCAAGAATATATGAACAAACAAAAAGAACTTCATAAAGATAATAATAGAAACCTTAATTCAATAATCAAAATAGATCCATCTAGTACTCTAGCACAAAAGGATGTTAGTTCTCCATTATAAACTTAAACACAATAGCAATGTAGTTGTTCATAATTAAAAACTAAAATAAAAGGAGAAAGAAAGAAACAAGATGTAATGATGATGATGTTGATGAATTCTAGCCTTCTTTTTCCTTTCCAAGTGTGTAATACCAGGTCTAATCTCCTCCAAAACATCATTAGAACCCTAATTATGTTTTTCCTTTTATATTCCCTCAAAAAGACCTCTTTTTCCCTTCAAATTTCATCACTTAAATTTTTCGTATAGAGCCATGCGTTGTTGCCCCTCGAACGGGCGTTGTTGCGCTACTGGAAGGCCAAATACATGCTCTCTATAACAGTCAGGCGCTTCATCCCCTGATGGTGGCGCTGCATCCCTAATTCAAGTCAGAAATTGTGTTGTGACCCCTAGTGGTGGTGCTGCAGCGCCTGGGCGAATTCCTAGAATGCTGATTCTTCAAGAAAGGGATGTAGCACTAGAACAAGGGGTTGCAACCCTATTTCATATTTTTTTCATTTTTTCTCCATTTCACTCCCCGTTTTGTACAAACTTCGAACCACTTCTCCTTGGACCCTACACATACACAATACAAGCGTAAAACCAAACAAAACAACCTAGACACCTACAAATTAGATATAAAATGACATTAATAAGTGAATCTAAAATTCACTTATCATATGTTTATGTTGTGTGCAATGTGTTGATCTGTTGTTTGTGACTGATTGATGAGACTGGTATGTGGTTTTTGGATGTTGTTATCATGCTTGATGTACAACGTCGTTGATTGCAGACATATTGCAGTTATGCCTTGGAGATCGATTAGACTCCACGAAAATAGGGCCGAAGATGATAGCGAGGGTCAGGACCCTCCACCTGCCCCACAAAATTGGCAACAATTGTTTGCTGAAATGGAAGCCAGACTTCAACGAACGGAAGATGAGCTCTGAGAGTTGAGGCAACAGGCCCTTGCTTGGGGTATTGGATTACAAATTCCACAGGCTATGGCACAAGTGCCAGCCCAACCTGTGATGGAAAATAGGTGGGAGCCTTTATATGAAAGTTTCAGGAAGCAACATCCTCCCACCTTTGAGGGCGGACCAGACCTACTGCGGGCACAGCAGTGGATGAGTATGACTTCTTCCATCCTGGATTTCATGAGGGTAGAAGGGAATGACAGGGTGGGCTGCGCTAGCTACATGTTGAGAGAAGACGCACGCATCTGGTGGGAAGTTGTGTTCCAGAGGAGGGATGTGGCAGATATGACTTGGGAAGAGTTTAGGGAAATCTTCAACGAAAAATACTACAGTGTTGCAGTTCGAGCTGCAAAGGTGGACGAGTTAGTCAACCTAACTTAAAACCGATTGACCATTACAGAATACGCACTAAAGTTTGACCAGTTGGTGAAGTTCGCACCAGACTTGATGCCTACTGATATGGCACGGAGGGATCAGTTTGTGTGGGGATCGAACGTCATGATACCTTGTGATGTCAAGATAACATTGGACCTGAGGACTACCACCTATGCTCAGGTAGTGGTGAAGGCCCTTGAATTTGAGGGGGTTGAGGATTAGATATGGTGAGAGGGCGCCACCAGGCACGACTCCCAGAGGACGGTGCCTCTTTTAACTGGTTCGAGTCGGGGTAGAGGCCCCAGTGACCAAAAGAGAAAGGCATCAGATTCTTTCGTTCCTCCTGGTTCAGATAGGAGTGGTCGTCAGGGCAGGGGAGACAACTGGAGGAGTTTCCTAGAGTGTCCTCGGTGCAGCTGACGACATCAGGGAGAGTGCAGAGTTAGAGTCTGATTCACTTGTGGGAGTGTTAGTTGTAGTGACCTGCTAACTAGGGTCTGTTACCACATGTGTTTAAAATAGTGTGGGACTCGCTATATGTGTCATTTGGACTAAAACATGTGAATAAGCCACTAAGGTTTCATGTATTAAAAATCTTGGTCAACAAATAAACATTTCCATTAAAAGAAAACTTTAGTCTTTACATGGGATCCCATAAATACAAGTTTAAAAATTCTTTTACAACTCAGGGATTACAAGATAAGCCAACCTAAGCGGCAAAACAAGGTCCAACTCAAGTTCCCCTACTATCCTCGGTCGTGGCAGCCGAGCAGACTGCATATGTACACATCGCCCCTAACGCTCTCCAACTCATGGCTAACCAAGAGTCTCCTAATCCTTACCTGCACCACCATGCATCCATGAGCCAAAAGACTCAGCAAGAAAACACATTAACAAATTCAGATAGTCCACATAATGTAACAACATGCTGAACAATAATAACTAGAACCAAGCATGCACACATTATACAACTAAGTGACCATAGGGTCACACAAGTGCGTGTCGCACTCTCGATCATTCCTATGGAATCTGATCCAATCAAGTGCATAATGCACTTTCGTTCATTTCTATGGCATTCGAGCCAGTCAAGTGCATAATGCACTCCTGTTCGTTTCTATGGCATCCGAGCCAGTCAAGTGCATAACGCACTCCCGAGGTGGCCTAGCCATAACGTCTTGCGTTCAATGCGCATAATGCCGATTACGGCTCATTAGTCGAGCCTTGTGAGATCTCGACTTATAAGTTGGGCCTTGTAATCCTTTGACTTATAAGTCGGCCTGGTAAATCCTTAACTTTTAAGTCGAGCCTTGTAAACTCCTTGACTCATAATTCGAGCCCCTTTTAAATCACTCGACTTATAAGTCGGGCCCCTATAGTCTCTTGGCTTATAAGTTGGGCCCCTTTTTGTCCATTGGCTTATAACCCGAGCCTTTTTTTAATCAAATATACCATTGACCAGCAAGTCGAGCTCTTGGTTAGGTGCAATATACAGATTTCCGACCTATAAATCGAACCTCCCAGCCGGGAACAAACATACATAAAATACATTGAGCATACACAAATACAACACATTACAATGTACTTACATAGGTATAGTGTAACGCCCTAAACTCCAGGGACCGTTACTGTGCACATTACAAACAGTGCTAAACTCGCTAATCGAGTCATTTAGCCATAAACGTGTAACTAAGTATGATTAGCGGTTTATGGATTAAAAATTTCGGTTAAGATATAACGTTTCACTAGAACGTTTATTATATACATTGGGATCCCAAAAATATAATTTAAAGGTTTATTACAACAAAATATTTACAACCAGCCGATCTAAGCGGCAAAACAGGGTTTAACCCTAGTTCCTCTCCTTCAAATCTAGGCCGTGGCGGTCGAGCAGCTGCATATGTACACATCATTACCTAAGCTCTCCAACTCAAGGATGGTCCAGCTTTCTTTTGCCTTTACCTGCACCACATAGCACCCGTGAGCCGAAGCCCAACAAGAAAACTCAATATGCTCATGAACAATCATATCATGATATCAAATCATATCTGGCATGCCTAGCAACATAGCTTTATTCAAGCATGCAAATAAGTTCAAACAATGCTGGGGAATCAAGGATAAGAAATCCTGCCCTCCTAATTGGATGACTATCAAGTCAATCCTAATCAGATGAGTGGTTCAACACTTGAGGTTCTAGTAAACCATATTGAGTGACCAACAAGCAAGTCACTACAGGGCTCACTACCCAAATCCATGCAAATGTTGATCAGAATGATCATACAGAGCTCATAGCTCTGAACAGATGAGTGAATATCACTTAGAGGTTCTGTTAACCATACTGAGTGACTGACAAGCAAGTCACCATGGGGCTTGGTGCCCATAGCCGTGTAACAAAAATGTTACCTGGGCTTTCCTGCAATGGCTCTAATCAGATGAGTGACTGATGGGTAGTCACTAGCTTAAACAGATGAGTGACTGATGGGTAAGTCACACAAGCACTTTTAGTTTCATCGAACTTGAGGTCGATCCGGCATTAACGCTCTTCTGAGTCATTTAATGCAGATGTCGATTAGATCTAATCTTTATTGGCTTGTGTTGAACACGCTAAGGCCGTCCTGACTTATGAGTCAGCACTGTGTGACCAGTGCCCAGTACCACTGCCGAACCTGACTAATGAGTCACAACTTCACAGTTGATACTGGCACCTTTGCCAATTCTGACTAATTAGTCAATGCCATGCACAAGTAAGCAATGCTACCAAACATATGTCATATGTCGAATATTCAAACGTAGGGCATTCAGCATGCTTACTTTACAGTTGCTAGCACAATTATGATCATGCACAAAGACAGAGACTCAAGCTCTGATCAATCTCACAGTCAATATTCATGGCATGCCCTAATCACATGTTTCTCATGCATCACATGCATCACGCTTAATCATCCAGCATGCCTCAATAATAACCATATGCAAAAGAGCAAGATTACTAAGCATTCAATATGCTATCAATGTTTACATTTAAATATCCAACATGCATCAAGAATAACCATGCATGTCACATATGGGGTGCAGTTTTCTTACCTTTGGTCCAAGCACAGGTTACCAACAAACGAGCCACAAGCACGATCCCGATTCCAAGCCTCTAGTGATAACCTAGTCACAACCACAAATGGTGATCTAATGAGTTCAAGTTCTAAAACCAACCCCGAAACCAAAACCTAGCCTCCAAGACATCAAACCCCACAAATCCGGGTAGTAGGAATGATCCTGAGGCCTAAAACCAAGTTCCTGAGGTCAAAACACTCAAATGGGCTCAAACCTTCCCAAGGGATGCGACCCTAGAACCTTGAGTCGCGGCCCCCAGCCTCATCAGGAGCAAGGGCCACGGTACCCCACACATAGGGCCGCGGCACCCAGCAAGGCCAACAGGCCCCCACCAGGTTCTTCGAACTAGGGCCGCGGTACCCAAGAACAGGGTCGCGGCCCAACTTTGGGCCAGCCATTTTTCTCCGTTTTCAACGTTTTAAAACCTCCCAAAAACATACCTAAACACCCCCAAATCCAAAAATCAAAGTTCCCAAACATCCCCATGATCCAAAACCCATAAAACCCAAGCTTAAATTCTAACAAAAACTCATCAAAACACAAAATCCAATTCAAGCTTAAAAACTTTAAAAACTTAAAACTTGAATTACCTCCAATTGAGTTGTTTCCAACTAAATCCTTCGGCTAATAAGCTTCTAATCTTCCCTAGGATCGCTATGCCTTGATCCTTGCTCGAATCCGAGTCCTAGAACTCAAGTTATCTTCGAAAATGCGATCGGGAGACGAAAAGGAAACTTAGAGGGAGAGAGAACGTACATAACTTTCTTTTATTATTTTAAAATGTTACTTCAAGCTTAAGTAGCCTCAACCAAATCCTAATGCTCGGGGTCCCGAAAACACCCCCGGGGACAAAATAGTCAAAACCTCCAGAATTTCCCCCTGATCTTACTAACTCCCAATTTATCACCAAATATTAATTCCCATTACCCAATAACCTGGTAATACTCTAAATACCCCTTGACTTACTCTGAGTCAAGAATAAACCCCGTTGTGACTTTCCCACTAGCTTACCTCCTAGGATCGTCTTGTGCTGAGTAACCCTAGCATAACCAAACAATAATGAAGCACCACACACACATCACATATATGCCAAATATGCCAGAAATTGCCAAAATATGAAAATCACCCAATTACTCAAAAATGAGTTCACATGCATATTTAATACACCTAATCATGCATATTATCATTTAATAACACAATAAATCAATTATGGCCCTCCCGGCCTCCTAATCAAGGTCCTAAACCTTATTAGGAAATTTGGGGCATTACATATAGGCATGCATAATTATAATCATGCTTATTAGATGGGCCCGAGCCCTAATCATGTTTACATTACCAGTTGGGCCAAGCCCCAATCATAATACATTTAACAGTAAGGTCGAGCCCTAATCTTAATACTTTTAACAATAGGGCCAAGCCCTAATCATAACACATTCGACAATGGGGCCGAGCCCTGATCATAATACTCTCAACAATGGGGTCGAGCCCTAATCACATATCTCACGCATCAGGTGCAGTTTTCTTACCTTTGGTCCAAGCACAAGCAAATAAGCAAGAAAGCACGACCCCAGAGAATAATCCTCTCCCAAGCCCTGGCGATAACCTAGTCACAACCCATAAATAACATTCTCATTACTATTCATTTCCATAATATAACTCTGGGACTAATCTCGTGCTCTCGGGACCTCCAATTCCCCCACACGGGGTGGTGAAATCGTCCCTCGAGTCCCCGGGCCTATGCCCTAAAAATACAAAAATCAAGGGCCCTGAAAATGGCCTAGCACCGTGGCACAGCCTTACAGGTGTCGCGGCACACAGCCAGGGCCCCTTGCCTTGGATCATGCCAGTGTCGCGGCTTAGAATAATAGGGTCGCGGTGCCCCTTCACGAACCCAGAAAAACTGGGTTTTTCCACCATTTTCCCCCAAACCAATGCTCCCAAATCTCATCCCAAACTTTCCTTAAAGTCCCAAATGAGTTTAAAACCCTAAATAACATATCATAAGCAGTACCAACACCACAAAAACTAAACTCAATCTCTAACCTAAATCAAAACCTAATCATTGGTTTAAAACTCTACAAAAACTTAAATCACAACTGAGATTTACCAAAAAATAGAGCAATGCCTTACCTTAAAGAAGAATCACGACCTTTATATTGTTCCACTTCAACCCTAGCTTCAATCCTCCATGTTTTGATCCTCTCCTCCTCAAAATTCAACAAACACTCCCAAGGCTTCAGGAGATAGAGGGAAAAATGAGAGAGAGAGAGTTGAGGGTCCTGAGAGTGTTCTAATCATTCCACTACCTTCTGGACTTTCTGAGTGTATCCCCTCCTTAGGCTAGGAATGACCAATTTACCCCTTAGTCCACTAATTATTCTCTAATGCTTACAAGGGTAAATGAGTCTTTTACCCCTCCTTTTTCCCGTTAATCATAATTAACGCCTCAAAAATTCTCGTGTTCTCTAATTTCCTCAAATGATTACCAAATAATTCTCCATTACTCGATAAATCCCAGTAATCTACTAAATTACTAAAATACCCGTAGGCTTACCTCGAGCCGGGTATTTGACCCCATTATGACTAAGCTGTTAACTTTCCCCCTAGGATTGCCTCATGCCAAATAACCCAAATATATCCACATAATAATGTGGTCTCAATTATAGCACACACACATATTCACAATTATACCCTCAACGGGTCAAAATTATGAGAATGCCCTTCTAATAAGAAACAGACCCACATGCATATTTGATACACCTAAACATGCAAGCATAATCATATCATAATACAATTCACATAATTCACACAATAACATGCTCATAACACATAAGCACTCAATTTAATTCAATTATTGCCTCTCGGCTCCCTAATCCAGGCACTAAGCCATATTAATGAATTTGGGGCGTTACATTAGTCTTCTGAGGAAGGACTGCCCACAAGCCAAAAAAGAAGAGCCAACGAAGAACGACAACCTCACTCTAGCCAGAGTATTCACCTTGACCCAGACTAAGGCTGAGGGTAGTCCCTTGGTCGTGATAGGTCGGTTTTATAGTGTCGGTTCTTCATTTACTGCATTGATTGATTCAGGAGCTACTCATTCATTTCTGTCTGCTAGAGTGATAGATCGTTTGTGTAGACCTAGTGATTTGTATGCTAGGGGATTCAGGACTTTATTGCCAACAAGGCAACTGGTAGTCTCTAGGAGATGGGTTAGGGCATTACCAGTAGAGATAGACAGTAGGGAGTTGTTTGTGGATTTGATTGAGCTAGCGATGGATGACTTTGATATGATTCTGGGATGGATTGGTTATCAAAGTATGGGGCAACGATAGACTGCAAGCGAAGAATGGTGACCTTTGAACCGAAAGGGGAGGTACCCTTTGTATTTGTGGGGACAGTGAGTGGACCACGAGTACCTATGATTTCTGCACTAAAGGCTAAAGACCTAATGCAAGAAGGTTCCATAGGATTCCTAACAAACATAGTGGATACCTATAGGATTGTTTCAGTTGGACCGGATGAGACCAAATTAATATATGAGTTTCCCAGCAGACTTGCCAGGCTTTCCACCACACCGAGAGATTGAGTTCGTCATAGAGTTGGCGCCAAGGGAGAAGCCAGTATCTAGGACACCTTATAGAATGGCTCTGGTAGAGTTGAAGGAACTGAAGATTCAGTTGCAAGAGTTACTGGATCTAGGATTCATCCAACCTAGTTTTTCGCCATGGGGTGCTCAAGTGTTGTTTGTCAAGAGGAAGGATGGATCCTTAAGGATGTGCATCGACTACAGGGAGTTGAATAAGTTGACCATTAAGAATAAGTACCCACTGCCTAGGATCGATGACTTTTTTGACCAGCTACAGTGGAAGACAATATTCTCTAAGATTAACCTTCAGTATGGCTACCACCAGTTAAGGATTAGAGATGAGGACATACCAAAGACTGCATTCCGCATGAGGTATGGACATTATGAATTCCTGGTCATGTCCTTTGGATTAACCAATGCCCCAGCAGCTTTTATGGACTTGATTAATAGGGTCTTCAGGGATTATTTGGATAAGTTCGTGATCGTATTCAACGACGATATACTAGTGTACTCCCATTCAGAGATAGAGCACGAACATTATCTTCGTTTGGTACTACAGTGGCTGAGAGAGCATGGGCTATATGCTAAGTTCAGAAAATGTGAGTTTTGGTTGCCCCAAGTAACATTTCTGGGCCACATAGTGAGTAAGGAAGGGATTCTAGTGGACCCAAGAAAGATTGAGCAAGTGAGAGATTGGCCTAAGTCGAGGAGTGTAACAGAGGTTAGGAGTTTCTTGGAATTAGCATGGTATTATCGGCGATTCGTTGAAGGATTCTCCATAATATCCACACTGTTGATTAAGCTACACGTAAGAAGACCAAGTATGTTTCGACAGATAGATGCAATAATAGTTTCAAGGAGTTGAAGCAGCGACTGGTCACCGCTTCGGTATTGAGCTTTCCATGAGAATTTTGTGGTCTACTATGATGCTTCGAGGAAAGGTTCAACCTGGAAAGGTTATAGCCTACGTGTCAAGACAGTTGAAGGAATATGAGCAAAGGTACCCCACCCACGATCTGGAATTGGCAGTGGTGGTATTTGCACTAAAGTTTTGGAGGCATTATCTGTATTGGGAAAAGTGTGAAATATACACCGACCCTAAAAGTTTAAAGTATTTCTTTACTCAGAAGGATTTGAATATGCGCCAAAGACATTGGTTGGAATTGGTAAATGACTACAATTGTGAAATTTTATACCATCTTGGGAAGGCCAATGTGGTGGTCGACGTGTTGAGTCGGAAGGGCCCATGACAGTTATTCAGTTCGAGGCAGATATCAGAAGAGTTAGCTAAGGAGATGACTAGAGCCATAATTGAATTGGTAGTTGGTTAGCTAGCCAATATCACTCTTCAGTCCATGCTCCTTGAGAGGATCAAGGAAGTGCAGGAGAAGGATCCCCAGATGAGGAAACACAGGGAGGATGTCTTGGCCGGAGTGGCTAAGGACTATTCTATTTTAGAGATGGGTTTACTGACGTATAAGGTTCGAATTTGCATTCCGATGGATTCCAATATCTGGCGAGAGATTTTAGATGAGTCTCATACTACTCCCTACTCTTTACATTCTGGTACAACAAAGATGTACCAAGATCTAAGAACTTTGTATTGGCGGCCAGGGATGAAAAGGGACGTAGTAGATTATGTGGCCAAGTGCAAAAAACTTCACTTTCAGTGACCAAGTTTTCAACGACTAAATTGAGTTAGTCACTAAAAGTTAGTTTTTGCGACTAATATTTAGTCGTGGAAAGATTTAGTTGTAAGACAAGAGTTTAATTGTACCAAAACAATTAGCGACTAAAATTTTAGTCATTGTTTAATTTGTTTCGTGACTAAATTTTTTGTTAGGCAGTGAAACTTTGGCGCCAAATTGTTGTTTTGGCGGGAATCCTTTGTTTCGGTGACTAAAATTACTTAGTCGCTAAAGAATGTGTATGTACGACTAACAACTAGTCGCCAAAAGTTAAATAATTTTTACCAACTAATAATTTAGTGGAGAAAACGTTAGGAATTTATAATTATAGATAGTTCACATTTGCCAACTAATTATTTAGTCACTAAAAAATCTAAGATTTAATAAAAAAAAAAAAAAAAAAAGCAGAATTCATTGCCACAAATTGTAATTTTTTCTCAGCTAAATATTAGATTAATAATAATGTAAGTATCAAGAGAAAGCAAACATAATTATAACATATGGCATATCTTTCAAAAATAAATAAATAAATACATAATCTCACTTTTATTTTCTTTACATTAAAATATATTTTATTTGACAAATATTAATAAAATTTGTTAAAAAAATTTATTAACCTGAATAAATATAAAATAAATTGATTAATAAAACTAATATTAATATGAATAAAAAACTAACTTTTATCATCACCTATGATAGTCTCGTAAAAAATAAGAAAAATCCATTAAATCAAAATGTTGACAAAGAAAAATGAGTACAATCAAAATAATATAATGTACTAAGTCATCCATAAGCGTAGTAATAAATAAAAATAATATAATGTACTAAGTCATCCATAAGCGTAGTAATAAATAAAAATAATATAATGTACTAAGTCGTTCATAAATAAGTGATCAACATCAATTGACAGTTGCAGGTGGTGGCGGTGGTGGCGATTGGAAGAAAAAAACAGGATGATCGCTAGGTATGTGCATAATGTTCTTTAATTGTTGCAAAAACTCGTGTCGTTCATTTCTTACCTCTTCAAGAATCTCATTTCGTATTGTTTCTCGCATATTGGCAACACGATCTTCAACTATTTTCTCAACTTGGTGGTATGATTTCTTTTTATTAGGGGCGGGTCCTAATCTGGGTATATGACCACATCTCTCATTACCCAAAACTTCGGCAAGAATTTCATCCTCCATTACTTCTTCGTTATTCTCTTGACGTTGTCGCCTTAACTCATCTATTCGTTCTTGTAATTTTAAAACAAATAATGTTAGAAGAAAATTATACAATATAATTTGGAAAAATATAATAAGTAAAGACATACATATCGTGTCCTTGCTTCCTCATTACACCAACCATTTTCTACATTCCAACAGGTACCCCTAAATAGCTCAATTTCCCCAACATTATTAACTAAAGACTATTCAACAAAAAAAAATTATTAGTATAAATATTGAAGAAAAAAAAGGCATTTATGTCTTGTAAATAAACTTACTCCTTTTGTTCGATGTTGAATAAAAGACTTGGATCCACCTCGATGGTTATACGGTACTTTAGCTTTATTTTTAGCCGCTGAGACCGAACGTTTCTAAATAATTTAAAAATAAATGACATTATGTTATATTAATACTATGTCATTAATTAAATATATGAAAATATAAATTATACCTGCCAATCATCATTGTTAAAGATATTGTCACATAACCAATTCAAATTTCATCTATAATTTTAACATCTGTAGGTCAATTGATTCGTGGATTTTTTCCATTTTTGACAACATCTTTGTAGTGGCAATGAAGCATTTGTCGATAATTTTTGTAACGATTTGCACAATGGTGTTCAATGACATCATACATGGTTCTTTCATTATCAGGTTCAATGATGAATTTATCCTACATAAACACACTAAAACAATTAATATTTTATGGATAGAGAGATGTTATATAGTAGAAGAAATAATATATGAATAAAATAAGTAACCTTAATACGAGTGTGAATCATTGCCTTGTCCTCTTTTGAAACTTTGCTCCACCCTTTCACTCTTAGAGGTGCATGATTTCGTACTATGAAACCAACTTCAGATGCGAATCGTGAAGCATTGGCTCTGGTAGGGTGAAGTTCTTCGTCTCTAGCTGATATTGGTATTTTTTTTTTGTGTCAGAAACAATTTTGCTCATGCCTTTACTCCTGTTAGGTCCACGAGTTCTTTTCTTGGGTTGGGCTATTAAAAAGGAAAAAATCTCATAAAAACATTAGATAAATATACTAATGCAAACTATATAAATTTAAATATTAAAAAAAAAACATACCAACAGATTCTAAATCTTGTTGCTCATTTTCAGTACTTCCTCTTGGTTGTGTTGTAGTAGAAGTATTAACTCTTGAAATAGGTAGAGGCAGAGTAGTAGCGGGGATCTCCGATGGTTGTTTAGAAGTACCCTGGATTGACGGAGTAGTATTGGGGGTCTCTAATGGAAACCGTTTTGGTGCCATTTTCCTATAAAAATTTAAATAACTAAATTTTAAGTGTTACTAAAAATTTAAAGTATAAAAAGTTATAAAATAACATGAAATAAATTACTTATGAGCTTTCATCAGTTTCATCTGTATTTGAACATTCACCATGTTGTAATTCCTCATCGATATCCTCTACATCAGTCTCATAATCCCCTACATCATCGTCGTCACTTTCCATGGCATTAGCTTCATTCAAAATTTGATCACTATTATTTATTTTGAGATTAATATGTGATGAGTTAATCTCTATCATCTCTGCGTTTTCATGGTGAAGCGGAATTTCAACATTTGTATCATCAAATGTTATTTCCATATCATTTGATCTCTCTTCTTGGTAAGCTTCAGTACAAGTATTAGAATTCTCTTCTTGTGCACCTACACTTTCAAGTATTATTTCTGGAATATCCCATAAGTGGTGATGATTTACCATATCCACCACCCTCCATTTTCTACCAAATTTATAATCTTGCAAATATAATACTTGATTTGCTTGGTCTACAAGGATGAAAGGTTCATCCTTATACCATTTCGAGCTCACATTTATGCTTGTGATATGGTATTGTTGGTGTTTTCTTTTCTTTTTAGTATCAGTGTCATACCATTCACACTTAAAAAATACCACTTTGTGGTCTAATATGTACGATACTTCTAAAATTTGTGTTATGACACCATAAAAATCACATGTATTGCCACCATGTTCACCCTCAACCCAAACACCATAGTTTTGAGTGATTCGTCCAATGTCCCAAATTTCTGTGTGATACCGCACACCATTAACTATACATCCATTATATGAGAAGATTCGTCGATCTGGCATATTTGCAAGAGCAAACATTGACTCACTAATTTCACGAGGAGATGATTTATATTCTGCAACTATCTGTAAAATTATTTAAGCTATTAGTTTTTAGTAAATTTTATACTTAATTTAACTATGTATAAAAAATTAAAATAATAAAAAAAATACTCACTTTTTCTTTGAACCAAGACGGAAACTCTAATTCTTGAGCTTGAATGATGTCTACTATGCCTTTAGATTGCAAAAATTGTCTGTGCTCACTATTAAACAATGACCTAATATAATTATTTATGAAAAATCTTAACAAAATATATATATATATGTGTGTGTGATGAAAAGAAACCATACTCAATATAAGGTTGCAACTCGGCACAATTATTTAAAATGTACCAATGCACCTTGTTATACTCCATAGGTTGTAACTCGAGTAATTCTTTTCTACCAAATAGTCTTGTAGGTTGATAAAAAACCAATAATGTTGATTTATTTCGTACTTCATCGAGATCCCAATTACGTTCTGGACAATTAAATCGTATTTCAATCCCATGAAGATACATTGAACAAAATGTTAAAGCCTCATTAGCAACATATCCTTCAGCAATTGAACCTTCTGGTCGTGCTTTATTCTTGGCTAATTTTTTCAAAAAACCTAAGAACCTGATTATGAAAATTCATTACTTGGAAAATAAATATTAAATTTTAAAATAAGACGCACACTTCAAAATAAATTATATTACCTTTCAACTGGATACATCCAACGTGTATGTACAGGACCACCCAACTTTGCCTCGGAAGGTAAGTGAACTGCTAAGTGGATCATGACATCAAAAACTGCTGGGGGAAAAATGGATTCAAGCTTACATAAGCATTTTACAATTCCTTGTTCTAGTGAATCCAAGTCTTCAACATGTAATGTTTTTGCACACAACTTTCGAAAAAATAATGAGAGCTCAGAAATGGCAAGTAGCACATCTTTTTTCACATATGGTCGCAACCCAACTGGCAATAGTCTTTGCAAAAAAACATGGCAATCATGACTTTTTAAGCCAATAATCTTGCCTTCACTTATGTTGACATTCCTTGAAATATTTGCGGCATACCCATCTGGAAACTTGACTGATGCTAACCATTTGCAGAAGTTTCTTCGCTCAACTAATGGTAACGTGTAACATGCTTGTGGTTTAAACCATTTATCTCCTTGTTTCTTTAAGTGCAATTATTTGCGTATGTTCATCCTTTGTAAGTCAAGTCGTGCTTTTTCAGTATGTTTTGACTTCTTTTCTATGCATAACATTGTCCCGTAAACACTTTCACAAATATTCTTCTCGATGTGCATCACATCCAAATTGTGTCTTAACTTCAGCTTTGACCAGTACTCTAACTCCCACAAAATGCATTTTCGATTCCAAATAGGTTTATTTTTTTGTTTTTTTCCATCATTCACATCACACTTTAATTTTTTTCTCTTGTGTACAACTTCTTCAGATAATTTTCCATTATCTTCTTTTGGTATTTTTCCTGGTATAAATCATCACTAGTATCTAATTGTTTTAAGATATCATCTTCTAATAATAATTTAGGAGGAGGACGATTCTCAATTTTACCATCATAGCATTTATCTTTGCGCCATGGATGATCCAAAGGGAAAAAACGACGATGCCCCATATAACTAATCTTACCTAATATCGGAAATGAAGAAACATCCACATTACAAACAGGACATGCCTTGTAGCCTTTTGTGCTCCACCCAGATATTGTACCATAAGCTGGAAAGTCATTCATCGTCCATAATATTGCAGCACGCATCATAAATTCTTTTTTACTCGATACATCATATGTTTTTACACCTTCCCATAATTCTTTTAGCTCATCAATTAGGGGTCATAAGTAAACATCGATGTCATTTCCTGGGGATTTGGGACCAGGAATTAATAATGCCATTATAAAATTATTTTCTTTCATACATTTCCATGGTGGCATGTTGTATGGTACTAACACAACGGGCCATATACTATAGCTAGTACTCATATTTTCAAATGGATTGAATCCGTCGGTTGCAAGCCCCAATCTGACATTTCTTGGGTCTATTGCAAACTCTGGGTATTGTTTGTCAAAATCTTTCCAAGCTTCTCCATCTGCAGGATGTCTAAGCACACCTTCAGTATTTAGACATTTTTCTTTGTGCCACCTCATTTCTTCTGAAGTATGTTGTGACATAAAGAGTCTTTGTAGACGTGGAGTAATTGGAAAGTAATGCATTTTTTTTACTGGTAAATTTTTTCTCCTTTTTCCCTTGAGTTTGTATCTTGAAAATCCACAAATAAGGCATTCAGTAGCATCCTTATGTTCTTTCCAAAAAAGAGTGCAATCATTTTCACATACATGAATTGTCTCATAGCCCAATCCAAGTTTGCGTAACATTCATTTAGCTTCGTAATGAGACCTTGGTATTTTATGGTCATTTGGAAGAACTTCACGAAATATATTAAGTATCATGTCAAAAGCTTTGTTACTTAATTTATTTAGCACCTTGATATACATCATTTTCACCAAAAATGTTAGAGAAGAAAACTTCGAACACCCAGGATATAACTCTTTCTTTACTTCTTCAAATAGTTCTTTAAAATTTGTCGGTTCATAATGAGATTCTTCCTCTGCAATTTCTTCATCTTGATAAGTTTCAAAATTTATTCCACCAGCAACATCTTGAATTGCCTCTATCATGTCGTCATCATCCTCAGAATCTACGCTATCTTCATTTATGTCGGACTCTAATTCATCAACATTGAAGCTAGAACTAGTCTTGTCCTCACCGTGGAATACCCAATTTGTATACGACTTAGAAAATCCATTGACCCATAGGTGTCGTTCTACTATTTCTAATTCGTAATAATAGAAGTTCACACATTGGGTGCATGGACAACGAGTTTTATTCTCGTCATTCAAGTGACCACGTGCAAGTGTAATGAAATTACTAACCCCATTGGTGTATTCCATGGACAATTTATCATTGGACCATATCTACTTTTTATCTATTGTTATTCCTATACACTACCAAAAAAAACAAAAAAACTCACTATTAAGTGGTCACAAATTGTAATTACCCCTACTAAATATATAATACAAAATGACAATTTCAAGCTAATTGATATAGGATTTTGAGTTTTTTTTTGTCTTCACATAATAAAATGGGATGGTTTGTTATTGTAATTTAAGCACTTAAAAATCTAAATCTTAGTTAATAAGTATAAGCCATTAAGTTATTAAAAAAAATTACATAAAACAATTAATTGACATTAAAATGATCAAACAAATAATTAAATTATATTTAATAATGACATAAGTTATTTGGTGCTAAAACAAAAATTAATTATAAAAAAATACATACCTTAATTTGTTTTCCACTTCTATAATTTGATATCTTCAGCAAACTATAAAAAAAAATAACAATATAGCAATATACCCATTGTTAAGTTATATAATTTTACACTTATTTTTAAAGATTATAACATATGAATTTAAATATTAGTCATCTAACCCTTTTTTAATAGAAAAAAATACAACTAAAACAAAAGATTACATATATGTTTGGACAAACAAAATATATGAAGTGACAAAATAAATAATTAATAAAAGAAAGAAAAATAAATTTAAACACATAAATATTTTTTTGTTATAGTTTTTAAAATATAATTAATTTAAATCATTTAATATGAAATTTTAAAATATGTGATGAAAATTTATTATGGATAATTTATTATTTATTTACTTTATTTAGATAACTTTATTATTATTTTTATTTTTTAATGTATTGACCTTATTTAGATGATTTTAAAACTAACGTTGTTAAAAAACAATAAAAAAATATTTAATCTAACGGAAACCAACAATTTCTGTTAAACTCATATTTATAATATATAAATATATATAACAAAGTAATTATAAATTCATCATGAAAAACACAATTAACCCAAATTAATTATAATAATATGAGATATAACAGATTATACAAATTTAAATAAAAATAATCTCTCATTAGTTATTAAATCCACAAATCACACACTATAAAACATAATTTCTTAAAATATCTAACACTAATCAAATAATAATTATTAATTGTAAGAACAAAATATATGACTTAATATTTTTTAAGTATATAAAACTTCAATCATTCAATATATACACTTAAACCAGTTAAAATAATAATAATAATATAGATTCAAGCACAATAAAATAAGCATCGTTCTAAAAACAAATGAGATACTAGTCACTACTACCATAAACATCAATTTTGGCCAAAAACAAATTTTCAATTTCAAATAGACTTGGGATACCAAATGGTCTCCAATACCAAAACTTAAATACATTTATTTAAAGATCTATTTGGAAACAAAAAATAAATGATCAAAAAATCTTTTAGTAATTTAGTAATTTTTTTTGTTTGTTTGCATGTTGTTACCCATAAATAGTTTACATATATATAGAGAAAGCTTGATATCTAAATTTCAAACTTTTTGACAAATTAATGGAAAGATATTTTGATTTGAAATTTGAAAAAAAAAAAAAAAGTTGTTATGCTCCATATAAGGATAATTTAATGATATAATAAATATAAAAGATATACACATGAATACAAATATAGTATTTGGTTATATTAAATTTTGACTAAAAAAACTATTTATATAATTTATAGAAAACATGTCAGCATATAAATCTCTCAAAAGAATAGGTCATTTATATATTTACTTCACTTAAAAAAAAATCAAAATATATAAGGAATATCATCGTATATTGAAATTGATATCATTTTATAATTGTATCAAACATTTTGTTTAACAATATAAACATGATACACATATCAAACATAATTGAGTTAGTTTCCAATAAGTTTCCCACTTGAAAAGTTTTCAATCTAAATATTTTCTAACTCATTTAATTCATTTTTTTCTCTGAATATTTAATTTAAATTTACTAGTTACGAATACAAACAAAATAAAAATTAAAAATTGTGTATTTGTATGTTAAACACTTAAAAACCTAAGAAACGACTGACATCTATGAGCATCAAATTATTAAAAAATTAGTAAACAATGAAATAAATCAAACTAATAAATTAATATTAATTTTGCAATACAATAAAAAATTATAAAAAGTAACTTTTGATAATAATAAATAAATAATTATATTAAGAACAACCTACCTTCACCTTTTCTTTAACTGATATATACAATTTGTAATGTTTTTTTCATTAAAGATTAGTTGGATTTTTGACATATTTTTCTATAATCCATATAGAACAATTGTTTCTTTTTTGAAAAAAAAAAATACTATTGCAACAATAAAGGGCTTGTTTGGTAACATTGAAATAAACAATTTTATGTTTATTTGAATAGAAATGTAAGAACAAAACATAAAATTATGTTCCGTAAACTTATTTCTATTTTTTATTTTTTAAAATTTTAATTAATTTTTGCATAATTTTGAAAACAGTTTTTTCTTACTTTTAATTTTTTTAAACGTTTTCCTTCTCCTTCTTCTTTAGTCTTTTCTATCAAAAGTATTTTTATTTTTTAAAAACAAAAATAGTTACCAAACACATTTTTATTTTATATAAATCAAAAAATATAAAACAAAAATATATTTTTATTATTGTGTTTAAAAAATTTAAAAATAAAAATTTTATCAAACGCAATGTGAAAATAATTAAATTACTTACGTGAATCAGTTGTCAAATTACTAAGGTTTGAATGAGCAAAAAACTTCAAGATATAAAAAGCATGAATTGATAAATTGAGAAACTTTGAGATGAGAAGAAGATATAGAAAAATAGATTTTAATGAGATATCATACATGCTATATATAGGAAAATGTTTCGTACTATTTTTAAATTTTAATTTAAAATATACTTTTTATAAGATAATATACATTTGAATTCAAATTACCTATTTTTTATAACTAATTTTCTAATTGGTTTGAATGTTGTTATTAAAATATATATATTTCATAAATATGATTATGTTTGTTAAGCTATAAAAGAAATTCGAAAATTTATAAAGAATAAATAAGATTTATGTTTGTTAAGTTGTAAAAAGAATTAGAAAATAAAAAGGTGGTAGTGTATTAGGCGGGACTGAAAAACTAGGGCTGAGCATTGGGCGAGTTGGTCGGGTTACAAGGCATTTTTACTTGTTCAATGTCATAATCAGGTTAGCAAAAGTGACCCGTAACTTGCCCAATTAAGAAAAAAAAATTTAACCCGTCCAATAATTTGGGCGGGTTGGTCGGGTTAACCCGCCCAAACCGAAATTGTATTTTTTTTGGGTGGGTTGGTTGGGTTGGGCGGGTTGGTCGGGTCAACCCGCCCAAACAAAAGTGGTATTTTTTTTTTTTACATTTTTGTAATTTTTTTTTTAAATACTAGTACTAATAGTGTGAAGTTTATCTTTTTAAGCTTAAAACAATATTTTAAATTAGAGTAAAAAAATTAAAACAAAACTTAATTAATTTATATATTTATTTGAATATATTAAAAATAATAAATTCTTAATTGGGCGGGTTGGGTTATATTGGGCGGGTTGATAATTATTTTCAGCCCGCCCAATGTAACAATTGGGCGGTTTAAATTTTGGTCGGTTTATTCGGGTTGCGTTTTTTGGCGGTTTTTTCGGGTTGGTTTGGGCGGATTATTTGGGTTGTAAAAATTTCTGCACAGCCCTATGAAAAACTATTGGGCGAGTAAATTAAAAACAAAAATGAAGTCTTAAAATAATTTTTGTTTGTAACTCTCTTCACTCCTATTTCTCTCACATCACAACCGCACCCTCTCCCTCCCCTCACCATCTCTATCTCATCTCAATCTTCTCTATCTCTCTGCAGGTCCAGCGACGGTGGGGGTTGCGACGGGCTAGCGCAGGCTCATTGGGGCTGGACGACGCAGAGGCTGGGACTACTCGACACCGCTTGCAGGTAAAATCTCACTCTCCACTATCTCTTCAAATCCCTAATCCCTAACCCTCTCAAACTTTTCTCACTCACGCTCAGCCTTCTCTCTCTATCGTACAGAGTCTCCTCGCGGTCCTCTCCTTAACGCCGACTCCTCTCGGTCTGCTCTCTCTCCCTAACGTAGACTCCCTCTTGGTCTGCTCTCTCTCCCTAACGCCGAGCTCCATCTCGAACTGCTCTCTCTCCCTAACACCGAGCCTCTCTAGTCCCTCACGCTGGTTCGCCACAAACACGCGAACCCAAATGCCTCTTCTCTAAGCTTAAACCCAAATGAACTGCTTTCTCGGCATATATATATATAACAATGTATCTATATTCATATTTTTCTGTTAAAGCATAGATTTTTATGGTGAAATATAGTTAATGGTATATATGTGTAAATTGAAGTAGAATACATTTTGTAGACGAAGAAGAAGTGGCTTCAGAGAATTGATTTCTTAATATGAATTCTTAATGGGTTTTGTTATATACATATATATATCTAATTTTGACTGATTTGTTTTTCTTGGGTGTTAAATTGATTTCTTGGTGTATTGTAAATATGAATCTCAGCTGAAAATGTAATGGATTTTTTGGATTTGTTTGTTTCTTATTGTACGCCCTGATTTTCCCACGGGCTGATTAACAGGCCGAGTTACTGACTAATCACAATTAGTCCACGAACATCCCCAAGACCGGAGCTCCCGCTTCGAGGTCGTACCTTCGTAGCTCGAGCAATCCCTAAGGACACGCCAAGGTTGCCCAGGACTGGGGAAAAGAACCTGAAGGCCGAAGGTCGGGTCAGGGGAGAAGCTCGTGGTACGAGCTTCATACGGAGCTCTGACCCTCTGTAAAGTCAACACACGCAAGATAAACGTGCATATATCTGGCATCACGTGTCAGATATCTCCCTGACTTCTTGGACACGCAGCAGGAACGTGCATGTTCTGAAACCCACGGCTGGATTGGGCCGTGCGGCCCATTATCTTCTTACCTATCGATTTGACCATACTTATGTGTCAAGTTTAGGAATTAATCATGAATGTCACAGAGTTGATATGACAAATAATAAGGTCACGGGATGACCTCCTTACCGACTTCCAGGTGCCTTCTCCTATAAATATGGAGAACCTGGGAGTCGATAAGGGTTGGGAAAAATAGTCTCTGAATAGATATATGCTTTGTAACCAAATACCCAGAATATATCAATAATATTGACTAGTGGAGTAGAAGGATTTTAACCTTCGAACCACTTAAAAACGTGTCTTGAGTCACCTAGTTCACTCTCTAAGATTCTATATCTGTGACGGTTCTATATTCAGCACTAATCCCTTTCTCTTATTCTCTTAATTACCTGTTGGCGAAGAACCGCGTCAACAGTTTGGTGCTTTCATTGAGAGCAAGTTTGATTAGTGCTGCCACAAACATCCAACTATGGTGACTACTCGATCCAGGCATGGCAACGAGACAGAACAGCATGATGGGCAGGAGGCTCATCATATCGCCATGCCTGATGAACAAATTCCTGAAGTCCAGCAGCGGCCAGGGAAGCAGCCAGCGGGCCAAGACAATACTGGTAGTTCGGTTCCCCGGCCACCTAATCCGAACCCGTGTTATTATACTGCGGTGGAGATGGAGAACGCTCAGCTGAGGAGCCAGTTGGCCACTGCTAGTCGGCAAATCCAGGATATCCTGGCCCGATTACCCCCTCTCACAACCAACGCTAACGTTGGAGAGAGGCAAGGTGAGGCTCCTAAGTCTCGCCGGGGTAGTCGGTCCAGGCATAGCCGTTCGGATAGACTTCCAGCAGCCAACCCCACCCCTTCATCGCACCATCGAGACGCAAACTTCGGGGAAATGCCTGGGACCAGACAGCAGCAATACAGTCGTTCGGTTAGGACGTCGACTCCTAGCTCTCAAACATCCACGAGGACGCCCAGGAGAGCTCGAGGAAATTCTCGGAGGAGATCCGAGGAGGGCCAAAGACGTCAGCCCGTCCCCGAAGATCGTCCGGCGCGGGACCAGCAAGATGGCAGGGCCGAAAGGCCCCCACCAAATTTGATCCGTCCAGATGGAATCAGGATCGCCTCTCCAGTCAGGCACCCTCCATCTCTGATCAGATATCCGTCTCCTCCTCGGCCTGTCCGAGACATCCCAGCTTACGGGAGTAGTAGGAGAAACTCACCATCAGCGGGACCTTCCCGGCGTAGCAGGGCGCCGGAAGAAAGCCCGGGTCCTCACCACCAAAGACGGACTCCAAGTCTGTCCAGCAGGAGTCATTGGACCGGTAGTCGCCGGAGTGATCTCTCTGGAGGAGATCTACGTCAGCGACTAAGTTCGGCACAAAGCCACCCAGACCACCCAGGGAGGCGACCTTCGAGATCACCTCAACTCTCACAGAGAGGACAGGGCTAGAGATAGTAGTCAGGCTCGCTCGGGGGGGGGGGGGGGGGGGCGATCCGAAGTACGTAACGGAGGGAATGTCCCAAATAACCTATCTCAAGATAGGAGGGGAAATAACCCGCCTAATATGTACAATAGATCCGGAGCTGCTGAACAGCCCCGGAATAACCAAGGATCTCAGGATCAAACCCTCGAGCGCCTCACTCAGATGGAGGAACTGATGAAGAAGCTCTTATCAGAAAAGGAAAAAGATGAATATGATTCGGGAGACGAGATGGAACTCTTCGCTCCCAACATAGCAGCGATGGCATACCCACCTGGTTTCCGTATGCCTCATTTATCAAAGTTCAACGGCGATGGAGATCCGTCGGACCATTTAGGGATGTTTAACACCTTAATGATGGCTCATAATATTGGCCCGGAGCTGAGATGCTTGATCTTCCCCTCCACACTGACCGGACCTGCCCGAAAATGGTTCAAGCAAAGTAAAAAACAGTCCATCAGCTCCTGGAAGGCCTTCTCAGCCGACTTCAAAAGGGAATTCCGCGCCTCCCAGGCCGCCCGTGTTCAAGCCGACTCCCTGGCCAACGTGAGACAGCAGCCTGGCGAGACGCTGAAGGCCTACCTGAGCAGACTCGCGAACTTCGCTGCCCGAGCTAAGGACGCGGATGATAGCTCCAAGCTCATGGCCATGAGAACCGGAATCCTTGTCGGGGGAGACCTATGGAAGGATATACAGAGGAAGGGAGTCAGCTCGGTTAACGAATTCCTTAACAAAGCCCAAGAGTGGATAAACTTGGAAGAAGCGGAAGCCTCAGCTGCGGGAACCAGCCAGGTTCCCGAGCAGCCCACCGGAGTAGGGACGGAGGTCGTGGCAGCGACCCCAGGCGCCATACAGAACAACCAACCGGGTGGAGGCAAAAGAAAAGGAAATGGCGAAAACAATCAGCAAGGCCAAAAGAAGAATAAGTCTGTAGACAAGTTTAATCCCGTGTTCGCGACATGTACCGAACTCACCCAGTCCAGGGAAAGTATCTTCTTGGCCAACTCTACTCGGGTCCCCTGGAAGAGGCCGGAACCATTGAAACACCACAAGGGAAAGAGAGACACTTCCAAGTTCTGCCTTTTTCATAACGACGTCGGCCACAATACCGACGATTGCAGGCATCTCAAAGATGAGATAGAGACTCTCATCCGAGCCGGCCCCTTGGCTCAATACTCACGGAACAGGGTCCCATAGGGGTGAGCATTGGGCGGTTTGGTCGGGTTACAAGGCATTTTTACCCGTCCAATGTCATAATCGGGTTAGCAAAAGTGACCCGTAACTTGCCCAATTAAGAAAAAAAAAAATTTAACCCGTCCAATAATTTGGGCGGGTTGGTCGGGTTAACCCGCCCAAACCGAAATTGTATATTTTTTTTACGGGTTGGGTGGGTTGGTCGGGTCAACCCGCCCAAACAAAAGTGGTATTTTTTTTTTTAACATTTTTGTAATTTTTTTCTTTTAAATACTAGTACTAATAGTGTGAAGTATATATTTTTAAGCTTAAAACAATATTTTAAATTTATAGTAAAAAAATTAAAATAAAATTTAATTAATTTATATATTTATTTGAATATATTAAAAATAATTTATTCTTAATTGGGCGGGTTGGGTTATATTGGGCGGGTTGATAATTATTTTCAACCCGCCCAATGTAACAATTGGGCGGTTTAAATTTTGGTCGGTTTATTCGGGTTGCGTTTTTTGGCGGTTTTTTCGGGTTGGTTTGGGCGGTTTATTCGGGTTGGGCGGGTTGTAAAATTTTTTGCACAGCCCTAGGGTCCCAGCAAGTCGACCTGCTCCAGACGTCCCAACCAGTCAGCCTGGGGCTTGGATAGATCAGGACGTCCCTCCTCCCATGATCGGAGGAGAGATATCCACCATCTCTGGAGGACCGCACATGGCTGGAACGAGCAGAGGCGCCCAAAAGAGATATGTGAATGAATTAAAGGCCCACAACGGAGTGGAGTTCGTCCCGGAGCAGCGTCAGTCAAAACAGCAACGATTGGAGAAGCAACCGATCACTTTCACGGAGGAAGATGCAGGTCATGTCCAGCTCCCTCACAATGATCCCTTGGTCATGACAATCCAGCTCGCCAGTCGGAAAGTCAGAAGGGTGCTGGTGGACAACGGGAGTTCGGTGAACCTTTTATTCCGCTCCACTTTAGAGAAGATGGGTCTGACTGTCGCCGACCTAAAGGCGACCTCCATGATGCTATATGGCTTTTCGGGAGAAGGATCGGCAGCAATAGGGACGATCGAGCTGGTGATCACCCTAGGGGAAGAATCTCGGACAGTCTCTAAACTACTTGAGTTCGTGGTCATTGACTGCTCCGCTGCCTACAACGCCATTTTGGGCCGACCTACGCTCATAGCCTTCGAGGCTATCAATTCCATTCGACACCTCGCCATGAAATTCCCTACTTCAACAGGAATCTGCACCATCAAGGGCGATCATCTCGCTGCCAGGGAATGCTACAGCATTTCCATGAAGGGAAAATCTAAACCCGGGCAGCTGGCTATGGCCATTCTGAGTGAAGAGGAATCCCAGGAGCCCTTGGCGGCTCCTGAGATTGAAAAACCTTAAAACGCCCAAGGGGAAAGTGTCGCCCTTAGTGAGGACATTGACCCCTGAATAGGCGAAGACAGGTCTGAGCTCCAGGCTATTAAGGAGCTCGAGAAGGTGAACCTTGATCCACAAATTCTGTCACGAACGGTCAAGCTCGGGAAAAACCTCTGTAGCAAGAGGAAGGCGGAGCTGATTACGTTCCTCCGGGCTAGTTTAGATGTATTCGCATGGTCGCACGAAGACATGGTAGGGATCAGCCCGAGTGTCATCATGCACACGCTCCATCTGGATAAAAGCATTCCCGCCAAGTCTCAGAACCAAAGGCATTTAGGGACAACCCGAGCTGAATCCCTTGAGGAAGAAGTGGCCCGACTCAAAAAATGTGGTTTCATCCGAGAAGCGAAATTCCCTATTTGGGTCGCCAACCCCGTTCTAGTTCCAAAGCCCAACGGGAAATGCAGGACCTGCGTTGATGTAACGCCCTGGATAGCCAAGACCGTTCACTGTGTGTTTACAAAGTGCCAGACTTGCTAATCAAGTCATTAAAGTAAAAGCATGTTACTGGAATAGTAGAGGAACTAGGGTTAAAAGTGTTTTGGTCTCAAAAGTTACGTTTTCATTACTAAACATTGTTTATGTACATGGGATCCCAAAATTGACAGTTTAAAAGCCATTTACAAAAGTTACAAAGTTTAAATACATTGACTGGCCATACTAAGGCAAAAACGAGCTGTTAGGTAATCTCTGTCCTGACACACTCCTCGACCGTGGTGATCGAACGGCTGGCCATGTACATTTCACCTCGGAGCTCTCCACCTCAGGCCTGGTCCAGCTTGCCCTTGCCCTTACCTGCACCACGTAGCACCCGTGAGCCAAGGCCCAGCAAGAAAACACAGCAACAACAGAGCATGAACAACTAGCAACAGGTCAATTACACATATAACATCTCATCAACTCAAGTATATCATCAATCAAGTATTTCATATACTAAGCATCTCAGCTCAAATACATAATGCACAGACGATAACCAGGGCTAGCGCTCACAGGCAGCTCCCTCTGTTATCCTATTATTTCCGGCGCCCAGTGGCCAATTCGCGCTCTGTGCGCTAAAATCATGAACGGTACTCTTAGACCGCTTATACGTGTCCCTTGGCATAATACCAACGATGACACAATACAACTCTCGGGAGCACTTAGTCCCATTCACAACCATACATTCGGGTGCGGTTTTCTTACCTTTCAATTCTCTGGTTTCCGATGCCACGTAGCCACAAGCACGGTCCTCTACTCCGAGCCTCTCCAAAGTCCTAATCACAACACAAATATAATATTCTTTGTCATTACCCAATCCAAGACTACCTTCCCGGAACCTAACCCACACTCTTGGAACCCCCAAAACCTTAGAACAACACCCCGGAGACATCCCCCCGAATCCCCGGAGCAAAGGCCAAAAATTGCCAAAAGTGACACTCTGAAATTGGCCTTGTGCCGCGGCACCACTTTCTTGTACCGCGGCACCCATCAGTCAGGGACTCCACGCCGCGGCACACAAAACCCGTGCCGCGGCACGCCTTCGCAGCCCAGAATTCTGGGTTTTTCCCTTCGCGTTTTCCCGAGCTTCAACCTCTCCAAATCACCCCTAACTCCATCCTAAGTCCCAAAACCAACTCTAAACCCTTAATAAACCTCACAACAACCCAAAAACATCATGCCCAAGCTCACTCACACCTTCAATCCTAAAATTCACTCTTGAATTTCACACTTAACAACTCAAACCAAAAAATTAAGAACAGCTTGAACTCAAACACAAACCACACTCCAAACTCCCTATACCCTAACAGAAACAAGCCTAATAAACACACAGAGACCTTACCTTGAGTGATGAGTCCAACCTCCAGCTCTAAACCTCCTTCCCCCTTGATTTTCCCAATTCTGAAATCACATAAAATCAGCCACCAACTTGCCTCAATTCACATTCATTATCTAAAATTTCAGACTTAAAACTTGGATATATCATAATCAAGATCTTACCTCTGAATATTCTTGATCTAAGCTTGCTTGACAACTTCAATCATCCTTAATTCTTCTTCCAAAAGCTAAATTATGCTTCTCCCTTTTTTTTTCTTAGTCTTGCTCTTCCTCTAGGTCTCCAATTTTCAGCATAAACCCCCTTCTCTAAGTGTTATACGTATATGATCTTTTTCCCTTCAGCTCATGGTCATTTATCCTACCAAATGACTATTCTACCCTTCCACTAATACCCCTTCCTAACTAAACCTCAAGGGCATACCAGTCCTTTCATCAGCTTTGCAATTCTACCACCTTCCCCATAAAACCTGTTACTCTCTATGGTTACTAACAGTTACGCAGGTTACCAAATCACCAGTTACCATTATCTAGTCTTTCTAGGACCGTCTCGGCACGTGCATCACACTGGTATCACAGCACCCACGTGGTACAATTCACACATCATAATTATCACATAATATAATTCACATAGTCATACAACATGCTATAAATCATAATCATGCATCTTAATCATAAAAATCACACATAATTCCCATCATGCCCTCCCGGCACACTAATCAAGGCCCTTAAGCCTTATTAGTGAATTTGGGTCGTTACAGTTGATTTCTCCGATCTGAATAAAGCCTGTCCCAATGATTGTTTTCCCCTCCCAAGGATCGATCAGCTGGTGGATGCCACGGGGGGACACGAGCTCATGTCCTTTATGGACGCGTACTCAGGTTACAATCAGATCGCGATGAACCCGGCGGACCAAGAACACACCAGCTTCATGACACCGACTAATGTCTATTGCTACAAGGTCATGCCGTTCGGTCTGAAGAACACCGGCGATACCTACCAAAGGCTAGTAAACAGAATGTTCTCGGACCAGATCGGAAAAAACATGGAAGTGTATGTCGATGACATGCTCGTCAAGTCAAAGACTGCCGACAACCATGTTTCCGACCTGGAAGAATGTTTTAAAATATTACGAGAATATGGCATGAAGCTCAACCCCCAGAAATGCACTTTTGGTGTCGCTTCCGGGAAATTCCTAGGGTTCATAGTTAATACCCGGGGAATCGAAGCAAACCCCGACAAGATCAGGTCACTGCTCGAGCTTCCTTCCCCCAGGTCGCAGAAAGATGTCCAAGGCCTCACAGGAAGAGTGGAAGCACTCAACCGCTTCATTTCCAAGTCAACCGATAAGTGTTTGCCCTTCTACAACCTGCTCCGCGAAAACAAGAAGTTTGAATGGACAATAGAATGCGAAAGCGCATTCCTCGACCTGAAGGCGCATCTGGCTGAACCGCCCGTGCTATCCAAGCCCAAGACGGGAGAGCCTCTTTTCCTCTACCTGGCCGTCACTGAGGACGTGGCTAGCGCCGTACTAGTATGAGAAGAGGACCAAGTTCAGAAGCCAGTCTATTACATCAGCAAGAGACTCCTCGGGGCAGAATCACGATACCCACTGATGGAAAAACTGGCATTCTGCCTAATCACGGCCTCGCGAAAGCTCAGGCCATATTTCCAATCCCACTCGATACACGTCATGACTGATCAACCTTTAAGGCAGGTTTTGCAAAAGCCTGAAGCATCGGGACGTTTGTTAAAGTGGGCGGTCGAACTCAGTCAGTTCGAGATGTTCTATACTCCACGAACTGCCATAAAAAGTCAGGCCTTGGCCGACTTCGTGGCAGAATGCACGGGATTCCAGGAGAATCCAGCGGAGGATTCATCTCAGCTCACCTCGCCCAACTCGTTGTGGAAGATCTTTGTAGATGGTTCATCCAACGAGAACGGCTCAGGGGCCGGAATCATCCTGATATCCCCCGAGGGACATAGGTTCCATTCGGCGCTAAGGTTCGGGTTCAAGGCCTCCAACAATGAGGCGGAATACGAAGCCTTACTGGCCGGCCTAAGGATAGCCAGGGAGTTAAAGGCGAGCTCAGTCCAGTGCTTCAGTGACTCTCAGCTCGTGGTTAACCAGGTCTTGGGCGAATATCTGGCACGAGGGCCCAAGATGGCCGCCTATCTGTCAGAGGTAAAAGCCGAGCTGTCTGTGTTTGGGCAAGGATCGATTGAACAGATACCTCGGGAACAGAATACCAATACAGATGCTCTTGCCAAACTCGCCACCTCGGGAGAGACGGAGACCCTGGGATTGGTACCAATAGAATTCTTGGAAAAGCCAAGTATAGAAGGATATCGGGCGGAGGTCAAGATGGTCGACGCCAGGCCGACCTGGATGACCCCTATTCTTGAATATCTCGCTGAGGGCAAGCTGCCCGAAGAACGTAACGACGTGCGGCGAGTCCTATATCAAGCTCCGAGATATACGACAATCGATGGAGTGTTGTACCGATGTGGGTACTCTTTACCTCTCCTCCGGTGCGTTCTTCCAAATTAAGCGAGGGCCATCCTGCAAGAAATTCACGAAGGATTCTGCGAAGACCACACTGGGGGGCAAAGCTTGGCCTTAAAGGTTCTCAGGCAAGGCTATTACTGGCCAACTCTTTCCAAAGACGCGATCTCATACGTGGAGAAGTGCGACAAATGCCAGCGATTCGCTACAGTTGCCCGAGCTCCTCCAGTCGAGCTAAGGATGATCTCGGCCCCTTGGCCGTTTGCTGTCTGGGGAATAGACCTGGTGGGCGCCCTGCCCACTGGAAAGGGCGGAGTCCGTTATGCCGTAGTAGCCATCGACTACTTTACCAAGTGGGCTGAGGTCGAGCCGTTGGCAACCATCACGTCTAAAAAGGTGCTTGACTTCGTGATTAAAAGCATCATCTGTCGCTTCGGCCTTCCCAAGAAGATCGTCTCTGATAACGGCACTCAGTTCGATAGCGACCTGTTCAGCGAGTTTTGTGAAAGGCACGGAATTGTGAAGAGCATCTCCTCCGTGGCCTATCCTCAGGCAAATGGTCAGGTCGAGGCTGTCAACAAGACTCTAAAGACGAGCCTCAAGAAAAGATTAGATGAAGCAAAGGGAGTCTGGCCGGAACAGCTCCCCCAGGTCCTGTGGGCATACCGGACCTCGCATCGGACTCCTACGGGTCATACTCCTTTCTCCCTAACCTTCGGGAGTGAAGCAGACCTCCCCGTGGAAGTTAAGGTTCTGTCGCATAGAGTTCAGTCCTACGACCAAGATCGGAACCATGAGCTCCTATGCCATTCCCTAGACCTCGTTGATGAAAGGCGAGAGGATTTTCAACTCCAGCTCGCCCATTATCAGCAGAAGATCACTCGCTATTTCAACTCTAAAGTCAGAAAACGCGCCTTTAGCGTTGGCGACTTGGTCCAAAGGAGAGTTTTTCTGGCCGGGAAAGATCCCAAAGATGGAGTCTTGGGACCGAATTGGGAAGGACCCTACCAGGTCATCGAAGTCGTCAAGGAGGGAACGTATAAGTTAGCCCGACTTGATGGAGGAGTCGTGCTACGGACCTGGAACGCCATCCACTTAAAGAAATATTATCAATGATCCACTTGTAAGGCCTGGAAGGCCACTTTCTATATATTAATAAAAATCAGCTTTTGACGCCCATTTACAATTGTAATCTTAAAGTAACCACGAAAGACCCTTTCCCAGTTACTTGGGGGGCATATGGTACCTGGATATATAACCAGGTCTCCTCAACGACTTAGATGTTGATTTTTATCTATGGATCGTTGCTCTTCCTAAAGAGCTCGAGATACAGATAAGGGTTAACGCCAACTAAGTCCTATCCTGGTTTTAACTGGGTCATAAAACTTGGAAGTTAACTTAAGTTTATTGATTGTGTTTCTTCTTAAAGAGCTCGAGATATGGATAAGAGTTAACACGAACTAAGTTTTCAAAATAAGTTCCTGGTTTTAACTGGGTCATAAAACTTGGAAGTTAACTTAAATTTATTGATCGTGGTTCTTCTTAAAGAACTCGAGATATGGATAAAAGTTAACACGAACTAAGTTTTCAAAATAAGTTCCTGGTTTTAACTGGGTCATAAAACTTGGAAGTTAACTTAAATTTATTGATCGTGGTTCTTCTTAAAGAGCTCGAGATATGGATAAGAGTTAACACGAACTAAGTTTTCAAAATAAGTTCCTGGTTTTAAATGGGTCATAAAACTTGGAAGTTAACTTAAATTTATTGATCGTGGTTCTTCTTAAAGAACTCGAGATATGGATAAAAGTTAACACGAACTAAGTTTTCAAAATAAGTTCCTGGTTTTAACTGGGTCATAAAACTTGGAAGTTAACTTAAATTTATTGATCGTGGTTCTTCTTAAAGAACTCGAGATATGGATAAAAGTTAACACGAACTAAGTTTTCAAAATAAGTTCCTGGTTTTAACTGGGTCATAAAACTTGGAAGTTAACTTAAATTTATTGATCGTGGTTCTTCTTAAAGAACTCGAGATATGGATAAAAGTTAACACGAACTAAGTTTTTAAAATAAGTTCCTGGTTTTAACTGGGTCATAAAACTTGGAAGTTAACTTAAATTTATTGATCGTGGTTCTTCTTAAAGAACTCGAGATATGGATAAAAGTTAACACGAACTGAGTTTTTTCGGAAAAAAAATATATATAATGTAGCCAAAAAGCATGAAAAAAGCCTAAGTTAAAAAGTATGGATTAAAGGCAAAGCGTCTCGAGGTGAATACACCTCATTCAAAGGTTACACAAAACACTTAAAAATATCCGAAGGTAAAGAAGGAAAAAGCGTCCTAAGCCTCATCGGTTGGCCCCTTGGAGGTCGCCGTCTCACCATGCTCTGCCACGCCAGAGGCTTCCCCAGTCTCCGAGGGCGGGGCCTCTTTGTTGAGGCGAGCTTGGAACTTCACCAGCAAGCGCGCCCAGAGGCTCGGTGGCATGAAAGAGAAGTCAGCCTCCGGGTTGTGGGCCCAGCAATGGTAGAACAGATCCTGCATGGACTGCTCCGTGGTGGTCCGTTCAGCTTCCAGGGCGGCCTGGGCCTCAGTCTTAGCTTCCTCGAGGTCTGTCCGCGAGGTGGCAAGGGAGGTCTCGAGCTCTTGAACCTTAGAGTGTGTCCTCTCCAACTCAGCCTTCGAGGTCGCCAACGCATCCTTTGCAGCTTGAGCCTCCTGGAGAGCGGCCTGGTGCTCGTTCCTCATTTCCTCGAGCTGAGCTCTGGCCCTGGTGATGCTCTGGTGGATTGCAGCGACGCCCTACGAGAAATGAAGGATAAATTGGCTAAGTGGAAAAATAAGGCAATATGCAAGTGTAAAAACTTTAAGAGAACGGGGCAGCTTACCGTTAGGGTCATGCCCATTGAAGACTCTATTACGTCAACCGGGCTCATTGTCTCAATAGCCCGGAGCTCCTTCTCCTTGAACTTGTAAAAATGGCTGACGGCGTAGTTCGTCGTTTCGTACACCGTTCCCCGGAAGGCCTCTGGGATCTTCTCCAGGTCCTGGGGATCGACCGGGATGCGTACCTCGGGGGCTACCACGACCGGGGTCCCGGTCTCCGTTCCTCCGTCCTGGGGGGCGGGCGGAACTCGCTGAGGCAGTGAAGGAATTTGTCCTGCTCCGGCAGCTGGAAGGATCGCCCCCACGACCTGGGATGGCGGGGTTTTCTCCTTCTCCTTTGCAGGAGATTTAGTGGAGACCCCGGCAGAGCTTTTGGAACCCCGGAGCCTTTTCGCTCTTGGCCCGGCTGGGGGGTTCCCCCCGAAGACTATGCCCCACAAGCTATCCTCGGGCTGAGACATCTCTTCTGTCAAACAAGAAACATGGTTATTACAAGTTAGCAATCATACAAAGATAAGGACAAAAGTTTAAAGCTAAAAAGCATGTGAATACTGAGGGAGCCCTACCCCCCGAGCTGGAAGAACCTAAGGCGATTATTTCACGAACTGGCGCAGGTTCTAGCTCCGGTTCTGACTCAGGGCTAGACTCTTCTACATACTGCCTAAGCCCCGGAGCATAGATACCCCTCTGGAGTGATGGCCATGTGCGTAGGTTGGTCCCATACTCCTCGAATAAGATCGACCTAAAATCTAGGGTGTTATCTACTATTACGGTACCCCTAGGCCGACTCTCTTGGTGATCCAGCACGAGCCGGTCAACACAATGGAGCAGGAGTGTGTTCAGGTCCGGGTCCCTTCGGTGACGGTGGATGAGCTGCCTAGGATTGAACCTAACCAGTCGAGGGTCTGCAGTGGCCCTATCTACATGCTTAAACAAGTAAGGGTTACCTTGGCCGGAAGGACCCGCGGCTGCTCCGAATTGGATCCTCTCCTCCAAGGCCCTCTTCCTATTCCTCACGAGCGGAACTTCGGCCGCCTCGTCCTCCTCGTCTTCCTCTACCGCGACCTCCTTCACAATGATAGGTCTGTTGTCGCGGGCTGGGGGCGGCCCCCGGGGCCTCTTCAGGTTCAGGGTCTGATTTGGGAAAATCAGTTTGCAGAACACCATCGTCTCGTCCGTCACAAGCACGCGATAGTCCTTCTCACTGGGGGGCAAGCCCGCCAGTGTTTCATATTAGCCCCCGAGGGTCACAGACTTTTCGGTCCTCGCGTAGATGGCTTCAAGATTGGCTGGAATCAGAGTGGGATCCGGGAGAAGCTAAGATAAAATAACACTCAAAAGGCGAGCTAAGATCGGAGGGTACTTACGAGGACGATTGAAGTAGTGGTGGTCGCAGTTCCGGAACCCAGTTGACATGAATAACTGATCCTTGAAGTCATTTGGGTGGCTGGGCAGCTCGATGACCGCCGCCGTATTGGGAAAACGGGTTAAATAGTAAAACCCGTCACCTCGCCCCCGCTGATCCGGGCTGGCTTTGAGGCAAAAGAAATATAAAATATCAGCAGGGGTAGGGACCTCCCACTCCTGCTTCTTGAATAAATACCTCAACCCCGTCAGCAGACGGTAGGAGTTGGGGGGGAGCTGAAAAGGGGCCAACCCCGCGTAGTTCAGGAAATCAGCGAAGTACTGATCCAGGGGAAGAAAGGCCCCTGCCTTGAAGTGTTCACCACTCCAGGCCGCGAACGACTCATCGAGCGGCGTGCAGCTCCTCTCGCCATCCGAGGCAGGTCGGACAATAACGGAGGCTTTCCCCAGTGGAATGTTGTGACTGAGGAAGAGTTTGTTGATCTTCGTCTGGTCGGTTATCTTTGAGGCGATTCTCTCCGCCTCAAAGAATGCGTCGGGGGCCACCTCGACCTCCTTCTCCACAGCTGGGCCGAAGCGGGGGATCGGGGAGCTGGGCATCACCGCCTTTCCCTTTTCCTGCCAGGAGGCCGAGCTTCCAACGTTCTTCTGGGGAAGGTTCTTTTTTGGAGCCATCTGGTCGCCTAGCGAAAAAAAGAAAACACTTTAGAAAAGGCGACCCAAGCAGGAGAAAGAAGCAATTATTATTTACACGAGCTGAGGTAAGCCCAGCCCGTGGAGAATGGAACCACGCGGTTCAGTGAACACGTGCGGATACTCCCAACAGATCCCAGATTACTCGGAATTCACGTGTCAGGGGGTTCAGAATAGAATTTTCCTTAGGGGGGAAAGTTTCAACAGGCGGAAAATTACAAAACCGCTTAAAGGCGTGTTCCCTAAGCTACCTGGTTTTACACCCAAAAATTCCCAAAACTCCTACCCTGATATTTTTCCTGAAAAAGCATCCTGAAACCCATACTCTAAAGCGATTTCCTACAACAAATGTGCCCTAACTTAAAAAGGGCTGTCAACCCCCATATTCACACGGCCCAGAAAACCCTTGCATGCGGCTACAGTGAAATTTTTTACCTAAGCTACAGTAGCATGTTGTCAAAGTGAACAGGGTCAGGAAACTTACAATGTATGGCTGGGAGGTAGACGAGGGCGTTGCGTTGGTAGGAGCTTCGTCGGTGTAGTAGATTCCAAAGCTTCGGAGAAATTCGTGCGCCTCAGCTTCGTGAGCAATGAAAATGGCAGCAACAGGGTTGAGGGTTTCGTTCTTCTGAAATACGGAGAGGAAAGAAGAAAGGAGACTTGGAAAATTTCGAATGAAAGGGTGACCCGTGCGTAGGGTGGCCACCCCCTTTTTATATACGTGAAGGATCACGTGTAGAAGACTCTTGGATGACCCTGGTGAGGGATCCGAGGCCTTCCACTCGAAATACGAAACGACGGCTGGGCATAGGCTAGGCCATTAAATGCGGTTCTCATAAGACATACCGTCGCCACTCACGACGTTCCACATGTCAGACGCCTGCGTAAGGAGTGGAATGCGAGGAATCTATAGGGAAGTCTAAAACCCCTACTGTGGTCTTATATACGACGTCATGTACCACGAGCAGGAGCTTGGGGGGGCAGATGTACGCCCTGATTTTCCCACGGGCTGATTAACAGGCCGAGTTACTGACTAATCACAATTAGTCCACGAACATCCCCAAGACCGGAGCTCCCGCTTCGAGGTCGTACCTTCGTAGCTCAAGAAATCCCTAAGGACACGCCAAGGTTGCCCAGGACTGGGGAAAAGAACCTGAAGGCCGAAGGTCGGGTCAGGGGAGAAGCTCGTGGTACGAGCTTCATACGGAGCTCTGACCCTCTGTAAAGTCAACACACGCAAGATAAACGTGCATATATCTGACATCACGTGTCAGATATCTCCCTGACTTCTTCGACATGCAGCAGGAACGTGCATGTTCTGAAATCCACGGCTGGATTGGGTCATGCGACCCATTATCTTCTTACCTATCGATTTGACCATACTTATGTGTCAGGTTTAGGAATTAATCATGAATGTCACAGAGTTGATATGACAAATAATAAGGTCATGGGATGACCTCCTTACCGACTTCCAGGTGCCTTCTCCTATAAATATGGAGAACCTGGGAGTCGATAAGGGTTGGGAAAAATAGTCTCTGAATAGATATATGCTTTGTAACCAAATACCCACAATATATCAATAATATTGACTAGTGGAGTAGAAGGATTTTAACCTTCGAACCACTTAAAAACGTGTCTTGAGTCACCTAGTTCACTCTCTAAGATTCTATATCTGTGACGGTTCTATATTCAGCACTAATCTCTTTCTCTTCTTCTCTTAATTACCTGTTGGCGAAGAACCGCGTCAACACTTATATATATGGATATATATATAATTAAATATATGTTGTCTAGTGCTCTGTTCTAACCAGTGATTTTATTCTCTGTTCGTTTCTAATTCCTCATACTTTTTGTTCCTTCAGAGTCATTTTCTCTAGTAGTTGTATAAATTCAAGTACTATAGTTCAAGTTATTCAGGTGGGTTCCCAGCATGGCACTTCTATAACAAAATGTCAAAGAAAGTAAGAACACAAAACCAGAAAAAAAATTCTAATGAAAATAAAAGTTTGTTATATAGTTTCATGCTAGTAGTTCATTCTGCCATTACAATATAATATTATCATATTTACTTTGCTGTAAGGTTTACTGTAGCCTACTATGGAATATACTAGTCTAGTTAAACTAAAAGTAGCAGATTAATTGAGGCATTTTTCAGGTGGTGTTATCATTTTCTTTTAATTGACATGTTACTAGAAAATTGGTTTGGACTTCTCACAATTCAATCAATTTAATGACACAATAATTATTATATAATAATATATTGTAAATAAATGTGTATATTAAGTGATTATAAGTTGTGATGGTTTTGTACGTATGCTTGTTATTTATGATTAATTTGAACCTTTTGTATTTTGGCTCAAAAAGTTCAATTGATTCTTTGATAATTGTTCTTCTTTTAAAATCTTATGCATTACCTTTTTTATATATATAATCCAGATAACTTTAGCTTTCTATGATGCTAGAGGAACTTCAAAAATTATTGTAAAAATTGGGTTCCAAATCACATCAGTTGTTCCAAGTAAGTAGTGCTAGTTTTTTTTTTCTAAGCATTATATGCTTACATGAAGTCTATTAACAAAGTTTTATTTTAGGAGACCATGTTTATTTTATTATTAGTTATTGGGTAATACATATTTATTAACTAATTTATTATTATTATTTTTATTGTTTGCAGTTATTGCTCTTGAATTCTATTTCTTGTACTTGGAAGCTATGGTAAAAAATTTACTTGTCTGGAAAGTGCAACATCAGAGAATGTGAGGGAATGCCGAAGATAGTTTATAAATGTAAAATAAAAATTCTATGTCGATATGTTGATTGTTTGTATTGTATTTTTGGAAAATATTATATTTTGTATTGGAATTTTAATTTTTATATAGTGATTTTTTTTAATGTAAGCCAGTAAATGCTATTTTATTATTCAAATATATATATTTTGAATAATTTATTTGTTATCATGATAAAAAAAAAAAGTGATATTATAATAAAATTTTAAATCTAAATTAATAAAATAAAATAAATTATTTTTCAGGATTAAATGATTGTCACTAATAGTGTAGTTTGCTTCACTCAGGATTAAATGATTGTCACTAATAGTGTAGTTTGCTTCACTATAATGACTAATATTTTTAGTATGAAAAACTATTTAACGACTAATTATTATATAATTTTTTATTTTATTTTACTAATTCAATCTAATTGTTTGTGACTAAATTATTTAGTCATATAAAGTTAGTTTTTTAGTGACTAAATTTTAGTAATTGAAAATAGTTTTTTAGTCATAAAAAGTAAAAAAAAAAAATGGTGCTTATGTGACCAATTTATTGGTACTTCAATCTATTTGTAGTGACTAAAAACAAAAACATTTATGACTAAATTTTAGTTATAGTAAGTAGCAACTTTTAGTGACTAAAAAAATTTAGTCACTAAAAGATTTCTACGACTAACTTTCTGCGACTATGGAGCGACTAAAAAATTTTAGTTGCAAAAATATTTCCGCGACTAAGTGGTGATTTTATGTGACTAAAATGTTAGTCACTGAAAATGTTCTTTTTTGTAGTAACCTATCAGTAGGTGAAGGTTGAACATCAAAGGCTAGCAGGGTTGCTACAGCCTTTAGGGATTCCGGAGTGGAAATGGGAGGATATCACCATGGATTTTGTGGTTGGATTAGTGAAGACAGTAGAACAATATGATTCGGTGTTGGTGATTGTGGATAGATACACCAAACCAGCCCATTTTTTACCTGTGTAAGACAAGTTATGCAGTGGAGCAGTATGCTGAGTTGTATGTGAAGGAAATTGTGCAACTTCATGAGGCTCCGAGGTCGATAGTATTTGACAGGGACCCCACCTTCACCTATAAGTTTTGGGAGAGCCTGCAAAAGGCTATGGGCACACACTTGCGGTTTAGTACCACTTATCATCATCAGACAGAAGGACAGTCTGAGAGGATGATTCGGATACTGGAGGATATGTTGTAATCCTGTGTGCTGGATTTTGGGGGTTTTTGGAATAAGTATCTCCCTTTAATTGAGTTCTCATACAATAACAGCTATCAGATTACTATCGGAGTGGCTCCTTATGAAATGTTATATGGGAGGAAGTGTAGATCGCCCATCCATTGAGATGAGACAGGTGAGAGAAAGTATTTAGGTCATAAGGTCGTTCAGAGGACCAATGAGGCGATTGAGAAGATTAGAGCTTGTATTAGCGACAGAAGAGCTACTCAATCTTGAGACGCAGAAGCGTAGAGTTTCAAGTCGGTGATCATGTGTTTCTCAGAGTTTCTCCCTTGGGAGGGGTGAAACAATTTGGAGTGAGGGGAAAGTTAAGCCTGAGGTTTGTTGGCCCATTTGAGATTTTGGAACAAGTTGGGGAGATAGCTTACAGATTGGCTATGCCTCCATCCTTTTCAGGGGTTCACAACGTATTACATGTGTCCATGCTTTGGAAGTACGTATCGAATTCTACACATGTGCTGAGCTATGAGAACCTGGAGCTGGATCAAGATTTTTGTAATAAGAAAAGTTGATTTAGATTCTAGACTGGAAAGATAAAATCTTGCGGAACAAGACCATTGCCTTAGTAAAAGTGTTGTGGAGGAACAACAAAGTGGAAGAGGCAACTTGGGAGCTTGAGGCTGAGATGCGGGATGGATATCCTGAGTTATTTAGGTAAATTTCGAGGACAAAATTTTTATAAGCAGGGGATAGTTGTAAGTCTCAAATTTGCTAATAAGGCTTAGTTCCTTGATTAGCGTGTCGGGAGGGCAATAATTGATTTAATTATTTTATTATGTGGATTAAATGATTATGTGATTAGAAATACATGTTTAGATGAATTAAATATGCATGTGGGCCCATTTTGGTTAGTAGGGACCAAGGTTTTGAAAGGCGAAATCGCGAGGCGAGGCGTTTTCTCTTAGTACCGTGAGGCGTAAGCCTCGAGGCGCAATGGGGCGTACGCCTCAACTATAAGAGCAAATAAATTTTAAAAATATAATAAAATTCATAAAATATCCTAAAATTCATGAAATTTCATAAAATTCATAGAATTCATAACAAACAACACATTAGTCCATATCAAAGTCATAAAAGTTCTAGTTATAAGTCTTAAAAACATAAATAAAATGCATTAAATCTCCAAGAACTCTTCACTTTCTTCATCATCACTCTCATGAAATTGTATAGCTCGACCATCATCTCCATCTTCACTGTCATTTTCTCCTCCTTCAAATTCATCTTCCTCATCAAATTCACTTCAATTGGTGCTTGATTTCTTTTCCTCTTCCTCGGTGCTAAACTTCCACCCTCATCCTCAATCTTAATTTCCCCACCAACTTCGATTGCTCTACTATCACCATCCTCTTCATCATTTGGATTGGCTACCCATTCATCATCAGAAGACACATTTTCAACAATCAAAGGATCATCTTCCTCTCTTCGTGATTGTTTCTTAAAAAAATTGTGCTTCAACTTTTTGTTGTACATAATGTACACCAAACTATTCATCTTTTTTGTGCTCAAACGATTTCTTCTCTTTGTGTGCACTTGATTGAACGTACTCCAATTACGTTCACATGCCGATGCTGAACAAGTAAGACCTAGAACTCTTGTTGCAAATGACTTGAGTTCTGGAACTTCATCTCCAAAGTTGTCCCACCATTCAACTATACAAATTAAAGACATGAAAAAAGAAGCAAAGTAATGAATAATTTATTTTATAATATTAATATAAACTATAATAAAGCAAAAAATGAGATAAAAGTTTAAGTATTCACCAGGCGGACGTGTTAAGTATGATGTTAAGGATGATCTGAAGCCAAACAATCCTCGCTTGTATTTATACTCATCAAGTTGGGCATCGACCTTCACATATGTTTCTTGGTCCTTGATGAGTCTATCCATGCACTTATACAAACCATTTTTAATCTCTGGATGCTCGGAAACATTGGGACTCCATCTGAATCGAGGATTCAAGTAATATGCAGTTGCATGCAAGTCGCGATGCAAATGAAACTCCCACTTTTGATCAATGATATCCCAAATCTCCTTATATGAAGACACGTCTCCATCTAAGTTCTTTGCTATCTTTTCTTTTGCCTCATCCATAGCACCATAAATAAATCCCATTGCTGGTGTCCTCTCACCATCAACTATTCTTAAAACATTCACAAGGGGCTTTGTGGTTTTTATGGAATAAACCACACTAGGCCAAAATGTATTATCATTCATTATGATTTTCTTCACAGCTTTCCCTTCAGGTTTCTTTGCCCATGCACAACTTGACCATTCTTTTGAAACAAACATCATTTGTAGTGGTTGCTTCAATTGATGCATACTTTCTAAAGTTAGAAAGGCAGTGGCGAATCGTGTGACAGCTGGTCGAAGAAGATCTTTCTTTGCAAATTTTCTTGTTAAACTCAACACCCATTGATGGTTATGGATGAAATTTCTAACTCTCTTTGCTTTAAGAAAAGCATTTTTATGTTGTGGCAATTCTCCAATTTTCTCAAGCATCAAATCAATACAATGAGCAGCACACGGAGTCCAATACAAACTTTTTCTCTTCTCCATTAATAATCTTCCAGCTGCCTTGTATGCACTTGCATTATCTGTGATCACCTGAATGACAATATCTTCACCAATTTCTTCAACAACATCATCAAGCAATTCAAACAATTTTTGTGCATCTTTTACACAATCTGATGCATCAATAGTTTTCAAAAAAACAGTCCCATAGGGATTGTTAACTAGAAAATTGATCAGACTCCTATTTCTCATATCTGACCAACCATTTGATATTAATGAAACACCTGTTCGTTTCCATGTTGCTTTGATCTCATTCACAATTTCGGATGTTGTCTTCTCTTCTTCTTTTAGTATCCAAGTCTCCATTTCATGCATTGTTGGAGCTTTCAATCCTCGACCATAATTCCCAACCGAACGCAACATATTGAAATATGATGGGCTTCTTGCACAATTAAATGGGATCCCATTCTCAAAAAAGAATCTCCCAATATCTAAACATACTTGATTTCGATGCTCTTTAGCACTCGTTGGAGTCATTTTTGTGGCAGCGGTATTTTTTTCATTTTCATCATCTCCTTTATTCTCCATAAATCGATCCATAGGCCCTTTAACACCTCTAGAACTACCGCTAGGACAAGAATTCACGCCCTCCAAAGGATTGCCACTACCAAAACCACTAGGTCCATCACCAAAGTAGGATCCACAATCCACTGCCTCATCAAACTTTCGTTGAGAAATAAATTTTGTATTTTCATAGTCTTTCAAATATTGACTTATCTCATCCTTGACTTCTTTAGGTACTTTAGGACATGGTTTTACATCTTTGTGTGTGCAAGCAAGATGTTCTTTCACTCTCTTCATCCCTCCCTTAATATCTTTACTACAAAAATTACACTTTAAATACTTGTATCCTTTTTTTCCACCTTTTTCCGACACTTCTATTTCAACACTATACTTCCAAGCAGGATCTTTTCTACTCATCCTTCCCAACTTAAATTCAGCAACTAAAAGCATAAAATAAAATTAAAAATTCAGCAACTTTAAAACAAAAACTAAGGAAATTGAAAACCAAAAAACAAAGAAGATTAAAGAAATTATTTACCTCTCTAACAATCAACTTTGAGAAAAAGATTGAACTATTGAAGGCTGGTAGCTGCCTTGACTTTGAGAAAAAGAGGTGAAAAAAAAAAAAAAGATGATGATGAGTGAGAGGAGAGAGCTTCTTGCTTGAAAATGAGAGAAATGAAGAGTGTGAGGGAGAGCTGGGATGATGGAGAGAGGCTATTGTGAAATTAGAGAGAGGGGAGATGCTGCTGTGAAGGAGAAAGAAAAGAGAGAGAGAGGGGAGATGCTGCCGTGGGATTGCTATGAAATCAGAAAAGAGAAGAAACTTAGGGTTTTTTTTAACTTAAAATCTTATAAAATAAGCCCAAATTTTAAGCCCATTTAGTTAAAAAAAAAAATCCCAAAACACTATTTTAAAAAAAGCCTCACGTGTGAGGCAATAAAACAGCCAAAAAAGAGCAAAACCATGAGGCATACGCCTCAGACACGGTCGCCTCAGTCCGCCTCACCCACGTGAGGCGTGCGCCTCACTGCCACTCTATGAGGCGGCGCCTCAGAGGTGTTTTTTTACCGCCTCACCTCGAGGCGTACACCTCAACCGTTTTTTAAAACCATGGTAGGGACATATTTGTAATTTTGGCCCGTTGAGGGCATAAATGTGAATTATATGTATGTTATGCTTGATACCACAAGATTGTGGTGATATGTTTATGATGTGTGATCCGAGACTATCCTAGGGATCGGAATAGCAAAATAGTCACAACGAGGTCGAATGCCCGACTCGGGGTGAGGTTAGGGGTATTATGGGAATATAGTACGTGTTCGAGGTTACTGGGTAACAAGTGATTATTTAGTGATCATTTGGGTATGTTGGAATTAATTGGGGATTTATATGAATATTCGTAGAATTAGTGGGAATGGTGCAAATGACGGAATTTCCCTTGGTGGTGTTAGAAGGGCTAGGCATTTATCTAGGGGCATGTTGGTCTTTTGGTGGGTAGGATAGCCTTAGGTAACCATGAACCAACCAAAAACTCAATCAATCTCTTAGCTCACTCTCTCTCTCACGTTCTTCTCTCTCTCTCTTGGTCCTTGGAGAAGTTTTGAGAATTTTGAAGAAAATTGCCCAGAAATTGAGGAATTGAGGTTGGGGATTTAGGGAAAGCAAGCTAGAAGTACTGGGGAACTAGCTCAAGGTTGAATTCGTCACAGAGGTAAGATTTTGTGCAAGTGTTTTACTAAATTTCTCTATTTTTTTTAGAGTTTTGGGGTTTAGGACTTAGATGATTGAATCTTGAGTGTGATGAGGTTTTGTTCAGTTTCTTTGGGTTTATGTACTGCTCTGAGTATAGTGTAAGTGATTTGAGGCTTAATTCTGGCATTAGAACATGTTTGAATTGATTTACAAAGGTTTAGAAATCAGAAAAAATGCAGGAAATTCTGGCTTCGCGAGGTTGCATCGCAACGCTGTTCTTGAGCGCTGCGGCCCGCATGAACTCAGGAGGCCTTGAGGATTTACTGAATCGCCTCAGTGTCACGACGCATGTCCAGAGAAATAGAGAGCTGGGCTTTTTGACTTAGAGAGGGTTGTGGCTCTAATTGTGGGGGCGCCGTGGCGCAAATAGAGGATTATGGCCCTATATACAAGCAAAACATATGTCCCTATATTAAAATTTTCCTATTTTTACAATGGGTAAATTTGTACTTATTCTGACTAGTAATTCAAAAAGAGAAATTTTACACTATATGCCCTATAACATAGCTAATTTTTTTAAAATGCCAACATAACTTACTATCCCAAACATATGACATTTCTAATTTTTTGGACAAAAACACCCCTACCATTAAACACTCCCATCCCAGCCATATTTTCTCATTTCTCTCTCAGTGAAATTTTCTCTCAAACCTCACATTCTCACTATCTCTCAGGCGAAACTCTCTTAGGCCACCATCTTCTCCATTGTCGCTGTCGCTACCATCTTCTCCATCGTCTGCCACAATAAGGTCAGTTTTTATGTTTTTTTTTTTAAAAAAAATTGAATCGTAATGTATAAAATCGATGAAAAGGGTTTGATTTTAATTTCTATTTTGCAAAAATGTAGCTTTAAATGAGTTTGATTCTATGTGCATCGTTTTGGAAGATTGGGTTTACGTTCTGCAAAAATTTTATGGGTCGATGTTCATTCGATCCCACATCAATGCCATTTCGATGCTTAATCGATGGTAATTCGATGACATTCAGTGCATGTGTATATTTTTAAATAATTGAAATGTTGTGTCATCGATGGTATTTTGGTGGACCATTAAATGAAAGCGATAGTCAATCGATGCACAATCGATGGTATATCGATGCCATTTTGATGCTTGTTTGGTTTTCAGTTTTTTTTTTTTTGTATAAAATCAATGAAATTTCGATGATATGTCGACGCAATTTCGATTCTAGTTCGATGGTATTTCGATGCTTTCTTGGTTTTAGTTATATATTTTGATAAATCTATTAATTTTGATGCTTTGTCGATGCCATTTCGATGGTTGTTCGAGCACATTATTTCATGGTGATGATTCGATGTTAAGTCGATGCGATGTTGATGGATTTTATATGTTATCTACTTGAAAGATATTCGATGCTATCTCGATGGCATATCGATGCATTGTTTGTTTATTTTATCTGTATATAATCGATGCAATTTCAATGTTATTTCGATGTTGATTCGAGGGTGGCTTAGTCAGTTTTTATTTGTTAAATGTATTTCGATGCCATTTCGATAGTTTTTTTGTTTATTTATAAAATCAGTTTCGATGGTATATCGATAGTATTTCGATGTTGTTTCGATGCATACTTGTATATGTTGATTTTGGCTTTTTGCTTCGATGCCAAATCTATGGTAATTCGATGGAATTTCGATGACAACAGCAGGCTGAGTATTTTTTTGTAAATTCAACTAATTCTCTGTTTATTTTTTGGATATTTTGTAGATTCCACACCGCTTGAGATCCCTATAGAGGATCATTATGTCGGTCATATGACCTATAGGGGTTCCGGGAGGTTAACTAAATTGAAAAAAAGGTTTGAGGAGCATGGATTGTTGGGGAGGTGAATGAGTCTATTTTTGGACCATTCTTCACAACCCCTGCTTTTTCGTTCTTTGGGGCGTTGGTCCACACACTGCTTTTGCAGAAGGTGAAGTCTCCGTGTGGTGCTGAGGTGCACTTCTTGATGGGCCCAAACTTATGTAAGTTTGGGGTGCACGAGTTTGCCATTATGACTGGCCTGAGCTGCTCCTGTCCACCACTTGCCGCTGACATTCAACCTCACCTTACATCCTCCTGCCTACTTGATACATATTTCAATGTAGAACCCGAGAAAGACATTAGGTTCAATATGTTGGAACGAACTTTTAGTATGTGCGATGTACCTGATGATTTGTACAAGCTCAGTTTGGTTTACTTTGTGGAAGGGATACTATTGGCCGCTGAGAACAACAATGCTATTTGGCAAGATTCATTGTTGATGGTCGAGGATTTATATTATTTTGAGAAGTATCCATGGGGATCCCTTTCATTCGATACAACTGTGAAACAACTCAGTAGAGATATGAAAGAGATTGGTGCTACAATACCTGGTAAGAAGGCGAAGAAGACCACTGAGGTGGAGTGTCTTCTAAGGGTGTTCAGGTGGAGGCAAAGTACACTTGCAAGGGGTATCCACAAGCCTTGCAATATTAGGCATACGAGACGATTCTTGATTTACAGAAGGAATACGCCAAGCCATGTGAATTAAAGTTCCCTAGGATGCTACAGTGGGAGAGCATAGGCCAGCCAAAGCATTCGCATGTGAAGGATGTACTTGCAAGGAGACGTGTACATTATTTTAAATTTAAATAATTCAAAAAAATTTAAATTATACTAATCAACTTATGTCGTTTTGAATTTGCTTGTTTTGTTTCCATTATAGTTATCATGCATTTTTATCCTAAGGCCTCGACTAGACGAGCGAGACTTCTTCGGTACCATATATCATAGGAAAAAGGGTGATTCTCCTAGGTATGCGATGCTACAGGATATGATCCAGCCTGCACTAGAGGATGGAAGACCTTACGATCCTAAGGCAGAGGCTGCTGTGGTGGCTGAGATTGCCATGGAGGCTGGCATATTTGTGGAGGATGCCTCGACAGAGAAGCCACACCTCCCCAACCAGTGCAGACGGTCTTAGGTACTACTAATCCATGAGTTATTACATGTTTTAAAGAGATTGTATACTAATTGCTCCCATTGCAGGTAAGCGCACTAGACAGAGACCAGTAAGGTACGAGGACTATACTCCAGCAACCAAGAAACCAAAGTTCAAGGACCCAGTTATGATCCATCATTTAAAGGTGTTGGATCAAGATATGTTGACAACTTTTGACCGATGGGTACTCGGTGAGATTGACAATAGTAGACCGAGGAATTTGGAAGGTTGTGATGGCACCCCTATTTGGTTCCTGAAGTTGAAGGTAGCAAAAGAATGGTTGGAAGAAACTGTAAGTCTTTTATATTTGCAGTAAACACATTCATCTCATTTTAACAATACTCTATTTTAATGATACTTTATTTATTTGCAGCATTTCGACGCTGCGAATTATCTTATACGAAGACGTCTTTTTGAGTTGCCGAAGACGTACCCCATGAAAGCCACCATACTTGATTCATCATTTGCACAGTATATTCCTACTAGATATGAATACTTCAAGAACAAAAACAAGACTTACCAATGGGATGAGAACATTCTTAATTTCACGAAAGGAGATGCTAAAAAATAAAAAAAGCCTTGGGGTGATTGCAACGAGGTCTACTTCCATTGGTGCTTGGAAAATCGTCATTGGGTCCTTTGCGAGATAAATTTCACTGATTGGATGATCACTGTATTCGACTCAAATCATTCCAACTTTAGCCATGATAAGTTGGCTGAGTTGATCGAGCCTTGGACTAGGGTGCTTCCATCTTTACTCGACGCTTTTGGTATGTTTAAGGGACACCCCAAGTTGAAAATAACTAGACCAAAGATCACCGTTCCAAACTTTGATTGGCGGCGCATGTCCACTGATATTGTCCCACAGTCTAGAACCAAGTATTTAGACGTACTAACTTCAATTTTTCATAACATTGTTCTCCTTTAATTTTCAATAAACTCACAAATGTGATTTCTTGGTTTCAGTGGAGATTGCGGCGTATTCGCCATCAAGCACTTGGAGTTTATTCTTGGAGACATTCCTTTATCGTATGCCATCGAGGACCACGTTCAGTACTTCAGGGATAAATTATGCATCAACATTTTTTACGAGAATGTGTACCCTTGACTTTTTCTATATGTTAGAACATTTATTTTGATTTCTCCTTAGTTTTGTATATAAACAATGTCATTTCGATGGCTACACAATAGTATATTTTGTGATTAAAATTGGATCCTTCCATTTCAATGCCACATCGATGGTCATGGATAGATGATTAAAGAACAATGAATTTATACATGCTGATGCCACATCGATGTCGTTTCGATGGAATACCGATGGCATACCTTCCTTAAAAACTGGATCATTTCCATTTCGATGCCACATCGATGCTTATGGCTAGATGATTAAAGAACAATGAATTTATACATGTCGATGCCACATCGATGCCGTTTTGATGGCATATCAATGGCAGACCTACCTTAAAACTGGATCCTTCCATTTCGATGTCGCATCGATGCTTATGGCTAGATAATTAAAGAACAATGAATTTATACATGTCGATGCCACATCGATGCCGTTTCGATGGCAGACCTTCCTTAAAATTGGATCCTTCCATTTTGATGTCACATCGATGGTATTTCAATGCCACATCGATGCTTATGGCTAGATGATTAAAGAACAATGAATTTATACATGTCGATGCCACATCGATGTCGTTTCGATGGCATATCGATGGCTTACCTTCTTGAAAAACAGGATCCTTCCATTTTGATGCCATATCGATGGTATTTCGATGACACATCGATGCTTATGGCTAGATGATTAAAGAACAATGAATTTATACATGTCGATGCCACATCAATGTCGTTTCGATGGCATATCAATGGCATACCTTCCTTAAAAATTGGATCCTTCCATTTCGATGACATATTGATGGTATTCCAATGCCACATCGATGCTTGTGGCTTGATGATTAAAGAACAATGAATTTATACATGTCGATGCCACATCGATGGTATTTCGATGCCACATCGATGGTATGGATATGGTAAGATGATAATAGAACACAAATAAACAGATTAACAAAGTCCATTAGTACACAAATAAAAAGAATAAAAAAGTCCAATAATACACAAATAAAAAGATTAACAAAGACCATTAGTACCCAAATAAAAAGTTTAACATCGATGCCATAAATTTCAAACTCGACTTTACAAGTTGCCCTATTATGGCCCAGACCTACACATATGTTGCACTTGCGTTCTGCAATCACTTTCTCTCCATTGGAAGGATGGTGTTTCTTCTTAGGCCTACGTTGTTTCTTCTTTGGACGACCAACCAGATTTTTTTTCGCAGGTGTTCTCACTTTTATTGTCATAATGTTATGTGGAACAATCCACTCTTCTTCGTTACCAATAGGATATATAGTGTAACGCCCTACTTCCTTAGAGCCGTTACTAAGTGAGTTTTAAGACAAAACAGTGCAATGAACTCGCTAACCGAGGTTTTGAAACAAAAGTGTATCTAATAAAAAGTTAAGGCTGTAATCTTTGAAAGTGCGTTGACTTAATAAAAACTTCTAGTATTAAACAATTGGGATCCCAAAGTAAGATTTGAAAACTATTTACATCTTGAAATAAGTTTACAGTTGATCAGTTCTAAAAATCATAGATTATTACAGCCATTTTCAAATAAACCCCCAACCAAAGCAGTCGGGCAGGCCAAACATGTACGCGTCGCTTCACGCTCTCCGTACTCATGGTTGGCTGACTCAATCATTGCCCTTACCTGCAACACAGAGCACCCGTGAGCCGAAGCCCAGCAAGAAAACTCATGCAGAACATAACATATGTAGTTTATACAGTTTATCATAACAGATAATCCACAGATAAACAAGTCAACCATTAGACTAAGCAAACACGGCCAAGCCGCCCCAGAGCCTTACCGAAGCCTGGGGTATCGGTTCTCACCGCGAGGATAACTCATGTATCCCTTGGGTCCCACCCTGAATATAGCATAACACATGTATCCACCGGGCCCCGCCCTGACTATAGCATCCCATGTGCTAGGTGTTATTTCCGGCCCCGCCGCCGTACCCGGCCTACGCCGCTCTCGACCCTTGCCGTTCATTCCATTATAATCACACATATAATATAACACAACAACATGCAATCAAATATTAATTCATTTAAGTCTGCACCCTAACATGTGATGCAATATAGGGCCATGCCTTGCAATCATCTCATCATGCAACATGCAACATAGGGCCGCGCCCCGCAATCATACTATGGGCCCATGCCCTATCCTGCGGGTGTTATAGTTTTCTTACCTGCATCCCGAGCTTCACAATGCACCAAAGTCACGAGCACGGTCCTCTAGCACGAGCCTCTCCAATAGCCTAGTCACAACACACATAGAACATCCTTTAATACTAATCAATTCATAACCACTTCCCGGGACCAATCCCACACTCTCGGGACTCCCAAATTCCTAAAACAATTCATCAGAAACATCCCCCGAGCCCCTGGAACAAATGCCCAAAAATGCAAAATTTCCCATCCTGAAAAAGGCGTAGCGCCGCGGTGCTACCCGCAAGGGCCATGGCGCCCAGCAAAGTCAGAAAGCTCCCCTGACTGAAAACAGCCTCGCGCCACGGCGCCCAAGAACAGGGCCGTGGCGCTCCTTCGCGAACCCAGAAAAACTGGGTTTTTCCTCTGCATTTCATCATCCAAAACACTCCCAAATCATCCCCAAACTCACACCTAAGCCCCAAAATCAATTCAAAACCCCACATAGACCATTTAACAACTCAGAAACACAATCAAAGAAACCCAAACACACAATCAAATCCCCAAAATCCACATCTTTGATTTTCAACTTCAGAAAATATAAAACCCAAAACCAAACTTAAACCATGCTTAAATTCCTCAAACCATAACAGAAACAAGCCTTAAATTTACTTAGAATCCTTACCTTGAATGAAGAATCCAACCCTATGCATCCTTGATTCATCTCCTAAGTCTCAAGTTTCAGCTCCTTCACTCCTCTTCTTCTCCTTCTTCTTCTTCTTGCCCTAGGTCTCCTTCTAGCTTTCTTCTTCTAAATTTTAAACAAAACCTCCAAAATGGATAAATGCCAAACTGTTCACCCCATATAACCCAGCAGAAATTTGTCTATTACCCTTGCCAAATGACCACATTACCCCTCCTTGCCTATCCTTTCCTAACTAAACCTCAAGGGCTTACTTGTCATTTCCTATCCATTACAATTCTACCATTTTACCATCAAAACTTGTTACACTCTATGGTTACTAACAGCTACACAAGTTACCAAAATCTCTCAAGAACTATGTTACAAAATCCCCGAATTACCCCTAGGCTCCTCCCGAGCCGGGTATAGAAATCCCGTTGTGACTTTTAAGTTAATTTGCTCTCTAGGACCGTCTCGGCACGTGCATCACAATAAAAACACCACACACACGTGGTACGATTCACATAATACAATTATCGCATATCAATGCAGTTATGCCCAACATGGCCAAGATTACAGTTATGCCCTTCTAACACGATCCGGGCCTACATGCATACTAATATACATAGTCATGCATCTCAGATAAACAAATAGTCATATAACATGCTTTAAATCATGATCATGCATTTAACTCATCAAAGTCACGCATAAATCCCATCATGCCCTCCTGGCACGCTAATCAAGGCCCTTAAGCCTTGTTAGCTAATTTGGGTCGTTACAACTATCCCCTCCTCATAAAAATTTCGTCCTCGAAATTTATCCAACACATCAGTCAGTAAACCCGCAACTCTGACCATAATTTCCAAGGCCCACCGCCTTTACTTTACTTTTCAATGACACTCTCACAAGAGTAACAATCTTGCCCCTCAAGATTTTGTCTAATAGCCATGCTCTCGATAGCTTCTTGCTTACACCGCAACCCTGCTGAAGCCTCAGGGTCTGCCTAGATTATAATGACCAATTCATTGTCTTATTCCTGATTCCAAAGATACTCAAAAGCCATCACCTCCACTAGGTGGGATCAGCTTGTAGGCCCCACTAGCCTAACCCTTAGTAAAACTTCAGAATTTTATGTTGAATTAAGAGTCAGAACTCTTCCTTCTTTCTCTGAACACCTTACAGATCCTCGTCTGTTATTACGCAGAGATGTAACTCTCTCCTTCCGGAACTTTATTTCCTCATAACTTAACAATTTACCAGCTCTTTATTCTTTCAAATAGGCAGACACTCCTGCCTTAAGAAGTTTCAACGACCTCCTTGGCTTTCTCTCTGAACTAAAGCCAACCTGTAGTATTCACTATCCTCCACCTCTTATCAAGCCCTAGGTCGCGTTACGTTAACAAGACACCAGCAACTGCCACCACGACTAACTTACCAGGGATTACACTTCCCTTAATACCTCAAGTATTCGCCCACTCAGCGCTCAATTCTTCAAGATATCCGAAAAAACTTTCAAACTGCCACTCCACTTGCAATCAACTGATAGTTCCAAGTTCCCACTCTGTTCTTTTCGTTCTCTAATCCATTCCATCAATTTAAAATACTATAGGGCCTCAATTCAGTATCATCGACGTTCTATCCTGAAACCAGATCACTTGACCCAACAACATTAACTCCCTCAACTGAGTTAAAACTTTTCATGTCCAAACACATTACTCAAGGTCTAAAGTGGTCTATTCCCATGATACACCACCACATCACCTCACCCTTCAGGGTCCAAAGGAAAACACTCGATTCTGTCACCCACTCGACCCTCTCGGTACGACGTACCCTAGGAGGTGGAATGATGTCCATTCAGAATTCTCATTCTTAAACTAAATCTAATTGGATCCTTCATCCATTCCTGGTATCCTAACTTGTACCACCTTAGCAGGGTCCTTCCCTGCTTCAACCAAAGCCGACACTTCGGATTCCATAGCTCAGTGACACTCACCAGCTAATCATACCTACTAGCGTTACGCCAATCTCAGTCGTTGCCTTGTCCACTCTATAACAGTCTATGGCGCTATTCCTTGACTGACACACACCTCTCAGTTAGGAGTTCTGCCTCCAATTATATCTCCCCTCGCTCAATCGAGGATTTCAGACACCGATCATCCGTCTGTTACTTTTCACCACATCTGTGTCTCACGTTAACCTTTCTTACTAATATCCAAGACTTAAGTACCTTATGCCATGCACAACAGTCGGCTTAACGTTCCAAGTGTATCAACCATGATCCATTCAGTCACCTCCCGCAAGGTTCAATCCACCCTCGCTCCAATTGCGCCTGGGCGTGCACAATCCGTGATGCACTCCCACAATTCCATACCCTCATCATAGATCAAGTCCTTTATCTAATCACTCTTTACTTAACCATAACACACACATTCCATCATCGTCCGCAACCAATCAAATCTTACCTTGTCTTCTGAATTTCTTTCTGCTTTGACGCCACTCAGTCCGTCTAACCTCAAGTTTTACTGTTCTCCTCATCTCTGATGTAGTTATCTCCGGAGGTGCTTATGCAGTAGATGACGCGCTTACCAATCCTGAGATGCTTTCTGTTCTTCAAACGTTCTTCATTAGCTTCTTTGTGACTTCAGATCAAATCTTCTCATACCTGTCCTTTCTTCTTGTAGCTCTAACCTGAGTACTCTTGACGACACCCAAACTAACACTCCATAGAACCTTACCTGAGACTCCACCTTCTGGATACAAACGTCTTCCGCATAATCATTGCTCACCATTTCCGTCTGGGAGTAATCCGCATGCACTGCTCGTGAGCTTGAAGGGGACTTGTCCATACCGTTCACGCATTCTCAGCTTAAAGAACTTACCTGTGCTGCTGTAGCTTGAACCATTCTAGAATCTTTGTTACCAACTCCTCACACCCAACCCGGTGTAGACTAGACAATTCACGAAATGTCTCTGTCCTTGGTTTCCAACTGGTAATAACCAGGTCATAGATCAACTCTTGGAGACATCGTCCTATCTTGTATCCAACATTGTACTTTTCATTCTAACCCGACGATGCTAACAATCCCCGCAGTATAACACTCTGGCTAATCCAAGGTCAAATTCCTTCGATTGCTTCAATAGATTTTCTCTCAGCCATAACCGTCTTTTACATCGTTCCTTATACCAATCCTATCTGTAGTCCGACTTTGAAGTACCCCCTAATCTTTCTTTACATACCCATATAATTTTCCCACTGGTCAACTCAGTTTCCATTCATTCTCACTAACATTCTCCAGATGATATCCTTTACAATCCATGGTTATTCCTTAACTGATTAACTTTCTCACTATGAGTTCAAAATCACTTGCTTCCCAATTCATCAGCCAAAAGTTTCTAATTCATTCTCAATAAGTATTACCATCCTCAGCCTCTCATATGGCACCCTTGAGGCAACCCTCTATGTCTAACTCCCTCTCTGAACATTCTCAACACCGAGTTCTTCCAGTTCGTTACATGACCAAAGCATAAACCATTCAGTTAAATACTCATTCTTGAGGACTCAGCCTCGAACTTTGAATGTATCGACGCATTCCAGTTCTCCGTTCCCTCACCATGGGAAATCCATCCTAACATATCGAGTCATTCTATGCAGAAGTCATGCCCTCACCTGACCTCCTCTCAGGTGGCATCCTTTCCCTCATGTATACTAAATAACCTCTCTGGTTCTTGTCACCACCTTGATAACTACCTTTCAATCAGACTTCTTTCCAATCTCAATCTAGGTGCCCAAGCACTGTCTAGGGTCTTTCTACCTCAACAATTGAGAATCCGTCCTTGCTGCGTTCTACCAATAAAAGTACCACCTTATCAATCAGACTTTTCCCCCCTTTCTGGCAAACCAGAAGCCATAGAACTATCCGGGGTTCCTTTAACTCGATTATCACAAATCTATCTTTACTAATTTCCATCAAAGGAAGCACCGCCATATGCGGCTCCAGCACTCATGCTCTAAACATCAACCATTAGTTCCTCGAACAATATGGCCCTCTCCGCCATCCACATACAGACGATAAGTCCTTACATCAGAGCGGCCCAAATACCTTAGACTATTCCAGATCTCATATCCTTAAATGGGTCGCCATCAATTCCGGATACATCCGTCAGTATAACTTCCCAGAATGAATTACCTGATTCACCAAACCCATTAATTTACACTATTGTTACCCTATCAGTCCAAACCAAACTTATAAGGCCTCCACTTTCCACAGTTCAGATCATGCCTTTATAACCTCTTCTAACCATCCATCATCTAGGTTCTTGCCAACCCATTAAGCCAGTACCTCAGCCCGAGTACCATTTCCAGGCATCTCCCTGCCTCAACATTTGACACAACCCTCTAATCAGGATATCTCATCCTCTTAGCCAAGGGTGGAATTAACTCTGCCCGTCTATTGATCAACTCCTTGTCAGTCCGAACTCTCCTCAAAACCCGAGGATAACACCCTTTAAGCCTTTCATATAATACCCTTATCTGTCCATACCTCACAGTAAACCAACACTGGTAACCTTACTGTTGAAACATCTAAATCAGCTATTTCCCCAGAGAAATCCGTTGTTCTTCTATCCCATCTCAACTAACAAACTCCACAGCTTACTCACACACTAGTGACTTTCTGCTGCTGCTTTCAGGGATAACTGGAGATCTCAACTCCAACTTATATCTAGAATCTCCCTCTCAACACAATATCAGGTCCCCAAACCCTTCTAGGAACAGACAACTCGAGTTCACCTGTCAAAACCGACCCAACTCCTGAACTCTGAGGTTCATACCCTGAACCAACCCACAACTAGATCCAAATATCCACAGGTATAATGCACACACAAGCCTATACTCGGCCAAATCCAAAATGTCATACATTTAGCTACCAGATTTTATCATCACCAAGCATACCCAGATCTCAACATGCTTCATACAAGCAAATATACGGATATAACATACGAATTCAATTCAGCCAATCAACCACATAAACTCAATATGCGAACCATTATGCCAATATTCATTCATATGCATAATAATGTTATTCAGCACGCATCAATCTCAACATGCAATAGTCAAGGGCCCAGCCCAACAGTATCTCCTGTATATGTCAACTCATTTCTCATGCTCCATATAGATAAGCAGGCAAACAGGGCAATCAAACATATATTCAAGCATATTAATCATTCATACCAACCAACCCTGAGTCGAGCTTGTCACTGACAGCGAGCGTACATGTTCGGTCAATCTCCAGAACCAATAAACCTTGGCTCGCTCTGATACCAAGTTGTAACGCCCTACTTCCTTAGAGCCGTTACTAAGTGAGTTTTAAGACAAAACAGTGCAATAAACTCGCTAACCGAGGTTTTGAAACAAAAGTGTATCTAATAAAAAGTTAAGGCTGTAATCTTTGAAAGTGCGTTGACTTAATAAAAACTTCTAGTATTAAACAATTGGGATCCCAAAGTAAGATTTGAAAACTATTTACATCTTGAAATAAGTTTACAGTTGATCAGTTCTAAAAATCATAGATTATTACAGCCATTTTCAAATAAACCCCCAACCAAAGCAGTCGGGCAGGCCAAACATGTACGCGTCGCTTCACGCTCTCCGTACTCATGGTTGGCTGACTCAGTCATTGCCCTTACCTGCAACACAGAGCACCCGTGAGCCGAAGCCCAGCAAGAAAACTCATGCAGAACATAACATATGTAGTTTATACAGTTTATCATAACAGATAATCCACAGATAAACAAGTCAACCATTAGACTAAGCAAACACGGCCAAGCCGCCCCAGAGCCTTACCGAAGCCTGGGGTATCGGTTCTCACCGCGAGGATAACTCATGTATCCCTTGGGTCCCACCCTGAATATAGCATAACACATGTATCCACCGGGCCCCGCCCTGACTATAGCATCCCATGTGCTAGGTGTTACTTCCGGCCCCGCCGCCGTACCCGGCCTACGCCGCTCTCGACCCTTGCCGTTCATTCCATTATAATCACACATATAATATAACACAACAACATGCAATCAAATATTAATTCATTTAAGTCTGCACCCTAACATGTGATGCAATATAGGGCCATGCCCTGCAATCATCTCATCATGCAACATGCAACATAGGGTCGCGCCCCGCAATCATACTATGGGCCCATGCCCTATCCTGCGGGTGTTAAAGTTTTCTTACCTGCATCCCGAGCTTCACAATGCACCAAAGTCACGAGCACGGTCCTCTAGCACGAGCCTCTCCAATAGCCTAGTCACAACACACATAGAACATCCTTTAATACTAATCAATTCAAAACCACTTCCCGGGACCAATCCCACACTCTCGGGACTCCCAAATTCCTAAAACAATTCATCAGAAACATCCCCCGAGCCCCTGGAACAAATGCCCAAAAATGCAAAATTTCCCATCCTGAAAAAGGCGTAGCGTCACGGCGCTACCCGCAAGGGCCGTGGCGCCCAGCAAAGTCAGAAAGCTCCCCTGACTGAAAACAGCCTCGCACCGCGGCGCCCAAGAACAGGGCCGTGGCGCTCCTTCGCGAACCCAGAAAAACTGGGTTTTTCCTCTGCATTTCATCATCCAAAACACTCCCAAATCATCCCCAAACTCACACCTAAGCCCCAAAATCAATTCAAAACCCCACATAGACCATTTAACAACTCAGAAACACAATCAAAGAAACCCAAACACACAATCAAATCCCCAAAATCCACATCTTTGATTTTCAACTTCAGAAAATATAAAACCCAAAACCAAACTTAAACCATGCTTAAATTCCTCAAACCATAACAGAAACAAGCCTTAAATTTACTTAGAATCCTTACCTTGAATGAAGAATCCAACCCTATGCATCCTTGATTCATCTCCTAAGTCTCAAGTTTCAGCTCCTTCACTCCTCTTCTTCTCCTTCTTCTTCTTCTTGCCCTAGGTCTCCTTCTAGCTTTCTTCTTCTAAATTTTAAACAAAACCTCCAAAATGGATAAATGCCAAACTGTTCACCCCATATAACCCAGCAGAAATTTGTCTATTACCCTTGCCAAATGACCACATTACCCCTCCTTGCCTATCCTTTCCTAACTAAACCTCAAGGGCTTACTTGTCATTTCCTATCCATTACAATTCTACCATTTTACCATCAAAACTTGTTACACTCTATGGTTACTAACAGCTACACAAGTTACCAAAATCTCTCAAGAACTATGTTACAAAATCCCCGAATTACCCCTAGGCTCCTCCCGAGCCGGGTATAGAAATCCCGTTGTGACTTTTAAGTTAATTTGCTCTCTAGGACCGTCTCGGCACGTGCATCACAATAAAAACACCACACACACGTGGTACGATTCACATAATACAATTATCGCATATCAATGCAGTTATGCCCAACATGGCCAAGATTACAGTTATGCCCTTCTAACACGATCCGGGCCTACATGCATACTAATATACATAGTCATGCATCTCAGATAAACAAATAGTCATATAACATGCTTTAAATCATGATCATGCATTTAACTCATCAAAGTCACGCATAAATCCCATCATGCCCTCCTGGCACGCTAATCAAGGCCCTTAAGCCTTGTTAGCTAATTTGGGTCGTTACATATAGATTCTTTGTAAGAGGCCCTCCATGTCTCAATTTTATAGTAATCTGAACACAGAGAATAAAAGTTCACCCCTCTCTTAAGGGATCTAGATAGTGCATGAACACATGGGATACCAATAAGCTGAAACACGCCACATGTGCATGACTTAGTTAGGAGGTCGACTTCACCATTCAGCTCACCATCTAACACATAGAACGCATGCCTCCCTATTGCATAAGGGATCAAGAATCGATCTTTCTTAGTCATATCCACCAAATCTTTCTCATAGGTTAGTGCAAGAGTTGTAGTTGTCTTCTTGCTAGTTTCTCTCCTATCACAGAACCAGGATCGCAGTGTAAAGCGAATAAATTTGATGAACGTAGTTATCGAAAAGTTCCTGGCGTCCCGGGTCTTATTGTTGAAACTTTCAGTGTAATTGCTTATCATTATAATATACCTAGTATCCAGGAAAATTAACATTTAATAGTAATGTACATTTACAAGATTTAATAAATTAAAATACAATTCATAATGACATACCTATTTCTAGGAAAGTAAGCACGGGACCATTTATCAAAACCCATGCCTTCTAGGTATTGAGCAATAGCTGGGTCTTTTGATTTGATTTTTTGAAGTGAGCGTGGAACTCAAATTTTCTAAAAGCATATGCCGCATTATACATCAACACACGACAATGACCAGTCTTGAATTTAGCAACAACATTCGTACTAATGTGGTGGTAGCAAGCACCATGATAGGCATCGAGGAAAGTAGTTTCTAACGCATGTGTAATACTTGCATGCCTGTCAGAAACAAACGCTAGGTCCTTAACTTCCCCAATTGCTTTCTTTAGCTTTGACATGAAATACTTCCAAGAATCATGATTCTCACTATCCACAATACCAAATGCAACTGGATATAGATGGTTATTTGCATTCAACACGACTGCACATAACATCTACCCACCGTATTTTGTCTTTAAAAAAGTGTCGTCCAAACATAACACAGGACGACATGTACGAAATCCTCTTCTACTAACTCCAAGTGAGAAAAAGAAATATTTGAACCGATCCTCCTCAGTGACAAAATCTGTCAATGTCCTGGGATTTTTCTATTGAAGCATGAATAAGTACGATGGTAACTTCTGGTAGGATGCTTCCAGTATCCCTCTAACATAAGAAAGAGCCTTCTCTCGGCATCTCCAAGCTTTTCCATGAAAACTCAATGCCATAATCATTCTTAATGTCTTCTCTTATGTTGTTTGTCATGTACGCATTCGATCCAATCTGATATTTTTTCTTTATGCAATGACCAATAACCCAAGGTGCAGCTTGGCGATGGCCTTTATTTTGGAGGTCAAGTGAGCAAGTGTGTTTATTGGTGAAACGAGTTTTCTCAAACATATCAGATTTAGGCATTCTCTTCCCCCTCAATCTCCACCCACAATCCTTGCAAGTGATATACAAAACTTCAGTACTTGACTTCTTCACCACAAAATCGAAGTTCTGCTTCATTGCATATAAGTGTGCCTTCGTTCTTGTAATGCCCCAAACTCCAGGGACCATTACGGTGTGCCTTATAAACAGTGCTAAACTCGCTAATCGAGTCATTTGGCCAAAATCGTGTAACTAAGTATGATTAGCGGTTTAGGGATTAAATTTTTTGGTTAAGATATAATGTTTCATTAGAACATTTATTATATACATTGGGATCCCAAAAATATAATTTAAATGTCTATTACAAGAAAATATTTACAACCAGTCGATCTAAGCGGCAAAACAGGGTTTAATCCTAGTTCCCTTTCAAACCTCGGCCGTAGCGGTCGAGCAGCCGCATATGTACACATCGCCACCTAAGCTCTCCAACTCAAGGATGGTCCAGCTTTCTTTTGCCTTTACCTGCACCACATAGCACCCGTGAGCCGAAGCCCAGCAAGAAAACTCAACATGCTCAAGAACAATCATATCATGATATCAAATTATATCTGGCATGCCTAGCAAACATAGCTTTATTCAAGCATGCAAATAAATTCAAACAATGTTGGGGAATCGAGGATAAGAAATCTTGCCTTCCTGATTGGATGACTATCAAGTCAATCCTAATCAGATGAGTGATTTAACACTAGAGGTTCTAGTAAACCATACTGAGTGACTGACAAGCAAGTCACTACGGGGCTCAGTACCCAAAGTCATGCAAATGATGATCAGAATGATCATACAGAGCTTATAGCCCTGAACAGATGAGTGAATATCACTTTGAGGTTCTGTTAACCATACTGAGTGACTGACAAGCAAGTCACTATGGGGCTCGGTGCCCATAGCCGTGTAATGAAACCGTTACCTGGGCTTTCCTGCAATGGCTTTATCAGATAAGTGACTGATGGGTAGTCACTAGCTTAACAGATGAGTGACTGCTGGGTAAGTCACTAGCTTAAACAGATGAGTGACTACTGGGTAAGTCACACAAGCGCTTTAGTTTTCATCGAACTTGAGGTCGGTCCGGCATTAACGCTTTTCTGAGTCATTTAATGCAGATGTCGATTAGATCTAATCTTTATTGGCTTGCGTTAAACACGCTAAGGCTGTCCTGACTTATGAGTCAGCACTGTGTGACCAGTGCCCAGTACCACTGCCGAACTTGACTAATAAGTCCCAGCTTCACAGTTGATACTGACACATTTGCCAATTTTGACTAATTAGTCAGTACCATGCACAAGTAAGCAATGCTACCAGTATATATATCATATGTCAAATATCCAAAAGTAGGGCATTCAGCATGCTTACTTAACAGCTGCTAGCATAATTATGATCATGCACAAACACAGAGACTCAAGCTCTGATCAGTCTCATACTCAATATTCATGGCATGCCCTAATCACATGTTTCTCGTGCATCACATGCATCACACTTAATCATCCAGCATGCCTCAATAATAACCATATCCACATGAGCAAGATTGTTAAGCATTCGATATGCTATCAATGTCCACATTTAAGCATCCAACATGCATCAAGAATAACCATGCATGTCACATATGGGGTGCAATTTTCTTACCTCTGGTTCGAGCAAGAATTAGTAAAAGAACAACCCTTGAGAACGATCAATCCTTTGATCCTTTAGCGGTCACCTAGTCATAACCAAATATGGAATCCCATCAATAAAATAAATCATAAAAAGGTTTATAATCTAAAACCTCACTCTCAGGATCCATCCCGCACTCTCAGGACTCTCAATCACCCAAATGGGGTAGTGGAACCATCCCCCGAGCCCCCAAAATCATCCAAAACCCCAAAAATATGTTTGCTAGAAATTGCACTAGCACTGGGGCACTGCCCCAAAGTCAAAGAAGCCCAAAACATGCCCTGCCTAGCGCTGGGGCGCCATCAGCAGACCAGAAACTTTTCTTGTCTTCTCCCCTGCGATCTCCCTTGAAAACCAAGCCTCTAAACCAATCCCAAACTTCACCTAAACATCAAATTCAACCCCTAAACTTCATGTACATCACACCCTCATCAAAACCCAAGCAATCAAACTCAAAATCTTCCATGAATTCCCACAACTAACACCTCAAATTCTCAACTGAAAACTTCCTTGAACAAAACAGAGTATAGCTTAAATTCATGAATGTAATCTTACCTCAAGCCTTATTTAGACCCCTTCAATGGTTGAACCAAGGTCCTAAGCCCTCAAGCCTTGCTCTCCTAGCTTGGATCCTCAAATTGGCGCTCAAAAATTGAAAAGGAAGAAGGAGGCGGAACATGTACGGGAGAGAAATAGATGAGGATGATGATGCTCTGTTTTTTTTTTTTTACAATTCAACAGCCTTCTAAACTCAAAGGGCTAATATATATCTTAGGGGTGAAAAGACTATTTTTCCCCTAGGTCAAATAAAGGCTTCTAAGAACTCCCAAGGGTAAAATCGTCATTTCCCGCATATTTCGTTAATTATAATTAACACCCTCCAATTCCCGTTATTATCAATATTCTCAAATACCAATAATTCATATCTCGTTACCCTTTAATTTCCAGCAACGTTATAATCACCAAATTACTCCGAGACTCACTCTGAACCCCGAACTTAATCCCGTTATGACTAGACCAAAAACTTGCATTCCATGATCGTCTCATGCCGAATGGCTCGAACCAATCCACACATAACGTGGTATTATTTATAATTCACCCACATGCATGAAACACAATCATGCCCTCAATGGGCCAAATTACCAAAATGCCCTTATAATTAAATGTGGACCCATATGCATGCGTTTATCATCATATAATAATATAATTCACATAAACATGCATATAATCATTTAATAACATAATAAATCAATTATGCCCCTCCGGCCTCCTAATCAAATTCCTAAACCTTATTAGGAAATTTGGGGCATTACAGTTCTCAACTCTAACTTGTTATCAAAAACGTTCCCAACTTCTATTACTACACAACTCACTCCAGATAATGTGGGGATAACATAAGAGGGGCATGGGATATCTTCAGCAGTATATGTCGGAGAACACCATCTAATTCTAACGTCTTGTATAGTTGGACGATTGCTCTCTGAGCCATGAGTCCTGCATCCCTGGCTTTCTTGATGTCTTGAAAATGGTCCTACATTTAAGTTATCTACTTGCTCCATAGGTAACATCGACAACCGATCCTTAGAGTTATCATTAGAACTACTGTACCCCTCAACTCTTTCATCATCATCACCAAAATGGGCAACTGGATCGTCATTGATATAAGGCTCGTACTCATATCCATCATCATGCGGGAGATTTGTTAGGAGAAAAAAAGTTTCATTTTGACTAGGACCTCCCATGCATACACTTGGCCCAGGAGCTATTTGTGGAACAACCGTGTAGGATTGATTATGATTTTCCATATTTACACTCGCTCTAGGAGATGAATCAAGAAGAGCAATGTTCTTTGCAATCGAACTAATGCATAAAAGAACCCGATGTCTTAAGAACTTCGAATTGTCAAGAATAAGAGCATTAACTCCTTCATCATCCGTGATTTCAATGAGATCTAGGCTAAAATCATTGTATATAACCAACGCTTCAACCTTTAAGTCAAACAATGACCTATCCACTTTCAGCTTCGAATACAACTTCTCCAATAATTCTATGTAACCAACATAAATTGGTACGTGTATTATAGTGTTCAAACCAACTTTGAAATTTCATTTCTCTCATTTCCGCTCCCAAACACCGTTGTAAGAAACAATTATATTAACTCTAGAACCTATAAATTTACAATAAAAAACAAGAAAATTATAAAAATAAAGTATAATCAATGCAACATCGATGATGAATCGATGCCTATGTAACGCTATCTGTATTGTAGTTCAACATCGATGCCACATTGATGATATTTCGATGTTGATGGTTGTCATCTGTACGCGATTCCATTTCGATGTCATATCGATGTTGAACCAAATCAACATATATGACATCGATTCAGCATCGATATACCATCGATATTATATCGAAAATAACATCTAAATTATATGTTTGCCCTAGCATCGAAATGTCATCGATATACCATCGATTCAGCATCGATTTACCATCGATTTCGAATGGCACCCACATATTTCAGATCCGAAGAACATATCAAAATGTGCAGAAAAAATACCGCACTCAACACCAGAATAGTTCGAATCTAATATCTAACCATGACATTTCATATTCACAAGTAGATAAAATGAAATGATACTTACCCATGATTTTTTCTCTTCAAAAACGCCAAAAATGACAATTTCTTCACTTGAAATGAAACTTCCAAATCTTATTATTCCAATTTCTTTACTGATTTCAGTATATTTGACAATACTATTTAGGTTGCTGTGAAAATGGTTGTAAATGACAGATGGAGGAGAGAGAGATAAAGAGAAATGTACGAAGTGTTAAATTTTCCCTATTTTTAATTGAGACAATTTTTGTCTAAAATAAGAGAGACAATTTTTGTCCAAAATAAGAGAGGGTGCACATTAGATAATTTTTTATGATGGCGTCTTAAAAAATTAAACTATATTATTATAATGGATACAGTGTAAAATTTTCCTTCCAAAATTACTGGCGTCATGGTTAATAAAATATGATATGTGCTTCAACAATAAAACAAGAAATTGATAATCGCTTTCTCTTAACTGCTTGATATCAGCTTGAAAATTCAGCAACAATATTTTGACAGCACATTATGATTAACACATCACTGCTTCAAGAAAAGACCAAAAAAAATAATCAAATACTACAATTTCATTTCCACCTCGATCTAAAATTGTAACTGTAAAGAAACTACGTTTGAGGAAAATGTTATGTAGTCTTGTCTAGTGCTTGTAATCTGGGTTGTCTCGGAGACCAAGTTTAGAAAGTACAAAACAGTAAGAATCCCAGTCAGTTCTTCTGAGATACTTCAATAATTTCTTCCTCCTCTGCACCATCCCTGTAAGACCTTTCCGAGAATGCTTATCCTGTACCATATATATATAAACATATTAGTATATAATTGGTCATTTATATTTGTGTGTTACATAAATGATGTTCAAAGTTCCCTTTTTACCTTTTTGTGTAAAGTTGTAGATAAATGTTTGATCTTGGTTGTGAGTTGTGCCACTGCATAGAGCAAGCAAAATAACAAGTTAAATATACAAAGAATCAAAAGCTACACTTTTTCTTTTGCCATTTTGTTGTGTACTTTCTTACAATCATATTTCATTTTCATAGATGTAACAAACTAGAATTATACCTTGAACTCTTGCAGATCCACAATCTGATTCCGACAATTTAAACTCATCTCTAACTTGGGCAAGCTCAAGTTTCATTTTTTCTGCTGAAGACATGTTATCCGGATGGAAATACTGCACGGATATTTCAAAAGTTGAGGGAACTCAGCTCAATGATCAAACGCATACTTCATCTGAAAACTACCACAGTTAAAGCAAAAAGAGATTCATGCCCTCCAAGAAGTTATGCTTATCAACTATATGTAACCAACTCTACATCATTATACTTGTATATGATAATAAGAATGAACAATTCAACAGACATTCCTCGTATACTTACAAGTTCATTCAACTATATATGAATTCTACAAGAAAATAGGATGCAGAAAAGAACTGTGACATGAACAATAAATTTAAAACTCCATTTTATTTGTCAAACATGCAGAGAAAATACCGTGATTCTAAAGTATAAAAGACCCTGAAAACAAAAATTTGTTTCGAATTTCCCAAATATAGTGTCCTAACGAACTATTTTTCACTACATATATTAGTTTAACTCAAGCCTTCCAGATTGTAACAGAGTCAGTCTAAATCTTGTTTCTATGAGAACATTAAGCATTTTGTTCTTCGTTTGCTTGAATTCAGATAAAACATGGGAACTACGCCTTCAAAAGATGGACCGTACTACTAATCACCTCAAATGGATCTTCCCATTTGTACTCAAACCATGTCAATAAATTAGACAGTGTTTGAAATTAGCTCCACATACACATGAACCATTGTTAAGCTTATTTCTCACCGTACCTTGAATGAAACACACTTACCGTTTCAACCAGGTGTTCCTGTGGAGGCTTCATCATAAAGTCAGGAGTTTGACCCAACTGACCCAATATATCGAGTCTCTCAACTGAAACAAACAAAATCCATATCATGAATAATGGAAAATGACACAAAAGACATATTATTAGTATCAGCATACGGCAGAAAAATAGCTTACTTACTTACTGGAATTCTTCTTTGTGTTTTCGTTGTCAGATAGCTGCATCTTCGCCAAACTCTCCCTCAAATCCTTGAACGGACGGAATATCGGCGTAGACTCGTTCCTATTCTCTTCAAACTCCCTCAACTTCATCAACCTGTCATTCAACTCCGCCAACGAAAACCAACCTCCCTCCTTGGCCTCCGGCCTTAACATCCTCAACTTCTCCCCTAATTCTTTGCAACTATAATTCTTAAAAAACTCAGTCTTCATCACCTTCGAGCTATCCCCGTCTTTCCTCTCCCTCATTTCCTTCGCAAACACCGATCCCGGAAATGTGTCAGTGCCTCCGATCACCGTCCGTTGAGGCGAATCTGTTGGTTTCAATCTCAAACTGTTCTTATACGCAGAAAGCGACATGGGGTCCCTGCGATTCCTAGCATCCTGCTGACCATTTACAGGTGACCTTATCTGTTTCAAGCTCTGACTAATAGCCTTGAACGATAACCTGTCTCCACCATCGCCAACCTGTTCGACATTGGCACCCTCCGCCTTACCAAGCACATTTCTTTTGTACAACTCCTGAAACGAAATGTTCAGGGAACCACTTGAAGTGGTAGGAGACGGTGCCTGATTGAGATCGGTGGGGCGCGGTACAACAGATCGGCGGCGGAACTCGGAGAGATTCTTACGGATTTCTTCTAAGGGACTGACTTTGGAGGAGTTAGTAGTGAACTGAGAGGGATGAGGGGAAATGAAATTTCGAGGTAGTGGCGGTGAAGTTGATTGCTGCTGCTTGAGACTGGCTTTGACGTCACTGAAGTATGAAGAGAAGGAAGACTCGGACGTGGAGGACTTTGATTGCTCATTTTGGTCATCTGGGTCAACTGGATTTGAGGAGGAAGTAGTGGAGAAAAGGTGGACGAGAGATGGGTTCGCCATGGTTCGGCAATTGGGTATCAGTAGGAGCGTCATTGGAGGAGGATGGGTGAGGCTTGGAACTGAAAGCCTAGGTTTTGGCGTTTCACTGATGAACCGGAACAAGAAGAACGTACAGGTTTTGGGGTTTATGAATTGGGCCAAGATTTTGGGCTAATAGATCAAGACTTTGGACAGGGCTAACTATAAGTGGACTCTTGTCCCTTAGTCTACTCGACAACAATAATAAGTGGAAATTACATTAAAAAAAAAATTTACAAAAATATGAGAATTTTTAAAAATTCAATCTAAAATTTTTTGTTTATGAATTTTGTTTTCTTATATTTTTATATAAATGTGTGTTTATGCCATATTTTTTTTCTTAATTAATTTTTTAAAAATTAAAAGGTTAGTTAGTAATTTTCTTATTTTTTTATATTTATTTGTTTTTTATATATAATATTTTTAGAATTATTTTTTTACTATATGTATTATTATTTTATATATTTTTTATTTTTTCTTTAGTATGGTGGCTTTTGGTAAAATTTTAGTTTTTGAAATTTTAAACTCATATTTTTATTTTTTTTATTTAAAAAATAAAAATGTATTCGTTAACTATTTTTATTTTTTATTTTTGAAAAAAATAAATAAAAAATGTGTTTGGTAACATTTATTTTTTATTTTTTTATCTTTAAGAAAATAAAAATTATGTTCTAAACTAAAAAAATATATATTTCTGTCACTATTATTTATTATTTTAAAAATAAGTATAAGAAAATTATGTCAAAATAGATCAAATTACTACTATCCAAGTAACCTAAAACTTTTAAATTCATTATTTATCCTTGAGATATCCTCGAAACATTTCCAGATGTTATTTTGCGCCCAGAAAAATCTTTAGAAAGAGCTCGCCATTAATAATACTTTTACGAACGAAAATAAAAAGTGCCCAAAAAAGAAAAAATCACCAATAGGTTAGCGCGCTGAGAAAATCGATACCACTGCTTATTAATAGGATGGGCATAACAAAGATCCTAAATATTAGCAAGAAATCATAAGGAGAGGAGAAATGTTCTTGGAGAGTCTTGAAAGCTATATGGGCTTAGATTGCAATTTTATTTCTAATTGTTCAAGGGTTGTAAATTTTAGAATTACCTAATGGTACTCGGTTCATTGTTTATTTATTGTATTTATTTAAATAAATGATAATTGATGTTTGATTGATAACATGATCATGCATTAGTCAATTACATGTCATTCATGAAACCCCACACAGTTTCTCATTAATCGTGCATCTTTTGGAAACATGATTATCTAAGATTGTCCTACTTGGTTATATGAATTATTTTGTAGAAACCAATTGCATGTAAAATGCTAAGTATTAAATTAGTTAAAAACTTAGTAACTCACACCATAATAAAGGCAATAGATTTTATAGGCATTTAAGATAACCAACTTTATGTAAAAAGTGTTTTAGTAAAGTTAGATGAATGTAATGGGGAATTATCTAGATCACATTAATTATAGAAATAGACTCTTTTATAATTATAAATGTATTTTGTAATCAATTACATTCATAGGGTTATTAATAAACTAGTAATTAATTTGGAAGTAATTGATTAATTTAATAAAACACATTTAATCTAAAATAGTAAGTGGAAGAATGTGAACATCTCAATGTGACCTATGGTCTCCATTATTAGTACAACACCGTGAGATATGAATAGGACCTCGAGGCGGCTTTGTTTCTGTCTCTCTAAGGAAGGTTTCTAGACATATTAATACCAAGGTTGGCTTCTTACGAAGATAGGAATGAGTGATGTATTTTAGGCTTGATCGATCCTAAGTTAAGTCATGAATTCTGAAAAATGGGTTACACTTACAAAGATGCAATTAAGTTTTTGCAGTGGATGATTGCATCTTGACTAAACCAGCGGTACTTTATATTTAAACGAGAAAAGAAAGAGTTATTTTAAGTTTGAAATTATAAAGATAAGATTGTCTTATAAGCTATTTGAATTTAACTTGACCGACCCTAAGGTGACATTTTATTTGTTGGGTAGTTTTATTATGGAAAAGTAAATATTAATTTATGTGTCTTAATTGTTGCATTCATGAATCATGTTTACTTTCCAAAAACATTGATATTTTTTCAAATGATAATATTATTGTATTTTATTTCAGTTAAAATGTCTCAAAATGACTGCAATATAGTGGTTGAACTTAATGATGAAAATATAGTATTTTGGAGACATGATATGAATATATTATTGTTAAGAGAGAATTTGATGGACACTGTTAAAACACCACCAATCGATGAACCACCAATAGATGCTTCAGTGATTGATCAGTTTGAGTATGTCAAGTGGTTCAGAATAAATCATATGGCTAGGTATTATTTACTCCAATCAGTAAATAAAGAGACCAAAAATACTCTACAAAGCCTTAAATTTGCATATGATATATGAGAGGCCATCCATGCTATGTATGGACACATATATGATAAGTGGTTTTATAAGAATAAAATCCTAATGGCCAAGCGTGAAATAATCGTTGAATTTATGAAGAATAAGAAAGGTAAATATGATTTATTTGTTCTTATAACTATGTGAAAAGAGATTTGTCATTCTGAGCTCTTATTCTTCTGTGTAGATGGATGAATCCAATGGTTCAAGAAGATCGCTAATGAAGATCATGAAGTGGAAGATGGGAATAGCGTCTAGTTCAAGAAGCGTTGAAGAAAGTCCATTTATTTAAAATTCTTTAGTTTTATCAAAAGAAAACTTTATTGTTGTTTGAACAATGTTTAGTTCATTTTCTTTTTAGTTATTTTGGAATTTTATTGCATGTAATGACTTTAGAATATTTTAGTTATAATTAGATTATTCTTAATTTTTTCTTTAGACATGCAATTGAATATTCAGACTTTATCGCTTTCATTAAATGAACAAACGCTCAATAATTCAGAATTATTTAAAGTAGCAAAACCGCAAGGTAACAAAAGACAAAAAGTTTCAAACGAGAATGACACATATCTTTGGCATCATAAAATTTGTTATATAGGTCTAGATAGGATAAACCGGTTAACAAAAGATGGACCTTTTGAGAGAACTAAGAGTTGGAACTCTTTCAGTTTGTGAATCTTGTCTAAAAGGAAAAATGATCAAACGTCCTTTCTCAGCGAAAGGCAATGGAGCCAAAGAACCTTTGGAGCTTGTACACAGCGATGTCTGTGGTCCAATCAATGTATAAGCAAGAGGTTAGTATGAGTACTTCGTCACTTTTATTGACGATTACTCAAGATATGGTCATACTTAATTAATGCTTAGGAAATCTGAAACCTTTGGTAAGTTTCAAGAATTCAAAGCTGAGGCTAAGAAGCGGTTAGGTAAGACTCTTAGGACACTTCGATCTGATCGAGGTGGAGAATATTTGGATTTAGAATTCAAAGATTTCTTGATAGAGCATGGTATTCTATCCCAACTCACAGCACCAGGAACGCCATAGCAAAATGGTGTTTTTGAAAGAAGAAACAAGACCTTGTTGGACATGGTCAGGTTTATGTTAAGCTACTCTTCACTTCCTCTCTCATTCTGGGGATATGCACTTCTAATGACGACTTACATTTTGAATGTAGTCCCATCTAAGACCATTAGCAAAACGCCACTGGAATTGTGGAATGGAAATAAACCTAGTTTGCACCATTTTCGCATTTGGGGTTGTTCTACTTATGTTCTTAGACCTAAATCAGGGAAACTTGAATCAAGGTCATAAGTGTGCATTTTTTTTATACGCTCTAGAGACAAGAGGCAGTTATTTTTATAGTCCAAAGGATTAAAAGGTATTTGTTCCCACAAATGCAACCTTCCTTGAACATGACTATATCAATAACTATAAACCTCGAAGCAAGGTAGTATTGGAGGAACTCATAACTGATAAGATTCCATCACAATCATCTTCATCATTAAATGATAAACGAAAAACTGAGGAAACCATGATTCTTGGAAAAGAAACCATGGTGCAACATCGTAGTGGGAGGATTATGAGACCACCTGTTAACTACAAACATGAGGCACATGTCCTTGTTTCTGATACAAACAAGGACGATCCATTGACCTTTGAAGAGGCAATGGATGATCCTAAAAAGGAGAAATGAAAAAAAGCCATGAACCAAGAAATAGAATCGATGTATTCCAATTCTGTCTGGGAGCTTGTGGATCCACCTGAAGATGTCAGGCCCATAGGGTGTAAGTGGATATACAAGAAGAAAAGAGGTGTAGATGGGAAAGTAGAGACTTTCAAAGCAAGGTTAGTATCCAAAGGTTACACTCAGAGAGAAGGAGTTGATTATGAAGAAACATTTTCTCTTGTGGCCATGCTCAAATCCATACGCATTCTCTTATCCATAGTAGTTGCCAATGATTTTGAGATATGGCAAATGGACGTCAAGACAACCTTCCTGAATGACTATCTTGATGAAAGTATCTATATGGTACAACCAGAAGGGTGCATAAAGAAAGAGGAATATCGAAAGGTGTGTAAGTTGTTGAAATCCATTTATGGATTAAAGCAAGCATCTAGATCTTGGAATATCACTTTTGATGACACAATTAAAACATATGGCTTCAAATAGAATGTTGACGAAGCATGTGTATATAAATACATCAAAGGAAAAGTGGTGGTTTTCTTAGTTCTTTATAGTGATGAAATTTTGCTCATTGGGAACAATGTAGAGACATTGTCGAATGTGAAGAAGTGGTTAGCCGAAAGGTTCATATGAAAGATTTGGCACGAGGCGAGCTATGTTTGGGAATCCAAATCCTAAGGGACAGGAAGGACAATCTCTTGGCACTTTCTCGGGCTAATTATGTAGATAAGGTGCTTGAAAGATTCACCATGGAGAATTCCAAGAAAGGTCAGTTACCGACCAGACATGGAATTGCTCTCTCCAAGGAATAATGTCCTAAGACACCTCAGGAGGAAGAGGATATGAGAAAGTATCCCTATGCTTCAGCAGTTGGGAGTCTAATGTATGCTATGCTGTGTACTAGGCCTGACATATTATGCAGTTGGGATTGAAAGTCATTATCAATCAAATCCTGGTTTGGAACACTGGATTGCAGTAAAGCACATTCTCAAGTATCTTAGGAGAACGAGAGATTATATGCTTGTATATTCAGATGGTGAGCTGAACCCCACTGGATACACTGATTCTAATTTCCAATCAGACAAAGACAGTCGAAAGTCGACATCTGGGTCAGTGTTCACTCTTGTTGGAGGAGTTGTTGTCTGGATAAGCATTAAACAATCTAGCATAGCTGATTCAACCATGGAAGCCAAATACATAGCGGATTGTGAAGCAGCTAAGGAGGCGATTTGGTTAAGGAAGTTCTACACTGATTTGGAAGTTGTTCCAAATATGGATAAGCCACTAATCCTGTACTATGACAATAGTGGAGCAGTAGCTAATTCCAAAGAATCGAGAAGCCACAAGAGAGGAAATCATATAGAAAGGAAATACCATTTGGTAAGAGAGATTGTATACCGAGGTGATGTGACTGTTATGAAGATAGTGTCGAAACAAAACCTGACTGACCCGATTACCAAGACACTTCTTGCAAAGTCGTTCATGGGTCACATGCGCAATATGTGTAATGCCCCGACTATTTCTAAGACCTCGGGCCATTAAATAACTACTATGACATAACTACTATTTTGAGATACATTCATATGAAATAACATAACTTTATTTAAAACCCAAAATATTGTGCCAAATACAAAGTAAAGTATTAAATATAAAATGTGATATGGGATCCCATTGTTTATAAAACATAAAACATAAATCAATTGTTTAAAATACTAAGTGCGGAAATACATCAAAACATAAATTTAAAGACTTTAAACAATGTCATCCTCGATCTTCCAGCAGTCCATTCAATCCATTCATCCTCAACACACATGCTAAGCTGCTGCGAATCCTCCCCACCTTCCATGTTCATTTTCCTACATCATTCTAAAAATAAAAGAATGAGCCTAATGCCCAGTAAGGAAAATGTACTAACAACATATATAATAAATGATAAACATAAGACTATAAACATACACTATAAACACATATGACTATAAAAACGTATATCATATAGGACTACAATATTAATGGCCATTAACTCATTAACATGATATGTGATAAAACCATCTAGGTCCTCTGTCTACTAATCGAGGTAGGTTAGATCACAACTATAGTATATGATAACCCATCTAGATCCTCTGTCTACTAATCGAGGTAGGGTAAATCATAACTCTAAACCATGAAAATAATAAAAATTCTTAGGACTTGCTATCTAAGCAAGTCATATGCCCAAGCGACTACAACATAAATTCTTGGGGCTTGCTATCTAAGCAAGTCGTATGCCTAAGGACTACAAAAAAAATATATTTATACATATACATATCATAGCATAAAACATATCATAACATAAACATATAAACACATATAATCTAACCTATTTTCCTTACCAAAAACTGGGATATGGAGACAAGAATGGGATTTGGAACACTCCTAAAACCAACAATAAGAATTGTGAGCTTCTAAAGAAAATAGATGAAAAAGAGAACTAAACCATCCAAGTAGAAACTTACCGAAAACCTTAATGTTCAAGGAACTTAAACACCTAACCAAGAATCATAAACAAGAGTTAGGATCTGAAAGAAAACTAAAGAACCATAAAGAACTGAACTTAAGGATAGGAATACTTTGGATGAACTATGACTTGATCTACACCTCGATACTGAAATAACATTATATCTTACTTCCCAAGTGCTTAGAAAAGCTTAGATTGAAAAATCTTTTATCCCAAAACCCAAGTGTTTCTCTCTATAGTAATCTTAGCAGCTTGGAGGCTCTGAAGAATGCTTGAAGAATTAAGGAAATGGCTGAGTATTAGGTCCTATTTATTGAGTTCAAAGAGTGAAACTAACCCCTTTTAATTTGAATAAATAAATGAATATAAAATTAAAAAGCTTTGAATTTTTGTTCAACAGATGCACAGAACTCGGTCAAAATCGTTCAAAGGCAGGTCCAAGTGGTTAAGGCTGTTTTTCAAATTTAAATCCTCAAGATTCCAAAAATCACTCCCAGGGGCGAGATATCGCCTAGACCTATATCTCGAGCCCCGTTCGTGCGAAGTCGACGTGTTTTCCGTATCTTTCGTAGGCGACATATCGACCCCTATAGATGCGATATATCGGCATATGTTGATATATCAAACACATATTTGCACTTTTTCAGCATATTTTGAATTGATTAAACAACTTTGACTGAGTCAAAATGTGATCGTAACAGCTGCTGGAAGGTTCTAGAGCTTCTAGATCTTTTTTTTAATTAATCTATTCATCAATAATACTTAAATCCTTAATAAACATGATTATGACAAGTGTCATATTATTAATAATTCTATCTAAACCTTAGGTTATAATAAATAATATTTCTAGGTACAACAATATTAATCAAACCTTATGTTATAATTAATATTTCGAAACTATAGGTTAAACTTATAAAATCCATAATTGTTGCTATAAGTTTTCAACTAAGTCCCGGCTTGAATCAAAATCCACGAAAACTAATATACTACAAACTAATACAGGCTACTACTACGACCACTACCACCACCACCACCACCACCACCACCACCACCACTACCACTAACTACTACCACTACTACTACCACTACTACTACTACTAAGTAAAATTTTGGGACATTACAATATGAGATTAAGGGAGATGTCTTACTTGCTTTGAGGGAAAGTGAGATATTGATGGGATTGATGCCCTAAAAGCATGTAAAGACATTTTATTAGTTTTACATAAAAGTTTAATTTTATTATATTTGAATGTTATAATTATTGTTTGAATTAATTATATAATAATATCAAGAAAATTTCCTATTAATTTATGAGAATATGATCTTGTATTAGTACAAGATAATTAAGATTATATATAATGAATAAAATAGTCAGTAACATATTAAAGCATGAAATATTTAATGAATGGTTACATTTACGATTTGCTAAGCATACGAGATGCGAGTAATCTAGATTCATATTACTGATGTGGATAGACATCTTAGTAAATGTGTTGTATATAATAGAGATTATATATGACAGGACTGATGAGAATTAATTATCTTTATAAACGTGCCATTTGACGTAAAGATTTAATTCTTATCCTAATTGATGATCATTTGTAGATCAGTCTAAATCTTGAGTATTCATGAACTCCTGTTTATGTTTATTGGATCTTTTGATTCACTCGTTAAGGTTTCTTAGAATAATGAGGCTAATGACTATTGTTTTGGAGATTCAATATCATGAATGACTGGGAACATGAATTACAATAACGGAATCCATGCTTTCCTAACGCATCGAATATTGGTTCCCTTAAGGGTTAATCTGGAACTGAATAGTTATTGAGCTCACATCTATAATTAGATTATAGATTAATTATTCGCTAGTGAATTAATTGTACTTAAGAATCAAGAGGTAATTAGAAGGGTAAAATGGTAATTTTGATCAGCTCTAATAAATGAACCAGTAATGGAGGACAAAACTATATTTATTGATTATATCAATGAACTACAAGATAAAACTCTGTAAAATATAATTCTATAAATATCTAGAGTGCAATTCCATATTTATAGTGAAGTAAAAATGGAATTAATAAATAAGATTATTAGATTAAATAGTTTAATTAATAATCTGATTCATTGGAACTTCGTATTATAGATCTGTGGTCCCCAGATCACATCTGTGCTACACTGTCAAGGATAAGGATGTCAAAAGAAAGATTTGTAGAGAGAATGACTTAATTGCAAATGAATTAATTTTACAGGACAAACAAATAATTATGGGTAATTGATTACTTATGAATTAATTAATTATTTAACTATATAATTTTTATTTTGAAAAACTATAGATTAAAATTAATATTAATCTTGTTTGGAATAATATATAGAGAGAGAATAATAAACATCTTATTTAGAATATGATATTTATTTAATTTAAATCTGATATTTTAAGATAAAGTTAATTTTAAGTTAACTAATATTTATATTGGGATAAATATATTTTCTTAAAAGTTGATTAAACAAACAAATGAGAAAAATTAGGGAAACCATAATTAGGTTGGGCGACACACACTGTACAGCACAGTGTGTGGTGCCTAACTCAGGGATTTTTATCCATGAGATTTGAATTTCAAATAATGTTGTTTAACCAGTTATTTAATTATTCTTTTTAAATATGATTTAAATAAATAATTAAATATAAATAATGTTAGGAACGAGTTTCATAATACGCAGCGGAATGGTGGTGGTTGGCCCAGAGTACAACAAAAAATTTTGTAACATAATTAAGCTACCTTTAAATATGCGGATCCATTAATATACATACATTAATCATAAGCAAGAGAAGAATAGAAAACATACCTCTTGATACCTATCAAGTGTCTGTGCTATCTTTTCATAATTTGAACAAACTTCTTATTCAAGCTGCCCCCAAGTACTCACACCAAGATCTTCCACAACGTTCTTTACACCTCAAGAAGTGTGTGGGTACTTAGAGAATAAATGATAGTTAATTTCTGATTCAACTTGATGTACTCAACACATGAGATCAAGATAATAGGCCTGAGATTGATTCTTTATCTTTTTCAGGAAGAGGTTATTTCTGGCCTACCATCAAGTCAGATTCTTTTGATTACGTAAAAAAGTGTGATAAGTGCCAACGATTCGCCACAATTCCTTGAGCTCCACCGTCCGAGCTAACTATGATGACCTCCCCATGGCCATTTGCGGTATGGGGAATCAACCTCATAGGCTCTCTTCCGATGGGCAAGGGCGGAGTAAAATACGCGGTAGTCACCGTGGATTACTTCAAAAAATGGACAGAAGCTGAACCGTTAGCGACTATAACCTCCAAAAAATTCCTTGACTTTGTGGTGAAGAACATCATATGTCGATATGGGATGCCGAGGAAGATTGTATCCGATAACGGAACCCAGTTCAACAGTGATCTGTTTACCAACTTTTGCGGAAAAAAATGGAATAATAAAGAGTTTTTCGTCAGTGGCCCATCCCCAGGCAAACGACCAGGTCAAAGCTGTGAACAAGACTCTAAAAAGCTCGCTGACGAAAAAAGATGGAAGAAGCAAAAGGAAGATGGCCCGAAGAATTGCCCCAAGTCCTATGGGGATATAGGACTACGGCCTATACATCGACAGGACATACCCCGTTCTCTCTGGCGTATGGTTGCGAGGCTATGTTGCCAATTGAGGTCGAAATTCCCACAATTCGAGCCCTCGCTTACGATCAAGCCTCGAACCATTCTCAGCTCGAAGAAACTCTTGACCTGATCGAAGAAATAAGGAACGAAGCTCAGCTAAAAAATGATGCATACCAACAGCGAGCTACCCGGTACTTCAACAAAAGAGTTCGAGATCGAAAATTCGGTGTGGGAGATTTAGTGCTGAGGCGTGTATTCTTGGCAACACGAGATCCAGTAGCTAGCGTGCTCGGGCCAAATTTGGAAGGACCCTATCAGATAGAGTCAGTCATCCGACCCGGTGTTTACAAGTTGGCGAGATTGGATGGAAGTCTAGTACCACGAGCATGGAATGGCGAACACCTATGACCTTACTATCAATAGTATAGGAAGGATGTTGCCTGTAACCATGCTTGTTTATCTGAACTGTTTTTTCTATTTTTGGATCTTGTCAAATAAAGGTTGATTTCGTTTAATATGCTATATTTTTTGCAATCACTCTTAATTTAATAACCTATGGTCACATTCATAGGATATTAAGGGGGAATTAGTGGTATATATACCATTAGCTTGAAAAATAAAATAACATATACGAAATACATACAAGTGTTTGGATATAACCAAATGCGCGAGCTAAGATAGTTTGGATGCCACCAAGCTATCAAACACAAAAAAATGTACAAGTGTTTGGACATAACCAAATACGCAAGCTAAGACAGTTTGGATATGACCAAGCTAGCAAAAAGAAAATGTAAGTGTATGGATTACAAACCTAGCACGACCTTAATAGGTTTGGAACAAACCAGCTAAAACTAATCGGCAGTAAGTTGGAGCATAACCCACTTCGGATAAGCCGAGATAGAGGCTGAAGTATCTTGAAAAACAATAGTTTCGACCTCATAACCTTAGAGAGCTAACCGAGGACGAGAAAAAGTAACTAAAAAGTAAGATATAACTAAACCGTTTGCATTACACACCATACAAGTACTTTCAGGTGCATGGTTAAAGTAATATCCGACCTTGACAAATAACGAGATCGGAAGCGGATAATTCGAGCAAACTGTGCATGAATGCATTGAACCTCGAGCTTAAATCCAAACTATGTTTGTGTGATTAAACAGGCATATATGACTCTTTAATATAAAATGTGCAAAATATTTCAACCCGAGAAATGTAAAGCATATATAATAAAAGAAAGTAAAAAAGAAAGAAAAATTGTACCAGCCCCATGGGCATAAAAATAAAAGAAAAGCAATTACAAAAGTAAAGCGACGCAGCCCCGAGGTATCATCTAAAGAGAAGGAGTAGTCTCCTTGGCCTTCTTAGCATCAGCGTCCTCCTTATCTCCCTCTGCGCCTTCACGAGCAGCCTCCTCCTCCTCAAGTCGAGCCTGCCATTTGGCTACGAGTTTCGCCTCAAGATGGCCTAAGAAGCTGGTATCGAGGTCGACATTGTTGGCCCATATTCTGTACATGGCCAGGTCGACCGCCCGATCCTTTTTCTCCTTGAACTCTTCAAGAAGACGAGCCTTTTCACCCTCAATGTTCTCAAAAGTGGCGGCCTTATCTTCTTCGAGCTTGGCATTGACCCCCTTGAGCCAAACATTCTCTTTCTCAAGCTTTGCGAGCCTGGCGTTCTGCTTCTCAAGCTCGGATATCTTGGCCTTAAGCTCCTCGGCTCTTGCCTCAACCTTTGCCTTTGTTGCCTTTAGCTCATCACTCAGTTTGAGCTGAAGATCCTTCGCCTCTTGAGCATAGGACTTGCTCGGATGGATCTCATTATTCAGTTTATAGTTGAGCTGAGCAGAGACAGCAAGAGCCTAGCATACAAAGAAATCAACATTAGCATATGGACCGTCTATAAATACAGCTAGTAGCGAGAAAAAAAAAGTTACCGCGGCAGTAAGCTCGACACTCTTCTCGTAAAGTGTGTTGCAATCTCGGGCGTTGTTTAAAAACTGCCAGTGAGGAGCGTCAAAGCCGCTAAAGCTCTGACCCACTCAAGACAGAATGTCCGAGCCTAGCGTAGCCCCATGGGGCCAAGCAGCATTGTCAACTACATACTCATCAACGTGAGTAGAAACTGACAACTTGCGGGTTAGGGAAGCCGAGGGTTTTTTCAGAGGTGGGCCGAGCGTTGAGTGAACCAGGATGGGAGGTTGGGGCTCGACCATAGTGGATGCCCCGACCTGTGGAGTCGGCTCCACAGCGAAGCTCGTGGCAGGCGGAGCTGGTGGAGGAGGTGTCTTTTCAGTCCTCTTAAGGACCTTAGCGGGTCGGTCGGTCTTTCGCAACCCCCTGGGACGCTTACTCCTTTTGGCTTCGCCACTCTCAAGGATGTTGTCAAGATCGGATTCCATCTCGCCTACACAATTACACCACAATATGAGTTATCAAAAAAAAAAAAAGTAACTCAGCATCATACAGACATACATGGGATAAAAAGACAAGTGGAGAGAAACCTAACTGGAACTCTCCCCCGAGCTTGAGCTCGGCGACCACGAAATTCCCCCATCTTCAGAAGAGGCGGGGGGAGTGCCTTCCCTATAGGTGGACGTCAACATTGAAAGTTCCCTATAGTCGTTGGTCCCATATTGGACGGCTATTCCATTCCATACCTCGTTCAGGCTATACATGATGTTGTATTTCCCGAGCCAGCTATCGAACCTATGAACCCGTTCATCTACCCAAGACCATACATAAAAATGGTTCATATCGTCCTCACACAATACTAACCGATCGGGTTTATGCTTTAATAGGGAGGGGGACCACATATTCAAGCTTAGGATGACTGTACCTTGCTCATCCGAGCCTGAGCTTGAGGCCTCGTCGTTGGCCTCGTTCCCTGATTGTGGACTCCTTTGACGAACTGGAGGCGGAGGCCTCGCCTCTCTCCTTGGAGGGAGGTTGCCCGTTGGCAGAGGCACGAGCTCCCAACGGTCGTATTTATTATTGGACCAATCCGATGTGGACTGATCATCTCCCAAGAGCCCACAAGCCCAGAGCTTGTCTTCATGCAAGAGATAGGAAAGGGATCTCCTTCCGTAAGGAAGTTGGAACAGAGTCTCTTTGTGCTCCTTCATCTCGTCAGGGGGGGTGGGGCGATGATAGTTGGCTGGAAAGTTAAGCACAATTTAGCTAAGCACGAGCCTAAAGCAAAGTTCGAGCACAAAAAGAAGGAAATGGAAATACTTACGAATCTGTCTGAATGAATAGAAACGAGATGGGGCTAGGCCATCTGTCCAGAAGAAGGCCTTCTTGAAGTCGGGAGGATGATTGGGAAGGTCTTCAAACATATTCTTCTCCTTCGGATAGCTCGAAAGATAGTAGAAGCCATCCCCCCCCCCCCCCAAGCTCGGGAGGGATTGCTTTTCAAACAAAAGAGATACAGGATCTCCTTTGGTGATGGTCCTTCCCACTTCAGCTCGTGGTAAAGCGACCTCAGGGCAGACAAAACCCTGTAAGAGTTGGTGTTGAGCTGGAAGGGGGCCAACCCAACAAAATCTGTGAAGTCCTAGAAAAAAGACTTCAAGGGCAGTACCGCCCCTACCTTCATGTGCTCTTGGCTCCAAGCTGCGTATCTCAGCTTGTTGTTAGGATTTCCATCTCTTGGAGCGCGGCAGCTTCGCTCGTGGGAGGTCGGGGCTCGACACCTTAGCGAGCCTAATAGTCCTATACCATGAAAGGCCAAGATATTGGTTATCTGGCCTAGTGATGTAACCGAGCTCTAATAATGCTCGGCCTCGAAAAACTCCCTCCTCGGCTGTGAGGTAGAGGGTTCCCCCATCAGTGAAAATTGCAGATCACCTGGTTTGAAGGCGACTGTCACTTTAAGCGAAGGGTCGAGTGGGTTCAGTCTAGGCTCGGTATCAGGATCTGGATGAAGGGCGACCCTTAGTCTTTTCCTTTTCCCTTCTTCGACCTCATCCATCTGACGTCAGAAGTGATCTCGAGTGTCCTCTTGCTCACGCCTTAGTTCGTGTTCCCGAAGTAGACGTTGATTTCGAGTGAAAGGAGATTCCAAGCTTGGAGCTACTGGTGAATGAGGAATCGCGAGCTTTGACCCCCACCACTTTCTCGAATTCTGCGGCATCTAACAAGAAAGCAAAAGGGTGAGGGCCAAGCGAGCAAGACATAATGAGAAATAATACCTAAGCTCGAATGATCGAGGCTACAAGGCAAGCTCGATCCAAAGGATGAGGCCAATCTCAGAGCGTGTTTTCCATCGAAAGGAAAGAAGGTGGACATGTTGTGGGAAATCCCAAAATATCGGGGAAAAAAGGTGGCGGTTATTAAAAAGGTGATATTTTTGGGAATCGTGCATTCTTTAAAAAATAGAAAATCCCTGATTTTGTACCCAATGTCTAGGTGTGCAAGATAGGTCCTCCGAAATTTAAAAACTCATAAAAATAGCCATATTTGGGTTTTTTCTATGCATAAACTGGGTTTTGAACCGATAATGTTGGAACCTAAATGTAATATCTATCAGCCGACGCGTCCTAGTGCATTAAGCTAATGAATGGACCAACAAAATTCCAGTGCCCCAGGGTGCAACAGAAGCATAAACACACATGGAAAAAATAGTGCAAAGAAGCCATGAACAGAAAACTTACACAATGCGATCGGCGGAAACAGAGATATGGACGATTGTATAAGCGGCTGCAAGCATGATCTCACAGAGTCAAAATTTCCAGCATGGCTTTGTCTTCTCGGCTTCGAGAACATGCAAGAAATGGGCAAGGAGGGTTCTGGTTTTCCTTTCTTCCTTTTTTCTTTGAAATAAACGTGAGTTAAGGAAGAAGACGACGGGGTCCAATTTATAAGCGCATGAGAATGCGAAAGGCTGGACTAATTTGGGCCATTGGCCAGATTCTGTATCAAATCCGACGGCCAGGGATAGGTGACATGATGGTACCGTAAAGATGGCAGGCGAACGATCGTGGGCAGGTTTCCAAGGTACTCAAGTATATTGAGTGAGCAATACCCAACTGACGCGTGTCCATACTCGAGTATGTGTGACGGTACGGTTCTCGAAGAAAGTAGTTTAAAAGTTTCCTTCTCATAGGATTCGAACTAATACTTTTGAGGGTGCAAAATGTTACACCTAGATTTCGAGACCTGAGGTTGTGACCTCGAAAGCTGGATTCGTCAGGTGTGAGCTTGCGATAGCTAAAATACATGTTCATAATCTAGACGCCAAACCCTCAAAGCAGGTGGCAACCTCGAAGATAGGTATCCTCGAATTCCTTACAAGCTCGAAAGATGGAACATCAAAGTATATCCATTGTTGGGTAGCCTCGGATCAAGTGGCCCGAGCTTGGCATGGGTGTGAGCCCGAAATAAGGTGGCCTTGGTGGTATTTACCCACTCCGAGCTGGTGTTGGGCTAAAATGACCAGCTCATAATTTATCTAAAGACCTAGACTGGCATGATACTGATTGCTGACCTCGAACAGCTTGGTGAGTCACCTGAGGAGACGCAGTCCATGCCTTCAAGAGATATTTATTGTTGTAACTTCCCTACAGTAAAGGGATATTAACTAGTCGGTTATATGCCCCCTGGTCTTCAAGGGACGTTTCCTTGTATATGGGAGTTACAAACTTTAAAGTAATTAAATTTATTAATTTACAGAATAACTTCCCGAAACGTGTGGGATTAGATTTTGAGATCTCCTCTATAAATAGAGGTGTTATGTACCTTTGTAGAGGACCGAAATTTTGTGATCTTGAGAAAATCTCTGGAGAATTCATCCCTGAAGAATTTCCAGAAATTTCCAAAGTACTAATAAAAAAGACTCGTGGACTAGGCAGAGTTAACTGCTGAACCACGTAAAAAACTTTCATTGTTTTACTGTATTATTCTTCTTTGCCATAGTTTTTACTGTTTACGTGCTCTACATTTTAAGTTGACGAAAAACGGCGTCAACATGAGACATTCTAGATGATTTACTCAAAGGTGATGTGGGGACCATGGATCCATGAAATCAAGCTCCAACAAGTTACCGTGAATTTATTTACAAATAATTTCACTACCTTATTAATTCCTCGTGATTCCACTATAGACTTGGAATTGAACTCTTGAATTCATAGAACGTATTTTCAAAACCATAAATACGTTATCCATTGTTATAACCATTACAATCAATCAATCCTCTATCGATGACTTACTAACGAGCTGGGTGCAAATTACCGTTTTACCCCTCATCAGTATTTTATCCTTAACTCCCACTAAGTTCCTTATAAATGATATTTCTGTGAACTTAATCACAGAAATGAGATCTCAATCATTTAACCTTTTGAACAAAGCAATTAAGAAAATCATCTTTTCACTTCTCATACAGAAGTTATAGATTTCGTATCTATGAATAATACTCCCACTCAATTACACTAATAAATCTCCAAGATGCAAGTATGGGCTAGACTGTAGGGTAAGCTAGTAACGAACAAGTCAAAAGATTTAAATAATATAATTAGTAGAATATTATCACTCAGAATTAAGATCGACTTAATATATGGTCAACGTTGTGACATTGATTAGATTTTATAAGAACGATACTTATTTATCAATCAATAATCAATATCGGTCCTAGTTCAAAGTAACTAAATACATCTGATCTTATCTACTTGGTCGATGCCTTGGACAAGACATCACACCCTGAATGTGTAAGTAGATCATATCGTAGATTGCCTAATCAGTGAAAATCCAATGCACTAATCTAATCTTAGGACTCGTTCTTTTGAACATATAATTACAACTATAATCCACTGTGACCTAGTCACTATAATTGTAACTATCCATATGTTCCGGATTTTATAAATGTTTGTATTATTTCAATAATCATGTAATAAAACAAGCAAGCAACACGGTTGTTAAACTAAATGATTTCTACTACTTTTATTGATAATATGAAATCGTGCTACATGTCCGACATGGTTTTATAAGGGCATAAAACTCAACAAACTCCCACTTTCCCTTTTAAAACAAATGAGACATGTTTCTCAAAACCATGCATTCTACATGCTTCACAATTATGTTTTCTACTTATATCTTTGTAAAGGGATATGAAAGATTGCCTTACAATGCTATCTTCATCACCTTCACTTCACACCTTCGCCACACATCCTCGATAATGTGGTACTTTCTCTCTATATGCTTTGCTCTTTTGTAGCTTCGAGGTTCTTTCGAATTCGATATTGCCTCATTACTGTCACTAGACAAAATGAGTGGTTTATCAATTTCTAGAATAACACCGAGATCTGTATAGAGCTTCCTTACCCGCCATAGACGCAGCTATGTACTCAGCCTCCAAAGTGGATTCTAAAATGGCAGATAGCTTAACGCTTCTCCAAATCATAGCTCCACCCCCAAGAGTAAACATATTTTTCAGAAGTAGACTTCTTGTCATCAACATCAGTCTAAAATTTGAATATGTGTAGCCTAACAGGTACAAAGATCCACCTGAAAAGACTAACATATAGTCTCTAGTCCATCAAAGATACCGACTTCCATCTATTGTTTATTTCCAAGATTTTACTAACATTTGCTCACCATTCCCACTGCATAGAAGATCTTCGATCACAACACACAACATAGCATGCATTAGACTTCTAATTTCAAATGCATAAGGAATTCGTTACATCTTTTCTTTCTCTTGAGGAGTCTGTGGAGACTGCTGCTTAGAAAAATAAATTCCATGTCAAGAAACTAAACATCCTTTCTCGGAATTTGTTACAGAGTAATGACCAAGAACCTCACTAAAGTAGGTCGCTTGAGTTAGAGCTAAAGTTCAGTTATTTATTTCCCTGATGTTCTGGATACCAAGAACACGACTTGCTACAACGAAATCTGGAATTTCGTTTCCAGCCAGTTCTTTATGTTTGATAATTTCTTGACATTGTTTCCAAAGAATAAGATATCATCTACATAAAGGATTCAAAACACCACAATGTCTTTTTCCCTAAGTTGTCAAACACAAGGGTCAACTACATTTTGTTCAAAAAATCAGGTCTTAATGTTTCCATTTAACCTTAAGTTCCAGGAGCGTGAAGCTTGTTTAATCCCATAGATTGACTTACTCAGCTTGCCGAATTTCTTGTCCAACTACTTTAAATCCTTCTGATTGATGCATGTTAATTGTCTCATCAAGATAGCCATTAAAAATGCTTCTTTGATGTCCATTTGCCTTATCTCTTAATCAAGAGTTGTGGCTATGGATAAGAGTATACTAAATGAATTTTAACATGGCTACCGGAGAGTTTTTTTTTCTTCTCTAAGTCCAATTTCTCTCTCTGCCACGAGTCGAGCCTTTAATGTCTCGACCTTTCTATCAGCTCCTCTCTTCTTCTTATAGATCCTCTTGCACCCCATGGGCCTAAAGTCCAATGGCACATCTACAAGATCTCAGACAAATTAAGAGTACTTAGACTTTATTACCTGGTACCTGGCTTCGAGTCAAAAATCCCTTTCAGACTTACCCATTGCCTATTTAAAGGCCAACAAATCATTGTTACTTGTGTCCCCAACCAACTTGTGGGTTTCACTATCCATATCATAGGTACCGGGTTCTGAGAAATCCTCCCACTATGACGAGGCATTGCAACTTTCTGACTTGGATTAGTGGTTTCTAAATGTACCTTGTTTTCATCGACTTGCATCAGTAAGGATGAAACAATAGTTTATTGTTTTTCCATCTAATACTATTTTGCTATGATACTTGAAATTCATTATGTAGTCGTTATCCAGAAAAGTAGCATTTGTAGAGCCAAACACTTTCTTGTATATTGGACTATGAAACAAACCACCCTGAGTACCTTTAGAATAGCCATCAAACAAGCAAACCCTCAGCTCATTGTTCTAGCTTTCTAATTTTTTCCTCATGACAAAAACATGACACCACCAAATTCCATAATGACGTAAACCAGGTTCACGACCATTTCATAATTCTAGTGGTGTCTTGGAGACAGCTTTTAAGATGGCACAACATTTAAAAAAAATATCACATGCGGTCTACGTAGTATGTCTCCAGAAAAGATATGGGTAAGAAGTTAGTAGAGTTCAATAGCTTATCATAGAACACACATTTTCATAAACATGTGATTCACACCGCTCAGCAACACTGTTCTGTTGCAGAGTCCTTGGGACAGTTGTTTTAGACAAATCTTCAAGTTCAATTAAATGATATTGGTTCTGATTATCCAAATATCCTCCACCCCTATCAGATCGCAAGATCTTTAATGTTTTACCTAATTTGGTTTTAAAGCCATAGCAATGAATTCTTTGAAATTCTTAACAAATTCACAAAATTCCTATGCTTTAGGTACTTACATGAGTCTCTAGAGCAATCGTCAATGAAGGTGACGAAATACTCATAACCACCCCTCGCTTGAACATTCATATGTCCCCAGACATTTGAACATACTAGCCCTAATGGTTCTTTGGCCCTTTCTCCTATCATAGAGAATGGATGCTTTGTCATTCTGCCCTCGAGACTAGATTCACAAACAGGTAGGTCACCCTAGGTGAGTTCCCTCAAAGGCCCAGCCTTTGTTAGTCTTTGAATCCTATCATAACAAATATGACTAAAGCGAAAATGCCAACGTTACATCATTTCTAATGTTGTTGACATTTTGTCGTTTAAAGGTCCTAGAATTAGCTGTCTTAAAAAACTCATTATTTATAACATAGGGTTCGTTTAGTTGCAATAGGTATAGCCTGTTTTTCATACATCCACCCCACAGTTCACATTCATTTAAAGAAATAAGATTTTATTACTTGTGAAAGTAACTACAAATTGTTGTTGATGTAATAAGAAAAAGTTAAATTAAAATTTCCATTGAAAATCAGAATAAAATAAACATTGTTTTAAAACAATATATTTATTTCCAAAATTCATTCAAGCTTATCCTTTTGCCTAGTTTGATACGAACAACCCTTGATGGATACCAAGTCGTGGCTTTTTATCCTTCATGGCTTTCCCAATGCTAAAAGTGTAAAAAGGCATGCATGTTTTAGTAGATTGTGATTCAGCAATCCAAAACCGAAGTATCATCCTCTAAAATCACATGCATCCAAGACAAACTTAATTATTTTGGGTTCCATATGCCTTGAGTTTCGGGCAATCTTGTTCCAATTCCCAGTCTCCTTGCAGTTGGAAACACTCCCTTTTTTTGTGTACTTATAATCAGGCATTGCTCCAAGATACTTTGCAGCATTTGGTGCCTTGCCAGTTGACTTCTTGTTATTTTTGTATGAATTTCTTCCTTTTTTCTCTTCAAAGAAGAAGCTCAAAGCAGCTTCTCCGTGAGCTTGTTTAGTAGTATTAGCATTCTTTCATTTGCTCGACTTACCATCAACAATCCTCTTTGAAGGATTTGGTGATCATTGCATGGGAAAAATAGGAATATTTTTTATTATCACGAACTCGATGTTGTCTAAAATCAACACCATGTTGATGTTGGACAAACATTTCATGAGGTTCTCACCATAGAGTAACATTTTAGATATTAGAGAGAGCATGAGGTGGGAAGCCTAGAGCTTCTATTATCAACTAAGTAGAAATCAACGCATTGCTTGATAAACATTTATTCATTAATTTTTTTCTTAGAAATAGCATAACATACAAAATGTTTTGAGATAAGCAAAATTCTAAAACACTTATCTTCTATTTCTTAGGTACTTTAGCTAGCCATGAACCCTTGTGTCCCGGTAGGCGAGAGTCACAAATATTCACGTAGTTAAATAGAGAAACATCTCAATTAATAAAACGTCATAGACTTTTATTAACTACCTATTCCATCCGATCAAAGTAACAGAAACTCATGTGTCCTGGTAGGCAAGAGTCACAAATATTTCTTACTTTATGAGTTTGACCCACGGTTTCGATTATTATAGACTTAATTCCTATAGTCATCGCAGGGATGAGTCTATAGAAGGTCTATCTATAACCATCTATCCTAAGAAATTTAACCATGTTAAGATGTCCAGTGAACATCTTCCATAGGGAGACGAAATCAAAGCGCCATGAGGCCCCACTGAACTCTAACCTTGTTAAATCAACGATGGAGATCGAATTGAAAATTTTTAAAACTCATTATTAAATATTTTAGTATTTTATTCTTTTTGAAAAATATCAACTTAGGTTTTCCAAATTATCAAAATAATCAATAAACCAACTAAGGTTCGCCAAATTATAAAAATAATCAACAAACCATAGTTTATAATTTCTCCATTAATTCTAAAATTACCATTGAAAATTAATCCAAAAATTAGAATTAATATGTTTCTAATCAATTATTAGGTACAACTAAAAGGAATAACCTAATACAATTAAGTCCAACTTAGGTAAATGGGCCTTAACAATTCGAGCTTGCATGGAGGAGAGCTGGGTTCAGTATGTCGGACCTACTAGTAAGGCTACCTAACTTCCACACAAAGCTCAAAAAGACAGGAATTTGAACCTTTATTTCATTAATTGTTATTCAATTGATTAGGCCCAATCTAGCAATGCAAAACAAATGGGCATTCACAAGTGGAACCACCCACAAGAGAGGAATTTAAACTTTACATGTTCAATTGGGCCCAAATAAAACCTAACATTTTATGAAAGTTTTATTTGAGTTTTCCCACATTTTTTAAACGCAAAAATTGGGCCATCATTATACTTATATTTAAAGCCCAAATGCAAAAAATAACTTAATAATGATACTTGATATGTTAATAATTGGATGGGCCTAACATGTTACTCTATAAGCATGTATTATTAAATTATGCAAATATACCACAACAATATACTATTTTGTAAAATACCATAATTAATTAACATAGAATTCATTGGACAAAATTCAATATAATTAATTAAACAAGTTACAAATATTAAATTAATTAAAATAGAATTTATCAAAAAAAATTCAATTTCAAATAATTAATTTAACCAATGTTGTTAAGTTGTTAGGAATGACAAGATATTTTATTTTTAAATATTTTAACAAATTTTAAAAAATCAAAATATCTTTTAACCAAATTAAAAATATCTAGTATTATCTGATAACTAATTATAAATATTTTAAACAATAAAAATATAAAGAATAATCAGATAACTAATTTTAATATTTTATTTATAACAAAATAAAAAAAATATCTTAAAATGTCCTCATTATCAGATAACAAATTCAGAATATTTTAAAAAGAAAAAATATCTATAAAATTATCAGATAATCAATTTTAAATATTTTAAACCTAACTGCACAAAATATCCATTTTTTTTTTACGAAAAAATGTCGCGCGCAGGTTCCGGCACCGTTGTCGTACGAACGTCCGTACGGATCCGTACAGCGTCCGTACGCCGGGGTCCCGTCGGTGGCTCCATGCGTGCCAAGCACACATACTGCAAAAAAACAATCCAATTTTTTATTTTTAATTTTTAAATCTGTGAAGTTTTTAAATCCAAAACAAGCAAAAAACAACCAAATTATTGCTAAATTTACATAAGAAAACATAACACATGCACCAATAACATGTACCATCCAATTAACACCTAACATATCAATCAATTTCATACATGTTCATTCATAAAAATAAACTAGCAACCTATGGCTCTGAGGCCAATTGTAGGAAAAACTAATTGCAGGATCTTTATTTATTTTCATGCAATTTACATATTATCAAACGAACCTGCAAATTCCTAGAACATGCTCCTATAAAATTGATACAAATACAGAGTAAAGTAAAAACTTACATTACGCAGCCGAACTGGAACAACTCCATCCTTCAATCTCTCTAACCCTTGATTCCTTTCTGTAGCAGAGTATTATCAAGAGATTGAACAAGATCAGCAACACAGTCTTCCTCACCAAGCCTTTGATCAACCTAGAACTAGTGTGGGCTGGTTCTCAACACATAAGAAAGAGATCTTGAAGAGAAGAAGAAGAAGAGAGTGGCCAAGAAAGGTTAGACTATCTAGGTTTTCACTTACCAATCAACTGAAACTCACTTACTTATGAAAACCCTAGATATCATATTCCTTATATAGGCAACTTAATGAGATTTATTTAAATTTAAATTAATTAAAAATAATAAACAAAAATAAAAGCCTTGGGCTGCCATAAATAGACTTGGGCTCAATCTCTTTGTTTTTAATTTAAATCCCAACTGGGCCTAAATTCAAAACATTTTATTTATTTATTATTAATTAATTAATTAAATCCTTATTCAAATTAACTAATTATAATTCGAAACTTGATTTAATATTATTTATTTATATTGATACCAATTTATCAATATTAATAAATTTACCCAAAGATTCTCTTTTATTCTCTAAATCTCATATCTTTGTAAAAAAATTCAAAAATGACCTAGTCAACTTTAAAAATCCTAATTGATAATTAAATAAATTAATTGAGACATTCTAGATGATTTACTCAAAGGTGATGCGGGGACCATGGATCCATGAAATCAAGCTCCAACAAGTTACCGTGAATTTATTTACAAATAATTTCACTACCTTATTAATTCTTCGTGATTCCACTATAGACTCGGAATTGAACTCTTGAATTCATAGAACATATTTTCAAAACCATAAATACGTTATCCATTGTTATAACCAATACAATCAGTCAATCCTCTATCGATGACTTACTAATGATCTGGGTGCAAATTACCGTTTTACCCCTCATTAGTATTTTATCCTTAACTCCCACTAAGTTCCTTATAAATGATATTTCTGTGAACTTAATCACAGAAATGAGATCTCAATCATTTAACCTTTGGAACAAAGCAATTAAGAAAATCATCTTTTCACTTCTCATACAGAAGTTATAGATTTCATATCTATGAATAATACTCCCACTCAATTACACTAATAAATCTCCAAGATGTAAGTATGAGCTAGACCGTAGGGTAAGCTGGTAACGAACAAGTCAAAAGATTTAAATAATATAATTAGCAGAATATTATCACTCAGAATTAAGATCGACTTAATATATGGTCAACGTTGTGACATTGATTAGATTTTATAAGAACGATACTTATTTATCAATCAATAATCAATATCGGTCCTAGTCCGATGTAACTAAATACATATGTTCTTATCTACTTGGTCGATGCCTTGGACAAGACATCACACCCTGAATGTGCAAGTAGATCATATAGCAGATTGCCTAATTAGTGAAAATCAAATGCACTGATCTAATCTTAGGACTCGTTCTTTTGAACATATAATTACAACTATAATCCATTGTGACCCAGTCATTATAATTGTAACTATCCATATGTTCCGGATTTTATAAATGTTTGTATTATTTCAATACTCATGTAATAAAACAAGCAAGCAACACGATTGTCAAACTAAATGATTTCTACTACTTTTATGATAATATGAAATCATGCTACATGTCCGACATGGTTTTATAAGGGCATAAAACCCAACACCAGCGAGCAAAGGTGCAAGGATGATGACTTGAGGGACGTACTCAACGACCGACGTGAAAGGCACGATGAGTATGCTCCTCCAGCATTGGCCGCCCTAGCGATCCTAAATGCGATTCAGGCTCAAATTGATGCTCTGAACCAGGCAGTACAGCAGCTGGTCAGGAGTCGAGCATCCCACATAGAGTATGACCGGAGGAGAGGCACTCCGTTTGTGCAGAGAATTATTGTGGCAGAAATCCCCAGCAAATTCAAAATGTCAGTACTGCCAAACTTTGATGGGTATGGGGACCCAGTATCTCATGTCAACAAATTTGAGATACAAATGGATATTCAGAAGGTGTTAGATGAAGCCCGCTATAGGATCTTCCCTACCACATTATCTGACACTGCTCAAGAGTGGTTCTTTAAGTTCCCTCCTGCTAGTATAGTATCCTGGGAAATGTTCGTTAAGGAATTTTACAGACAATTTGATGCTGGTCGCGTACACCCTGCTGAGGCCAACCAGCTGGTCAAAATACGCCAAAAGGAGGGAGAGTCCTTAAAGGAGTATGTCCAGCACTTTATGCGAGCAGCAGCTGGAGCCAAAACAGTAGGCGACGAGGGAAAGATGATGGCCCTAACTGCCGGGGTCAGGCACCATTCTCCCCTCTGGAACAGCCTAAGGAAGAACGGGGTAAAGAGTACCAAAGAGTTTTTGGATTGAGCTGATCGATACATCAAGCTCGAGGATGCAATTTCCAATGAGGGGAAATCACCTACAAAAGATAAGGGAACGAAGGAAGAACCCGCCAAGGCCACCAACAGGTCAGACAAACCCAATGGCAACGGTAAAGGCAACGAGAACGGAAATGGCAGAAATGGTGGAAAAAGGGCGGGCAATGAGCCATCAACGTCTGAGAATAAATGCCCCAAAGGCAATAGATATGAGCTGAGATTCACCAACTATACGACCTTTGTCGAAAGCAAGGTAGAGGTCTACCAGGCGACCAATGCCAATGTCCTTTATAAGCGACTAGCACCTATAAGGAAGGATATCTCCAAGAGGGATACCACAAAATTCAGTTGTTTCCACAACGACTATGGACATGACACTAATGAGTGCAACCAGTTGAAAGACAAAATTGAGTTCCTGATCAGGCAGGGACATCTAAGGAGATACGTGCGAGCTGCAGGAGGGTCTTAGCAAGAGGCTCAGGGTGGCAATGAGCAGGTGCCTGCACGCCAATGCTCGCTACCTTTACAGCCAGCTCTTGTGGCAGGTACATTACTCACCATCTGTGGCGGCTCACGCCTTGCAGGGGACAGTGGGAAGGCAAGGGAGCAATACACTCAAACCTTATGTCAGGACCAAGACATCAAGATGATGAGTGTGGAGGATCGAGCACCAAAGAAGGATCAAACAAAGGAGGAATTGATAACCTTCTCTAAGGACGATGCCCAGCATGTACGATTCCCACACTCCGATCCACTGGTCGTTGACGTTCAAATCTCCAACATGATGGTTAAGAGGGTGTTGGTTGACACAAGAAGCTCAGCCAACATCTTATACAAGTCTTCAGTGGAAAGAATGAAATTGTCCGTCAAGTGTTAGGAGTGTGTCCTAAAAGCATGTAAAGACATTTGTTTTTTCTGTGAATAAATAAATACAATGGTTTATTATTATTGTCATATTTAGATTGTTAAATTATTGTTTGAATAATTTTGTAAATATTAGAAAAATTCCATATTCATTATTGAGGATTTGATCTTGTATTAGTATGAGAGAATTAAGATCACATGAATGAATAAAAATAGTCAACAACAACAAATTAAAGTTATGGAATTCTTTAATTGGAGTTGTAAGTACAGTTTACTGAGTATCATAATGATACAAATAATCTAGATTCGGATTATTGATGTGGTAAGACATCTTGGTAAAGGTGCTTTATATAATATGATTATATATGACATGGACCGATATGAATTAAAGTCTTTATCCAAAAACCATTTAACAATAAAGACTTGTAATTCATATCATAACTGATGATCATTTATAGATCAACCTAAATCCTGAGTGTTCATGAACTCTTGTTCATGTTTATTAAATCTTTTGATTCATTCGTTAAGGTCTCTTCAAAGAATGCGGATAATGACTTTTGTTTTGGAGATTTAATATCATGGATGGCTGGGAACATGTATCAACAATACGGAATCTAATCTTTCCTAACGAATCGTATATTAGTTCCCTTAAGGGTTAATTCTGGAACTGAATGATTTTGAGCTCAAATCTATAATTAAATTATAGGTTAATTATTCACTAGTGAATTAATGGTACTTAATGAATAAGAAGTAAATTAGAAAGGTTAAATGATAATTCTCCCATTCTAATTTATGAACTAATTAATTAGAGGGTTGAACTATTGTAAGATGGTTATATCAATGGACGACTTAAGAAAAAGATTTATGTAAAAGTATATCTTTAACATAAAGAGTGCAATTCTGAATTTATAGTGGAGTAATATCAGAATTAATAAATTAACTATTATAATTAAAGAGTTTAATTATTTAGTTTCAATTTATTGGAGCTTAATGTTATAGGTCAATGGTCCCCGAAATGGCTCAAACAATCACTGTCAAAGGCAAATACAAAAAATGGGCAAAAAGGACTTATGTGATAAGTAAAATATTTTTCTATGTATCAAACATAATTATTGTTTAATTATGTGTAATTAATTAATTATTTGATTTAACAAAAATATAATTAATTTTGAATTAATTTATTTTTGGGATTTTTTGGTATTTAAATAATAATAAAAATTGGGAAAAATCACATGCCTGCACATGCATGTGGTTCACGTGTGGCACAGTGCACAGGCACTGTGCTACACGCATAAGAGATGGACTGAGTCTCTTGATTCCACAATTTTAGTTATTTAAATATTAAATAAATAATGAGATATTTTAATATGATTAAAATATTATTATTTAAACAAAAATCTGATAACTGATCAGTTATTTTGAATTTGTTTAAAATAACAAATATTTTAATATATTGGATATTATTAAATATTGGATATCAGTTTTCACAGAACGGAATAATTTTCAGGGATAGAAAAATATCTAGGATTCTCTCAGAGAAAAGAGAACAGTGACAAAAACAAAGGTGATTGTTCTTCACAAAACCTAGGTCCAAAAACTTTATCAGATCTCATGTGTTGAGAACATCTGATAAATAGTTATTGCCTATTATTTGTATAGCGAGCCCACACTCATTCTTTGTGTGCCTGAGAACATTTTGGAAGATCTTGGTGTGAGATCTCAAGGATTCAGCCATACGAAAAGATAGCAGCAAGGAAGGACCTGAGGTAATTTTTCTATTCTTGTCCTTGATTCAATATATATATGAGTGTGAAGAAGTAGATCTAGAAATCTCATGGGATTAATCTGACAATTTGATTGTTGTTCCGCTGCGCATAATCTCTGATTTGATCAATAAAAACCAACATCAAGGACCTGGATCCATGCAACCAAAACATTTATGGTTTTTCTGGCGAAGGGCTGGCCCCAACTAGGTCGATTAGGCTCCCAGTTACAACAGGAACTGCACCTGCAAACAGGACATTACTCACTACTTTCATAGTAGTCGATTATCCTTTAGCGTATAATGCTATAATTTGAAGGCCAATTTCGGTCGACCTACAAGTCGTTACCTCGATATGGCACTTTGCCATGAAATTCCTAACCGGCACAGGGGTAGGATGCATGTTGGGAAATCAGCGGGAAGCGAGGGAGTGCTACAATGCCTCAATATCTAAGGCAAAAAAAGGTGTATCGAGGGAAGTTGCCAGAAAAGGGTTGCAAACGGCTATTGATATACAAGCCCAATTAGGTGATGATGTCACCAAATAGGGTGTTGCCCAAAGTGAGGACAGAGATTTAGATCCTCACTTTGGGGATTTTGATGAAGAGATAGGACCCAGTGAGGACCTTGAGGAGGTCCAACTCGATGAAGAAGATCTGACCAAGATTGTGAAAGTCGGTAAAAACTTAGAGACAACAACGAAGCAAGCACTGGTGGAATTTTTGAGGAAAAACCAGGTCTTCTTTGCCTGGTCGCATAAAGACATGGTGGGAATAGACCCTTCGTCATTAGCCATGTCCTGAACATAGATAAGATTTTTCCACCAGTGCAACAGAAAATGAGGCTGCTCGACAAAGACAGATCAAAAGCTCTAAAGGAAGAAGTCGAGAAGCTAAAGGAGAATGGATTCATCCAGGTAGAGTTTTATCCATCCTGGCTCTCTAATCTCGTGCTTTTTCCCAAGTCGAATGGCAAGTGCCGAACATGCGTGGATTTCACAGACCTTAATAAAGCATGCCCTAAGGATTGTTTCCCACTCCCTATAATCGACTAGCTGGTCGATGACACTGCAGGGCACGAGGTTCTCTCATTCATGGATACATACTCTGGATACAATAAGATCATTATGCATCCCCTGATGAGGATCACACTAGCTTTCAGACTGATATAGGGCTTTACTGTTACAAGGTAATGCCCTTCGGTTTGAAAAACGCTGGTGCGACTTACCAACGACTAGTCAATCACATGTTCAAGGAGCTGATCAGAACAAACATGGAGGTTTACGTCGACGACATGTTGGTTAAGTCGAAGAAGGCAGAAGGACACATAAGGGATTTGCAAAAGTGCTTCAACGTCTTGAACAAATATTAGATGAAGCTGAATCCCCTCAAGTGCTCCTTTAGAGTTGGATCAAGGAAATTCTTGGGATTCATAGTAAACTCACGAGGAACTGAAGCCAATCCCAAGAAGATCAAAGCCCTGGTCGATATGAAATCGCCAAAAAAAATTAAAGATGTTCAAAGCCTGATCGGAAGAATTGATGCTCTCAATAGATTTATTTCCAAATCAACAGACAAATGCGTCCCATTTTTTAATCTACTCAGAGGCAACAAGAAATTCGAATGGACGGGGGAGTGCGAATAGGCTTTTCAAGCCTTAAAAACTCACATGTCGCAACCACCTATTCTATCAAAGCCGGTTGATAAAGAAACTTTGTTCATCTACTTGGCGATCATAGAATATGCTACTAGTGTTGTCCTAGTAAGAGAAGAGGAAGGCGTGCAAAAGGCTTTTTATTATGTAAGCAAGAGGCTAACGAGAGCAGAGCTGCGGTATCCACCTATTGAAAAATTAGCCTATTGCCTGATCTTGGCCTTCAGAAAATTGCGGCCATACTTCCAAGCTCACCCAATCACAGTTTTGACCGACCAACCTCTACCATCTCTACGACAAGTTCTGCAGAAACCAGAAGCCGCAAGCCGATTATTGAAATGGGCGGTCGAACTTAGGAAGTTTTATATCTCTTACTTGCCATGAGCAGCGATAAAAGGATAGGCTCTGGCCGATTTCATCGCAGAACTCACTGGGCTTCCAGACATCGAGCAGCCAAAAGGGCCTGAAGAACCTGAGTCTCAAAGCCAAACTCCTTCTTGGAAGTTGTTTACAAATGGTTCTTCTAATGAGCACCACGCAGGAGCAGGAATGATTTTGATAACGCCTGAGGGGCATCGATTTCACTGCCCAATCAGATTTGACTTCACTGCCTCTAAAAACGAAGCTGAATATGAAGCCCTTGCTCGCAGGATTACGGTTAGCTAGAAGCATGCACATAAAGTCACTTGATATCTACAGTGACTCTCAGTTAGTGGTCAATCAAATCATTGGAGAATATCAGGCCCGAGGCTTAAAAATGGTTGCTTACTTAAATAAACCAAAGAATCTATTGGCGCAGTTTGATAAGTACACCCTCCAACAAGTACCTCGCGACCAAAATTCAAACGTTGATGCTTTGGCCACGTTAGCAAGTGCCAAGGATGTTGACACCCTAAACATAGTCCAAGTTGAACGACTATCTGCACCAAGCATCCGAGCAGAAGAGACCTCTTTGGTGATTCAGGTGGTGGATACAGGGATGGCACCTTACGTAGAGTACCTGACGAAGGGTGTGTTGCCAACAGACAGAAAAAAAAAGCCAAGACACTTTAGCGGCAGGATGCTAGGTATATCCTGGTCGATGGAATTTTGTACCGAAGGGGATACTTAATGCCACTCCTCAGGTGTATTTTGAAAGAGAGGGCCAAAGAATTGATGAGAGAGGTCCACGAAGGTTTTTGTGGGGACCATGCTGGGGGCAGAGTTTATAAAAAAAGATCCTAAGGCACGGATACTTCTGGCCAACAATGCATGAAGACTCGATGGAATTTGTGCGAAGGTGTGATAAATGCCAAAGGTTCTAAAAAATTCCACGAGTAGCCCCTAATGAGCTAAAACAGATGCAAAGTTTGTGGCCGTTCGTAGTCAAGGGTATAGATTTAATCGGATCTCTGCCCACAGGAAAGGGCGGCATCAAGTACGTCGTAGTGGTCGTCGATTACTTCACTAAATGGGCCAAAGCTGAACCACTTGCAACCATAATGACCAAGAAAGTGCTGGATTTTGTAGTCAAGAACATCGTGTGTCGCTATGGATTGCCAAGAAAGATTGTTTCAGACAACGGCACCTAATTTGATAGTGATTTGTTCACAGATTTTTGCGAGTGGCATGGAATTATCAAGAGCTTTTCTTTAGTTGCTCACCCTCAAGCAAACTGATAAGTCGAGGCCGTCAATAAAACGCTAAAAGATAATCTGAAGAAAAGACTTGAAGAAGCAAAAGGAGCATGGCCAAAACAATTGTCTGAAGTCCTTTGGTCATACAGAACGTCCCATCGCACAGCAACATGCCATACCCCATTTTCCTTAGCTTATGGATATGAGGCTATGTTGCCTGTTGAGTTAGATCTACCATCGCATCAAAGAATAACGTACGATCGAGGCTTTAATAGCCAGCTATTGATGGAATCTCTTGATTTGGTCGATGAAAAGAGATTTCAAGCCCAACTCCGAGTAGCAGCTTACCAACAAAAGGTCGCCCAGTATTTCAATTCTAAAGTACACGAAAGGAAATTCAATGTTGGAGATCTAGTACTTCGAAGGGTTTTCCTCAGCACCCGTGACCAGGCTACTGGAGTACTCGGACCTAATTGGGAAGGACCGTACCAAATTGAAGAAGTCCTCCATCCAGGAACTTACAAACTTGCTCGCTTAAATGGAGATCTCATTCCTCGCTATTGGAATGAAGAACACTTGCGCAAGTACTATCAGTAAACTATTCTTCTTAAAGAATTGGCTTGTATTAATTTTACTTTTTACAAGTTCTGAAAAAGGGTTGGTCATTTTATGTGGCTGATTGCTTATAAGTGTACGATCATTTTGTTGATCACTCGTACAGACATGTTTTTTCCATTTATTACGAGAAATAAAAGGAGTTGTGCGCAGCCAGTCATTCTTGCCAATTATTGTATTTATTATAAGTATTTGCTCATTACGTGTGTTGTTTTGTTATATTATCATTTTAGATTCTCTACTGTGAGCAGAAATGTTCGAACATGTTTTGGTCAAGGCAAGTGACCGAGGACCTAAAGCTCCTCAATCACTTGGGGTGCATATAAGGCATCTAGTAAGCAAAGCATATCGACAGATATGTAAACACACGAGCAAAATAAGTGAAAGCATGCTACGGTACTTAGAGTATTTTTCAAAAATTTTGTATTTTGTTAAATCAAACCAAAGTACTATGCTAAGTTCGGTCATGCGAAGAAATGTTATAATAAAATGCAAGTATTATAATATAAAAAAGGAAACCTTTTACACCGCGAGCAGTTACTGCTCGGATGTAATTGTCTAATTAAAATTTAAAGCTACCCCGTGCAGAAATAAATATAATTGTCTTCAAGTACAGAAAAAATAATAAAAACAAAAAAATATAAAAACATTATAATCATGAGGTTGGGGGGTCTTGTGGATTTTCCTGGTCGACTTTAGCTTCGGCTTCATTCTCCACACCTTCAACGCCGGTGGCCAAAGAGATTCTGGGCAAGGCTGGGATCTTCGGTCTTTCTTCTTCCTCCAAGCGAGCAACACACCGGGCTATTTTAGTTTGCCTCATGTGCTCAGGGAGATAGCTGAAGTTGGCCCCTTGATTGTATTTCCAAAAATCATAAAAGCACTTGGACGTGGCGCCCTTGTACCTCTCCAGATTGCTGGCGTTGGTTTTTTTGAGATCATTGATCCGAGCCTCCAACTTTTCAGCCTCCTGCCTGCTCTCGATCAGGTCTGCCTCGAGTTTTTTGGCTTCGCAAAAATTGATGAGGTAGGACTCTTTGTACTTCTCCTTCGCTTCGAGGGCTTTGTCCAGGGCAGCCTGCTTTTCCTTCATCTCCTCGGCCAGTCGATTTTTCTCCTCGAGTAATGCCACATTTGCCTTATGAGCCGCCTCAAGCTACTCCGTATATTTTGCTTCAACAGCCTTAAGCTCCTCAGTGTGCCGTTGCTCGGACGCCTTAGATTGGTCGGTGATGACCCCCGAGCAGAGCCGGCCAGCAGTCTTGGTCAACATTGCCTGTGATCAGAACAAAAGTTAAAATGACTATAATAAATAAAAGGATTGAGTCTCAATAGAAAGAGACAACTTACACTGGCAAGCTCGTTTAATGCGCAGTTTAAGATTTGGTCGACCTCCATCGACTCTGTCCCAGCCATGGCTTCTTAGCTGCGCTCGTGCCTCAGGATCCTTGTCATCCTATCCTTGGCCGATCTTAGAGTGCAGCTCGATAAGTCATCCCCTGTCTGAACAGGGGCTGCTGGCTGTGTCTGATTGACATGAGTCGGTGGGGAAGGGGTCGACTCGGCTGGTGCAGGCGGAGTTTGCTGCTCGAGGGGAGATGGAGGTAGTGCTGTATTTCTCGAAGGACCAGCTGCTGGAGGGTCCTTAATGCGGGTTTTCTTGGCCGGACTTTGCTGCACTCCCTGCGATGTCGCCTGCTCTCCTTCTTCTTGCTCGCAGGAGCATCAGAGGTCGAACATTTCTTTGAATGGCATGTCTGCAAGAAGGAAAATCCATGAACAGTTAGACAATATAAACAAATGAGTGTGCTATGCCAAAAAAGGAAACAAAGGCAATTGTAAGTAAAATACCCGAGCTACAATTACTGGTCGCTACATTATATACTTTACTAGTGTTACACTCACTCTCTGGCATGAAGAAGTCTGAATCTAATGTGGGAGTGTACTTAAAGTTATCGTCCCTGTCCAATAAGTGACAGGGAATTGGCAAACTATCTAAAAGTGAGAGATCAGTATCGTTCTCATCCGAAGACTCGTTGATAGGTGCAAGGGGTTCGAAAGCTTTCTTTTTTCCTTTTCCTGAAGGAGCAGGGGGTGCGGCCGCTGGAGGAGTGCTGGAGGGTTCCCTGATTGTCACTCTAGTTGGTCTCCTCCTTTGAGGTTGTGACACATCTGGGTGCTGCTCGGGAATTTTCTCACCGGTGGCACTCCCCGCCTTTGACTCCCTCTTGTCCTGGTGAGGTGCTAGAAGCCCGACCAGTCTTAGGTTAGCTTCAGTGACTAGCTGTTTGACGCTCTTCTCTACGTCAGTCATGCTGGGCAGTAGCATTGCTCGGACCTCCATTTCTGGAGTAGGAGTCGGTCACAACCATGGACCTAAAATATGATAATTCTCTAAGGGGAGTGCGGATAAAATACAAGGAAAATAAACGACCAGAAAAGCAAAGAAGTTACCTCCTTGGGTGAAGGCTAGGTTGTTGGAGACCATGTTAGTAGTCAAAAAGTACTCTAGATGGTACTTCCCCACATTGGATTTGAAGATGGTCTCACTCAGGAAATTGTAGGTCATTTCCTAGTGGCAAAGATGAAAAAATCCCGTATTTTCTTGGTTGGGGTTGGATTTGAGGTCGAACGGGTAGTTGACCTCGTGTGGTGTAGGAACAGGTCACTTTTTATGACTGTAAAGGATATAAAGTGCGGAGAGTATTTTATACCCATTTGGGTTTATTTGGAAAGGAGCGACCCCAAAATAATTGGCCACTCCTTGGAAGAAAGGATGGAGAGGCAGGATCGCTCCTGCCTCAATATGATACCTCGACCAGGCGCTAAAGGCGCCTCCAGGCAGGTTTGCCCGCTTGTCTCTGGTGGGTTGGACTAAGGTTACCCCAGGAAGTCTGTACTTCCTAATATAATTGGTTATCATCCTAAACGAGATTTGGCTAGGAAGAGCAACGTACCATTGAACATCTGGTCAAAGGACATTTCGGAGTTGGGCTTGATTTTGGATTTCTGGATCAGGGGTATTTTCTTCTCGACCACTGGTCGAAGGAATTTCAACCCGAGGAGCAGGTTGATTTGAAGTAGGGTTGGATGATTTCTTTTTCTGGGCTGTAGACTTAACTCGACCCATGTTTTGAGGAGAGGTCAAAGGAATATTTGGGGTGTTTCAAGAAAAAGGGATCTCTAGAACTAACAACGATGGTTGTTCTTCATCCTCGAGCAGTTGGGCCAACAAATCATCGTCAATTGGCCTCTCACCTCCCCACGGATCTTGCATGAAAATCTGCGAACAGGAAAGGGGAGATGAGAATCTAATGACCAAAAGAGTCAAGATGTTTAAAAGTTGGAATAGCGTTGCTCGTGTATAAAAGTTAAGCTTTTATACGATCAACAACATTCTAACAAAAAGCACTACATTTCAAGCGAACAGTTTGGAAAATGGATTAAAAAGCAGTAGTTCGACTCTGAAAGGGCGGGAAAAACCCAGTTTTTTCTACAAGCTTAGACATCAAATTTTTACTTCAATTTCACGCCCTAAAGTTATAATCCTAACTACTCAACTAAGTCATCATCTCAGCAAAATGTTATTTTCCTACCAAACTCAGTGCAAATCAATATGCCCATTTACTCCCAAAACAGTTTCTTTCAAGAACATTCAAGAACTCAGGATACGAAACAGATATAAAATAGATATTTTTTGGCATTTCAATGACTAAAAAGGTTGATAAACTTACTTGGATAAAGGTTGAAGCGAGTTTCTGAGACACTAAGTCGGTTGGCTAGGCAGAAACTCCGTGGATCGTCAAGGTCTTTTGAGTTTCTGAGTTTTCTATGCTTTGTTCTTCAGTGTTCTTCAGGACAAAGTGAAAAGTAAAAAGTGAAAAATGATCCTGAGGGATTATTTATACTGATCGTGGCACTGTAAAAGAGGTAATAATGGGATTAATTTTTTGAAGCATGGGGAAACGCAACAACTGTCAGACAATTTTTGGGAAACTGAAAAGACATGATAGGTTACCTTTTCCAAGAAAGCATGGGCGGCTCTGACAGATTTGGTGGGGTACGCAAAGGGTCAGCCTCTTAAGTTTACTTTATGCTAGTCGCAGTAAATTAAACTTGGGGGGAAAATGTTTACCTAAAAATGGCTCCTGATGATGTGACAAGATTTTATTACACGTGGTTGGCATGTGGCAGCGTCAAAATGAAGGAATGTTGTTCGACAATCGACAAGGTGTTCCTTGCATCATCAGATCTCATGATTAGATGCGACCAGTCTGGTCGCATGCTTCAATTTATTTCCTTTAAAGATATGTAATCTTGTAATAACTACTTTTATTTATTTTCTCTTTATTGCCTTGAGACGCTGATATTAAGGATAATTAATGCCCATTGGCCCATGTAACCTCCTTGAGCCTATAAATATGAATGAGAAGGCTCATGGAAGGGACTTTTAAACCTTGAATCTGAATACTCATAAAAAGAGCATAGTGTGATTATCCACCGAAAAGTTGTAATTCTCCTAAGGCTTATGAAACTCAAGAACCCTAGTTCTTTGATCACAACATTGAGATTCAACACCAATAAGAACACTAAGTGGACATAGGTTATTACCACACAGTTGGGGCTGAACCACTATAAATCATTTGTGTCATCGCTTTACCATTTGATCCCATTCTTGATTTCTGTTTGTTTCATTGTCATTATTTTGACTCCGTGTTGTTGGCCAAATCAAGGGTCAACACTAAGCAACTATAAGCCTCAAGCGACTATAACATAAAACATATTCATATATATATATATAACATATCAACATAACATAACATAACATATCACATAAACATAAACATATCATAATACATATAATCTAACCTATTTTCCTTACCACAAACCGGGATATTGGAGACAAGAACGGGATTGGAACACTCCTAAAATCAACAGTAAAAACCATGAGTTTCTAAAGAAAATGAGATGAAAAATAGATCTAAACCATCAAGATAGAAACTTACCAAAGAACCTTAAGTTTCAAGAACTTAAATACCTAACCAATAAGTCATAAAATCAAGTTAGGATCTGAAAGAAAATGAAAAAAATAAATAAAAGAACTACGATAAACTAAATCTGAGGATAAGAATACCTTGATAGACTAGAACTTCGATCTACACCTCAATACTGAAATGTCACTCTATCTTACTTCCCAAGTGTTTATAAAGCTTAGATTGAAAAGCTTTTAAATCCCAAACCTAGTGTTTTCTCTCTAGAGTAAACTTAGCAGCTTGGAGGCTCTGAAGAATGCTTGAATGATGAGTGAAATGGCTGACTAATAGGTCCTATTTATAGAGTTCAAGGAGTGAAACTAACCCCTTTGAAAATGAATATAAATTGAAAAGATTTGAATTTTTGTTTCAACAGATGCCCAAAACTCGGTCAAAAACGTTCAAGTGCAAGTCCAAGTGGTTGAGGGTTGTTTCTAGCTCGGATTCCACGAAGTTTCAAAAACCAACCCGAGGGCCGATATATCACCTAAGCCTATGCCCTGAACCTTCGTGGTTTCGTTCGTGCGAAGTCGACCTGTTTTCCGTATCTTCCGCAGGCGACATATCGACCCCTATAGCTGCGATATATCGGCATACACAGATATTTTAAACACATTTTTGCACACTTTTAGCATATTTGAAGTTTGTTAAAACAACTTTGACTGAGTAAAACGTAATCCTAACAACTGTTGGAAGGTTCTAGAGCTTCTAGATTCATCCATTATTAATTAATTCATCTAAAATCCTTAAATAAACATGTTTGTGACAAGTGTCATGCTCTTAATTATTCTATCTAAACCTTAGGTTATAATAAATAATATTTCTAGGACCAGCTATATTAATCAAACCTTACATTATAATTAATATTTCTAAACTATAGGTTAAACTTATAAAATCCATAACTATTTCTATGAATTTCCAAAAATATACCGGCTTGAACCAATATCCACGAAATACTACAAGCTATTACTAAATACTACTATTATCTAGCTAAGTAAAATTCTGAGACACTACAATTCTCCCCTACTTAAAAGAATTTCATCTGAAATTTACTTACCAAACAATTCCAAATAACGTGCTAGGATGTCTTCCTCCAACTCCCACGTTGCCTCTCGTTTAGAACTATTACTCCATAGGACCTTGACTATTGGAATACTCTTAGACCGTAATTCCTTCATCCCCTTCTCTAGAATGCTAACCTGTCGTTCCTCGTGACTCAGGTCCTTCTGGAGTTCTATCGTATCGTACTTGAGGACGTGAGATGGGTCTGACACATATCTACGCAGCATCGAGATGTGAAACACATTGTGGCTATCTGCTAGAGCTGGTGGCAGGGCTAATCTATATGTTGCTGTTCCCACCTTGTCCAATATCTCAAAAGGACCTATAAATCAGGGACTAAGTTTGCCTTTCCTCCCAAACCGCTTCACTCCTTTCATAGGAGATATCTTTAAGAAGACTTGATCTCCGACTTTGAATTCCACATCTCGCCGCTTAACATCCGCATAACTCTTTTGTCAACTCTGAGTAGCTAGCATACGCTTTGTAATCAGCGCCACTGCATCCTGAGCCTCTCTAATAGCTTCGGGTCCAAGAAGTTGTCTTTCTCCTACCTCGTCCCAATGTAACGGTGATTGGCACTTCCTTCCATAAAGTAATGCATAGGGTGCCATACCAATCATTGCCTGGTAGCTATTATTGTAGAAGAATTCTATACGTGGCAAATACTTACTCCGCAATCCTCCGATGTCTAGTACACAAGCGCGCAACATATCTTCTAAAATTTGTATGGTACGCTCGGACTGACCGTCGGTCTGAGGATGAATTGCTGTACTAAGACTTAACTTGGTACCCATGGCTTGCTGCAAACTCCCCCAAAATCTCGATGTGAACACCGATCCTCTATTAGATACTATGGTCTTAGGGATTCCATGCAATTGTACTATTTCTCGAACATAGATGTCTGCGTACTGGTCCGCGGTATACGTAGTCTTGACAAGCATGAAGTGAGCTAATTTGGTTAGTCTATCTACTACAATCCAAGCCGAGTCATGTTGCCAATTTGTTCGTGGCAATCCTATCATGAATTCCATGGCTATATCATCCACTTCCATTCCGAAATACTAAGCAGTTGCAATAAGCCTGTATGTCTTTGATGCTCCGCTTTTACTTGCTAGCATATAAGGCATTTGGACACATACTCTGCTACGTCTTTCTTCATTCCCGGCCACCAATATAGTGCCTTAAAGTCGTGAGTCATCTTGGTCGACCCCGGGTGAACTGAGTATGGGGTAGTATGTGCCTCTTCTAAAATCTTCATCTTAAAAAATTCGACACACACTCGTCCTTTATATCTCAAGAACCCTTGTCCTAATATGGAGAAATATGTGGCCTTGCCTTCTTTGACTGTAGCCATATGCGATATTAATGTGTCATCATGCCCTTGTTCGGTCTGTATATCTTCTAATAAACTCGACTGGATGGACAAGTTAGCCAGTTGACCAATGACTAGTTCTATTCTGGCATTAATCAGCTCTTGCTGGAGCAGCTTTTCTATTCCGAATAATGCTGCTAGATTTATGTAACTCTTCCGACTTAGCACATCTGCAACTACGTTCGCCTTTCCTGGGTGGTATAGGATTTCGAAGTCATAATCCATTGCTAATTCTAACCACCTGCACTGCCTCATATTGAGCTCCTTCTATATGAAGAAATACTTTAATCTCGTAAGGTCCGTATAAATCTCACACCGTTCTCCATAAAGATAGTGGCGCCAGATTTTCAATGCGAAGACCATCGCTGCCAACTCTATATCATGCGTTGGATAGCATTGCTTGTATTCCTTTAGCTGCCTTGAGGCATAGGCTATTACTTTGTCATTTTGCATTAGCACACATCCCAAACCTTACTTTGACGCATCACAATATGCTACAAACTTGTCGTTGGGTGTCGATACACAAAGTAATGGTGCTGAGCATAACTTATCCTTGAGCAACTGGAAGCTCTCTGGACATCTATCCATCCATTTGAACTTTTGTTGTTTCTGGGTCAGGTTAGTAAGTGGAGTGGCTATCTTGCAAAAGCCTTCTACAAATCTCTGATGATAGCCTGCTAGCCCAAGAAAACTTCTAGCCTCCGACGCATTCTTAGGTCTTGGCTAATCCTTCACAGCCTCAACCTTAGCTGGGTCTACAACAATTCCTTCTTTGGATACTATATGGCCAAGGAACGCTACTTGTGAAAGCCAGAATTCGCACTTCTTGAACTTGGCATAAAGTTGATGCTCCTTCAGTCGCAGCATAGTCAATCTTAAATGTTCCTCGTGCTCAACTTCATCCTTGGAATACATCAAAATATTGTCAATGAACACTACGATGAATTTGTCAAAGTAATCCTTGAAGACCTGATTCATTAAATCCATAAATGCGACTGGAGCGTTGGTAAGACCGAAAGACATAACTAGAAACTCGTAATGTCCATATCGAGTTCTAAAAGTTGTCTTTGGTATATCCTCTTCCCGTACCTTGAGCTGGTGATAACCAGACCATAGATTAATCTTTGAAAATACAATCTCTCCTCGGAGTTGATCAAATAAATCGTCGATCTGAGGTAGCGGGTACTTATTCTTAATTGTCACCTTGTTCAGCTCACGGTAATCTATACACATTCGCATACTTCCATCCTTCTTCTTCACAAATAGAACCGGTGCTCCCCATGGCAAAAGGCTTGGTCTGATGAAACCCAAGTCTAAGAGTTCTTGCAACTGTGTCTTTAACTCTTTGAGTTTGAGATAGGTTCAGTTCCCGATACTAGTTTGATTGTGAAGTCAATTTCCCAAGTAGGCGGCAACCCTGGTAAGTCGTCAAGAAATATCTCTGGAAATTCTTTTATAAAACAGATGTCTCCAACCTTTAGTGGTGTTTCTTGTGCCACATCCATGATGCTTGCTAATAATGTGTGACATCCTTTCTCTATCATCCTCTGAGATTTAAGAGATGAGATAAGCGGTGTCCGTAGTCCTGAAAACTTTCCCATAAAACATATTTTCTGACTGTCAAGAGTTTCAAACGTCACTTGCTTACGCCTACATTCGATGGTTGTGCCATGCCTTGCTAGCCAATCCATATCCAGTATTACGTCAAAGTCCTTGATTTCTAGCTCTATCAGGTCTCCTTCTAGTTCTGTCTCCTCAATTTTGATCGGTACGCCTCGTGCTATTCGTGATGAAAGAACTACTTCGCCCGAAGGCAACTCTGTCACAAACCTAGTTCTAAATCTTTCACAAGGTTTGTGTAAATTCTCTATCATTCCTAACGAGATATACGAGTGTGTTGCTCCCAAATCAAACAGTACTAAACATATACTATTGAGGATAGGAATCTGACCTGTGACCACTTTATTGCTAGCTTCCGCTTCTCCCTGGGTCAGGGAAAAGACTCTGGCGGGAACCATCTTATTGTCCCTCTTTTCTTGTTGTTTGAGTTGTGGACATTCCTTCTTCTAATGACCTTCTTGGCCACAATTGTAACAACCTTTGGTGTTTGCACGACACTCCTCTGGATGTCTTTTCTGCCACTTAGAGCACTGTGGGTATTCTACATAACCCGATATATTATTACCGTTGCTATTTCGTGCTCTTTTGTCATTGTCGGCCTGCTTACTATCAGGATGCTTTCTCTTCTGACCATTATTGTTGTGTTGGTGGTTGTTGTTGTGGTTCTGACAATTTTGCGTCTGATTCTGTTGCTTGGGTTCAAACTTGCTGGCCTCCTCCTTACTAACATTTGCTTGGAGTCTTTCCACCTCTATAGCCATTTCTAGAGCATCGGCATAAGAAGTGGTTCCAGGATTTTCTAGCTTGACTCCTAGCTCAATATTTGGTCTGAATCCCCTGGCAAAATTGGTGACCCTCAAGAAATCAGTTGGAACTAACTCTGGTGTGAACTTGGCTAGATGATCGAACTGTCGAGCATACTTGACTACTGTCAGATTGCCCTGCTTTAGACTGGCAAACTCATCCACCCTCGTAGCGATGATTGGCAAGTTGTGATACTTTTTGTGAAATAGCTCCATAAATCTAGCCTAAATCATGGTGGCGACGTCATGAGTTTGTTGTACCAAATCCCACCAGATTCTAGCATCCTTTTTTAGAAGAGAAGAAACGCAGGATATGCGATCTGTGTTGCCGAGGTTCATGTGTGCTAGGATCGGCTCTACATTCTAGAGCCATTCTTCCGCCTCAAAGGGGTCGGTTGTCCCTTCAAAGTTTGGAGCGTGCTACTTACGGAAACGCTCATAGACTGGCTCTATGTACTAAGCTGGATAAGGCGCATAGTTTTCCATCGACCATCCCCCATATGGACCTACTTGCTGGGTGCTTGAGCCGCTGGCTGAGGCTGGGGCTAAGTTTGAGGTTGTGGCTGAGTCTGTTGTCGTTGTTGCTGCAGCAGTTCTTCTACTTGCTGACATAGTCAGACAATCTCAGCGGGGTTGTCAACTGGAGGCACTGCATTTCTGTTGGAAGCAACATTGGTAGCACGCGTTCCTCTTCTTCGGACTGAAGGGGATTCGTTAGTCTCCTTGGCGGCGCTGGAGGCATTTCTGGCTGTGCGTGCAGACCTTCTGAGCGACATCTTTAGCAAAGTTCTAACATTCGAGAAAAACATGTTAGAACTTACCCTAATAGGCTCTAAGGCAAAACTTAGTCTAAGCAAACATAACTTGAACCTATCAGTTATGATTTCTTATGAAAAAAAATTATATAAGCCATCTTTATAATAAATGTGTGTTTCTATACTTAGAAAAATAAGCCATCTTTATTATTTTCTAAGTCTGTTTCTAACCATCTTATATGACTTAATTCTCAGGCTCGAAACTCGTCTCTGTTCCAAAGTTAACAATATTGAGGGAGGGCTGCGATTAGTAAAAATTTTCCCACTACTGTGGCCCCCTAAACTCTCAATACAAAACCCGATCCATTGATTTGTATCCACCCTCACCGAACTTATTCATTATTTATTGAAATTATTCTGAGTTTATTATGATTGTAAAAAAAAAATCAAACTCATACATGCCATTCAAAAATAACAACTTTATTCATTTAGAAAAATATTTTCACTTATTACAATCATAAATTCACAAATAAATAAATATGGAAATGAATAAACTAAACTAAAAAAATAACTAGGGTAAATCTAAAAATCAGGATCTTCTACATCTGACCCTTCATCCAACATATCATCATCTATTTCTTCATAATCATCATTACTATGAGCCTCGAAACTACCTCGGGGAATTTTTATTAAGATATTATGCTTTTGTTCATCAGTGAATTGAAATTCAAACTTAAAGGTGAACCTTAGTATAAGGAAATAATATCTCATGGCTACCGGTAAATCATCTTCATCATCTATAGCCTCCCATAATTCTTCTAATGTTGAAATTACAGAAGGAAAATATTTAAAAAGCCTAATTACTAGGACATATTTTTTGTGGCTCTCATCATAATTTGCCTATTGATTTGAAGGTGAACTATCTCTTTGTGAAGCAAGATCAATCTATGAGTGATTATTTCTAGCACTCTTATTGTATTCCTTGACTCTCTAATCATTTTCAATGCCTTAATGGCTCGGATATCTTGATAGGTCAAAGTTGTATTCATTCTTAACTGAAAACATAATGACTAAAACGTTAGCTATTAACATAAACATAATGATCATAACATAAACACTTAAATTGGTGGTTAGATTCGAAGCTTGTGCGTGTGTATCAAGGAGAACTTCATGCATATGAACTGTGGGCTCTGATACCAACTGTAATGCTCCGACTAATTCTAGACCTCAGACCATTAAAAACTACTAAACATAACTACTATTTTTTAATACATTCAATAAATAATAGAAACTTTATTAAAAATCCAAAATACAGTAGGAATACAAAATATGAGTATGGGGTCCCATTGTTTAATACATAAAACATAAACTTTAATTATTTAAATACTAAGTGCGGAAATACATAAAATCATAAATTAAAAGACTTGAAACAACTTCATCCTCGATCTTCCAGTAGTCCATTCAATCAGTCCTCTCCCAATACACATGCCAAGCTGCCACGAATCCATTCGGCCTTCCAAGTTTATTTTCTTGCACCATCTAAAATAAAAAAGAATGAGCCTAATGCCCAACAAGAAAAATCTACTAGAAACATATATCATACATCATAAGACTATATCATAAAACATATACTATAAGACATATACTAGGGTTGTTCATCAAACTGCCCAAACCGCCCGCACTGCACCACACCGCAAAAAAAATGTGGTTTGAAATTCTTCGCGGTGCGGTCGCGGTTTGAATTTTCACTAAACCGCGCGGTGCGGTGCGGTGCGGTGCGGTTTGCGGTTTTGAATTATTAAAATGCGGTTCAAACCGCACCGCACCGCATATTATAAAAATACTATTTTTTTATATTTATTTAAGTCTAATATGTTAAAGCCCAACCCAAATCCCACTAATTTTAGGGCAACACTCTCTTTTTTCACTCAGCCGTAGGGACCTCCTTTGCCACTCGTTCTTCTTCTTTGCTCTGTGAAAAAAAAAAATTGTTCATGCTCATGCCATTGTTCATCTCTCTCTCATTCTCACCATAGTTTTGTACATCTCTCTCTCTCCATTTCTCTCTTCTATATTTCACCTCTCATCCATGAACGTTCCAGGTATGGTATTTGTTCCTATATATATAATGATTATTTATTATAGTTTAATTATTTGGCGGTAGTCCAAACCACCCAAACCGCACCACACCGCACCATTTTTTTGCGGTGCGGTTTCTGCGATTTTTTAGTTTCGCGGTGCGGGTGCGGTTTGGAAAATTAGAAAAACCGCATGTGCAGGTTGGTTTGAAAAAATGGTCAAAAACCGCACCACCCGCACCGCGTACAGCCCTAACATATACTATAAAACATATGACGTAAAAACGTATATCATATAGGACTACAACATTAATGGCCATTAACTCATTACCATGGCATGTGATAAAACAATCTAGGTCCTCAGTCTACTAATTGAGGTAGGTTAGATCACAAAGTAGTATATGATAACCCATCTAGGTCCTCGATCTACTAATCGAGGTAGGGTAAATCATAACCATAAACCACGATAATGATAAAAAAATCTTGGGGTTTGCTATCTGAGAAACTATAACATAAAACATATTAATGAATATATATATAACATATCAACATAACATAATATATCACATAAACATATCATAACACGTATAATCTAACCTAGTTTCCTTACCACAAACCGGGATATTGGAGACAAGAACGGGATTGGAATACTCCTAAAACCAACAGTAAAAATCATGAGTTTCTAAAGTAAAAGAGATGAAAAATAGATCTAAACCATCAAGATAGAAACTTACCGAAGAACCTTAAGTTTTAAGAACTTAAATACCTAACTAAGAAGTCATAAAATCAAGTTAGGACTTGAAAGAAAATGAAAGAACTACGATGAACTAAATATGAGGATAAGAATACCTTGATAGACTAGAACTTCGATCTAGACCTCAATACTGAAATGTCACTCTATTGTAATGACCCAACTATTTCTAAGACCTTGGACCATTAAAACTACTAGACATAGCTACCACTTTTGAGAAACACATACATAAGAAATAATCATAACTCTATTAAAACCCCCAAAATAATATTGTGCATATTACAAAATAAAATTTAAAATACAGTATGGGTACCCATTGTTTGATAAAACATAAAACATAAACTTTAAATACTAGTTGCAAAATTACATCAAAAACATAATTTAAAAGACTAAAAATTCAACGTCATCCTCGATCGACATGCAGTCCATTCATTCCATTCATCCTCAACACAAACCAAGCTACCAAGAATCATTTCGCCTCCATATCTATTTTCCTACATCACACTAAAAATAAAGGAGTGAGCCTAATGCCCAACAAGGAAAATCTACTAACAATCATATAACATAAATCATAAACATAAGGCTATATAATAATCATATGACTATAAAAACATATATCATATAGGACTACAATGGCCATCATACTTCTTGGGGCTTGTTAGCTAAGCAAGTCATATGCCCATAAATTTGTGGGTCTTGCTAGCTAAGCAAGTCATATGCCCATAAATTCTTGGGGCTTGCTAGCTAAACAAGTCATATGCCCAAGGACTATTAAAACATACTATACATATACATATCATAACATATAAGCACATAAAAGCTATCCTATTTTCCTTACCAAAAGCCGGGATATTTGGGAACAAGAACGGGATTTAGAAACTCCTATAAACCAACAGTAAAATGGTGAGAATCTCTAAAGAATAAAGATGAAGTGAGAACTAAACCATCAAAAAGAAGCTTACCAAGAAGAACCTTAAGTTTCAAGAACTTAAATACCTAATCAAGAATCAATAACAAGAGTTAGGATCTGAATAAAAGAAACTAAAGAAAACTATAGAATCATAAAGAACTGGACTTAAGGTATAGGAATACCTTGAATAACCTTATGGATTGGTCTAAACCTCAATACTAAAATCACACTATTTCCCACTTCCCAAGTGTTTATAAAAGCTTAGAATGATAAAGCTTTAACCCAAAACCCAAGTGTATCTCTCTACAGTAACACTAGTACCTTGGAGGCTCTGATCAAATGTTTGAAGAATGAAGAAAATGGCTGAGCACTAAGTTCTGTTTATAGAGTTCAAGGAGTCAAACTAACCCATTTTAATATGAATAAATAAATGATTATAAAATGAAAAATATTTGAATTTTCGTTCAACTGACGCCCAGAACTCGGTCAAAATCGTTCAAAGGCAGGTCTAAGTGGTTAAACGTATTTTTAAAATTCAAAAATCAAACTTCCAAAAATACATTCATGGAGCCGATATATCGCCTCCTGCTATATTCCCGAGCCTCGTTCGATCGTTTGTGCAAAGTCAACGTGTTTTCCGTATCTTCCGTAGACGATATATCGGCCCCTATGCTAAGATATATCGGCATACGTAGATATATTAAACACGTATTTGCACTTTTTCAGCATAATTTGAATTGATAAATAGCTTTGACTAAGTCATAATACAATCCTAATAGCTGCTAGAAGGTTCTAGAGCTTCTAGATCTTTCTTCTATTAAAATTATTCATCAAAATACTTAATTCCTTAATAATCATGATTATAACAAGTGTCATGCTCTTATTGGCTCTATCTAAACCTTAGGTTATAACAAATAATATATCTAGGACCAGCAATATTAATCAAACTTTATGTTATAATTAATATTCTTAAAGTATAGGTTAAACTTATAAAATCCATAACTGTTGCTATGAGTATCCAACTAAGCCCCGACTTGAACCTAAATCCACGGTAACTAACATACTACTAACTAATACTAATTACTACCACTACTACTATCTAGCTAGGCTAAGTAAACATTCTGGGACTCTACATCTATTTTACATCCCAAGTGTTTATAAAGCTTAGATTGAAAAGCGTTTAAATCCCAAACCCTAGTATTTTCTCTCTAGAGTAAACTTAGCAGCTTGGAGGCTCTGAAGAATGCTTGAATGATGAGTGAAATGGCTGAGTACTAGGTCCTATTTATTGATTTCAAGGAGTGAAACTAACCCCTTTGAAAATGAATAAATAAATGAATATAAATTGAAAAGATTTGAATTTTCGTTTCAACAGATGCCCAGAACTCGGTCAAAAACGTTCAAGCGTAAGTCCATGTGGTTAAGGGTTGTTTCTAGCTCGGATTCCACGAAGTTTCAAAAACCAACCCAAGGGCTGATATATCGCCCAACCCTAGGCGATATATCGCCTAAGCCTATGCCCCGAGCCTTCGTGGTTTCGTTCGTGCGAAGTCGACCTGTTATCCGTATCTTCTGTAGGCGACATATCGACCCCTATAGCTGCGATATATTGGCATACGCAGATATTTTAAACACGTTTTTGCACACTTTTAGCATATTTGAAGTTTGTTAAAACAACTTTGACTGAGTTAAACGTAATCCTAACAACTGCTAGAAGGTCCTGGAGCTTCTAGATTCATCCGTTATTAATTAATTTATCTAAAATCCTTAAATCCTTACATAAACATGCTTGTGACAAGTGTCATGCTCTTAATTATTCTATCTAAACCTTAGGTTATAATAAATAATATTTCTAAACTATAGGTTAAACTTATAAAATCCATAACTATTTCTATGAATTTCCAAAAACATCTCGTCTTGAACAAATATCCACGAAAACTAAAATACTACAAGCTATTACTAACTACTACTACTATCTAGCTAAGTAAAATTCTGAGACCCTACATATGATTAATGAAAATTTTTATTTTTGTTTCTATATAATAAAATGTGCCCACTACGCCAATTTCATTGCATGCTCTGAATGTTTTTCCAATACCCTTGTACACTGATCGCAGGCTTTTGGGGTTTTACATCAATGAAATCACTAAGTCAACGTTGGTTATTACCATTCTCTGGGGCCGAACCACTATAACTTCCTTGTGTCGTTTACATTCTTGTATTCAGCTCTATAATCCTTATCGTTTGTCGTGACTCCGTGTCGTTGACTAAATCATGGGTCAACAAACGTCAAAGGAATATGTAACGCCCTGGATAGCCAAGACCGTTAAATTGTGTGTTTATAAAAGTGCTAGACTTGCTAATCAAGTCGTTTAATCAAGAATGTGTTACTGAAACTGTAAAGGAACTAGGGTTAAAATGTTTTGGTCTAAAAAGTCACATTTCTCATAAAGAAACATTTCCTGTTCGCATGGGATCCCAAAAGTATTAAGATTAAAACCATTCATAAAAGATTCAAGAAATAAATACAGTATTAGCCATATTAAGGCAAAATAGACAACTAGGCAATCTCTGTCCTGATCCACTCCTCGGCCATGGCGACCGAACAGCTGGTTATGTACATTCAACCCCGCAGCTCTCCATCTCAGGACTGGTCTAACTTGCCTTTGCCTTTACCTGCACCACGTAGCACCCGTGAGCCAAGGCTCAGCAAGAAAACACAGCAACAACAGAGCATAAGCAATCAACAAACAATTCAATATCTCATTTTGCATATCATATTCTCAACCATATAAACATTCAGAATAATCAAGCATTCAGCATGCTAAACATATCAACCCATATCATATATCAATTTACAAATGATAACTAGGGTTAGCGCCCTCAGGCCGCACCCTCCGTTATCCCACTGACTCCGGCCCGCTTAAACTGAGCTCAGTGAATATTAAGCTGTCCTCGGCTACCAGTGGCCAAGTCGCGCCCTGTGCGCAAATATTGTCTACGGCACCCTTAGGCCGCTATCACATGTCTCAGGGAATAATACCATCATTGAAATTATAAAGATATCGGGAGCACTTAGTCCCATCACAAACATATAAACGGGTGCAGTTTTCTTACCTTTAGATTCGCTAGCTTTGTTCACTTGATTCCTTGAGCACGATCCCTCACGAGCCCTAGCGCTCACCTAATCACAACCGTAGATCAAAGTCATCACCAAACCTCAAGTCCAAAACCTAGCCTCGAGACTAATCCCGAGCTCTTGGGAAGTCCTAATTCCCCCAAACAGGGTGGTGGAATCGAACCCCGAACCCTTGCTCAAAAACCCTTGTAAATAACCCTAAAATCCCTTTCAGAAGACAGGGTAGCGCTACAATGCTCATTGGAGGGCGCTACAGCACTACAAATAGAAACAAAATTCCCTCAGCAAGCTTGGCCTAGCGCTACAGCGCCCAAAGGCTAGCGCTGTAGCGCTAGTCACAGACAAGTAATACCTCATTTTCCTTTCTTGCGATTTCCTCGAGCCAAACTCAACCAAAACTTCTCCAAACCTTTACCAAACTTAAAAACAAGCTTATTAACACACTCCACTCATCCCAAGCATCCCAAATACTCAAAACCCAAGCACATGCATCCCTAATCTCAAAATTCACCATAGTTGACCCTAAACTCAGAAACTCAGCAGAACCCATCAAAACTTCAAAGTTAAAAGCTTAGAATTTTATACCTTTAATGGGATTTCGACTTTGAGTTAGCTTCTTGACCTCCTTAGCTTGCTCCTCCTCAAACCTTGGCTTGAATTCCCCTAAAGTTCCCATCAACTCAGCTTAGACACCATAGCTTAAACCAGCCAAACCAGAAACTGAAAACTCTAAAGGCTTACCTCAAATATTGATGTGTTCTTGCTAATCCTTTGCCAGCCCTTCAAGCTTAGCTTAGTACTCTTGTTACCCAGCTTAACCTAGCTCCCTTCTGAGTTTTTCTCCAAGAAGAATGAAGAGAAATGGTGAGAGAACCACAAACCGACCCTAAGAGAACTACTCTGTTTTCCTTCCTTTTATTTTTCTTTCTTTTCCTTCTTTTCTTTCTTTCCTCAGCCTTCTGCCTTTTTCTACAATTTCCACTAAGTATAAAGCCTCAGCACACTTATCTCTTGTAAGACAATTGACCATTATGCCCTCCCTTTTAATTTTAAACCTTTAAGTGCATCTAGGGCATTTTAGTCATTTTACCCAATTCCCGCTAATTCCTCGAGTGTCTCTAATATTTTCCACTTACCTCCCGATACCTAATTAATCACCAATTATATTCCTCGATGTCAAAATAGACTCCAATATACTCACTAAATTCCCATTTATACCCCCAGGCTCGCCCTGTGCCGGGTATAAATCCCCGTCGTGACTTTTCCACTAAACCGCTCACTAAGATCGTCTCGAGTCACATATCACAAATATATCCACATAATAATGTGGTCTCAACAATTATCACATATATAAATACAGTTATGCCCATAATGGCCAAAATTACGATTATGCCCTTCTAACCTAATCAGGGCCTACATGCATACTAATACACATAGTCATGCATCTCGAATATTCAAATAGTCATATAACATGCTTTAGATCATAATCATGCAGTTTACTCATTAAAGTCACACATAATTCCCATTATGCCCTCCAGGCACACTAATCAAGGCCCTTAAGCCTTATTGGCGAATTTGGGTCGTTACAGAATAATACCCGTGAGAGTGTATCTTTTTAAGCTCGAGATCACGGGACATCTGAAAGAAAAAATGAGCAGTTAAGTACTTGGTCAAAGAAAATGGACACTAAGATACTCATATTAACATAGAATAGAGGGTACTACTCGCGAAGGCAAAAGGGACATAATTGAAACCCAAAAAGAAGGGACTGGAACTTTAACATTTGTTAACCTTAGGAACCACAAATAATGACATACACAAAAAATTCCTACATAAAATATACAGATACCCACCATCCTAGACAGGCATACCAAGGATAGTAGGAAAAGAGAAACTTACGTGCTAGGAATTGCTTGTATGTTTGATATGTGGTCTCACGTGGATATGGCGATGTCCTTTGACTTTAAATATTCTTTGCAAGCTATTGGGGTGGTTAATCAGCTCAAGACCCGACAATAAGCAGATGAATGATGAGCAACTGAAAAGGTGAAAATGGCAAAAAATTGCAAGCTGAGTTTTCAAAATTAGAAATCTACGACCAGATTTAAAGCCCAAGTACTCAAGTGCCATCCGACAACCCATATTGGGAAAGACAGTCTTAAGACTCAGATTGATATGACAGCCTACCCCCTAAGCATAATGAGTAGGTGCAGTCGTAGAGACCCGACCACTCGACGGGCGACGCACGTCTCTTCATTTAATGCAATCACAGAGGTCAACCACCCAATATGTGACACGTATCTTCCATTGGGAGCTTGACATGAACCCTGAGGGTGCACTGATGACTAACATGTATCCTTCCAACCACATGTTTTCTGACCTGGTTTTCGAATGGATTATTGCCACATGTCCGTTAGTGATAAGTCTCCACTGTATGAAATACACTAGAGACTTGGGGGAAAATGTTTCAAGCATTTCTCTGGGATTAATTCCACATCAGCAATCTATACACGTGGCCAATAGCCTCACGTTCTTCGAGGAATCCATGGAGGGATGCCACATCAGTTGTATTCAAGAAAGTCATCAGAAATCTCTCGAGTAACTACGTCTTTGAGAAGAGAGCTCGGAATAAGAGGCAAACACACGGGGTCTCCCGGGATATAACTTCTTAGAAATTCCCCCGAGGAAGTACTCGGGAAGAAATGTTTATGTTGATCCCTCGAAGAACCTGACAAACCTCATTAAGAAACGGATCAAGGGATTTCCTGGAAGGCTTAAGGACCACAAGATATACCAAGTGTTGACCTCAGCTTCAAGGTGGTCCCCTGCACCTTTTTGTTAGTATTTTGGGGACCACACCTTTATCATAAAGAAACGGTCTAAAGGTGATTGCCACCCAGCCGACCTCATTACTCGTCGACACATGTTAGGTGTCTTATGCATAACCCCCACTTAATTGGGACATAAATGTAGACGTTTCATCTTTAATTACTTAGTTGTAATCCCTCCACGTGACTTATAAATAGGGCATGAAAGAGTAATTTGTAGGGATCTGAAACCCTATTTTTTGGACTCTCATTTTTATCTTGGAGCAAGACTATCCTCTACCCAAGCTGTAAAACCCTAATAGGCTTATGATTCTAGCAAGCCTTCTTCAATGCAAATGACTCGTGGACTAGGCCTCGTTAACGGTCGAACCACGTTCTATTTTGTTTTCTACAAGATCTTCTATTAATTTTGTAGTTGATTAAAATTTGGGTCAACAACCTCCTAAAATAAACTATCTTAATACTTTACAAATAAAAAATAAGATTTCCATATTTTGTTTTATATCAATTTATCTTTTACACCAAAATACAACAATAATATAAAATATCACACACAAACATAAACAAAAATTCACTAATTATTATTCTAATTTTCTAAATATTAATTAATCCTAATATTTTATAAACACATTCACATTTATATACACATATATATATAATAAATGTATATATACCAAAACATTTATAACTAGCCACCCAAAAAATGAGAAAAGATAAATATATACATGATTTTGTATTGTTAATCCTCCCGAACTCGGATATTTTGCCTCCTTGCTTGTGAAAAAAAATCACTACACTCAATAATATATAATCTTATATAACCGACCACACCCAAAAAAAATGAGATTTTTTTTCAACCACTTAGAACTGAAGATTGTGGTTGTTTGCTTGAATAAATGGAGAAAGGGAACACCATCGTTAGAGTTGTCGTCACCACCGCCTGCATCCATGAATAAAGGGAGGGAGAGAATAGGTCAGCTGCCAAAAAAATAAAGGAAACACAAAAAAAAATGGGGAAAACTTATCAATAGGGTTGAGATATTGAAGGGGCTTGGCCAAAAATGGCGTTTCACACCGATAGAGGGATCGAAATAGGAACTCTTTGATTGGGATGCGAATTAAATCAGATAACAAAAAAGGCAATCAATGCAATGGGGAAGAAGAGGGCTTTTGTTTCGATATATATGCAGACCTGATAACTCTATGATATAGAGTTATTTATCTTAATTTTAAACTTGATTTTATAAGAAAAGAGTGATGAATTGAGCATTTAGTTGTTGAATTTTTAATTAATTTCATCTTTGTATCTTGTGTAGTTTAATTTTACAGTTGAGTTTTGTATTTACTTATTTTGGAATTAAATAATTAATTTGCTTTCATTTTCTATGTAAAAGGCGTCTAAACTAGTAAGGAAAACATGGCAAAAAGAAATTGGTAAATGTTGAAATGTGCATAATTGCTAAAAAGATTGCTGCAGCATTCTGGAGCTGTGTGGACAATTACATCCCAGCTGTAATAGGTCATTTTAAATTAGCTTGGACAGCTGGCTTGTAGTGGGAAAAGTGCCACATGGCGTACTTGTGTCGGGAGAGAGATGGACCAAATAGGAGTGGGCCTAAAAGTGAAAAGAAGGATATGTACTTTCTAAAATGGAAAAAGAAGTAAAATATACCCTATAATATTTAATAAGGACCAAGCTAAAAATAAAAAGTGAAGGAAGCCACCATTTTAGAAGTAGAATCCTAGAGTTGCCATAGCACTTAAGTACAAAAGAAAAAGAGAATGAAGAAGAAGAAAAGAAGGACAATGTGGAGTTAATTATTCCCCATCATCTTGAGAATTTGTTTGTGTTCTTATTTCTCTCTAACTTTTGTATTTTCTATTGTTGAATAGCTATTTTAGTAACTCATGGATTTTTAGATTTGAATCTGGGCAAAATATTGATTTAGGGAAATTTAGTAATCCAACTCCACTTTTCATTGGTGAATCTATTTTTGTTGTTATTTCCAACTTATTGGTGATTATTATAAGCATTTTTAAATTTATTTTATTTTAGTTTAAGCTTTCAAAAATCATTCCAATTAATTTTGCTTTATCCATGTTGTTAAGTATTGATTTTACCTTATTTATTGCTAACTCAATCCTTGTGGAGACAATACTCACTTATCATTATATTACTTGTTGATTGTGTATACTTGCACATTATTGATCAAATTATATCACAAAAAGTTTTTGGCGCCGTTGTCGTGGATTGGATTTAGTGAGATTTTGTTTGTTGAAATCAGTTGCTTTTCAATATGGTTTCTTATTTTTTCTTTTGTTTATTTTTATTTTTCTATTTTACGCTTTTGTTCGTTGATTTCTTACGAGGTACTTAAGAAGTCACATCAACAAGTCCTCTTGAATTTCATTCAACATGACTTGGAGCCTTTGTACAAACCATGGTGGAGATACAAGGAGTTGCTAATGAGGTTCCCATATCACAATTTCTCTAAAGAGTGTCAACTTGAAGTCTTTCTTAATGGGTTGAATGCCACAACAAGAGAGTGGGTAGAAAAAGGAGATGATACCACCAATTTCTACCAAGTATCCGTGGATGAAGCTTATTGGATGTTGGAAGACATGGAAGAATACAATGAATAATGGAATTGGAATTTTTCTATGACCAACCATATATGGGAGAGCAATTGCAAAAATATGGAGCCAACTTTTGACACTTGCACTCAAGGACCAAATGAGGAGAATTTAAATTTTCAAAAATTAATCATAGAAGAGGAACCTCGCCAAGTGGCTCAATCAAGTTTGTTGGAGGCATTGATGATGGAGTTTATGGATAAAAATGATGCCTTGATTAAGAGCCAATATGCATCCTTGAAGAAGTTGGAGAATCAAATTGGTTATTGGCCAAAGAGTTGTTTAGTGATATGAAAAATGCAAGGGGAAATGAGCAAAGTGAGGAGTTCATTTTGAGAAGTGGTGAAGAGTTAGAGACGCTTTGGGAAAATTTTGAGCGGCGAAAGGAGTCGACTTCATTCCAAAGTAGCAAAGAAAAAGGAGAGAAAATAGTCAAGTTAAGTTTGTCAAGTTCTATCTCTACCCAAGATGTTGAGAAAATGTTTGAGCAAAATAAAGCTGAAAAGTTAAATGGCAACCCACCACCACCCCTTATGCAACACTTACAAGAACAATGAGTCCTCGATTCTCAACTATGGAAGCCACTAGTCATGGAAGCATACACATATGAAGATCCGTTTTGGCCACCACCTCCTCTGCCATCAATAGCATTGTATCTTGGTGTCCATCACACTCATTCATAAAAACCAAGTCGAGTTGAGTGCATGAGCCCTTCAATCCCACTTCTCACCAAGCTTGAGGATGTCCATGATGAAGAACCATATGTGAGGGCTTATGCCACTCTCTATGGGCGAAAGCCGCTCTTTGATGAGCATTTTTCAACAAAGTCAAGCTGAAGACTTTAAATCAAGCACATCTTGGAGGCAACCCAAGTTTCCAAACTATGTTTTTAATTTTGTTTTACTAATTTAGTTAATTTCATTGCATTTCCTTTATTGAATATTTTTATTTTTGTTAGGTGTATTTCAAGAAAGAAAAAAAATAGTTTTTATTTTTCCTTATTTTTCTTGATTTTCTTCTTTCACTTGGTCTTTGGTGTTTCATTTTATGGTGCAGGAGTTTGGTTTAGAAAGATGGTGATTTGGAGTGAACAATTCAAGTTTTGGAATGTTTTGGAGGTGTGGTAGGTGAACAAAAAGGTGGGGAGCTAAAGAAAGAAAATTTGAAATTCTGGGTTGCAATGCTTCGAAAAATGCTGCAGCAATCTGGGCTAAGTGCACAACATGTTTATGCCATTTTGGTGGTTTTAGGCAGAGAGATCTGTGATGTGTCGCCACCTACTGGGCGACACATTACCTGCAATTTTGACAAAAAAAAAACAATCAAAAAATAAAGCAAAAGACTCAAACACCCAGCCCGTTACATTCCTTTTTCTTCTACTCCTATCCACCATTTGTAACCCTAGTTGCCACCCTTCTTATCTCCACCACCTTGACCCACCATCACCTTTGGCTTGCACCATCACCACTGTAATGCCCTGCTACCTTAGAGCTGTTAAAAGTGAGTTTAAAATGTAACAATCACTCACTAATTCAGTTTTAGGTTAAAAGTGTAGCTAAGTTGAGATAAAAACCCGTGCTCAGTCATTAAATAGAAAATATTTGGATACTCATTGAAAATATCATAAATTTTTACAGTTGGGAACCCAAAACGCTGTTTAGAAATATTTACAACTCAAAATACATTTAAGGTCAACTAAACGATAAAATTCAGGTTAATACATATCATTTCCCAAAAATAACCCTAGCCGTGGCAACCAGGCAGGCCGAACATGTACACGTTGCTTCACGCTCTCCGTATTCATGGTTGGTCGACCTTTCCCTCGCCCTTACATGCACCTGTGAGCTGAAGCCCAGCAAGAAAACTCAACACAAACATTTAACGTATGCATATCTATCAATCAACATATAACAAGCAGCCAACAGGCTGAACACATAGCAGCCAAGCCATCCCAGACGCTTTACCAAGCCCTAGGTTCGCGGTCTACACCGTGAGGATGACTCATGCATCCAAGAAGGGTCTCACCCTAACGGCTTGCACTCCGCATGCTCAATGTCGTTCCTGGCCCTTTGTCGTACTCGGCCTTGCACTCCACATGCTTAACGCCATTCCTGGCCCCTTGCCATATTCGGCTTCCTGCCATTCTCGGCCTTCGTCATTCCCGGCCTTCTCCATTCATTCACAAATATGAAATACATAGCATATAATCTACAAATACATAATATAAACAATAGGGCTACGCCCTGCAATTCAATCACATAGGGTCGTGCCCTGTAATACAAACTATAGGCCCACGTCCTGCTTTACGGGTACAACAGTTTGCCTTAAATTTTTGGTTCATGAGCCAAAAACCTTCTCGGGGTCCAAAAAACCCCTAAGAGTCGTGGCCCCATGACCTTGTGTCGCGGCCCGCCTCAACCAGAGGCTCAGCCTCCCTAAACCTTAGACACGCGTCGCGGCCCAGCCATTGTGGCACCGTGGCCCGCCCATGTAGCAGGGCCCTCCTTGGCTCCCATTTGTTCTAGAGGGTCGCGACACACCAAGAATAGAGCCGTGACCCACCCCCTTTGAACCCAGAAAACCTCCATTTTCAGCAGCCAAATCCTATCCCATTTAACCCAAAATCATCCCAATAACATAGTTCAATCAGCACAACAATTCTATTATGTTCCCAACAACAAAACCCAACAGAAAACTAATCCCAAAACTCACCCAAATAACCAAGAGAAATTCACAATTTAGCTCACAAGCATAAACTTATAATTCTAACCAAAACTCAACAGAATTCAATTTGATCATTAGGTTTTAAAGCTTACCTTTGAACTTAATTAAGTCTCTGAATTAATCCCCTGAGTTCCAACTACTAGCCTTCCAAACTCAAGCCTTGAGTTCCTCCCTTGATCCCAAAGAAGATTAGCTCTTCTTCTCCTTCTTTTCCTAGCTTCTGGTTTCCTCTAAAGCTTCCAAAAGAAAACTCAAGTATATGCCTAAGTGTGAGTAACGTGAAAGACTTCTCCTCAACCAAGTCTATCCACCCTTAAGGCCAAATTACCACTTTGCCCCTTCTCCTAATAAAATTCCTATACTAACCTCAAGGGCAATTTTGTCATTTACCCAAATCCCGTTAAGTCTCCGAGTATTCCTATAAATCCCCATTTAACCCCGACATGTCCAAATGATTACTAAATTACTACCTGTTACTCCATAAATTCCAAACACATATTATATACCCAAAATACCCTCAGGCTCCTCCCGAGCCGTGCATTTGACCTTGTTGTGACTTTCTAGCTAAACCACTCCCTAGGACTGTCTCGGATCGTGCATCACAAATATATCACCACTCACATATGTAAAGATCACAATATACACAAATATTGCATTTATGGCCCTCAACAAGCTAAAATTACAAACATGCCCCTAACAACCAAATGGGGCCCACATGCATATTTAATTCACCTAAACATGCAGTTCTAATCACATACTCATCAAATTCACATATCAATATAATAAATCAAGTATTTCCTTCCAGGCACGCTAATCAAGGCCCTAAGCCTTATTAGCAAATTTGTGATGCTACAACCACTACCACCTCCGACCACCACCCTGTTGAACTCAGCCGCATCTCCGAGCCTCCCAAGCACGCGAAATCCACCCAAGCCCCAAAGGCCTGCACCTCTGTTCTTTCCATCCGAGAGAACCCAGCCCAGTCGTAAGCTCCTAGCAACCCAAGCCCCTAAGAGCGAGCCCAAGCGTACCCCAAATCGACCTACCCCAGGTCGTTGTCGCTTCCCCCTCTTGCGCAGCCCAGGTGTGCGCATTCGAGAGCTCCAACATGCCGAACCCACTCACACCACCCTCACTCCCCCAGATTCAAGAGCCCAATACGCGATTCCAACCGTCGAGCTCAACCTTATATGAGAAAAACCCAAAAGCATTCCAAACATCAAAGTCGTAACTCAAGCTCCAAAGTTCAACCCAAAACCCAGCGCCTAAATCTCTTCATCTCTAGCCTTTCCCGTCTAAACTCGACCCCTGAAACTTATCTAATGCATTTTCGCTCTTAACAGTTCAAGTTGCTCATCACTTGAGACCTTTGTGATTTGGAAATTTCAATGAGTTACCTTGCTTTTTTGTTGTGATTCAGAATAATGTCCTTTCTCATAGACTTAATACTCTCACTACTCCATTATTTTGCAATATGTCCATATTTCCACTGCTATTTGGGTCTCCAAATTTTTTAGCATGCCAACCTCTTGATTGGCTATTCCAGATTTGGCTGACTATTTGTGCTTCACCAAGCTATTTTGGGTCGTTCATTGAAGTAATTTTTTCTAATAGTAGTGTGCTTTTGGGTAATATTTGTTATCTTTCCTCTCATGTAGCTAATTTATTGATGGTGGTATGAGAGATCATTTCGGGGCTTGGATAACTCATACTATTGCAAATTTGGTTAGAGAATTTCATTGAATCCTCTTGCAAATTTTCCAGATTTTTGCTCAGCCACCACCATCTTTTTGAATGAGAATTTCTCAACTCAACTCTCTACTTTTGATTTGTTTTGTGATTCTATCTGTCTGTGATTAGCTTTTGTTTGAAGTTTTGGATGGATTTCTTAATTTATGACTTTGTTGATGATCTGTTTGGTGCTATTGTTTTTGTTAATAGTTTCTAATTTTGTCTTTGGTCATGGAGCAGGTGCAATAAAAAATGCATCCCCCTTGAATGTGGAGATGTGGTTGTTTAGTCATTTTGGTTATCTTGGTTAATTTCAGTCATTTAGTATTGTGTTTGTGCTTTGTGAGTTTGTGTTGTGGTGTTGGTCATGTAATTTGTCATTGTCTTTCTTTTGTTGTTTTTGTTGTCTTTGAGAGGACATTGCTTACTTTAGTAGTATTTTACTTGGAGCTCGATGATGAACAATCTAAAAAAAATGCATTCATGTCACAAATCCATCCCCTCGCCTTTTGTTTAGTGTTATAGGCTCGTAGTACTCAAGTGTTAATGGAGTTTGAAAAATCTTGATGATAATGTTGACCCCCATTTTGTGTGCATAGCTTGACCAATAATTTCTTGAACCCTTAAAGTTAGCTAGACTTTTGAGACAACTTAAGTTTCTAGAACTGCTTAGTGGTTCCTTTGAGGTGAAATCCTAGACAACACTAATCCAATGACATGATTTAGGCCATCTTTTGACCATTTGAGCCTTTCAAGCCACCCATGTTATACTTTTTATCCCTAGTCGCCCCATTGAGCTTAGTTAACTCATTTTCTTTCTTTACCACATGTTAGCCTAGCTATATACACTTCTGTTTACCATACCCTTTGAGCACCTTGGTCTTTCTTGGATATATGTTGAGTGTTGCATCATGAGGGAGGGTGATAGGAGTGTGCCTTTGTTGAGTGGTTTTTTGGTGAGTGCTTACATTGTTTTCCTTTCTTGTTTTCAACATTAGGCACAATGTTGATTATTAAGTTTGGGGGGAGTGTGTGTCTCATCTTAATGTTTTCTTTCCATGTATATATGCTTATAATTGAAAAAAAAAAAAAGTGAAAAAAAAATAGTGTTTGTGCAAAGAGTGAACCCCTAGAAAAAAATGAAGAAAAAAACAAAATAGAAAAATAAAAAGAGTTTGAAAATTATCTACATATAGTTAAAAGCAAGTTTGGGGGTGTAGGATCTTAAAAAAAAAATTATGTGTCATTTTCTTTCTTTCTTTCTATTTAGCAATAAAGGATAATGGCAAGAGTAACATTGATTTTTGTGGGTTAATCTTTTGGGAAAGTGTTGGTGAGCTCTTACTTGGTCTTAGGAAATTAAGGTGCTTTTAATGTGTCTTGAGCCTAATATGACGTCTTTTAACCACCCTCACCTAAGCCTTACATTACAAACTTAATAAAGTCCTTTCGATCTTTGGTTTAGTGTATGTCTACATTAGTGGAGAGGGAATCGTTAAGTCAACCTATGGAGGCAATTATTAGGCTTTAGGATCAAGGTTTAGTTTGCTTTGGGAGAGAATTGAGAATGTTTGGGAAGAGCTATGTATGCACTTTAGGGAGAAACACTTGATTCTTGGTTTGATAGCATCATTAGCATTTGAGGAATTTGGTTGAAAGCACTTACAAGAGGCATCATTCCATCATCATCATTTTCAATAAAGTTTCTGAGAGCATATCTCTTATTAAGCCAAATACTAAGTAAGCTTCTCCTCTTTGTAGTTGTGTATTTTGTTTTTTTTTTTTTTTGTTGTGTTGTCTTGTAGTTAGTTAGTTTTTCTAGTATTTTTTTTTTCTAGATTCATCACTTGAGGACGAGAAATTACTTAAGTTTGAGGATGTGATAATTCTAGGATATAGAGTTATTTATCCTACTTTTAAACTTGATTTTATAAGAAAAGAGTGATGAATTGAGCATTTAGTTGTTGAATTTTTAATTACTTTCATCTTTGTGTCTTGTGTAATTTAATTTTAGAGTTGAGTTTTGTATTTAGCTATTTTAGAATTAAATAATTAATTTGCTTTCATTTTCTATGTAAAATGAGTCTAAACTAGTAAAGAAAGCAAAAGGGATGAAAAGATGGCAAAAAGAAATTGGTAAATGCTGAAATATGCATAATTGCTAAAAAGATTGCTACAACATTCTGGAGCTGCGTAGACAATTACAGCCCAGCTGTAAAATGTCATTTTAAATTGGTTTGGATAGCTGGCTTGTAGTAGGAAAAGTGCCACATGGCATACTTGTGTCAGGAGAGAGATGGACCAAATAGGAGTGGGCCTAAAAGTGGAAAGAAGGATATGGGCTTTCTAAAAGGGAAAAAGAAGTAAAATATGCCCTATCATATTTAATAAGGACCAAGTTGAAAATAAAAGGCAGGCGTAGGCAGCCACCATTTTAGAAGGAGAATTCTAGAGCTGCCATAGCAGAAAGTACAGAAGAAAAAGAGAATGAAGAAGAAGAAAAGAAGGACAACATGGAGTTATTCCCCATCTTCTTGAGAATTTGTTCTTGTTCTTATTTCTCTCTAACTTTTGTATTTTCTATTGTTGAATATCTATTTTTGTAACTCGTGGATTATAGATTTGAATTTGGGTTTGTGTTTACTAAATTAGTTACGAGCTAATAAACTTTTTGAGACTTGGATTGCTAATGAGCCCTAAATCATAGTTATGAAGTTTTAATGCATTATTAAGTTAAATCTCTCTTTTTTCATCCAAGTGTGTTTAATGCCTATTTCTTGTTGTTGCTTGGCCATCAATGGCAAGTTGATTAACTAGATTTAATGCTGGAAATATTAGATTTAGTGAAAATTACTTGGTTGATGCAAGATATTAGCATTTGTTAGGTTGTATTTAGTGAATAATATAGGGATATATTATTTGCCTTGCATAACTCATGAAAATTTATACTTATATTTGTATTCTTACATTTGAATTGGCATAGGAATATGTTTAATTAGGAGGAGGAACTTTAGTCATATGATTTGGAAAAATCCTATGAAATTATTGAGAATTTTTGTTACTCTAGCAAGTTTTGCTAAAAATAATGTTGTAGCATTTTGGGCAGAATAATGATTTAGGGGAATTTAGTTATCCAAATCTACTTTTCATTGGTGAATCTATTTTCGCTCTTATTTCTTGCTTAATGGTAATTATTTTAAGCATTTTTAAATTTATTTTATTTTTAGTTTAGGATTTCAAAAATCATTCCAATTAATTTTGCTTTATCCAAGTTGTTAAGTATTGATTTTACCTAATTTGTTGCTAACTCAATCCCTGTGGATACGATACTCACTTATCATTATATTACGTGTTGATTGTGTACACTTGCACATTATTGATCAAATTATATCACAACAAGACCCTACTGTGAAGACAAAGTTGTCACCCAATGCTGTCCCTGTAAAGCTATACGGTGTCGTTTTTGTTAATGAAACTCACGTCTCTATGATGTCCATTTTTTCTATAGCGACAACGTGTTGTTGCGACCTATAGCAACGACATATCATCGATGAATACCTTTTTGATTTTCGGAGGATGCAACCAATATCCCACCATGAGTGGGTGCTAAAATTTTCGTTCTCTATGGCATCGCCATAGAGTTAGATATTTTTGCCTGTAAGCAACACTCCCTCGAAAAGATACCGCAAAAAATTTCAAGTTCTAAAGCGTCAATTAGTCGTCGGTATAGTTAATTCATTTCCCCGCCAAAGATATGCGCCAAATTTTGGAACCTATGGCGACGAAATGTCGTTGCAATAGGGAATAAATTAAATAAAAAATAAAAATATTTTTACTTGGTCATTTTAGGACATTTTATGTGACGACAACTGTGTTGTTGCAGTAGATGTGGTCGCAGTAAGACCATCTTCTTGTATTGATGAGAGTAGAGGAACAATTTGTTTTGAATAATAGACACACTGTTTGCAAGGGTAGAACCTAGCGTAAAGGTGGAAGTTTAAAGTTGAGCACGTGATAGGTCGATCAACCACCATTGTCAAGAAAGATTATTGGCATTCCCCAACGGATGACAGTATTTTAATCAATACAGATGTTGCTGTTAATAGGAAGGAAAATGTGTGTACTATAGGTGTGGTAAAGATAGAACAATTATAGTTAGAGCTTGTTAATGTAAGTGCAATAATCAGTCTCTCAGCCTTTTGGCGGTGGAGCTCCTTGCTATATAGCATGATTTAAAGCTAGCTAAGGATATGCACTTTGAAAGCTTTTCTATTTCCTCTAATTGTCTTGTAGCAATCAACTTGTTAAATGGGAAGTCTTCTAACTAGGTTGATTTGGATTAGCTAGTCAAGGAGAACAGTGATGATTTTTTATTTTGGGGTTCTCTTAGCTTCTATTTTATCCAAAAATCAACCAATTCTTTAACATATTTTTTCGCAAGATATGCATTAAAAAGTAAAGCTTCAGCTAGCTAGAGTGAGGGTTTTCCCTCAATGGCCTCTCATTCTTATTTATCTTGCTGGCCTTTCCTTATTTTGTTTTCCGTGGTCTTTGTAATTTTTTCTTCAAAAAAATAAGTTTATCAAATTTGAATGTGAATTATCCTCAATAAATGAGAACTAGAAGTGTTCATTGATGGATTTGGTCGAATTATAACATATTTTAATCAAGTTAATGTAAAAATTGGATTGCAAAAATCTAACTCTAACCCATCTATTTAAGAAAAAAAATTAACACGTCTAATGTTTTAAGCGGTTTGGTCGGGTTAACCCGTCCAAACCAATCTTAAGTTCTTTTAAAAAAAAATTCAAATATTTAGATTCAATAAACTAAAAGTATAACATACATCTATCAAACATTTATTTTAAATTGAAACTTTTTTTTGACAAATTTCTAAATTGAAACTTTAAAACATTATTATGAATTCATTTTTAAAAATTTAAAAACAATATTTAATATTATATATAATATATGTAATAATATACGTAATATATATGTATGAATCAATAAAAAAAAATTAATCAATTTATTCGGATTATATTAGGTGGGTTTGTATAAGTTACAAACCATCCAACATAATAATTAAGCAGTTTTAATTTTTATTGGTTTATTCGGGTAGCATTTTTGTCGGTTTGGTTTAGATAATTTATTCAAGTTGGACTGTCGGCAACAAATTTTGCACGACCCATTATTGTTATTTTGTCATTTTTGACTATTTATCTTTATTCTTTTATAAATAGGGAAATTAAAATTATTTGTATAGAAGCTGACTTTTTGCTTACTAAAGGTTTGTAGTGTGCTTAGAAAGCTTTAAACAATAACAAATGTAGGACTTCTTAAGCTGGATCACATTAATATTATTAAAAATAATAACAGTAGAACACATTTGTAACATCAAATTGAAAACCTATACACATATATAACACGTGAAAAAATGGCTTCACTTGGGCGACTCGGTCCCCTTTGTATTCATGTTCTAATTGCTCATCTCGGAATAAAAAATGAAAAGACAAAGGAGAGGCTAAAGCTTAAGTCTTGATCATGAATTTCGCTACCAAGGTGGAAAAAGAGCTCTTGGAAAAAAAAAATTCAATATAGTTAATGTGGTATTTTGTATTTTGTTCTTAAGGAGATAATAAGATTCTTCCATTGACTTTAATTCTTTTGAAAAGTCCATTGACTTTAATTTATTATCATATCATTAAGTTAAGTCTAAGACAGCAACATCGTTTCCAATCTATATATAAGAGAAGCTGCCCAAGTACTCTACATTACATATAGTATTTCCCATTTTTGAAAATTATATTTTAAATTAAAAAGTATTCAGTTTGTTAAATTGGTTTTTTAAAATTAAATATATATATATTCTTTTTGATCTCGGAACTTCCTGATCATGTAACTGGTTTCTCCCCAGTAACAAATAACCAAGCTTGTTTGGTAGTGCAGTTGCCACATACATATTGTATGTTGAAAAATATAGACAGTGTAATTTTTTAGTGTAAATTATGAGGTTCCCATATTATTAACAAAGAGATGAAAAATTGAAATTTAATTATATGAAAGAGGTGAAGCAAATAATATATAAATATATATAACGGATCATGTTGACAACTAATGGACATGTCAAAAGAAAGGAAATACAAATTAATATTGCTTCTTCTTTGTTAAAAGTGCTTCTCAATTTTATTTAGTTAATCGTTGCATTGTATTAATTGTTGGGTAACCGAGAATTTTAATCCACTTAGAGAAAATACGACAGAACAACCCATGAGAATATATATATATGTGTGTGTGTACACATTCATGACATAAAAAGTGGATTCCTGCATCTGTTTTGAGCTGTGTTTGAGATCAAAAAGATCAACTAGAGAGATGTACTATTTTCCTTTACTAACTCCTTATTAGAGAATGTCACAATCATGCCCAAATTTAAACAAAAAGAATGAAAACGTATCTCATTCCATGGAAAAGCTAGCTAGCTATGGCATAAATAAATAAAAATTAATAACCCTTTGCTTTCATGTTTGACAACCTAAAAGCATAAGAATTTAGAATATAATTTGCAACTTCTAAATATTGTAAATGGAACATTTCCTATTCTAATAAACATCAATTTTATATAAACCCTCACTCTTATTAATTTACCACAGACATAATATTTTTTAAAAAAAATAATAATCATAAAAACATTGAAATCTCAAGCTTATTATATTCTTTATGAGATGCTTTGTAAACAAAAAGCCTTATGACATACATAAATATATTTATATATATATATTGTAAAGTATTTTTTTGACATCTGGCTACGTGATACATAACTTTTGAGAGTTGTGGTATTGCTATTTGGTATTTTAAGGTATTCAACACTATATAAGCTGATACTATATAGTTGATTAGTGATAATTTATAATACTTATTAAATTTAAATATGTGGGATACGGTATTAGAATGTATCAATAATGATACCCACTTTCTTGTGGTATTGAGCATTGGTGGTGCCTCTTAGCAAGTTGAATTTAACATATTTTAAAAAAAAATATTAAGAGTATTGATAGTGTCCAATACTATATGAAAGTGGTGTATTATTATTTGTGTAATTTAATATGAAAATCACATTATTTAAATTTATAATTAATAGAGTATTGCTGAAGAATTATCGGAGCCACCTAAGGTCACAAATAGCGTTACCCTAATTTAAAAGTTTAATTTGTTTTTGACAATTATTCACAGGGAATGAAGTCCTTTGTGATTTTGACTTAGATTGGGAAAGTCGTAATTGTAAGTCAGCGACCTAAATAGAAAGAAAAGAAAAGAAACGTCCCAAACAGTCCTCCTTCAGACAACTGTACCACCACGAGAAATTCCGTGGCATATCTGTAAATTGAGAGAATTCCCAAACCCTTTTTCAAAATAACAACGGCCGCATTTTTGTTAAGAAACATCAAAACCAGAAAGCAAGAACAATTCTTTTACGCGCCAAAAAATAAAAATAAAACAGAAGTTAAGTGTGCACGAAAGGAAAAAAAAAAACTTTTGTTATAAATCTTGTTAGCGCTACTTGGCATAAAAGTTTTGATGTCTTCTGATTCTGAAAGAGAGAGAGAGAGAAGAGTAGGGTTGTCCTCCACCGTTGCTTTATTGTGCTCCGCCTCAGCAGATTCCCGCTTTCTCTCACTCTTTCTCTTCTGCTAGATAGCTTTATCAAGTCAAGAATCTTGTCTTCTCTTCTCTTTCTCTCTCTAAAATCATTGTCCTCTCTCTCTCTCTCATATATTCTCTTTCTTTCCTTACAAAATAAATAAACAAATAAATAAACAAATATAAAATTAACGATGTCTAATGCCGTGTTCTTCTTCTCCTTTATTTTCAAGCCGTTGCTTGAAATTTGTTTTCTCTCTCTCCATTTCTCTGGTTCTGTTCTCTGTTTTCTCTCTCTGTGCGTCACTGTCGAATTTTAGGTTCCTTATTCCGGCGAAGCCTATATAGTTCGATATCATGACTTCTTCTGAAGTCACTCATCTCTCTCAGCCTTGCATTTACGGTAGGAATATATGTATACATACATTTATATATATATACATACACACACATATATTCTAATTATTTTGATCCTCAGATAGTTCGGTTCCACATCAAATTTGTACAGTTTTATTTCTAAAAGTTTTTGTAAAAATTAATCTTCTTGATTGAATTGGATTGGATTTAACTGATTTTATAATGTTTGTGGTTGCAGGGGACATTGTTTCTTCTTATGGTGAGAGGAAATCCCGCTTTATGAAATGGCTCACTAAGCTTTTCAAAGGCGGTTCGAGTAGAAGAGGAGGAAGCGGCGGCGGCGGCAATAATCCACAGCTTATTGGCGACGAAAACATGTCTTGGCGCGCACCAATTAGATCCTTGGTGAGATTTTTTTTTAAATTATATTTATTCTTTTCGTATTATTCTTGCGTTATGTGTGAACTTGTATAATTATTAGAATAAGTCATTATCATCTTTATGTTATTCTATACTTCCATTACACATTAATCATCGATGGCAACTCTTCCATTAAACAGCTGATAAATCAATTACGAAATTTATCTTCGATTTTATAACATGATTAGCTTCCCTATCCGAATAAATTAATTTGGAATTATAAATTAATATTTTTTTCGCATTGAAATTTATGATGCTCATCAACTCAACTTATACAAATATTAGATGTAAAATTTAACATATTTGTATTAATATACGATGACGAGCATTTTCGGTTAAATTAATGTATTAATCTTAAACAGTAAAGATTTAGTTTGTTTTTTAATGTACTTTTGGGCATGTAAATTCGGTGTTTCGCTGATATATTAAATGTTTAATCAAGAAAGTTTGTTTGCGGCTTGTATATTTTAATAGTCTTGTAATACATACAAATATTTAATTTTGATGTGTAGTTTGGTCAAGTGTAAGACACTTCAACACCTTTTTTTAAAAAAAACATTATAATTTCTATTATGTACGGATACTGATACTTCCAATAATTGTTTTGCACCAAATGTTCCTCAAACTTTGGTTGCAGAGCAATATAGCTCTGTTGTAATTTTAAGTCTAAGACAGAACATCGACAATGTATGTGTACGATATTTTCCCTCTCTTGTATAGTGGAACAATGCATTCATCTTGGAACCTTTCAACATAAAGAAAGCCAGTGCTGTATTCTGATGCATTCTCTTGATTTCATAAACCACCAATTTATTAAAGAAGTAAATTCTTCTCTATAGGCAACATTGTCACTAAGTTGTTATGGTTTGTTTCATCAGGGTGATCATCGCCCCAGAGCTCGGAAGGAGAGCGATGAGTTGGAACATGCAATTGCGCTATCTTTGGCTGACGATTTGAGAAGACCAACAGGTATGTTTTTCGATATCTATGTGTGTAAACATATATGTTTGTGTATGTTCCCAAGGGATAATATTGAGATTCAGCCTACTCTTTTTATAATCTCTCTCAGGGCGTAGATGGCGGCGAGACCACGATGAAGATTTTGCCAGGGCACTTCACGATAGTCTGGCTTCGCCATATTCTTCTCCGCGTTCTCGTCCACACCCACACCCACATCCTCATCCACATATTCCTTCACACCCCACTCCGTATGTCCCTGCACACCCACCTTCTCATCCCCCTCAGCAGTATTACCCTTGGGGATACAAGTAAGATTTCTCAATCCAAACAATTAATGCATGATTTTTGTGTGTCAAATGATTAATGACAAGCAGCTTGAGATATAAAATGAGTTCATTACTTTTTAACTGTATTAGTTGAACATTGTAATCTATTTAAAAGATCTTTCAAAGCCTCTTCTCTTGTGATACATTTTAATCTCAGATAAGTAGTCCAAGAAGATTCTTTGTTGTTATTTTCTTATGGTTTGCTAATTTTCTTTGGACCTTTAAACGATTTGGAGAGGAGAATTTGAATCCTTATAGCTCTGTTCTGCTTCAATCCCATTTGATGTGTATTTTGAGTCCAAAGTAGTGAGATTTTTTTTCTTTTTTTTTTTTGATAAATGGCTCGTTCACAGAATATGTGGTGGCTGCAAACGTGAAATACGTTATGGAAATTATCTAGGATGCATGGGAACGTACTACCATCCTCCGTGCTTCCGCTGTCATTCTTGCGAACAGCCAATAACTGAGAATGAGGTACATTTTTGGTCCCTGCCATCTAACTCCTAAGCTTTTCATGTTAATGTTTTCTTTTTATTAATTTTCAACTTTCATTTTGTTCTTGAACTAGTTTTATTACATTTGAACTTCATATTATAAGGTTGCCAAGTCTTATATCAATAATCCAGCTCTTACAGTTGTTTTTTTCTTGATCCAAGTTCTCTCTGTCAGGAAAAGATCCATATCACAAGACCTGCTTCAAAGAGCTGGCTCATCCCAAGTGTGATGTCTGCCATCACTTTGTAAGAAAAAGTTCACTTTTGCTCATTTATAATTGTTCATCATCAAAACTTGGATTGCTTCCATTTGATTAAGATTGACAGTGAGTTATTTTGTTTTAACAAATTTCAGATACCGACCAATCGAGCTGGTTTAATTGAGTATAGGTGCCACCCCTTTTGGTCTCAAAAATACTGTCCTTCACATGAACATGACGACACAGCTCGCTGCTGCAGTTGTGAGCGCTTAGAGGTACTAATCTAAGCCACTAGATTTGATCTTCTAATCAAATTGTGCTATGTACAAATTTCCTCCTCCTAATTTTTTTCCGCTCGTGAAGTCCTGGGATGCAAGATATATTTCATTGGGAGATGGACGGAGTTTATGCTTCGAGTGCATGGAATCTGCTATTATGGATACTGGTGATTGTCAGCCCCTTTACCATGCCATCAGAGACTTTTACGAAGGACTGAACATGAAACTAGATCAGCAAATCCCCATGCTTCTGGTTGAAAGACACGCACTTAATGAAGCAATAGTTGGAGAGAAAGGCGTAAGTGATGTTTCTCCATACATTTATGTGATCTTTAGTATCTCTTTGGTTTGTGGATATATCACTGATAGGGGGCTTTGTTTATTTTCAGGGTATACATCACATGCCTGAGACAAGGGGTTTATGCCTTTCTGAAGAGCAGACTGTCACTAGTGTATGATATTATTAGATAACGTACTATTTGGTTTTTCTTCCTTATAATGTCTCAAATGATGAAAAGAAAAGGTACCAATGGTTTATTTTATGTTCTGAATGATCAGATACTCAGAAGGCCGAAAATCGGAGGTCACCAATTTATAGGAATGAGAACTCAACCTCAAAAGCTGACTCGAAGATGTGAAGTAACAGCTATTCTTGTTCTCTATGGTCTTCCAAGGTGACTTTCCAAATTTCCTTGTAGATTTTCAGTCATCCTTGTTTTTGTAGTTTTATCTAGTCTCATAATTTTGCAATTTTGTGATTCTTTGTTTAGTTTGTAGGTTATCATATAACAAAATACAGTCTCCAATTATGCTGTTATAAATATAGGAATAAGCGTATATGCCAAAATAGATTGCTACGATGCTAGGAGGAATATTGTAGGCAAAATGTTTTTCGCGCGTTGGAACAGTTAATCGAAAAATATGATTCAAAGGGCTGTTATTCTTTTCAAATTAAGTCGAGATCAAAAGGTTCAGGAAAATTTCCTTTTAAACTTTGGATCTAAAAACAACTGCCCTTAAACTCAAATTTACAATGCTAGACATATTTGTAATTAGTTTTCTCATTTTATTTTTATTTTATTTTATTTTTTTGTTTAAAATTCCTTTCTGGATGCAGATTACTAACTGGTGCTATTCTTGCCCATGAGTTGATGCATGGCTGGCTACGCCTTAAAGGTAAAAAGGATATACCAAGCTTTTCTTCGATCCATCATTTAGGGGTATTTTTTTCTCATTCAACTTAAAATGATACAGGTTTTCGTAACCTTAATCCGGAAGTAGAGGAAGGTATCTGTCAGGTGCTTTCCCACATGTGGCTTGAATCGGAAGTAATGCCAGTGTCTCGAAACATGCCTTCAACATCAACAGCTTCTTCTTCCTCCTCATCTAAGAAAGGCGGAAAGTCAAACGCCGAAAGCAAACTCGGAGAGTTTTTCATGCACCAAATTGCCCACGATGCGTCTCCAGCATATGGGGGAGGGTTCAGGGCAGCAAATGCAGCAGTCAACAAGTATGGTTTACCTCCTACTCTGAAACACATTCATCTCACGGGAACTTTCCCCTTGTAATGAGAATTTCGAATCATTCTCTCTTTATCTCTGTTAGTTGCCTTACATGCCCATTGGAGATATTCTTTTTCTCCCCTAAAAAAAAATTAAGCTGCCTACTAAAGCTTCAAGCAGCACCCCTTCTAATTTCATGGGGTCCTGCAAGGATACAAGCTAAGAAATGAGTCCCTCAATCTAATAAAGATTCATAATGTTATTTTTATTGATCTAGAAACAGAAATTACCTTCGTTTGATTCTTTATTTTGAAATGTCATTGAACATGATATTATGACGTTAATTCAATAAGAGGTGGGATTTGGAAAGTGCAACTCGCACATACATGTACATACACAAAAAAATATACATGCCGTGTAATAAGAAACTTCGAATAACGCATCAAATGGTATATCACTACAAGATACTTGGAGTAAACACAACCTCCAGCCTTCAAATTGAACAATTCCAACCCAGGCTTCCCTGTCCTGTTTTATATGGTAAAGACGATAAACCATCTCCGATTGAAACTAAAATGCAAATAGGAAAGATCGGGAATCATGGAGAACAAGTATGCTGCCATAAACTTATAATTTGTAATATGAAATATGAAATCTATACATGGAAAAATGTAATTCTCACGGTAGTGTCACGATATTAAGATTAACTACTATGAGAATCCAGAAAAAGAAAATGAGCTCTGTTGTTACAAAACAGTCAGTTCCAATAGTCTCCCCACCTTAGTTGCAGTTCCCAGTGTTATTATCAGCTACTATAGATTATCGTCAGCATCTGCTAAGAGCATCTTCAGGGTCTCGTAAGTCATAAAACAAATTCCAACACCAGGCACCACCTTGTAGTATTCTGGCAGAATTCCCCGGTACAGGCCACGCAGACCTTCAGTCCTATAAATGTGTTTAAATGTACCTAGAAGGCCTGTTGTGTAGACACGAGCTCGACCACCTGCTCCCTCTAACTGTTTTCTTCTTCTAACAAGATCCAATGGGAAAGTTGCTGCACAGTTGTAGTAAAGAACAAAATAAAATGACCTGTAGATATTCTAGTGCAGCCAAATGGGACTCTTCCAATGCACTTGATTTGAGAAGGTTAGGAATGACCTTTCCAATTCTCAAGGTAAGGAAATAGGAAAAGAAAAATCCATTATAATAAAAATCTAAAAAACAAATGCTTCTTAATATACATACAGCCAGCATCACACCATTAGACTAGAAAGACATCATACAGAACATTTGATATCATCGTGCAACAAAAATTCAGTGCATGAAAGCAGCCTATAGGTGAGAAAACAGGAGGTGTGGGTCATGTTTTAGGCTACAGTGTCAGTAACATGCTGCCATGTCAAAAGAGGATACTATCATACTAGAGTCTTGGTTCTACAGATTAGTAGTCACAAAAACGAAGTTAAACCAGAGATTGTCAAAATTAGGACCTATGTGAACACTAAACACAACACTACAAAGCCATACTCAGCTATCTCAAAGCTACTAGTGACCAGGATTGAGATCAGCATGAAAGTTTTGTTCTCTACTGCACAATATCCAACACTTGCAAAAGAACCACTTGATTAAAATTAGATTCAGCAATTTTTATTATGACATTTTGATTGTGTTGTGTGTAATCTATATATTAGCAGATCATTGAACAGAGTACTCCCATAAGCGGTGGCGAGGCTTGCAAAATCCAATACACTTGAAGTCATTGGAAAAGGAACGCCAAGTGAGAAGCATACCTCAAAGAGGACACCTCTCACATTGATAATTGAGATAACATAGGTTCACCTGAAAGTAGTGCCCCCCAATAAAGGAACCCACTGCAAGGCTTGGGAGACACGTCATTGAATAAAATGTGGAAAGATGAGGTTAATCCAAGTAAAGATCTTTATATAACATAAAGTTGGATGATTGACAAAAGAAAAGAAAAAACAATTTCTTATCGTCATTCTTACTAAAACTTTCAAATGCCAGATTAAAAAAAACCACTCCAGTCTGGTCTCAGGTTCTAGGGGTCAATCTGGTTAGATAATTGGTGCAGAGCCTGCACCACACCTTGTTTCTCTGCAAGCAAAAGCATAGTAGACAGCTATAGGTATTACTTATCTATTACAAAATGTCTAATTATGAAAATAAAAGTAATCCAACCAAAATCTCATTTGCACTTAGCAGTGGGTTTGGATGCACTTGTTTGAGGCTAGTCTAAAAATTAACAACAAAGAAAGGTCATCATTAACTAAAACAAATTTTACCCAAAGAAACAAGACAAAAAATAGAGAGAACTACGCACAGAAAAATAAAAAACACCTACCAAGGGAAATTTGGTACTAACATGAAGTCTAAGAATAAAAGCTACTGTACAATTAAAAATTTCCATTAAAGCTTCAAAGTATATATCAATCAAGCTGGTTTACAATCAATCACTCACCTGTCGATGATGCAATTCCTGAAAGACTGCCGCAAGCCAAACTAACTAGGACAGGAGAATCATGAGGCCTGCAGTTAAAAACGGAATTGTAAAGATATTAGCATTGAACATAAGAAAAAGAATATTACAAAAGACAACCAGGAAAAGTCGTATTAACACCCCAGAAACACTAAATCAATATCTGCCTACCTATGCAACTGCCAATGAGATCTCAAACTCTCGTACACTGAAAAGCTTAGAGCTATGTTGGGGCCAACACCCTGCATTAATACAGAACAGCAATCAGATACGCACTAAAAGATAAGTAGCACAAATAAACTGAAAATACTTCCAAGCATACCAAGAGAGTTGCTCCAAGTCCTTTATATAGTCCCAAAATTCCCTCCTCGCACGTAATAGTTCGCAAAGCATGCCCAATACCTCTATAATAGATCATATTTGTCTGCAAGTTTCAAAACCAAGTTTTCAAGCAAGATGCGAATAAACATACAAAACACAATGAATTAAAAGCAACGACAAACTAATTTTTCAAGTAATTATAAAGTCCTCCTGCAGAAGCCTAGCAAATTCTACAATCTTTGGGAGACAGAAAATAAGTCCCATAAAGAATCCAACCTAGACCTCGCAGGAAGAAACCATGCGTCTGATCACTGGACCTAATTGATTGGTACTAAATTTCCAAATATTTTGTCAACCCATCTTTTCCGCCCAACAAAAAGGGAATTAGTACCGAAAAATGGTAAAGGAAAACAATGATTCAATGCAAACCAAATTTATTACCTGGGCAGCTAGGCGTGTTCTCACAAGATCCAATGGATATGTGGCTGTGGCTGCTGTTATTCCTGCCATGCCACCACCTACAAAATGTACACAGAGGTTCGTACTCATATTTTCCCTATGATTTTCTAGTCCTGGAATCATTTGTAGTAACTGCACCAATAAACAAAAAAAGGGAAACAAAATCAAAACCAGCTAAAATGGGCAACTAAATTTGAGAGGAAACAAAAAAAGGCAAGATACACTGTTTTCTCCAAACCTTTTTGTAGTGTTCATACGCATAAAAGTTAGCTGAAGAATACGGAAGACGATGAGCTATTGTAACTAGATTTCCCTTCCAGAAAGCTCGAAATCCTTCTTCACCAACGATTCGTGAAGCCTCACGCCATATGCTTGCCTTGCTCAATGTAGCAACATCAGAGTGCATACCTTGCACCTGTATTATTAATTATTACGACATTCACATAAAATTCACAATTTTGATTGATAATAATCAAAACAACTATTCTTTCCCCCCAAACATATATAGATATACATATATATGATGTTAATTAAACATTAAAATTCCATCAAAACAAATAAATAAGCCGAACCTGAAAGAGAATAGTAAGTCTAGCAAGCGGGGCCGTACAGGTCTTACTTAATGCTCCGGCTACGCCTCCGGCGAGAAGCTGAGATAGGGTACTGATCTGAGACAGCTGGAGCGACTGCGGCGGTGGCGGCTTTGACTGTGGCACCGCCACGCTTCCATGGACAGTATTCAAAGCTCTCTGACCTTCGACCACCATCCCCACTCTAGCCTCCGTCTGCATAGTTAATCAAGAATCTAAACCTCCCCCCCACTCTCCCTCTTTCTAAAACCAGTGAAAACGTCACGGAGTCAGAAATTTCAGAAACCTCAAATAACCAATACAAATATGACGAAACCCTCAGGAAGAAGACTCCTCAACTCAAACTCCGAAACTATTCTTCTTCCTCTTCTTCAACCTCTAAACCTCCCTCATTCCCAAAGCAACAGTCTTCGGTTTCTCTGTTATTGCGTTCCTTTAAAGCAGAGGTATTTCCACAAACGACGTCGTTCCAGTGCAACTCAAAGTAAAAAAGCGGTAAATAGTTCGGCTTCGACGCCCTCGGTCCTACAATAGTCGGAGCCCTAGCCAAATTCTTCTTAGAGTGCAATCGTAAATTTTAGTACCATATTCTTGATTGGTAACATGTGGTTACGTGGCAATTTATATATGAGGCCTTATATTGTTTAATATAGGAGCGGATACACAGAAATAGAATCCAGTTACGGGATATCACAATAATAGTTTTGGAATATTCGTGGAATAGAGTTGGTGTGTGCGCGGATGCCAGTTGTGAGATTTTATCGTTAAGTCGGTCAAGAGAGTCCTTTCTGATGTTGCCACGTGCAAACAACGTTGGAAAACGGCGAAGTCAGGTTTCGCAATTTTTCTTATTAAACTTTATATTTTAATAAGGTAAGGTTCACCATGTTGTAGCGCCATCACAGGAGTCAGGAGGAGTACTGGTAGCGCTGACTGCTCTTCTAACACATCTTTTAAAATGTTTTTCCAAAATATATATTTTTTTATTTTATTTTTAAGTTTTACATCATATTATACTTCTATTTTTAAGTTTTACATTATATTATATATGAAATTTTTTTTTCTATATAATTTAAATATTATATTTTTAAACATTTTTATTCATTTTAAATATTTTCTATAAGTATCAATAATATTCTTATATATTTTAATATTTACAATATCTACTCATATATAATATCACGTAATTATATTATAATATAAATTTATCCTAATTTATAGGATAAACTAAAATATCAATAAATCTAAAAAAAATTACAAATAAGAAATGTATTATTATCAAAGTATATCTTGAGAGTATTTATTGAAAATATTTAAATATAATATTTTTGGAAAGATTAAGAAAAGAGAGAGAAGTGAAAAATTAATAAAATATTGTGTTGAAGGATGAATAGTATACATTAGATATAGCTTTTTACTGTAGATGTATCTAAAAATATTTGTAAAATGAATCATCCAATGTATACCTCTTCTTCTTAGTTTTAGCTGTTTTTTCAATTTTTGGTAATATGGCTCACCAGTTGGGAGTGCTCTTACCAAGAGTGATGATTATTTTTGGAATAAGGACCAACAACAGCACTGCTGCACCCAAAAATTTCGTTTTAGAATGTGCATGAATATCAAAATATAAATAAAATGTAGTAAATTGTAAAATTTACAAGACATAAATGTAAAAATTTACATAAAAAGTACTAAACTATAAAGGGCCAGTTTGGTATAGCTGTGCTGTGGGAAAAAGCAGCTGTAGCTGTGCTGCGAGAAAAAGCTGTTGAGTGTTTGGTAAATTATAACTTTAGAAATACTGTGAGTTGGAAAAGTTGTATATAAGTGTTTGGTAAACTAGATTATTAGATAGCTGTTAAATACAGAATGACCAAAATAGGTATCATATGTATTTAACTAATTTTGTTTGAATAAATTTATACATATTAACATATTTATAATTATTTTTTATTTTATTAAAAATAATAATGATTTTTTATAATATTTAATTCTTTTAATATATGCGTATAATAAAATGATTAATTAAATTTTAAAAAATAAAAAATCAACATAAATATTGTCTATTTTTAAATTATTATAAATTTTGATCATAACAAATAATTTAAATTTAGTCAATTTGATACGACAAAATACAAAACTTAAATAAAATAAAATAGATAAGAATATAGTTTAATTATATCCCATTAAACTTGCAGCAATCAGATCTCTAGTATTGTCCATTTCATTTAAATTTGAAGCTCTAACTGTCTCATCTTCATCTTCAATATTAGTTTGATCTTCTACACAATAATATGGATTATCTCTAATTTTCTCAAAATGTCGATCACGTTTTGCATGCCTTCGAATGTAATTATGCAAGGTCATTGATGCAATCACTATTTTCACTTGCTTCTGATATGGATAACTAGGCATATCTCTTAATATTTTCCATCTTTTCTTCCATACTCCAAAAGTTCTTTCAATAACACTTCGAAGAGAAGAATGTGTCTGGTTGAATACCTCTTTATAACCAATAGGTTTGCTACCTCGTTGAAATTGTGGTAGATAGTATCTTTGGCCTTTATATGGTCCTAAAAAACCTGTAATTTGTGGGTATTCCGCATCCACTAAATAATATTTTCCTGTCAAATAAAATATAAAAATATAATTACAAAATTATAAAGACTTTAATATTTTGTAAATGTGTTTAGATGACAACCTTGGGGAGGTTTTGGAAAATTTGAAGTTGAATCACGTAAAGTTGTATAGAAAATTCTTGTATCATGAGCAAAACCTTCCCACCCAGCATATGCATATATAAATTGCATATCAAAATTACATATTGCCATGACATTCTGAGTTGGTATCCCTTTTCTACCAACAAATGGTACTTGATCTTCAGGTGGAATTACAGCATTCACATGTACACCGTCTATTGCGCCAATACAGTTTTAGAAAAAAAAATACAAGATTATAAAAATATACTCTAGTTAGAAAAAAAATTATTAAAAAATTGTATAATTTTAAAGTATGACTTACCTTAAAATGAGGCATATATCTAGAATCTTTCAATATCTCTTCAGGAACATCTTTAAATTCTGGGTCTGGTGGTTTTAATACATCTACACTCATATGACATAAAACATCTAAAACCTTGTTGAAATATCGACTAACTGTCTCGCCTGAGTGTTGGAATCGCTCTTGTGTTAATCGGTTTCCAGCACCGTGACCTAATGTAAATAAAAACATGCCTAATATCTCAAGAGCACACATTCTCTTTGAACCCTTAAATCCATAATTAGCTTCCAATTCATCGCATAATTTAATGAAAACATCTTTCTCCATCCTAAACATGCTATAACATCTACTTTCATTTCCTTTTAATATTTCCATCAACCACATATGACCAGTTTGAGAAGAATTCATACAAGGTGTCTTTTCAATATATGTTGTATAATAATGTTGAACAAAGTATGTAGTTATAGACGCCGATTGTAACTCAATCTCCTCATCTGTGTCTGCCATTATTTCTAATTTAAAATAAACCTGTGTATATTAAAGAGTATATAAAATACATGCCAAATAGCCATAAATTCTTCATAACAAATGCAAGTGAAAAACATAATAAAGCATATTTATATTAAATAGTGACAACACCAAGTCTTGAGAGCAATTTAAAAAAAAAGTCTGTAAAGAAATAACATAATAAACATATACTAACGTCATAACACAAAGTTTAGAAAATAAATACTACTACTACTATAAGTCATAGTATTATAATTATCCCAGAGTATGCTCATTCTTGAGCCAAGTAAGCATCAACTCAGGTTCTTCCAATGAAGCAAACATCTCTCTCTTCTCTTTCATGATAAACAAGCGAGTTGCAAATAAATACAAGCTGCTCCCTTTCTCAATTCCAGGCAAAGAATTTAAAATTTTCATAACTTCGGTAATACTATTCTCCTTTCTAGCTGTTTCAATATTTCTACTCCTTGTCTCCACAGCATCAGCAAGGCGACCAATTTGTTCAAATATCATTAAAGGCCCTGTCTTCTTCATTTTTCCTTTTCCATGTTTCATTGCTTTATTTTGTTTCTCAAGTGGCTCGGCTAATCTCTTGTTATTTTTCTCTCTAAGAAATCTATCAGTATTAGGCATCTCTAGATCATCGTCACTACTCTCAAGTTGTTCATGTAAGGTTTCAATATTGTTAAAAGGTTTTTCAGACTCAGATGGAATTATTCCAGATGAAGGTGTCCAAACATACTCTCCTGTAGCAACAGTGTTCATGAAAATCCTATCTAATTTTTCCTCTACCTCTGGTTCAATTCCCCGAATGCGAAACTTTGCAGCATCGGGATGACTCTACAAAAAAAATTTGTTAATTAAATGTAACATTTATGAAAAAAAAAAGTCTTTTAGTTTCATATAAATATTTAACAAGATTATAATGTACCTGTAATTTACTATTCCACCAATCTTCAGTTGCATCAATTGTATTCTTTTTTATATTCCATCCTAAGCCAGTTTCTTTTCCCTTGAGTTGCTTCCAAAGCTTCCATTCATTTTTTAATCCATCCCACTTATTTTTCAATTGTGGTCTAGTGTAATCTCTTCCAGTTGCTTTCTTCATATTTGTAATCAAGTTTACATATCCAACTTTATCTAAATAAGTAGTAGGACGATGCCCATCATCAACCTCTTTGATACAGAAGTCTAAGAAAAAATTCAAACTCTCTGAATTCCATATTGCTTTACTTCTTGGTACGTCACTCTTGGTGCAAATATTATTTTCATTTTCCATCTAATAAAAGTGAAATGATAAGTATAAAAAAAATACAAAAGTAAAATGATGTATCCATATACGCAACAACTCTTATCAATCACTACCATCTATGTAAAACTAAATAATTCAACTAAAGTTCAACATATCCAACTTCAAGACTATTCTTAAAGAATCCCTTGGGAGAAGATAAAACACACACATATGTACATTCATATACATGTAAAAAGGTTACTATAAATCAACTTTTGAAGTGAGAAAATTAAGTAAAAATAAAAGAACTAAAAAGATATTTTTGTTATGTATATGGCAACCATAAATGATTCATCTTTGAATGTAAAAATTGTATTTTTAATGTCCACTTCTCGGCTGAGAGAGCAGACAACCATAAATGAAATTATTTTAATTATAGATATTGTTAGACAAAATATATCTCCTTTATATTGTTTATTTCACTCAAAACAAAAAGATAGAAATCTAATCTAGTTTTTGTATTAAAAAAGCATATCTATTCTTTCATGGTAATTCTTATTCTTTATTATTAAAGTTTATTTAGAAAAAAGATTAAAAAAAAAAAGGTTGTGTACTCTCTCTCTGTGTCGTACTCTATTGGCACCCATCACTCTGTATTTTTCTTGGTCAATCACAAAGGCTCCTTTTTCAGTCAGTGTTGAATATTCAACTCTACATATGACTTTAATTCTCTCAGTATTGAATATAATTCTATATACGACTTTAATTCTCTCTCTCTCTCTCCTCTGCGTCCTACTCTATATATCCATTAGAAACAAAAAAAATCTATCTCCTCTGCGTCGTACTCTATATATCCATTAGAAACAAAAAAAAACCAAATGCACTCTATATATCCATTAGAAACAAAAAAGGAAATGCATCAAAATAAACCATTAAACAAGTCCAACCCATATATATATATATATATACACACAAATATACTGGTATGAAAAAGATCGAATAACCCAGTATCATAGAAACAATAATCAAACCACTGTACAAATATATATATATATATAAAATGCCCTTTAATAAATCTGTGTTTAATATAGTATTAAAAAAAAAGTTAGAGAAATACCTTGACTTGATTGTGCTGGAGTTTTTGACAGAGAAGTGTAGTCCGTGAGGAAGAAGGAAGAAGAAATGGTGAAGCAAGGTGAAGAAGATTTAACGATTGAAAAAGAAGACCTAATAATTCTAATTTAAATGAGGGTATTTTGGTCCAAAAAAAATATCATTAAACCACAATTTCAGCTTCCCGTATAAGCTAAAATCCCAAAGTTGGTGTGGGCCAACTTTGATAAAAAGCTATAATTTTAACCTAAATTCCTAAAAAAGCTATTTTTTTTATTTTACCAAACACTTTTTAGTCAATAGCTTTTTTAAAAAGTGCTTTGGGTTTTTCAAAAAGCCATTCCAAACGGGGCCAAAGTTTAAAATGCATAAATGTCAAAATTTACATAAAAATGATTAAATTGTAAAAATAATATTAAACTTTTATTTTGAAAAAAAAAATGAGTGTGGGCATCAGCCCACCTTATGGCCTGTTTGCCATTGTTTTCTGTTTTTTGTTTTTTGTTTTCAAAATTGTGTTATCAGAAATGAGAACAGAAAACTATTTTTGTAGTTTTCAAAAAACAAGAGGTGTTTGGTTAATGTTTTCTAAAAACAATTTTTTAGTTTTTTTTTAAATCTTAAATAAAAAATTAACAAATATATTTATAAAGAGAAAAATATTTTAAAAGTTTTTAATAAATAATGAGATAAAATAATTTGAAAGAAAAAATGATGAAAAATAAGAAGTGAGAAAGTAAGGAAAGAAAATTTGACAACAATAGAAAACAACTTTTTGTTGTTCTCAAAATTTTATGTTTTTTGTAATTTTGTTTTTAAAAATTATTTTCTGAAAACAATGCCAAACATCCAAACTTGTTTTCAAAAAACTGTTTTTAGCTTTTAAAAACAAAAAACAGTTTTTTAGTTAAGGTGCCAAACACCCTCTTAGTCTCCATGTGGATCCGTCAGTGCCAACAGGTGTGGCAAACTTCAAAATTTGATTGCATAATTTTTAAGGCAATAATAATTTGATTGCACAAAGTTTGACTCTCAATCATCGGAAAACAAACATTCATGCAAATAATTATTTGATTGCACAAGTCCAATAATTGTTTGCATGGGACTTGTTTTGAGTACAACTAATATTCACTTGATTGACTTGTTGTTACCTATTGAACCTAACACTAGTTGAATAACTAGTGTTAAGATATGTTACCATCAATCGTGAATCTCTTTAGGGAGTTTAAGTCTCATTCCTCGAGATGATGCAGCAACTAAGTCTCTCGTTAGTGGCTTAGTGAAAGGATCCGCTAGATTTTCACTTGTTCTCACATAGGATATTGAGATGATTCCTCTTTGAATCAATTCTCTTACATATCCATGTCTTAGACTAATGTGTCTAGACTTCCCATTATACACTCCATTGTATGCTCTAGCCAATGTCGCTTGGCTATCACAATGTATCGATATAGTAGATACATTCTCTTTTATTAGGGTATCTCTATCAACATATCCCTTAACCATTCGGCATCTTTGTCGATAGCAGCCAGAGCTATAAACTCTGCTTCCATAGTGGAATGAGATATACAGGTTTGTTTCTTGGAACCCCAAGAAATTGCACCCCCACCAAGTGTAAATACCCAACCAGTTGTGGACAAGTTGTCCCCAAGATTGGATATCCAGCTTGCATCTCTATATCCTTCTAAGATTGAAGGAAATTTGGAGTAATGAAGGCTTAGTTCTTTGGTTTTCTTGAGATAGCCTAGGACTCTTCCAATAGCCTTCCAGTGATCCATACTTGGATTAATTGTAAACCTACTAAGTTTACTTACTGCAAATGCTATATCAGGTCTAGTACATTGAGCAGTGTACATTAGACTTTCTATAGCACTAGCGTACTCCAATTGAGCCACCGCTCTTCCTTCATTCTTCTCTAGTTTTACACTATGATCGAATGGAGTATTGGTATCTTTAACCTTGAGATGGTTAAATTTGTTCAATACTTTCTCAACATAGTGGGCTTGACCCAATGCAAAACCCCCCACTATGTTTCTTTACTTTGATACCAAGTATGGTGTCAACTTCTCCAAGATCTTTCATCTTGAAGGTTGATGAAAACAACCTCTTCGTTTCTTCTATCCCTTTCATGCTATCACTTAGAATAAGCATGTCATCCACATATAAGCAAACAATGATCACATATTCCTTACAAGTTTTTGAATACAAACACTTGTCTCCATTGTTATGTCTAAACCCATTAGACATGATGGCTTGATCAAACTTCTCATGCCATTGCTTAGGAGCTTGTTTCAATCCATATCAGGATTTTACAAGTCTACACACTTTATGTTCATATTTTGGTAGGACAAACCCTTCGGGTTGTTCTATATAGACCTCCTCATTGAGGTCACCATTAATGAATGCTGTTTTGACATCCATTTGATGAACATACAAGTTGTGTATAGAAGCTAAAGCGAACAAAATTCTTATAGAAGTTGTTCTTGCAACAGGGGCATAGGTATCAAAATAATTGATACCCTCCTTTTGCCTAAACCCTTTAGCTACTAATCTAGCTTTAAAGGTTTGGATAGTGTCGTCAGTGTGGTATTTTCTCCTAAATACCCACTTACACCCAATTGGCTTATGTAATGCCCCGAATTCTCCGATGTGGTTTAGTGGCGGTTTAGTTGGCCGGGAGGGCCGTAATTGTTTAATTACGCCATTAAATGAATATATGCATGTTTATGTGAATTATATTATAATATGATGATATATGCATGCATGTGGGTCCACATTTGAAATATGATGCTATTTTGCTAATTTGGCCCATTGAGGGTAAATTTGTGTATTTGGGTGCATGATGTGATTTGTGAATGAGATTCCATTATTATGGAGATATATTCGAGCTATTCGGAATGAGACAGTCATTTTTAGTGGATTAGCGGTTTTGTCATAACGGGGTCAATTTTAGGGTAATAGGAATGTTTATTTGATGATAAATTGGGAATATTTGAAATCAGGGTGAAATTCTGGAAGTTTTGACTATAATGTCCCCGGGGGTGATTTCGGGACCCCGAGCATTAGGTTTTATTTGAGGTTACTTAAGCTTGAAGTAGTTGTCAGATAGAACGTACGATTAGAAAACCTCTCGTTCTCCTTCGTTAGTTCATTTTTGCCACCTGAAGCATATTTGAAGAAATCTTAAGTTCTAGGAGTCAGAATCGAGCGAGGATTGAGGCATAGCGATCCTAGGAAAGATTAGAAGCTTCTTGACCGAAGGATTTGACGGAAAACAACCTAATCGAAGGTAATCTAAGTTTGAAGTTTTGAGTTTTTAAAGTTTCTAAGCTTTGAATTGGACTTTGTGAATTGTTGAGTTTTCGATTCGTTTGAACCTTGGGTTTTGAGGTTCTTGGAGCATTGGGAAGCTTAGGAATCTTGTTTTGATGATTGGGGAATGTTTAGGTATGATTTTGGAGGTTTTGGAGTGTTAAAAACACGTTTGGGAATGACCCAGAGTTGAGGGTCGCGGCCCTGTTCTTGGGGTGCCGCGGCCCTGCTTTGAAGAAGCAGGTGGGGGGGGGGGGGGGGGGGGAGATGTACCTGCTGGGCGCCGCGGCCCTTGCTTCAGGGAACTCTGGGGGCCGCGGCCCAAGGTGCTAGGGCCGCAGCCCTTGCCCAGTTTTCGCCCCGTTTGCTCGTTTTGACCCCGGGAACCTAGTTTTAGGCCTCATGAGTGTCCCTACTACTTGGATTAGTTTGAATTTGTAACGACCCCAAATTCACTATTAAGGCTTAAGGGCCTGGAGTAGCGTGCCTGGAGGGCATAATGGGATTTGGTGTGTGTCTTTAATGAGTTTTATGCATGATTATGATTTAATGCACGTTATATGACTATTTGATTATTTGAGATGCATGACTATGTGAATTAGTATGCATGTAGACCTGATTGTCTTAAAAAGAGCATAATTGTAATCTGGCCATTTTAGGGCATAACTGTGATAATTGTATTATGTGATTTGTGCCATGTGAGTGTGGTGTTTTTATCAGGATGCACGCATCGAGACGGTCCTAGTGAGCCAATTAGTCTAAAAGTCACAACGGGATTTTATACCCGGCTCGGGAGGAGCCTAGGGGTACTTTAGGAATTTCGTAAGTTGAAGTGAGAACTAATGGCTATAGTTTTGGCGATTGAGTAACCTGGGTAACCATTTGTAACTGCTGTGAGTAACAAGTTTTAGATAGAAAATGGTAGAAATGAAATAGAAGTGAAAGGACTTATGTGCCCTTGAAGGTTTAGTTAGGAAGGGTTATTAGGAAGGGATAAATTGGTCATTTGGCAAGGCAATTAGACAATTTTCAGCTGGGTTTATGGGGTACACGGTTTGGGCATTGGGTCATTTGGTGTTTTGATAAAATTGGAAGAGAAGAAAAAGAAGAAGAAGAAAGAAAGGCTAGGGCAAGAAGAAGAAAGGAGAAGAGGTGTAGAAGGGGCTGAAGTGGGAGCTTAGGAGGAGATCAAGGAAGCTTTTAGGGTGGATTCTCCACTTGAGGTAAGGATCTTATGCATATTTAAGTTTGATTTCTGTTTTGACTTGTGAATCTAAAGCTTGGGTTAGTTTTTTTGAGTTTTGGTTTGAGTTGCTGAAATTAGAATCAAGGGGTGGATTTTTGGGTGTGATGGTGTTTTGCTCTTGATTCTAGTATCTATAGGTTGTTAGATGGTTCATATGAGGTTTTGATTTGATTTTGGGGTTTAGGTATTTGTTTGGGGTGATTTGGAGAGGTTGAAGCTCGGGAAAAACGCATGGGAAAACCCAGAAAATCTGGGTTCGCGAAGGAACGCCGCGGCCCTGTTCTTGGGCGCCGCGGCGCGAGGATGCTTCAAGATGAGGGCCAAGCTGCTGGGCGCCGCGGCCCTTGAAGGGAGTGCCGCGGCCCTAGGTCATTTTGGCAGCCAAAAAGTTGGGTTTTTAGGGCTTTTGCCCGGGGACACGGGGGATGGTTCCGATGTTTTGTGTTATGGATTTAGAGGTCCCGGGAGTGCGGGATTGGTCCCGGGAAGTGGTCTTGGGCTTGGTTAGTATTAAAAGTGTTTTATGTGTGTTGTGACTAGGATTTCGGGGAGGCTCGTACTAGAGGACCGTGCTTGTGACCTTGGTGCATCGGAAAGCTCGGGATACAGGTAAGAAAACCGTAACACCCGAGAATAGGGCATGGGCCCACAGTGTGATTGCAGGGCATGACCCTAGATTGTATTATGTGCAAATGTGTAATCTTAGATGAACTATTATATGTTTGAATGTTTATTTCAAAATGTATTATACGTGCTATTATAATGAAATGAACGGCTAAGGCCGAGAGCGGCGAAGGCCGGGTACGGCCTTGGGGCCGGAAGTAACACTCAGCACATGGGATGCTTATAACCAGGGTGGGACCCACGGGATACATGAGTTATCCTTACGGTGAGGACCGAGACCCCAGGCTTTGGTAAGGCCTCTGGGGCGGCATGGCCGTGCTTGTTTAAGACTGATGGCTTTCCTATTTATCAGTGTATTATGTCAGCTATATTATTTGCATATGTTATGTACTATTTGGGTTTTCTTGCTGGGCTTCGGCTCACGGGTGCTCCGTGTTGCAGGTAAAAGCAAAGAGTCAATCAACCGGCCATGAGTATGGAGAGCGTGGGGGTGGCGCGTACATGTTCGGCCTGCCCGACTGCTTTGGTTGGGGGCATTTTTGTATATGGCTGTATTTACCATTCTTTTGATAGTTGATCAAGTGTAAATCTAATTTTGAGTTGTAAATATTTTGTAAACCTTATTTTGGGATCCCAGATGTTTTATACTTAACGTTTTCAATGAAGCTAAACATTTTAAAAGAGTACAGCCTTAAACTTTGATTTATTCACACTTTTGGTTTTAGAAACCACTTAGAGTCAGTCAAAAGCACGATTTCTGTCTTCAACTCACTAAGTAGCGGCTCTAAGGTAGTAGGGCGTTACAGAATTGATCTCTTGGAGGCTAGATATTGGTTTGAGAACCTTTGATTATCATGTTATTGATGGTATCCTATAATGTGTTATGATTAGGTAACCGCTAAAGGACTAAAAGCTAAACCGTTCTCAAGGGTCGTTCTTTTGTTCATTCTAGCTCGAATCAGAGGTAAGAAAACTACACCCCAAATGTGACATGCATGGTTATTCATGAGGCATGTTGGTTGTATAAATGTGGACATGAATTGATTGCGGAATACTTAGCAAATGTTGCTCACTTGTGCATGGTATTGACTCATTAGTCAGATTTGGCAAAGGTGCTAGTATCAACTGTGAAGCTGTGACTCATTAGTCAGGTTTGGCAGTGGTACTGGGCATTGGTCACACTGCGCTGACTCATTAGTCAGGACGGCCTTAGCGTGTTCAACGCAAGCTAATAAAGATTAGATCTAATGGACTTTCTGCATTGAATGACTCAAAGAGCATTAATGCCGGACCGACCTCAAGTTCGATGAATATTATAAGCGCTTGAAGGCTAGTGGCTTACCCAGCAGCCACTCTTCCATTTGAATTAGTGACCTGCTTGTCAGTCACTCAATATGGTTTACCAGAACCTGTTGAAGGCTAATGGCTTACCCAACATCACTCTTCCATTTGAATTAGTGACTTGCTTGTCAGTCACTCAGTATGGTTTACCAGAACCTCAAGTGATATTCACTCATTTGTTTGAAAGCTATGAACTCTGCGTGATTATAATGATAATCATTTGATGATGTTTACATATAATGCAATGTTTTCTTGTTTGGCTTTGGCTCATGGGTGCTATGTGGTGCAGGTAAAGGGAAAGAAAAGCTCACCTAGCCTTGAGTGGAGAGCTTAGGTGGTGATGTGTACATATGCGGCCGCTTGACCACCACGGCCAAGGAGTTCTCAGAGGAACTAGGGGATTTACCCTATTTTTGCCGCTTAGGTCGGCGGGGTTTGAAATTTTGGAATAGTAATGACCTTTTTGAGTTGTGAATAACTTGTAAATGTTCTTGTGGGCCCATGAACAGTTTTATGTATCAAATAAAACATATCCTTTTCCTTTTATTTGGTTTTCACCTTAACTTGTTAATAACACTTAGCACACGTTTTTAACCAAAGGACTCAGGCAATGAGTCAAATTTTCGGTTCACTGTTCACCGTAACTGTTCTGGGGTAACCAGGGCGTTACAACTTGGTATCAGAGCAATGCCAAGGTTAAGGTTCCTGTAGACTAACTGGGCATGCACACACATCACTGAAGTCAAGCTCGACTCATGGTTTGGTAACTATTTATGTAGTTATGAGCATAACTGCCTAAATGTGGTGCATATGCTTTACCTGTATGCATGAGACACTGTGTTGAACCTGTGCCCTTGAAATATTATGAATTGTTATGTGATACATGCTGAGTGCTGAATGCCATAAACATGTATCTGCTTGTGAATATTGAATGACTGTGGAATATGATAATTGTCTGCTTGTTCTTGGACTATGAGGCAGCAAGAGGTTTAGTTATTACTACCTGACTGGCCGTATTGATCAATGTTTCAGCAAGGTATATCAGAAATAAGAATGAATCCAGAACAGACAGATACTACAGCTGGCCAAAGTGATCAGGGCCAGAATAATAATAACAGCTAGGGTCAGGAAAATGACCAATCTCAGATTCCATAGCCAGCTCCTGCAAACTGGCAGCAGTTGTTTAATGAGTTGCAGGCGACAGTGTTGAAACAAGGAGAGGAGCTTCGTCTCCTGAGATAGCAACAAGTGCATGCAGTGGTTAGTGTATCAGAGGCACCTCCTGTGTCGGTGCCATCAACAGAACAGCTGCCTGAGGTAGGAAATAAATGGGAACCTCTTTATGAAAGGTTCAGGAAGCAACAACCTCCTGTTTTTTAGGGCAGTGCAGATCCTGCCAATGCAGAACAATGGATGAGTATGATTACCACTATCCTTGACTTTATGAGGGTAGCTGGTAATGAGAGGGTGGCCTGTGCTACCTATATGTTTCGGGAGGATGCCCGGATTTGGTGGGAAGTGATTACCTAGACCAAGAATGTGAATGCCCTGAGCTCGGAGGAGTTTCAGACCTTGTTTAATGAAAATTATTATAATAATGCTATCAAGGCAGCTAAAGCTGAGGAGTTTATTCGGCTAGTTCAGGGAAGTTTATCAGTTACTGAATATGCCTTAAAATTTGACCGTTTGGCAAAGTTTGCCAAGGAACTGGTGCCCACTGATGGGACCAGGAGAGAGAGATTCCTTCAGGGGCTACAGCCCAGACTAGCCCGTGATGTACGTATTACCACTGTGGCAGGGGTTACTACCTATGCACAGGTGGTTGAGAAGGCACTCACAGCTGAGAGTGCAGAGCCCAAGATCTGGCGTGACAGTGCAACCAGAAAGGATTCCAGGATGACAGTTCCTCCATTTGTGGGTTCTGGTAGGGGTGTTGGCCCCAGTGATCAAAAAAGGAAGGTTCCTGATACCTTCTGTAACGCCCCAACTCCTGGGACCGTTACGGTGTGCCTTGTAAACAGTGCTAAACTAACTAATCGAGTCATTTGGCCAAAACGTGATCTAAGTATGATTAGCGGTTTAGGGTTTAAACACTGTGGTTATGATGTAACGTTTAATATATACATTGGGATCCCAAAAATATAAATTTCAGAGTTTATTACAGAAAATATTTACTACAAGCCGTTCTAAGCGGCAAAACAGGGTTCAACCCTAGTTCCACTTTAAACCTCGGCCGTAGCGGTCGAGCAGCTGCATATGTACACATCATCACCTAAGCTCTCCAACTCAAGGATGGTCTAGCTTCCTCTTGCCTTTACCTGCACCACGTAGCACCCGTGAGCCGAAGCCCAGCAAGAAAACACAATAAAGCTTGATATAATATTAACAACGATCATAATAACCATTCAGGACTATCAGTCCAAGCAAATAGGTGACAATAGCCAATAGTCACAATAATGAGCATCGCTCCCTCTAGCCATGTGACGATAGGGTCACCAGGGCTAAACTGATAAGTGATACTTTCATAAGTTGGATCAGGACAGGTGCATGGTGAATGGTCACCAACATAACCTTCCTCCCGACTCTAGAGTCGTGCTATGGACAACGTCCCCTAGCCATGTGACAAACAGTCACCGGGGTCATATACCTTGGCTATAAACATCTGGTCATAGACCAGGCAAGCGCTTATAATTTTCATTGACCTTCTGGTCGATCCAGCATTAATACCCCATATGAGTCATTCAATTCCAACCTCAATTAGATCTAATCTCCCGACTCTAGAGTCGTAACTATGGACAGCGTCCCCTAGCCATGTGACAAACAGTCACCGGGGTCATATACCTTGGCTATAGTCATCTGGTCGTAGACTAGGCAAGCGCTTATAGTTTTCATTGACTTCCAGTCGGTCCAGCATTAATACCCCATATGAGTCATTCAATGCCGACCTCAATTAGATCTAATCTCCACTTGGCCCGGCGTTTACAACGCACAGCCACTTCTGACCCTTGGGTCAGTGAAACACCACCAGTGCTCAGCCCGTTGTGAACTTAACTAATAAGTCACAGCTTCACAGACGGATCTGACACCATTGTCGATTCTGACTAATAAGTCAGCGCCATACATAGGTAAGCCATGCCACCAAACATATATCACATGTATGTTATCCATAAACAAGGTATTCAGCATGCTTACTTAACAGGTATTAGTACAATTAGGACTATGCATAAACACAGAGGCTCAAGCTCTGAACGATATCATACACGGTATACAAAGCATGTCCTAATCACATGTTTCTCATGCATCATATGCAATATATCCAGCAATTCAACATGCACCAATAATAGCCATTCATGTCACGTTTAATAGTCAACCAACATGCATCAAGAATAGCCATGCATGTCATACATAATAATCAACCAACATGCATCAATAATAGCCATGCATGTCACATATACACAGGGTGCAGTTTTCTTACCTTTGGTCCAAGCACAGGTTACCAACAAATGAGCAACAAGCACGATCCTGATTCCAAGCCTCTAGTGATAACCTAGTCACAACCACAAATGGTAATCCAATGGGTTCAAGTTCTAAAACCAAACCCGGAACCAAGACCTAGCCTCCGAGACATCAAACGCCACCCATCCGGGTAGTAGGAATGATCCTGAGGCCTAAGGTTTGAGTTCCCATGACTAAAAACCCATAAAACCCAAGTCTCAAATCACCCAAAAACACAACAAAACACAAAATCCAATTCAAGCTTAAAAACTTTAAAAACTTGGAACTTAAAAACTTGAATTACCTCCGATTAAGTTGTTTCCAACTAAATCTTCCGGCTAATAAGCTTCTAATCTTTCCTAGGATCGCTATGCCTCGATCATCGCTTGAATCCGAGTCCTAGAACTCCAGTTATCTTCGAAAAAGCGATCGGAAGACAAAAAGGGAACTTTTAGGGAGAGAGAACGTATAGAACGTTCTTTTTATTCTTTTAAAAGGTTACTTCAAGCTTAAGTAGCCTCAACCAAATCATAATGCTCGGGGTCCCGAAAACACCCCCGGGGACAAAATAGTCAAAACCTCCAGAATTTCCCCCTGATCTTACTAACTCCCAATTTATCACCAAATATTAATTCCCATTACCCAATAACTCGGTAATGCTCTAAATACCCCTTGACTTACTCCAAGTCAAGCTTAAACCCCGTTGTGACTTTCCCACTAGCTTACCTCCTAGGATCGTCTTGTGCTGGGTAACCCTGGCATAACCAAATAATAATAAAGCACCACACCCATTTCACATATATGCCAAAAATGCCCGAAATGGCCAACATATGAAAATCACCCAATTAATCACAATTCGGTTCACATGCATATTTAATACACCTAAACATGCATATTATCATTAAATAGCATAATAAATCAATTATGGCCCTCCCGGCCTCCTAATCAAGGTCTTAATCCTTATTAGGAAATTTGGGGCATTACAACTATCCCCTCCTTACAGAAATTTCGTCCTCGAAATTTATCTGAACAGCCCGAAATAAGAATTCCGCACAACCGATTCCAGTTTCCCAGGTCATTCTCTTGACCTCACTGTTTCTGCAATATACTTTAAATCATGGTATACTTTGTTCCTCAGAACCTTGTAACTCAACTCATGAGTTCTTTTAACCCATGTCCACTGCATGGAGACACATAAAACAATGTACAACCGTCGGAATCAAAACTATGGTCCAACAAAAGAAAATCTGATCAGTCCTATCTAGGACTCAAACTGTCATACCAATCTAGACTCAACTTGCCTTTATTCATCACCTCTTTCCATGGTGATTCTTTAGGAAGACATAACTTCCTACCTGGAACTCCATGTTCCCGCTTTTCAGTTTAGTATCACTTTCCATTTAATCTAAGAAGTGAGCATCCTTGCTCCAACCTCTAATAACCTCTGTGGTTCCCTGAACCATCTCATGATCCAGATGTAACATCTCACCCATCTCATTCCAATGTACAGGTGATGAACATGTTCTACCAAGTCTTATCTCATAAGATACCCTTTCAACACTGAACAGTTCTCCCGCTGATTATGATCAGCCCGAGAACAAAGGTCTGTACAAAATTCTATCTATAACCTTATTCATCGCCTTTTCTCACCCTTCCATAACCTGGAAGTAACATTAGAGTCTTCATCTGATAAGATGAACCTTGAGTTCACGAAGGCTCTCTATCCTTCTCACAAGGAGATTCAAATATAGATCAACTATACTATTCACCTGTCCTTACTGATACACTAAACTCACTTGGACTACCAGTCCACAATGACTTAATGCCAAATCATTTCGATCCATCAACCTGGGAGTCCCACCGCGTAACCCATCGCGATGCTCACTCATTCCCCACTATGAAATTCCCAAAAGCTGTAATGGCCTTGCTGTTTCCTGATACACTGTCTCGACCTGCTAACAGGTTAAGAACTTTACACATGCCTCAATATATGCCTCTTCATCTCAGGCCATCACTATAAAATTTCATATCCTGTTACCTTTCCACGATGCCTGAATGAAGAAAATAAAAGAATAGCATGAGATTCATCCAGAATCTCCCAGATAATCTCAATGTCCATCGGATTCCAAATCCGATCTCTTATATCACAGTAAATCCATATCTGTCACCGTACAACTTCTAGCCAATCCAGTTGAAGCTTTCCATTCAATCTTTTCCATCTATGGCTCACTTAACCATCTTTTTTTATCTTCCTTGAGATAATGATCTCAAACAATAAACTGGCCACCTGGCCCACCAGAAACCCTACTTCAGTTCTGGTCAGATTCTTTAATCACATGTTGCATAGACAACCACTTTTCTCTATTACTAGGATGTCATAATAACCCTCTAACTGATCATGGTCTATAAAGACCCAGCACTTCCTCCCCAAGGCACCTAAAATATCTGTACTATCCATGGACACCTCTGTCCCCAAGGCACTCTTCACTCTTGGCAATTCTTCGCAGAGAAAATGCCACTATTTCATCGTCCAAGACAATCACAAATCCCATTTCAAACAAATCCTTGAATGCTCTATTCATCTGATTCACAAACACTTAGCATCAAGCCAATTCTCAAGATATATTCAGCACTCACAGTGCTCTAATTTGATATCAACACAATCCTTTACATAATCTTCCCTCTCTGATCCCTAACTGGTCTTAGCCAGATCCAAGATCCACCTTAAAGGGTTCCATCTTACTCAACAACTAACTCTTTAATTCTTATAACTCCATTGAGCCACTAGAAACAGTGTTTACATCTAATTTCATCTCTGGCACTAAACCAATCACCATTCTAATTTCCTGTTATAACAAGAAGCCCTGGCAAACCACCTGAGAACACATTCAGAACCCACAGACTAATCCAGTCTGTCCTGATCTCACTGACACAACCTAAGTGGTATCCACCATGCTAGCTAAGAGTTCCATGCATCTCCCTGCACAAAACTCTAGCTCTCGCTACAGGTATTATAAGGGTATAAAACCATGCACCATGCCAACTATCACAAGGCTTCCCACTCTCAAACCCAAGAGTTACTATATTTTTCCTTATCATTCAAGATTGTTCTTTAATTACTTAACCAATCCATACCTGGATCAAACCAAAGCTAGTCAGTCATAACTAACTCATGAAAACCATTGATAAGTCCTTTCCATAATCTAACTCGTCCCTTGGATTACCAATACTGTATTACATTTCTCATCACATCATAACCATGTGATCTACATAGCAACTCTATGCCTCTCTATATACAACAAACAAGGGAAAAACATGGCACCAAAACCAACCAGCATAGCTTAGAAATCAGAACCAGAAAGCTAACCTGCCATCCCTGAGGAACTAGTCTCAGACTCAGACTCTGACTGCCCTGGAATAAACACTTGAGTTAGAATCGAGCTGTCTATCCTCTTTTGCTCAAGCTCCCTTAGCCTTGGACAGTCCTTCTTGAGATGTCCAACCATGTCACATAGGAAACATGCCCTTGCTCGACATTCTCCCAGATGACGCCTCTTGCACCGGGTGCATATTGGACGAGCTTTCTAGCTTTCTTTCTTACTTGCTCCAATAAGTGGAGATACCACTATCTGGGCTCCATGCTCTCCCGCACTCTGCTGCCCAACTACTATACTCTCAACAGCAAGAGCCTTCTCTACCACCTGAGCATAGGTAGAGACTTCATACACTGGGGCAACTCTAATGCCCTGAACTATTCCAGGATTCAACCCCTGAATAAATCTTTCCTTCCGAGCCATATCTGTGGGTACCATGTCTAAGGCAGACTTGGCCAACTCACCAAATTTAGTAACATACTCGGTCACTGATGCATTGCCCTGAACAAGATTCAGAAACTCATTCATCTTGGCAGTCTTAGCTACATCACAATAGTACTTCTCATTAAACAGCTGCCTAAACTCTTTCCAGTCCATCACAGCTGTGTCCCGTGTCTAGGATACTACCTCCCACCATGTCCGGGCATCATCCCGCAGCACACATGTAGCACAGATCACTCTATCATGACCTACCAGTCCCATACTATCAAGAATGGAGCTGATCATACCCATCCATTGCTCAGCTCTGAATGGATCTAGGCCTCCCTCAAAGATTGGAGGATAAAACTTCAGGAATCTTCCACAGAGAAATTCTCATCTGTTCTCAACCCTAGACCGAGCTGAAACTGATGCCACTCCTGGCATAGAAAAGGAAGAGGTACTACCCAACAGACTCCGCTGTTGCTTCAAATACCTGATCTCTTCCTCTTGCCTCTGCAATCTTAATTGCAAATCTGTAAGCGTCTGCTGAACATTCAGAGATGCAGACGAAGAACTAATACCCTGGCTGTAACTCCCAGCCCCTATGTAACTATCACCAGGCCTCATAATCTACCTTGAATATAAACCTGCTGATTCAATCTACAGTCAATAACTTGATCCATTAGTCACAATAACCATATCAAGGGCTTTTCCCATGGGATAAATCTTACCACACCACAACCATAATCCACTTGCAGTGCTACAAACATGCCCATGGCATTCATACATACTCATAATTCCTGCTCTTCCAATACTCAAACCATGCCTCCAATCCCAGCATGCAAATAACACAATTATATACTCATGGAGCAGGCAATCATATGATCATGCTCATAAACATTTCCATGGAGCATATAATCATATAGTCAAGAGCCAGGCTCTATCAGAATCTCATGCTCCCTAATACAAAATACAGGTAAAGCATTCACATTTTATTCAAACAGCTATACACATAGCTACAGAAATATTTACCATTCCTTGAGTGAAGCTATCTTCAGTGATGAGTGTACATACCCAGCATGTCTTCAGGAACCATAAACCTTGGCTTGCTCTGATACCAAGTTGTAACACCCCAACTCCTGGGACCGTTACGGTGTGCCTTGTAAACAGTGCTAAACTCGCTAATCGAGTCATTTGGCCAAAACGTGATCTAAGTATGATTAGCGGTTTAGGGTTTAAACACTGTGGTTATGATGTAACGTTTCATTAGAACGTTTAATATATACATTGGGATCCCAAAAATATAAATTTCAGAGTTTATTACAGAAAATATTTACTACAAGCCGTTCTAAGCGGCAAAACAGGGTTCAACCCTAGTTCCACTTTAAACCTCGGCCGTAGCGGTCGAGCAGCTGCATATGTACACATCATCACCTAAGCTCTCCAACTCAAGGATGGTCTAGCTTCCTCTTGCCTTTACCTGCACCACGTAGCACCCGTGAGCCGAAGCCCAGCAAGAAAACACAATAAAGCTTGATATAATATTAACAACGATCATAATAACCATTCAGGACTATCAGTCCAAGCAAATAGGTGACACTAGCCAAAAGTCACAATAATGAGCATCGCTCCCTCTAGCCATGTGACGATAGGGTCACCAGGGCTTAACTGATAAGTGATACTTTCATAAGTTGGATCAGGACAGGTGCATGGTGAATGGTCACCAACATAACCTTCCTCCCGACTCTAGAGTCGTGCTATGGACAGCGTCCCCTAGCCATGTGACAAACAGTCACTGAGGTCATATACCTTGGCTATAAACATCTGGTCATAGACCAGGCAAGCGCTTATAATTTTCATTGACCTTCTGGTCGATCCAGCATTAATACCCTATATGAGTCATTCAATGCCAACCTCAATTAGATCTAATCTCCCGACTCTAGAGTCATAACTATGGACAGCGTCCCCTAGCCATGTGACAAACAGTCACCGGGGTCATATACCTTGGCTATAGTCATCTGGTCGTAGACCAGGCAAGCGCTTATAGTTTTCATTGACTTCCAGTCGGTCCAGCATTAATACCCCATATGAGTCATTCAATGCCGACCTCGATTAGATCTAATCTCCACTTGGCCCGGCATTTACAACGCACTGCCACTTTTGACCCTTGGGTCAGTGAAACACGACCAGTGCTCAGCCCGTTGTGAACTTAACTAATAAGTCACAGCTTCACAGACGGATCTGACACCATTGTCGATTCTGACTAATAAGTCAGCGCCATACACAGGTAAGCCATGCCACCAAACATATATCACATGTATGTTATCCATAAACAAGGTATTCATCATGCTTACTTAACATGTATTAGTACAATTAGGACTATGCATAAACACAGAGGCTCAAGCTCTGAACGATATCATACACGGTATACAAAGCATGTCCTAATCACATGTCTCTCATGCATCATATGCAATATATCCAGCAATCCAACATGCACCAATAACAGCCATGCATGTCACGTTTAATAGTCAACCAACATGCATCAAGAATAGCCATGCATGTCATACATAATAATCAACCAACATGCATCAATAATAGCCATGCATGTCACATATACACAAGGTGCAGTTTTCTTACCTTTGGTCCAAGCACAGGTTACCAACAAACGAGCAACAAGCACGATCCTGATTCCAAGCCTCTAGTGATAACCTAGTCACAACCACAAATGGTGATCCAATGAGTTCAAGTTCTAAAACCAAACCCGGAACCATGACCTAGCCTCCGAGACATCAAACGCCACCCATCCGGGTAGTAGGAATGATCCCGAGGCCTAAGGTTTGAGTTCCCATGACTAAAAACCCATAAAACCCAAGTCCCAAATCACCCAAAAACACAACAAAACACAAAATCCAATTCAAGCTTAAAAACTTTAAAAACTTAGAACTTAAAAACTTGAATTACCTCTGATTGAGTTGTTTCCAACTAAATCGTCCGGCTAATAAGCTTCTAATCTTTCCTAGGATCTCTATGCCTCGATCATCGCTTGAATCCGAGTCCTAGAACTCATGTTATCTTCGAAAAAGCGATCGGAAGACAAAAAGGGAACTTTTAGGGAGAGAGAACGTATAGAACGTTCTTTTTATTCTTTTAAAAGGTTACTTCAAGCTTAAGTAGCCTCAACCAAATCATAATGCTCGGGGTCCCGAAAACACCCCCGGGGACAAAATAGTCAAAACCTCCAGAATTTCCCCCTGATCTTACTAACTCCCAATTTATCACCAAATATTAATTCCCATTACCCAATAACTCGGTAATGCTCTAAATACCCCTTGACTTACTCCAAGTCAAGCTTAAACCCCGTTGTGACTTTCCCACTAGCTTACCTCCTAGGATCGTCTTGTGCTGGGTAACCCTGACATAACCAAATAATAATAAAGCACCACACCCATTTCACATATATGCCAAAAATGCCCGAAATGGCCAACATATGAAAATCACCCAATTAATCACAACTCGGTTCACATGCATATTTAATACACCTAAACATGCATATTATCATTAAATAGCATAATAAATCAATTATGGCCCTCCCGGCCTCCTAATCAAGGTCTTAATCCTTATTAGGAAATTTGGGGCATTACACCTTCCCAGTTCCAGGTCCTGATAGGAGGCCCCGTGGCATTACAATTGGTCGTCCTGGGGGTAGTGAAGCCTGGAAGACTCATCCTGAATGCCCTAGATGTAAGAGGCGTCTTTTGGGAGAGTGTAGGGCAAAGGCCTGCTACTTGTGTGGAGCGGTGGGTCGTCTTAAGAAAGATTGCCCTCAGGTAGGGAAAGAAGAACCCAGGAAGGTGGACAGCTCAGCCCCAGCTCGAGTGTTCACGTTGACACAAGCAGAAGCTGAGGCTTCCCCCTCAGTTGTTAAAGGTCAGCTTCTTAGTGCTGGAATCCCTTATAATGAGTTGATTGATTCTGGTGCTACACATTCCTTTGTTTCTAGTAGTGTCATTGATAGATTGTGTAGACCTTGTGATTTTTATGCTATGGGATTTGGTACTTTGTTACCCACTGGAGAGTTAATGGTATCCAGGAGATGGGTCAGATCTTTGTCAGTGACAGTGGAGGGCAAAGAGTTACCAGTGGACTTGATAGAGTTGGTTATGACTAACTTTGATATGATACTGGGTATGGATTGGTTGACAAAGTATGGGGTAACTATTGACTGCAGAAGGAAGATGGTCACCTTTTAGCCTGAAGGTGAGGATCCTTTTGTGTTTGTTGGTGTTGTGCATGGACCTCGCATTCATATGATTTCTGTGTTGAGGGCCAGGGATCTATTGCAAAGAGGTTGCATTGGATTCTTAGCCAGTGTGGTTGATACCACTCAGGTCATGCCAGTGAGACTAGAGGATACCAGACTTGTATGTGAATTCCTGGATGTGTTTCCAGAAGATTTGCCAGGATTGCCACCACATAGGGAATGAAGACTATGAATGAAGACTCAATGGAGTTTGTGCGAAAATGCGATAAGTGTCAGAGATTTTGCAAGATCCCACGCGCAGCTCCCAACGAGTTAAAGCAGATGCAGAGTCTGTGGCCCTTCGCAGTATGGGGTATCGATTTGATTGGATCTTTGCCAACAGGAAAGGGTGGAGTAAAATACGCAGTCGTAGCAATCGACTACTTCACCAAATGGGCCGAAGCTGAGCCGCTCGCTACCATAACGACCAAGAAAGTTCTTGACTTTGTCATCAAAAACATTGTTTGCCGATATGGTTTGCCTTGAAAAATTGTCTCAGACAATGGCACCCAGTTTGACAGTGACCTATTCACAGACTTCTGCGAAAGGTATGGAATCGTCAAAAGCTTTTCTTCAGTCGTGCATCCACAAGAAAATGGGCAAGTCGAAGCAGTGAATAAAACACTTAAAGATACCCTGAAGAAAAGACTCAAAGACGCTAAAGGAGCAGTGCCAGAACAACTGCCTGAAGTACTCTGGTTGTATAGAACTTCTCATCGAACAGCAACAGGTCATACCCCATTTTCCTTAGCATACGGGTATGAAGCTATGTTGCCAGTCGAGTTAGATCTCCCCTCACATCGAAGAATCACATACGACCATGACCAGAATAGCCAACTGATGATGGAGTCCCTAGACTCGCTTGACGAAAAACGGGAAAGAGCCCAACTTCGAGTAGCTGCGTACCAGCAAAAAGTCGCCCGGTATTTTAATTCAAAAGTGAAAGAAAGAAAGTTCAACGTCAGAGACCTAGTACTTCACGAGTTTTCTTAAGCACCCGCGACCCAGCTGCTGGAGTACTCGGACCAAACTGGGAAGGACCTTACCAGATTGAAGAAGTCCTTCATCCAGGCACTTACAAGCTTGCACGCTTAAACAGAGATCTCGTTCCACGCTATTGGAATGAAGAACACCTGCGCAAGTATTACCAATAAACAGTCCTTTTTAAAGGACTGGCTTGTATTAATTTTTACTTTTTACAAGTTTTGGAAAAGGGTTAGCTTATAAGTGTAAGATCTTTTTAAGATCACTCGTAAAGACATGTTTAGTCCATTTTAATACGAGAATTATAAGGGACTGTGCGCAGCCAGTCATTCTTGCCAACCTTTGTAAATTCTTTTTACAAGTATTTGTTCATTACGTGTATTGTTTTGCTGTATTATAAGTGTTGCATTTCTTACCGAGCAATAATGTTCGTACAGGTCGTGGTCAAGGCAAGTGACCAAGGACCTAAAGCTCCTTAGTCACTTGGGGGGCATATAAGGTACGTCGATAGCAAAGCATACCAAGAGGTATGTAAACACATGAACAAAATGAGTGAAAGCATACTACGGTACTTAGAGTATTTTATATTTTGTTAAATCAGGCCAAAGTACTATGCTAAGTTCGGTCATGCGAACAGATGTTATAATAAGCATAAATATTATAATATCAAAAGGAATTCTTTTACACCGCAAACAGTACTGCTTGGATGTAATTGTTTAAAGTAAAAGAAAAATATGTTGCCCATGTAGCAAAATTAAAAATAAAATCCAGTCTTTACATCACGACCCATGGGTCGTGTAATTAAAGAAAAATAAAAGAATAAATTTTTTTAAGGAGCATTAGGAGCAGGAGGATCTTGGCCAGCAATCTGGTCGACTACATCCCCGGTGGCTTCTCCTCCCTCCGCTTCTGCAACTGGCTGAATGCTTGGGGAAGCAGGAACTCTAGCTCTCTCTTCGACGGCCAACTGAGCAGTACAGCGGGCTAACTCGGCATTCCTGGCGTCATCTGGGAGGTAGCTGAAGTTGGCACCTTGGTTGTGTTTCCAAAAATCGTAGAAACGCCAAAGTGTCACGTTCTTATACCTCTCCAGGTCCCTGGCATTAGTTAGCTTAAGCTGTTCCCCCTGGCTTTTGAGGAAGGCATTGGTCGCATCCTTAGCGAGATGCTCCTCCCTAAGTTTCTTGACTTCACGCCAGTGGATTCGGCTGGACTCCAGGTATTCATCCCACTGCTTCCTCAGAGTTTCTTGAGAAGCTTGCTTCTCTGCCAGTTCTGCCACCGCAGCATCCCTCTACTGGGTGACCACCTAAAACTCCCCAGCATGCCTAGCCTTCGTGGCCTTAAGCTCCTCAACAACCTTCGCCCAGGACTGTTCGATGCTAACAATGGTGCGAGTGCGAGCAGCGGTCATTGTCAGCATGGCCTGCAGTCAAAGAATAAAAGTTAGGCTATATTACAAGAAGGAAAGATAAAGGCCAAGAGAAAGAGTACTTACACTAGCCACTTCATTAAGGGCCCTGTTAAGGATCTGATCGACTCCCATGCTCTCAGCTTCAGCCATTGCTTCCCTGCAACGGTCATGCTTCAGGATGTGAGCAAGGTGATCTTTAGCTGATCGCAAGGAACAGCTCGAGAGTCTGGCCCCGGGAAGTTCCTCTTGCGGGGCATGTTCTTTTTGAGCCGCAGGCGAAGGGTTGGCAACAGGGGTAGTCTCCTTCTCAGCATAAACAAGAGGTTGGGCAGAAGGTTGGCCAGTGGGCCAATCATTGGAAGGATCAGCTGTTCGACCCTTCTTGGCCGAGGGTGCTTGGCTTGATTCGCCATCGTGTCTCCTAGCCGATTTCCTCCATCGGACCAGGGGGACCTCCTCTTCCTCTTGAGTCTAGTACAGATCAAAAACATTGGGGGAATCCATCTCTGCAGGAAAAGAAAAGCATGGAGACAGTAAGACAAAAATAGATGAAAAATCATGGCAAATAAAAAAAGAGGTCACAAAGTTTAATACCCGAGCTACAACTACTTGTCACTACACTACTGAATCTATTAGTCATACACTCACTCTCTGGCACGAATAAGTCTGGCCCTAGATTTGGAGTATACGTAAAATTGTCGTCCCCGTCAAACAAGTGACAGGGAATTGGCAAGCTATTTAAAAGCAGAATAACAGTACTGTTTTCGTTTGAAGACTCATCCAAGTCTATGACGGGCTCTGTTGCCTTTTATTTCCCCTTCCCTTGGGGCGCAGAAGGCCTCTCTGTTGAAGGGTCGCTAGTGGGTTCCCTAATCGTAACCCCCATTGGCCTCCTTCAGGGAGGAGACGCTAAGGGTTGCAGCTCGGGATCCCGCTCGGCAGTGGCGTCTGCCACCACGGGTCCCCTCGTTTCATGACGAGGAGCCAGGAGGCCAAATAGCCTCAGGTTTTCATCAGTGATCAAGGACTTAACGCTTTTTTCAGCGTCTGCCATCCTGGCCAGTGCGTTGGACCTCAACACCATGCCTGGTATTGGGTTCGGGCGTAACCATGGTCCTGAAAAGCACAATATACTTTAGAGAAGTGCAGAAGAACTAGCGAAGGAAAAGTAGCGACCAGTGAAAAGGGACATTTAACTCATCGAGCGAAGGCCAGGTTGTTCGAAGTCATGTCTGGTGTGAGGAAATACTCTTGATTGTACTTCCCCACGTTGGAAATATGAGTAGTGTCACTCAGGAACGTTCGGTTTGTTTCCTGGTGACAAAGATGAAAAAAGTCCGTCCCGTATTGTTGAGGGTTGGACTTAAGGTCAAAGAGGAAGTTGACCTCGTGAGGAGTGGGTTCTGGCCATTCTTTGAGTTTGTAAAGGATATAGAGTGCGGCCAGCATTCTATATCCATTTGGGGTAATTTGAAAGGGGGCAACACCGAAGTAGTTGGCCACCCCCTAATAAAATGGATGTAGAGGAAGGATAGCTCCCGCCTCTATGTGATACATTGACCAAGCGCTATAGATGCTCCCAGGCAGGTTAGCTCTTTGGTCGGCAGCCGGGATTTTGAGATTAACTCCGGTAAGAGGATACTTCCTAAGGTAATTGGTAAGCATCCAGGGAGTCACCTGGCTGGTGGGAGAAAGATACCACTCGACATCAGGAAGGTTTTGATGCCGAGGGCGAGCCCTAACTTGAATGCGAGGGTCTGGGGCAACGTTTTATCGACCACTGGTCGAGGGAACCCTAGCCTGCGAATCAGGCTGGGCAGGTGGATTTGCATTGTTTTCGGGGTTTGGTTTTTTCTTGCCTGGAGATTTAGAGCGGGCCATTTGAGGTGGTGATGGTTGAGGTCTAGAAGAAGTTCTTGAAAACGGAATCTCGTTAACACGCTGGGCCGGCTGTTCTTCGCCTTCAAGCAGTTGTGCAAGAAGATCGTCGTCGATTGGCCGCTCACCTCCCCACAAATCTGGCATTAAAATTTGCGAACAGAAGAATGAGGAGGTGAGGATGAAGAATCTAGAAAGTTTTTTAGAATAACGCTGGTCGAGTATAAAAGTCAAACTTTTATACAAGAGCATTCTAACAAAAAACTATTTTTTTTTCACACGAACAGTTTGAAAAATAGATAAAAAAGTGAAAGCAAAAAGCTTTTTTAAAAAAATCTTTTTCAACTCCTTTTAGGGCGGGAAAAACTTAGTTTTTCAACTGGCATAAAAATCGAATTTTTACTTCGGTTTTGCGTCCTAAAGTTGTGATCTCAATTATCAAACTAACTCGTAACTCCTTAATGGCAAAGAAATATCATCCTATACAGCATCACCCATTAAACCCCCTACTGTCATGCATCTCAACCCTGGAACATAAGAGCTTAACAGTCAATTCACAGAGGCATGCACGACAAAAATAGAGAGCATAAAAGTTCTGAGACTTACCAGAGAAAAGATCGTGGAGACTTAAGAGAGTTTCAAGCGTCGACAAACTGACGGGCTGGATCTTGAAACACTGGAAGATGGTCTCCAGAAGAGAATGGAAGTTCTGAGTTTAGGGTTTCTTGAAGGAGGAATAACTTGCGTAAAAAGGAAAAGAAGACTCTGGGAAGGCTATATATATTTTGTCTGTGGCATGAAAGAGGAAGTAATCATCAGTTTCCTCTTTTTCGAAGCATGGGGAAGGGTGATGACCGTCGAAAGGTTACTTGGGAACCGAAAAGCCGTGATTAGACAAGGGTAGGTTACTTTTCCCAAGGTTGCATGAACTACTCTGACAGATCTGGTGGGGTAATCGAAGGGTCGTTTCCTTAAAGTTTATTTATTGTTGGTCGTAATAAATAAACTTGGGGGGCAAATGTTATCCAAAAAACAGGCACGGATGACGTGGCAGGTGATTTCTAAACATGTGGCTGACACCTGGCAGAGTTCTGTTAGAGTATCGATCAGTAAGATATTGCAAGCATGACGATTGAAGTTTTTCTTACGACCAGCCTGGTCGTACACTCCGCATATTTCAAGATGATTTTATAAAGATCATAGTCAATCCCGAGATTGTCTCCAATAATTCCTGATGATCCGATTAATTAGGAGAGAATATCTGTAACAAATTAATGTAATCCTCCTTGAGCCTATAAATAGAGAAAGATAGTTCAAGGAGGGGACTTTTCGCTTTTTGATTACTTGAGAGTATAGATTTACGAGAGAATCAGAGCTAATACATTACGATATATTGTTTATTCTTCAGAGGTTGGTGAAACTCATAAAACCCTAGTTCTTTGATCACTACTCTGAGATCTCATATCAATAATAGCTCAAGTGGACGTAGGTTATTACCAGTTTCTAGGGCTGAACCACTATAAATTCTTGTGTGATTTACTGTTTTTGTCATTATATTCATTCCAACATATCTGTCCATATCAAGCATTTTGACTCCGTGTCAGTTGACCAAAATCAGGGTCAACACAACCATTAGGCTAATATTATATATTATTTTATTGATTTTTTTAATAAAATAAATGATCTAACTGAGCCTATAAAAGAAATGCCAAGTGAGAGTTGAAATTAGATTTTAGAAAAACTATCTGACAAAAGATCAGAAGATCTATTCTTGCTGCTCTAGGTTTTAGATTATCTCTACAACATAAGTCATTTTCTAAGCCTCAATATTCTATTCTATTCTTATTCTCTTTGTATCTATCTCATGTGTTGAGAATAGCCCACTCTAGTCTAGGTGATTCTAAGGATACTTTGGAAGACTGAAGAAAATTGAAGATCGGTTCAGTTTCTTGGTGATACCATGCGACAGAAAGGATTCAAGGGTTAGAGAAACTGAAGGATTCTACTGCATATAATGTAAGTTTTCTAATCATTATCTTTGTTTAAATTCAATTATAGAAACATGTTCCAAGTTTTCTTATATTAATGTGTTTAATATATAATTTACATAAAAATAATTAAGATCATGTATAAGTTTTCCCACCATTAACTTGTTGTCATCGCATGACATTTTCTTAAAGAACTCAACCTATCTAGATTCAATTATTACATTAGACTCCAAGTCTAATAATCTATTAGCTTTTCTATTTTGGACATAGCCCACAAATGCACATCTTATAGCTCTTGGACCTAACTTGGTCCTTTTAGGATCAGAGCCCTTGCAATAAGCAAGATACCCCCACACTTTAAGATAACCAATGTTTGGTTTCTTTTCTTTCCATAACTCATATAGAGATATATTATTTTTCTTCATGGGAATACGATTAAAAAATATGACAAACAGATAGCAAGGCTTCACCCCACAAACTAAAACTCAATTTAGAATGTAATAGCATAGCATTAAACATCTCAATAAATGTTCTATTCTTTCTTTTTGCTATACCATTTTGTTGTGGAGTATAAGGGATTGTATGAACTATTCCATGTTCTTCACAAAATAAGTTAAATTCATTTGAAAATTATTCATCACTCCTATCACTTCTAAGTATTTTAATTTTCCTTTCAAGTTGATTTTCAACTTTCGCTTTATACACTTTAAACACATCAAATGCTTCATCTTTATTTTTAAGAAAATATACATATGTGAACCTAAAGCAATCATCAATGAAAATAATAAAATATCTACTTCCTCCTCTAATCAACATTCCATTAAGTTCACACAAATCACTATGTATCCAATCTAACAACTTAGAGTTTCTTTCAACACTAGGAAAACGTTTCTTTACCATTTTAGATTTAACACATAATTCACATTTTTCATGCTCAACACTATCACAATCAATTAATCCACATTTGACAGCCCTTTCAATTGTGCTAAATCCTATATGTGCAAGTCTAACATGCCACAAAGTAATAGAATTTGAGTCAAGCATATAACAACAAGAAGAAACTTTATTGTTCACATGGTCAATAGAAGCAAAGTTTAAACATGTCATCACAAGCATATCTCTTTCCAACAAAAACATTGTCTTTTGATAAAATGAGCTTACCAGAATCTATCACAACCTTGATTCCCGGTTTGCTAAGAAAATTGCCACTCACAAGGTTTCCACTCATTTTCAGTACATACAAAACATTAGTGAGTAGAACCTTCTTGCCGGATGTGAAGAACAAGTCAATATTTTCCTTTCTTCAACCTTGGACCTTTTCTCATTGTCCATTTGGATTTCATGTCCTTCCTTTGAAGATTCAAACGTCTTGAATAGAGATCTATCATAGGTTACATGAATGGTAGCACAAGTATCATACCACCACCCACTCACCTTTCCATGAATGGCATTGACCTCACTTAGTATAGCCACTAGCTCCTCTTGAGCCGAGTTGACCTTTGCTTCATTGTTATGGCTCCTTTTGATCCTACAATCTCTAACAAAGTGGCCATTCTTGCCACACACAAAGCAAGGTCCCTTGGAACTCTTGAATTGACCCTCATTCTTCTTGGGCCCCAAGGGTTTTTGGCCTTTGCCCTTGTTCGTGTCATTTCCTTTGCCCTTGTTAGGTTGATTTGCCACTACATTGACCTTAGAAGTCTCCCCTTTGGACTTCTCATCATTCAAATCTCTAAATCGAGATTCCTCCTCAATTCTCAAGTGCTTGAGAATTTCCTCCAAAGAAATCTCTTCATTTCTATGGAGCATCTTTTTCCTATAGCCTCTCCATGAAGGAGGTAACATGACTATAACAGCACCAATAAGAAATTATTCCGGCAATACAATTTTAAGAGTAGACAATTTATGTACAATAATTTGCAGCTCATGAATTTGAGGGAGAAGGGGTTTATCATCATAAAATTTAAATTCCATATATTGATTAATAAAGAATTTCTTTGTACCTTCCTCTTCCACTTTGTACTTGTTTTCCAAAGCCTCTCAAATCTCACTGGCGGTCTTGGTGTTGTTATAGAGATCGTATAGCCTATCCAAGAGGGGATTGAGGATGTGACCCCAGCATATCAACTCATCTTCTTCGCTCTTCTTCCTTTCTTTCACAACTTATTGAGTATCATCTTCCTTGGGCTCTTCCAAGTCCTTTAGATCTTTATCCAAGACATAGGAAATCTTCAAAGTAGTAAGCAAGAACCTAATCTTGTCTTACCAACGCACAAAATTAGTCTCATCAAGTCTATCAAATCTAACAAAGTCTTGTGTCATGAATCTCAAAGTCGAAAGAGAGTTAGATTCTCCCATGATATGCTATCTTAGATTATAGAGTATTAGAATGTTAGGGGAGAGTGAAATAACACCATTACAAAAAATAGAATCTACACGAAATTTGGATTGACAGAGACTTAAAAAAGAATGAGAAAGAATTTGCAAACCTAGGATCAATGGAGTTCTTCAATATTTGATGAAGCTTCAAAACCCTAAGCAAGACTACCACTTTCTTTGAGCAAATCCTTCAAGCAAATCAAACCACAAAACCAAGGCTTATACACATTGAGAAACGCTATCTTAATAGTCTATTTCTCAATCACCATTGATGCTTGAGGCCTTCTCTTGAGGATTGAGATTGAGCAAGCCTTCAACTCTCTAAGTCAAGCACTTTCTTGGAGAGTTTTTGGAAAAAACTAGAGATTCTTGGAGCTAGAGATAGAATGAGGGTAGAGATATATTAGAGAGGGGAATCAAGTCTCCCAAATCACTGATTTTGACCCATACATAGAGTAGGCACCATTATTAGATCTAACCAATAGATTAGACTTACAAAACACTCCTGGGTATCGCCATATCGTCACCCGCTCCGACTTTGGACACTTCGAAAGGTCCAAAAAATGCTTCAAATGACACCAAATTTGTTGGGAACCATTAAATACTTTTATGTATCACTTTGGTTGTTACTACAGCTGAGAAATTCCCCTCTCAAGTCTCTCAGCCTCCCCTCTTAATATCTCCTTTGCATCGCCTCAACCTCCTTCCTGATTTCTCATCACCCCCACTTTTAATTTTTCCTCTGCAACGCCTCAGCTTCCCTCCCTCTCAATCCTTCCTGCGGTGCACCAACGAGCAAGACAAGGACAACGATGGAGCACGACGAGGATGGCGATGTGATCTAAGTCTTTCCCTCCAACTCGTTTCTCCGTCAAGGTTGCGATGGGCACAACGAAGATGCCATGTAGTCTAGCTAACTCTCTCAGTCTTTCTCTCTTGAAGGCAGCGATGGGGCACAGCTTTGGATGGTGGGGTCGAATGGTGTTGCTGACTTTGGGTGGCTCGCGGCATCTTCGACTTTGCAGCAACATTGTTTAAGTATTTTTTTCTTCTATTTTGTTGTCTATTAATTGATTCTCATTTGCTTTTTTTTTTTTTAATTTTTGGGGGTGATTCTCATCTATTTGGTTAGTGGGAAAACAGAGAGAAATGAGAAATAAGACATGTTTAAAGTGGGTTACTTTTATGTTTGTACTTGTATTTCTATGTAATCTTTTTATGATGAGTAGACGTTAAATCTGCATTCATTTGAACATTGAATCTTGTGTTTTATTAGATTATTTTCTTGAAAAGTTAAGAGATTTTAGGATTTGTTGATGTTTGTATATAAGCCTGAACAAAAAAAAAAAATCATATTGTTTAATTAATGAAGTTTGTCAATTGCCAAGCTAATTTTTTGGCAACTCAGCTTTTTAGATGAACCTACAGGCACGATGAGATGAGTTATATGCAATTTTTTATGTGTATTGTTTATTAATTTGTTGGTAAAGAACGTCTGGATTTCCGATTATATATACAACTTTTTGTAAAAAAAAATTCAAAACAACCGAAGTTAAATATATATCTATACTTTGGTGATAGCATAGTAACCGAAGTGGAAATGATGGTAAATGGGAACATTCACTATTAAGATAGACTTTCTACTTGGTTGTATACATAAAAACAGAAGTGAGAAAGGGAACACTTCTGTATATCGCAACCGAGGTGGTTGCACCTTAAAAACCAAGTAGTACAGTGAAAGCTTCGGATCTATGTCCAAGGCGCTCATACCATATTAGTTGTAAGAAAACAGAGAGAAAAGGAAATGAAGAATTCTCTAATTGAACGCAAAAACGTTACAGAACAAGTGTACTAATCAGCTACTGAAATGAAAGAATTAGCTATTAATCAGCTAACAACTTCTCAGCTGTACTAACAACCAAAACTAACTCAAAACTAATTACACAGCTACTTCTAACAAACATCCCATCTGTTGAAAGATTGTGATGGTGATGACGAATCAACCTCATTACTATTTAAGCAGGTTCACATTCAAAGCAGTCAATATTGCTAGATTAGTGACCAACGTTAACACAAGGCACAATATCATTAGTCCTTTTCTTCACTCTGCTGAGCATTGTGGGAACTACTGATCATCATCTCATGATGATGGCGATCATTTGTTGATCGTTTGCATAAAATCTCTCGACCTTTTTCTCCTGGACGAAGATTCTCCATTGAAATTGGGTTATCAAGATACGATTTAAGAGATGGAGTAGAGCCGTTAGCATGGTGATTCATGGTCGTATCTGAATGAGATTGATTTTGTTGTGTTTGAAGACCCTGTATTTCTTCCACCATTGGCTTCCATAGCCTTACCCTTGAGTTTATAAACCAATTTGAAACCTGCCCAAATCAAATTTGATGAGTTACACTCAAATGAATAAATGACTATATTAATGAATGATAATTTGATTAAAGGAAAAGGCTTCACTTGAGTTCTTGATAGCCCTGTTTGTTGAGTCAGCATTTGCTTTTCCGAATCAGTAGGATACCTAAATACGATCACAAACAATATGAACTTTTTTTAATCACGAAACGATATATATTTCTAACAAAAAAAATAACGAGATAAACTGAATCGTACGGATGAAGGAAGTGCTCAAAGAGCCATTTTCTGAGTACGGCCACTGCGTGTTCAGGGAGTCCTCTTTGGGATCGCCAAGCAGAACGGGGAAAATTGGTCAAGTTGTGAATTGGGTTATGACCCAGGCCTGTTTTAGATGCCCAAACTAATTTCAAAATATGATCGTCTTTAACAGCAGTATTGGAATAATCAAAACCAGTAGTAGCAGAATTACTATTAGTTCTACAACTGTTGTTCTTGGCAGAGAAGTTAAGTTGGTCCAAAATGGCGATTTTTAAAGAACCAAAGTGGTTTAAAATGGCTCTGATAGCAGAAGAGACGAACAGTGCTGCGTTTCCAAGGCCAGCCACCGTTTCAAATGATGTAACCACTGATTGTATCTGTTGGCAGTATAGCTTACATCTCTTGTAAATCTACAAACAATAATATTTATCATCTTAGTAGATTTCATTTTAATCACATACATAAATCATTATTATTTATTGATATATTCATTTACTATAACTCAAGTTTATCACATGATCTATTTTAAATGAAAATTTCCCATTTTTTAAAAAATGATAAGAAAATCTTTATAGCGTCCCATCAGAAATGTAAATTGCAATAAATTACACATAATCATTAGGAACCTATAGCTAGTGGTAGTGGACAAGACAGCGTCTCACATTTCCATAACCTTCTTTAACAAGTAATGCAGTTCATCTCTTCTTCAAGCAAAACAATAATAATGATGCTATTTCATCTTAGTAACACAATTAATGCATGAATTTTTTTTTTTTAAAATATGTATAAAAGTAAAAAAAAAAAAAAAAAGTAGAACTGAGAAATTTAACATTGACAAGACAAGACACCTTTTTCATTTTTTTTTCTGTCGTAGTCTACTGCCTCAGATCAAATCAAACAATCTATACCCGAGATATTGATTCCAAACTGACACTAACCATCAAATCATCATTATTTTTGTTCAATAAAAACAAATGACCATCCTCTTGCCTATACCTAACTAGGAAAATAAATATATAAATAAAATGTTGATATTAAAACAAAAAGATAAGCTCATGTGGAGATATCCAGGTTTAGGATTAGGAATGAAGCTGGGATAATTCAGAATCAGGTATCTCATACAAAATTTCCCTCAATATAAAGTCTCCTCATGATGCTTACAATTAACTTAAATTATATATTTTAACTATATTTTAATCAAATTGAGATATTAAAAAAAGATTTATCAAACTTATACTCATCATGCGAGAGTTTGGTGACAATAAGAATTAAATCAAACTAGGATATATTTAACACAAAACTTTGTGATTATTTTTTTAATTATGTGGTAATTAAGGAAAATGTGGTCTCTGAGAAGTGAAAACAAGCTTAATTTAAAATTAAAAAAAAACGTAATTTTTTGAAATAATGTGCACGTAATATGGATAGTTAGCTAGGTAGCTCTCTATGAAATAAAACTTAATGTATGCATATATGGTACCTCCTCCAGCATGAAAATCAGGCTCGAATTCTTAAACTGATACGCAGACCGATCTTTGCAACCCACCTCATCGACCGTTGGAATACCCCAAACCCGACGATCCAACCCACAAAACTCCTCCAGGAGCTGCTGCGCAGGCTTCAGAAAACTCGAACGCCTCAGAATAGAAGCGTAACCAGTGAAGGGACCCAACGGAACAGAGCTTCTTAAACTAGGGTCCGGCAACGATAAATGATCCACTGGCCGTAACGAAACGACACCGTTTCGCATGTCGTCAGAGAAAAGTCGATAGAGGGGTCCTGGTGGGTGTGATGATGAGTTGATGGCTGCATGGCGAGAAGATGGTGATAACATTTGGTCATGGTGAAAATTTAAAGCGGCATCGTTTGGGCCAATGGATAGGGGTGAGGGTCGTTGTGTGAGAGGAGATGGAGTAGTAGTACTACGTGTTTGGAAGAGTAGTGCTGCAGATTGGAGTTTATTTTCTGTTTTGACTTTTTGGGGGACATGGAAAAGTTCTAAGCCCTCCGCCATGGACAGCTTTGAGCGAGCGAGGTAGCTAGAGAAGGATTGGATTTAAGTAAAGGAGAGAAACTAAGAGACAGTAGATAGAGAGAGAGAAAGGCAGAGAGATGTGGCAGGATCTCGGAGTTTAAGCTTAATTACCTAACAAAGAAACACTCGTACACTACTGTTCGTACATCGGGACACTCATACACTGTATTTAGAAGCAACAAAATATTATTCCATGTGTTCCACGTCAAATCTAATTATAAGTTATTATTATTTTTTAAGTTGTAACTATATTATTTTTTATTTTTACTAAAATTTTATTTATTTTAAATTATTAAAAGGTTTCTCATTTGGGGACAATCGCAGCCGTCCATTCCATTTTTTTAACAATTATGATTTTTACCCGTTCAAACTAATTTTTTTAATAAAAAAGTAGTAGTAATACCAAATTGTGCTTTTGGAATTTTTTTCATTATTAAAAATTTATCCAAATTATTACTATTACTAAATTAACATGTAATGTTTTCACACACCATGAGGTATTGTTATTGTAAAATTGTGACACTGATTAATTATTGCTTTATAGAATTGTGTCCCTCCAATTATTATTTAGTAAATAGGTCTTTGAATGTGATCATGATCTTAGGGATAAAGAAACTATAAGTTTGTTTACATAATAGAAAGGATGACCTTAAAGATAGAAAATAACATTATAATTAAGTATATATGTTTTCTCGCTATCTCATTAATTGTAATTTCAGCTATAAATGTGAATGGTGAAATGAATATGATGTGAATTTAAGACTAGGTTCATAGTAAAAGGATGAGAGGAAATCATGGTGATTGATAATAGTAAATTAAGAGTTATTTGATTTAGGATGTGTGAATCAATTAGGGTTTAATTAGATAGTTTGATTGAAGCAAATTGAAGGATATGGTAAGTAGGATTTGATGGGTTTAAAGCCTATAAATAGAGGGTGAACTGAGGAGTAGACCAATACACATAGAGAGAGAGAAAGGCACGAAGAGAAGAGAAGAGAGAAAATGGTGGTGGTTCGAAATAAAAAAATGGAGAAGCTGCCAAAATTTGGTGGTAAGCTTTCATGATTAGTCTGTTCACAGTTTCCCCTCATTCTTATGATTATCCAAGATATATTCTCTTGGTGCTTTAGTGCTGTTGGAACAATACAACAAAAAGAAGTGGTTGAGGAGTTTGGCAATTACTAATCCAAAAGGTACGAAATTATTTTCTTTGAGGTTTATTTTGGTGGTAATATGCTGAAGTTCTTTACACTATTATGAATATGATGGTCATTATTAAAGGAATAGTTATTTTGGATCATTGTTTTGTATGGCTCATGCAAATACGTGTGAGGTTTAGAATTTTAGTAAATTATGTATTACGATTATTTCTTTTAAGCAAAAGATTTTAAGGTAATAGGCTTTTGACTTGGAGCAGTGTCGTTATTTTTTCTCAAAGATTCTTTCTTTCTCTCTCACACACACACACACACACAAACCAGGAAGTAGACCTGTTTGTGCTATATGAATGATTGTGAATTTTCATGTGTTTCAGGAACATGTACTTGGAAACATGAAAAAATTGGCATCAGTTGTCGTAGGATTTGAGCCCTAAAATCATGTGAAAAGATATTTTTATTGATTTAAATAAATGTACAATTTTATTATATTTAATTATTCAAATTATTGTTAGAATAAATTATATATAAATATCATAAAATTCCATATTTATTTTATGAGAATATGATTTTGTATGCGTACGAGATAATTAAGATCATATGTATAATGAATAAAATAGTCAGCAACATATTAAAGTACGAAATCTTTAATTAATTGTTGCTAGTACGATTTACTAACCATATAGTTAGATGCAAATAATCTTGATTCAGATTACTGATGTTGATAAACATAATGGTAAATGTAATTTATATAATTATGATTATATATGACATGATCGATATGAATTAATTTTTTTTATAAACTTGTCGTTTTCCATAGAGATTTAATTCATATCTTAAAAGATGATCATTTGTAGAGCAATTTAAATTCTGAGTAGTCATGAACTCCTCTTTATGTTTATTGCATCTTTTGATTCATTCATTAAGTTCTCTTAATATAACGAGGATAGTGACTTTTGTTTTGGAGATTCAATATCCTGAATGGCTAGGAACATGATTTTACAATAATGGAATCCATGCTTTCCTATTGGATCGAATATTGGCCCCCTTAAGGGTTAATTCGGGGAATGAATAATTATTGAGCCCAAATCTATAATATGATTATAGATTAATTACTTACTGGGGAATTAATGATACTTAAGGAACAAGAGGTAATTAGAAGGGTAAAATGATAACTATTGACCAGCTCTAATTAGCGAACAAAGAAATAGAGGACAGAACTACATATATTGATTATATTAATGGACTGCAAGAGAATACTTTGTAAATATAATTCTATAATTACTAAGAGTGCAATTTCATTTTTATAGTTGAGTAATAATGGAATTAATAAATAAGATTATTTAATTAAAGAATTGTATTAATCGTCTGGTTTATTGGAGCTTAGTATTGTACGTCCATGGTCCCCGAGTCGTCTCTATCCTACACTGTCAAGGGTAAAGATGTCACATCCAAGATTAATTGAGAAAAGTACTAAATTACAAAGGAATTGATTTTCCAAGGCTAAGTGATAATTAATTAATTATTTAACTAATTAGTTTTTATTTGAAAAATTTTATATTAGTTAAAATTAATATTAATCAATGTTTGGATTAATATTATAGAGAGTTAAATATTAGGGAAATTTGCGGCCACTATTAGAAATATAGGCTTCTACTTAGTTTTTTACACAAAATATAATTAAAAAAACAAAGTAAAAGCTTCTAAATAGGTTTTTACTTCGCTTATGGGAATCATGCTTAAAAATATGCTACTACTTTGCTTTTATAAAAAAAGAAGTAAAAAAAGCAATAAGACAAGGGTCGTGTTTGGTTGGGACACCACCGAGGGAGGGGGGGGGGGGGGGGGGAGGAGGGATTTCCACTTTAGTTTTAATAAAAAAACCGAAGTGGAAAAGTGCAGATACCAAATGGGGCTCTTACTTATTGCGAAGCCCTTTCACTTCGGTTTATATATAAACATAGAAGTAAAAAGTGGACTTTCCACTTCGATTTATATATATAAATGGAAGTAAAAGGGTATTAAAAGCCTATTCCCTTTCACTTCGACATCATTTCCCTCATTTCTCCCTCTCCCTCCCTCTCTCTCTCTCTCTCTCTCTCTCTCTCTCTCTCAAGCATAAACCAAGAAGCAAAATACGCCATTTCTGGTCATACGACTGACGAGGGTTTGGTTTTCTAACATTATTTTTTTCCCACCATTTTATGACCAGTTTTCTTGCTCAAAAACTTAACTAATGACTAAAAATTGATCTATTTTCATTTTTAGGAAAAAAAAAAGGATTTGACAATGGGTATATTTGGAGTTTGAAGATTGGGTTTCCTACATGATTTTGATTAGATTTTAAATATGTTCTTGAGCTTCAAAATAGGTATTGATCGTTCAATCTTTGGTTGTATAATTTTGTTTTTAATTTTCTATATTATTTTCGAATTTTTTGTTCTTAGATACAATATATTTTTTGCTGTAGCTTTTTTTAAATATAATGTGTTGAATGTGTTGTTTATATATAGATTTAGAGTTGATTTTGAGCATTAAAGATCGTTTTAATCCAAATTTTTTTGTTTGTATGTTTAATATTATTCTAAATCTTAGGTAGTGTCGTTGCTAACATTAGAACTTAGAGAACATAAAATGCTTGGATTATAATGACATTTATTTTTGTTTTCTATAACTAGTTTGACATGTTGTTTGATAATTATGTAATATTTTTTTTAGTCTTTTTAATAGTCTTGTTGATTTAGTGGTGAGCTAAGCGTTGAAGGATATGATTGTGTTTAAGAAAGAGGTGTTTAATTTGAAGGCATATGACTTGCTATTTCAATCTTTAAATATACCTTCAATAGGTAGTGTTGTTGCAAATGTTAGAACTTCGAATGCTTGGATAATTAGTGATATTTGATCTTATTTTCTATAACTAGCTACTTTGATATGTTGTTTGATGATTATGTAACTACTTTTTATTTGTTTTTGTTTAAGCTTTTTAGTAGGGTTGTTGATTTAGTGAGCAATTTGGTGTTGATTTCGGGTGACTTCAAGAGTAATATTAGAGGTGAGTAATCTTTAAAATTTATTTATTAATATTGCAACAATTATTTATTAAATTAGAGTTAAATCATGCATGCATATTGAATTTAGTGAAGTAGGTTCTGAGAAATTTGCATGTTGGCGGTGATATAAGGATGACATTATGTGTGTTGATTTTTGTGTTTGTTTGTATTGAATTTATAGGTAGTTATGAATTGGGATATGCTATAAAAACATAGGAAAACCTGCCAATTTTTTTTATATTTTATTAATTATTTTTCATTTTTAGACTTTCACACCTTGTTGGGATATTCTATGTGTTATTTACATGTTTTAAAAAATTTGAATATGTAAAAATGAAGTTGTTATGCTGCCAAAATTTTGTTAGACTTATGAAGATTTAATAATTAAACTTCTATTATGTTGGATGTCTTAGAAAAAGAACTAGGAGTGGAAGATGTAGAGGGATGTGAAATTTGGATAAAAGCGTGAGAAACGAAGAAGACTCTTATCACAGATTTGGGCATATAAATTGAAGAGAGAATTGTAAGTGTTGTAAAGTAAAGTAAGAAAGAATTGTAAGTATTGTCATAAGTTACTAATTTAATCGATCATTGGTTTGTTTCGCAAAATGAACTAAAAGACAAAGTTAGTAGTAGCCAAATCGTCGCTAAGGATCGAACTGATATCTTGCCAAAGTTAGTAGTAAGACTATTTTCTTTATAAGTTTAGTTTTGTGTCAATGTATTAATGTTTAGGTTATCTTACCTAAGTACTTATATCAATGTATAAATGTCTATTGTACCTAAATACTTATAACATTGTATAAAAGGTTTATTGTAACGCCCTGATTACCCCAAGACAGTTACAGTGAACTTTGAACCGTGATTTAACTCACTAACCGAGTTCTTTGGTTAAAAACGTGCTTCTAGGTGTTATTAATAGGTCAGGGTGGAAAACCAATCAAAAGGAAATGATATATTTTATAAAAACATAAAACTATTCATGGGCCCATAAAACGTTTACAAGTTATTTACAATCCAAAATGGTCATTACAGTTTGAAATTTACAACCCGCCGACCTAAGCAGCAAAAATAGGGTAAACCCCCTAGTTCCTCCGAGAAACTCCTTGGCCGTGGTGGTCAAGCGGCCGCATATGTACACATCACCACAGCTCTCCACTCAAGGCTGGGTGAGCTTATCTTTTCCTTTACCTGCACCACATAGCACCCATGAGCCAAAGCCCAACAAGAAAAATCAATACTGCATATAAATATTATCAAATGATATCATTATAATCGTACAGAGCTTATAGCCATGAACAGATGAGTGAATATCACTTTTTGGTTACGTTAACCATAAAGGAGCGTATAACTCTAATCAGATGAGTGATTTAACACTTAAGGCTCTGGTAAACCATAATGAGTGACTGACGAGCAAGTCACTACGGGGCTCGACACCCATAGCCATGTAACTAAATAGTCACTAGGGCTCTTTGGCCCTGGCTCTAATCAGATGAGTGACTGATGGGTAGTCACTAAGGGCTCGACACCCACAGCCATGTGACTAAACAGTCACTGGGGATCTTTGGCCCTGGCTTTAAGTGACTAGCCTTTGGCTAGACAAGTGCTTTTAGTTTTCATCGAACTTGAGGTCGTTCCGGCAATAATGTTCATTAGAGTCATTCAATGCAGATGTCGATTAGATCTTTATTGGCTTGCGTTAAACACGTTAAGACCGTTCTTGACTTATGAGTCAATACCATGTGACCAGTGCTCAGTACTACTGCCGAACGTGACTAATGAGTCACAGCTTCACAGCTAATGCTGACACCATTGCCAATTCTGACTATTTAGTCAGTGCCATGCACAAGTGAGCAAGATTTGCTAAGCATTCAATATGCAATCAAGGTCCACATTTAAACATTCCACATGCCTCAAGAATAACCATGCATGTCACATATAGGGTGCAGTTTTCTTACCTCTGGTTCTAGCAATAATTAATAAAAGAACGACCCTTGAGAACGATCGGTCTTTTAGTCCTTTAGCAGTCACCTAGTCATAACCAAATATGGGATTCCATCAATAAAATGAATAAAAAAAAGTTCCTGAACCAAGATCTAGCCTCCGATACGTCAAATCCTACTAAACTGGGTAGTAGGAATGATCCCGAGGCCTAAGGTTTGAGTTCCTATGACAAAACACATATTTTGCCAAAAAAAAAACTCTTAAGGGCCACGACCCTACTTCCACCATGCCGCGACCCGCCTCCTAAACAGAGGTGCCAGCCTCAAGCTCCTGCACCCAATGCCGCGGCATTGCCTCCCAAGCTCCGCGACATTGCCTCCCAGTAGCCAAATACCCCTGTTTTCTCCCATCAAAACCTCGTTTTTCCCCTCTTTCAATCCTTCCAAAAACTTACTCAAACATCTCCAAATCCAAAACGAAGCATTACCACAACACAATCAACATACCAACAACAAAACCCAAGCAAATTTTCTCAAAAACCTCCATGAATTCTCAACTAATCACTTCAAATTTCTCAATTGAAAACTATTAGAAAAATAGAGTTTAATAAAAGTTTTATGGCTGAATTCTTACCTTAAGCTGGATTTGAGTCCTCTTCAATGGATGAACTAAAGTCCTAAGCTCCAAACTTTGATTTCCTAGCTTGGTTCTTCAAATTGGGGTCAAAAATTCCAAAGGAAAAAGAAGAGAAAATAAGGCACGGGAGAAAGTTTTCTATGCTATGTTTTCTTCAAGTTTCTACAGCCTTCAATGGCTTATATAAATCTTAAGGTGAAATGACATTTTTTCCCCTAGGTCATTTAAAGGTTTCTAAAGACTCCCAAGGGTAAAATCGTCATTTTCCACCTATTTCGTTAATCATAATTAACACCCTCCAATTTCCATTATTCTCGATATTCTCAAATACCAAAAATTCATATCCCGTTACCTTTTAATTCCCGACAATGCTCTAATTATCAAAATATCCCGAGACTCACCCCGAGCCTCGAACTTAATCCCGTTATGACTAAACCACCAATTTATACTCAAAGTTCATCTCATGCCGGATAGCTTGAACAAATCCACATTATAATGTGGCCTCAACAATATATCATCGACATGCATACAAATATACAATTATGCCCTCAACGGGCCAAATTACCAAAATACCCCTGAGATGAAATGTGGACCCACATGCATGCATTTAACATCATATTATAATATAATTCACATAAACATGCATATAATAGTTTAATGGCGTAATAAATCAATTATGACCCTCCCGGCCTACTAATCTAACCATCAAACCGCATTAGGGATTTCAGGGCATTACATTTAACCTTTTTGGACCAAGTTTTTTTTTCCGATTACCTGTTTTGACCTTGTGTTTTACAAAATTCATTTTTGGACCCTATATTTTGTAAAATGGTTCAAATAGACCCTTAAACTCAATTTGGATGAAGAAAAAAAATGAATATAACAACACAATTTTTAAGTAGAATGAATTTATTTTTGTTCTGAATTGTTAGTTTGGTGAATTATTTGTGATTTCAGTTGAGAAAACTTTGACCGAAATCGGGTTTAGGGTTTTATTTGAACCATTTTACAAACACATAGGGTCCAAAAAGTAATTTGTCAAAACACAGAGTCCAAACGTGTAATGGGACAAAACACAGGGTCCAAAAAAGTATAAACAATTGTATAAATGCTAGAGTTTCTTGTTTTTGTGCCTCTTTTGAACTTGTGTCCATCCTTATGGATGACATTTCTAATTAATGAAAGTTAGCCTATTTTCATTAAAAAGAAATTAGAATTAATTCCAATTGCAAAAAAATATTTATAAATTAAGAATTAAGCCATTTAAAAAGAAACCAAAATTAATATCTAATTTCATTTGTTTACCCAAAAAAGATTTATCTGATGACGTGGCAAAAATAACATACACATGGGATGCACATGACCGTTTAAGTGAGTATGATATGTTCGACCATCGACCAGAAGAGAATTCACTCAGCAGACGACTTATTTTATGAGCGATCAGTCTGGTCGCAACATTTCAGATATTCTCTATGGATATGTAATGTCGCATTTATGTAATAATTGTAATTTTTATATTTTTATTTAGATACGCTTGTATTAAATGTAATTAAGGCCCATCGGCTCATGAAGAACTCTTTGAGCCTATATTAAAAGACTCAATTTGCTCAAGGGAGGGAAATATTTTTCTTTTCGAAATTTTGAGAGAGAATCATAGTGTTTTTATCTTCCAAATTTGTATTCATCTCCAAGATTGTGAAACTCGTGAACTCTAGTTCATTGATCACAGCTTTTGAGATTCTACATCAATAAGAACACAAAGTGGACGTAGGTTATTACCATTTCCTAGGGCCGAACCACTGTAAATCTTTGTTGTCATTTATCTTTTTATCTTGAATTCATCTTGTTCCTATCGTTTTACTTGACTTCGTGTCGTTGACCAAATCAAGGGTCAACATTTTGGTGCTTTCGTTGATATGAGAACTCAAGACCTCCAAGAAGATCAAATGACGAAAACAGCTAGGAAGACTGGACAAACCTCTGGTACTACACCAACCCAGCCTCCTCCGCAAAATGTTGCTGAGGATGAGCCGCAAGTGGAATTGGAAGAAGAGGAAATGGATTCTGAGACTTTGAGGACGACTCTGATTGTGTTACAGGAGGAATTAGCCAATTTGACGGCTAATCAAGAAAATGTGGCTGAAACGATGGCGTTGCAGCCAAGAGAGATTGATAGGCAACGCCAAGAATTGAATGAACAACAGGCCGACATGGACCGCCGGTAAAGGGACGCCAGTGTTGCTCTGGAGGTAGCCATCCAGTTGGCTTGAGGATAGCCTGCACCGGCTTCCCGACCGAATCAGCCACCTAGTACGCCACCGCAGCAAGGTCCACATTTAGATCATCCCCAACATCACCACACTCTGCCTTAACCAGCAAACCCTCAGAGACCAGAGCAACCCCCTACTACTCAACAGGATAGGCCATTTCAGGATCTGAGCAGCAACCACCCTCTCGTGCTGGTCGAGATAATCCCCAGCAGCAAAGGTAGAATAGGGCCGACAGCCTCCCCGAAGCCCTAGACACCAGACTACTGAGGAGCCAAACCCACTGAGCAGGAGACATTGCCCTTCTACAAGCAGAAGGAAGGTTGAATCAGGCTCTGCGATTAGGGGTCCCCCACGACATAATAATGCCTGAGGACTTACTGTAATGCCCCAAATTTCCTAATAAGGTTTAGGACCTTGATTAGGAGGCCGGGAGGGCCATAATTGATTTATTATAGTATTTAATGATTATATGCATGTTGATGTGAATTATATTATTATATGATGGTGAATGCATGCATATGGGCTCATATGTTAATGATAAGGGCATTTTGGTAATTTGGCCTGCTGAGGGCATATTTGAAAATTGGGTGCATATTGTAATATGTGAATGAGATTTCATTATTATGGAGATATATTCGAGCTATGCGGCATGAGACGATCTTAGATTATGAGTTAGCGGTTTTATCATAACGGGGTCAATTTTGGGGTAATAGAAATGTTTATTTGGTGATAGATTGGGAATATTTGAGATCAGGGTGAAATTCTGGAAGTTTTGACTATAGTGTCCCCGGGGGTGTTTTCGGGACCCCAAGCACTAGGTTTTATTTGAGGTTACTTAAGCTTGAAGTAGCTTGACAGATAAGAACATACGTTAGAAACTTCTCGTTCTCTCTCAAAATAGTCTGTTTTACCGTTTAAGCCTTTTTTAGGGAATCTTGAGTTCTGGGAGTCGGAATCAAGCGAGGGTCGAGGCATAGCGATCCTAGGGAAGATTAGAAGCTTCTTAACCGAAGGATTTGATGAGAAACAACCCAATCGAAGGTAATCTAAGTTTGAAGTTTTAAGTTTTTAAAGTTTCTAAGCTTAGAATTGGACCTTGTCAATTGTTGAGTTTTTGGTCGGTTTGAGCTTTGGGTTTTGAGGGTTTTGGAGTATTGGGAAGCTTGGGAACTTTGATTTGATTATTGGGGAATGTTTGGGTATGTTTTTTGAGGATTTGGAGTGCTTGAAACACGTTTGGGAATGGCTCAGGGTTGGGGGCCGCGGCCCTGTTCTTGTGCGCCGCGGCCCTAGTTCGATGAAGCAGGTGTCAGGAATTTGTGCTTGCTGGGCACCGCGGCCCTTGATGGAGGGCGCCGCGGCCCTTGCCTCAGAGAACCCTGGGGGCCGCGGCCCAAGGTGTTAGGGCCGCAGCCCTTGCCCTGTTTTCACCCCGTTTGCTCGTTTTGACCCCGGGAACTTAGCTATGGGCCTCAGGAGTGTCCCTACTACTTGGATTAGTTTGGATTGATCTCTTGGGGGCTAGATATTGGTGTGGAACCTTTGATTATCATGTTATTGATGGTGTTCCATATTTGGTTATGATTAGGTGACTGCTAAGGGCTTAAAGGTTGATCGTTCTCAAGGGTCGTTCTTATATTGGTTCTAGCTCGAATCTGAGGTAAGAAAACTGCACCCTGTGTATATGAGACATGCATGGTTATTATTGATGCATGTTAGTTGATTATTATGTTGACATGCATGGTTATTATGATGCATGTTGATTGATTAATGAGTATGACATGTGTGGTTATTATTGATGCATGTCGGTTGATTATTGTGTATGACATGCATGGCTATTCTTGATGCATGTTGGATTGCTGGATATATTGCATATGATGCTTGAGAAACATGTGATTGGGACATGCTTTATATACTGAGTAAGATATCGTTCAGAGCTTGAGCCTCTGTGTTTATGCATGGTCCTAATTGTACTAATACCTGTTTCGTAAGCATGCTGAGTACCTTGTTTATGGATATGGAACATGTGATATATGATTGGCGGCATGACTTACTTGTGTATGACACTGACTAGTCAGGGACCGACTCTAAAGTCGAGAATCACGCATTGAATGGCTCTATGGCGTTAATGCTAGACCGACTCTAAGGTCGATGAATCATGCATTGAATGGCTCTATGGCATTAATGCTGGACCGACTCTAAAGTAGAGAATTGTGCATTGAGTGGCTCTAAGGCACTAATGCCAGACCGACCCTAAAGTCGATGACCACATATTGAATAGCTCCATGGCATTGATGCGGGACCGACCCTAAGGTCGAAGAACTTATAAGCGCTTGCCTGGTCTACGACCAGATGACTATAGCCAAGGTATATGACCCCGGTGACCGTTTGTCACATGGGTAAGGGACGTTGTCCATAGTTTCGACTCTAGAGTCGTGAGGAAGGTTATGTTGGTGACTAATCACCTTGCACCTGTCCTAATCAAACTTAAGAAAGAATCACTTATCGGTTAAGCCCTGGTGACCCTATCGTCACATGGCTAGAAGGAGCGATGCTCATTATTGTGACTTTTGGCTATTGTCACCTATTTGCCTGGACTGATAGTCCTGAATGGTTATTATGATCGTTGTTGATATTATATCATGTTTAATTGTGTTTTCTTGCTGGGCTTTGGCTCACGGGTGCTACGTGGTGCAGGTAAAGGCAAGAGGAAGCTGGACCATCCTTGAGTTGGAGAGCTTAGGTGATGACGTGTACATATGCAGCTGCTCGTCCGCCACGGCCGAGGTTTAAAGTGGAACTAGGGTTGAACCCTGTTTTGCCGCTTAGAACGGCCTGTTGTAAATATTTTCTGTAATGAACTCTGAAATTATATTTTCGGGATCCCAATGTATAAGTTAAACGTTCTAGTGAAACGTTACATCTTAACCAAAGTTTTTAATCCCTAAACCGCTAATCATACTTAGTTCACGATTTTGGCCAAATGACACGATTAGCGATTTTAGCACTGTTTACAAGGCACACCGTAACGGTCCCTGGAGTTTGGGGCGTTACACCTACCGACCAACGCAGGCCTCCACCTGTCAGTCGGGATATGCCAGCAAGGGGAGGGGGAAATAGTGCGAATATCAGGTTGCACCATAGTCGGTCACACTTTATGGATGGACATGACTATAATGAGGCAGATTCGGGTTGAAGAAATGCTGGTCAGCGGTAATAAGAGAGGAGTGGAGAACAGTACCCTCCGCCAAGAGAGAATTGGCCAATGAGCCAGAATGCTGGGGGGCAGCCAAGACAGCCCAACGTCTTTGATCGACTGGGCGCGAGCGAGCAAAAGCGTAGGGAGGAAGATTTGCGAGATGTTCTCAATGATAGAAGAGAAAGACACGATGAGTATGCACCTCTAGCACCAGTCGCTACAATAGTACCAAACGTTGTGCATGCCCAGCTTGATGCTTTAAATCAGGCCGTCCAACAATTAGTAGGGAATCAGACATCCCACATTGAATTTGACCGGAGAAAGGGCACTCCATCTGTGCAAAGAATCGCGATGGCCGAGACTCCAAGCAAATTTAAGATGCCGGTTTTGCCAAACTTCACCGGAATAGAAGATCCTGTATCTCACATGAACAAACGTGAGATACAGATGGACATCCAGAAGGTGTCAAACGACGCTCAATGTAGAATCTTTCCGACCACCTTGTTTGAGAATGCTTAAGAGTGGTTTTTCAAATTCCATCCATCCAACATAGTGTCTTGGGAAATGTTCATGAAGGAGTTTTATGCTGATCGAGTACATCCGATCGAGGCCAATCAGCTGGTCGAAATATGCCAGAAGGAGGGAGAAACCCTGAAGGGGTATGTCAATGTTTCATGCGAGCCACTACTGGGGCTAAGACGGTTGGCAATGAAGGAAAGATGGTGGCTCTTACTGCTGGAGTATGGCGCCATTCATCCCTCTGGAACAGTTTGCAGAAGAATGGAGTCAAGAGCACCCAAGAATTTATGGACCGAGCAGACAAGTACATCAAGCTCGAGGAGGCCATAGCCAATGAAGGGAAGTTACCCACAGACGACCAGGATTCGAAAGAAGATCCCACTAAAGCCACCAATGGGTTTGGGAAACCCAATGGCAATAGCAAAAATAATGGTAAAAATGGATGTAAAAGGGCGAACCACGAACCATCAACATCTGAGAACAAGCGCCCTAAAAGTAACAGATATGCCGAGGTTCACCAATTATACGACCCTCGTCGATAGCAGAGTAGAAGTGTATCAGACCACTCACACAACTGTTAACTTCAAGCGACCAGCCCCAATCAAGAAAGACATCTCCAAGAGAGATACTACTAAGTTTTGTCGTTTTCACACGACTACGGTCATGACACCAGCGAGTGCAACTAACTCCAGGATGAGATTGAGTTCCTTATTAGACAAGGAAACTTGAAGAGATATGTCCAAATGGTTGGAGGTTCTCAGAGAGAAGCTCAAGGAGGCAACGAGCATGCACATGTACGCTAACGCTCACCCCCTTTACATCCAGCTCCAGTTGCTGGTACATTGCTGACCATCTGCGGTGGCCCACACCTGGCGGGAGATAGTGGGAAGGCAAGGGAAAGATACGCCAAACCTTACATCATGACAAGAATGTTGAACGTAGAGGAGCGAGCTCCCAAAAAAGCTCGAACAGAGGAAGAATCGATAGCTTTCTCTGAGCTTGACGCTCAGCATGTTCGATTCCCCCATTCGGATCCTTTGGTTGTGGATGTATAGATCGCTAATATGATGGTTAAGCGAGTATTGGTGGATACAGAAAGTTTAGTCAACATCCTGCACAAATCTTCACTAGAGAGGATGAAGTTATCAGTGCAAGATTCGGAACCATGCAACCAAACCATTTATGGTTTTTTTGGCGAAGGGCTCGCACCAACTAGTTCGATTAGGCTTTCGGTCACAAAAGGAGTGGCACTTGCGAAAATAACATTACTCGCTACTTTCATAGTAGTTGATTGTCCTTCTGCATATAATGCTTTGATTGGAAGGCCTATTCTAGTCGACCTGCGAGCCGTAACCTCAGTCTGGCACTTGGCCATGAAATTTCCAACCAACGCAGGAGTGGGATGCATGTTGGGAAACCAGCGTGAGGCACGAGAATGTTATAATTCCTTGATTACCAAGGAAAAGAGAGGCAAATCAGGGGAAAAAGTCGAAAAAAGGTTGCTATTGGCAAACAAAGTACAAGCCCAATCAGGTGAACATGTCATCAAATAGGGTGTTGCCCAAAGTGAGGATAGAGACTTAAATCCTCACTTAGGGGATTTTGAAGAAAAGGTGGGACCCGTGGAGGACCTCGAGGAGGTCCAACTTGAAGAGGCAGATCTGACCAGGGTTGTGAAAGTCGGTAAAAACTTAGAGACAACAACAAAGAAAAAATTGGTGGAATTTTTGAAGGAGATCCAGGGGGTGTTTTCCTGGTCGCATAAAGATATGGTTGGCATTGACCCAGTAGTTATCAGCCATGTCTTAAATAGAGACAAAAATTTTCCACCGATGTAACAAAAAAGGAGGCTGCTCAACAAAGACAGATCGAAGGCGTTAAAAGATGAAGTCGAGATTCTAAAGGAGAACATATTCATCAGGGTAGCATTTTATCCATCTTGGGTCTCTAATCCTGTACTAGTTCCCAAGCCGAATAGCAAGTGGAGGACATGCGTGGATTTCACAGACCTCAATAAAGTCTGTCCAAAGGATTGTTTCCCACTCCCAAGGATCGACCAGCTGGTCGATGCTACATCAGGACATGAGATTTTATCATTCATGGACGCATACTCTGGGTACAATCAAATTAGTATGCATCCACCTAATGAGGATCACACTAGCTTTCAAACAGATACAGGGCTTTACTGTTACAAAGTAATGCCTTTCGGTTTGAAAAATGTTGGTGCGACTTACCATCGACTGGTCAATCATATGTTCACAGAACTGACCGGCATTAACATGGAGGTATATGTTGATGACATGCTGGTTAAGTCGAAGAAGGCAGAAAAGCACATCAGGAACCTGCGAGAATGCTTCAACATCTTGAACAAATATCAGATGAAGTTAAATCCCCTCAAGTGTTCCTTTGGTGTTGGATAAGGAAATTTTTTGGGATTCATAGTAAACTTGTGAGGAATCGAAGCTAATCCTGAAAAAGTCAAGGCCCTAATTGAGATGAAGTCACCCGCCAAGATTAAAGATGTTGAAAGCCTAATCGGGAGGATTGCCGCTTTGAGTAGATTCATTTCAAAGTCAACAGACAAGTGTGTTCCATTTTTCAATCTGCTAAGGGGCAACAAGAAGTTCGAATGGACGGAAGAGTGCGAACAGGCTTTTCAAGACCTAAAGTCCCATATGTCACAACCACCGATCTTATCCAAGCCGGTTGAAAAAGAAACTTTGTTCATTTACTTGGCAGTCACAGAGTATGCTGCTAGCGATGTTTTGATCAGAGAGGAGGAACATGTTCAAAAAGCTGTGTATTATATAAGTAAGAGGTTAGTAGGAGCAGAATTGCGATATCCACCCATTGAGAAATTAGCCTATGGCTTGATTTTGGCCTCCAGAAAGCTGCGACCATACTTTCAAGCTCACCCCATCGTGGTAATTACTAACCAGCCATTACGGCAAGTCCTGCAGAAAGCAAAAGTCGTCGATCGATTATTAAAGTGGGCAATTGAACTTGGGAAGTTTGATATTTCTTATTCTCCATGAGCAGCTGTGAAAGGACAGGCTCTAGCAGACTTTGTAGCAAAAATTCATTGAAATTCAGAATGTTGAACCAAGGGAGGAACCTGGACCCCAAAGTCAAATTCCTTCGTGGAAATTGTTCGCAGATGGCTCTTCCAACGAGCACAATGATAGAGCAGATTTGATCTTAGTCACACCCGAAGGACATCGATTCCATTGTGCAATCATATTTGAATTTACAATGTCCAATAACGAAGCCGAATACGAAGCTCTGCTCGCAGGATTAAGATTAGCCAAGGGCATGGATATAAAGTCGCTTGAGATCTACAGTGACTCCCAGCTAGTGGTTAATCAAATTATAGGAGAATATCAAGCCCGAGGTGTCAAGATGATTGCTTATTTGAACAAAGCAAAGGACTTATTGGCACAGTTCGAGAAGTATACCCTCCAGCAAGTACCTCACGATCAGAACTCAAATGCCGATGCCTTGGCCAAGCTAGCAAGCGCTAAGGATGCTGACACTTTAAACATAGTACCAGTTGAGAATTTGTCAGCACCAAGCATTCAAGCAGAAGAATCTTTACTGGTAATCCAAGCGACAGTCACATGGATGATGCCCTTCATTAGATCCCTTGAGCAAAGAGTATTGCCAGCAGAAAGAAACAAAGAAAAGACCCTCTAGAGGCAGTCGACTCGATTCATTCTGGTCGACAGAATTTAATATAGAAGAGGATACTCGATGCCACTATTAAGGTGTGTTTCTAAAGAAAAGGCCAAGGAACTAATGCGAGAAGTCCATGAAGGTTTCTGCGGAGATCATGCTGGGGGCAGAGTTTGTTAAAAAAGATCCTAAGGCAAGGATACTTTTGGCCTACCATGAATGAGGACTCTATGGACTTTGTTCTGAAATGTGACAAGTGCCAAAGATTCTCCAAATACCTCGAGCAGCCCCAAATGAGCTCAAACATATGCAAAGCCCATGGCCATTCGCAGTATGGGGGATTGATTTGACTGGGTCCTTACCCACAGGAAAGGGAAATGTTAAGTATGTAGTAGTTGTTGTTGACTACTTTATGAAGTGGGTCAAAGCTGAGCCACTTGCGACAAGAATGACCAAGAAAGTATTGGACTTTGTGGTCAAGAACATCGTGTGTAGATATAGGTTACCAAGGAAAATTGTCTCTGATAATTGCACACAATTTGACAGTGATCTGTTCACTGATTTTTGCGAGAGGCACAAGATTATCAAGAGCTTTTCATCGGTTGCTCATCCGCAAGCAAATGGACAGGTTGAAGCTGTCAACAAGACCTTGAAGGACACCATGAAGAAAAGGCTTGAAGAAGAAAATGGGGCATGGCCAGAACAACTACCAGAAGTCCTTTGGTCGTATAAAACATCCCATCGAACAATAACAGGCCATACTTCATTTTCTCTGGCTTATGGATATGAAGCCATGTTGCCTGTTGAGTTAGACCCACCATCACATAGAAGGTTGGCATACGATCAAAGTACTAACGATCAGTTATTGATGCAGTCTTCAGATTTGGTTGATGAAAGGCGCGAGCAAGCTCAACTTTGAGTGGCAGCTTATCAGCAAAAGGTGGCTTCATATTTTAACTCTAAAGTACGTGAAAGAAAGTTTAATGTAGGGGATTTGGTACTTAGAAGAGTTTTTCTTAACACACGCGATCAAGCTGCCGGAGTGCTTGGACCTAACTGGGAGGGCCCGTATCAGATTGAAGAAGTCCTCCAACCAGGCACATATAACTTGCTTGCTTGAATGGAGATCTCATTCCTCGCTATTGGAATGGAGAACACCTACGCAAGTACTATCAATAAACAGTTCTTTCTAAAAAACTGGCTTGTATTAATTTCACTTTTTACAAGTTTATGAATAAGGGCTGATTCATTAAATGATTGGTCGCTTACAAGTGTAAGATCAATTTTTTATCACTCGTACATACATGATTTTTTCCATTTATTATGAGAAATAAAAGGAACTGTGAGCAGCCAATTATTCTTGCCAATTATTGTATTTATTACAAGTATTTGCTCATTACGTGTGTTTTTTTGCTATATTATTGCCTTAATTACTAGGGCACGAGCAGTAATGTACGAACAGGTCTTGGTCATGGCAAGTGACCAAGGACTTTGAGCTCCTCAATCACTTGGGGGCCATATAAGGTACTAAGCAAGCAAAGCATATGAACAAGCATATGTAAACACACAAGCAAAATAAGGGAAAACATACTACGACACTTAGAGTAATTTTCAAAATTTCTAGATTTTGTAGAATGAAAACAAAGTGCTATGCTAAGTTTGGTCATGCGAGTAGATATTATAATAAATAACAAATATTATAATATCAAAGTGAAATGTTTTACACCGCGAGCAGTTACTACTCGGATGTAATTTGTAATTAAAAGAAAGCTGCCCTACGTAGCAAAAAATTATTTTGACAACATGAACCATGGTTCGTGTGTCCTAGTTACAAATAAAAATAAATAAATAAAATTATTGAGCAGTAGGGGCAGCAAGAGGGTCTTGTTGGGATTGCTGGTCGACTGTCGTCCCAGCATCCTTTTCGGCACCTTCGATGCTTGTCACCAAACAGATCTCAGGAGATTCATGAGCTTTCTTCTCTTTTTCCAGGCAAGTAGTGCACTTCGCCAGTTCAGCCTGCTTTATATGCTCTGGGAGGTAGTCAAAGTTCGCCCCTAGGTTGCTCTTCCAGAACAGGTAAAAGCATTTGAACGTAACTCCCTTGAACTTCTCCGTGTTACGAGCATTTGTTTCCTCGAGTAGTTTAACGCGCTCCTCCTGCTCGGCGGTTTCCTTCTGGATGACCACCAGATCATCTTAAAGTTTGGAGGCCTCTTTAAAATTTATCACCAAAGCCTCCTTATACTTCTCCTTGGCAGCAGTGATTTTAACCAATGCCTCCTGGTGTTTCCTCAGCTCCTCACTCAGGCTAGCATTTTTCTCCTCGGCCACCCTCAACTGCTCGACATATCTGGCCTTGACCGCCTTGACCTCCTCAGCAAATTTAGCATCGAACTCCTTAGCTCAGCGCCAGCCGTGCCCCATTGTGAGGATACCCTGCGAACAGAAAAAGAATAGTAAATCAGTCAGGGGTAATCAAAGAAAGTGTTGTTCAATTAAAGAAAGGAGAAAAACTTACGCTGAGAATTTCAGACAGGCCGCGACTGATGACTTGGCTGTGTGGTAGTGGAGGAAGGTGCAAGAAGGCCTCCTGGCTACGATGATGCTTCGAAAGCCTTTGTAGCTTCTCATGAGTGGCATTGTAGACGACACTCAGCAGGTCATTGATTGAAGGTTGCCTTGCCTGCTTGGGAGGAAGGCTATTACAAGGAGGAGGATGAGGAGGTGTCATATTCCTCGAAGGAGTGGGAGTAGCAGGAGGTGCTGGAGGATACTCTGCTCAGGCCTTCTTTTTGGAAGGTTCGCTGCTGCCCTCCCTAGGATGCTGCCTGCTCATTCTCTTTTTGCTTGGAGGAGCATCGTCATCAGTGTATAAGTCAAAAGCTTTTCTAGAAGGCATGATTGCAGGATGGAAACAAACGATCAGACAATATAATTTAAGTTTTTTAAAAGAGCAAGGGAATAAAGAGAAAGTAAATTCTAAGTAATATACCCAAGCTATTATTACAGGTCGATACATTATTTATAGAACTACTGCTACACTCACTCTCTGCCTCAAAGAAATCTGAATTTAAACTACTGATCGCAAATCTAAAGTTGTTGTCCATGCCAAATAAATGACAGGGGATGGACAAGTTATCTAAAAGTGAGAAGTCAGTACCATTCTTGTCGGAAGACTCGAGTATAGGCTCGGTGTACTCCAGAAGTTTTTGCTTGCCTTTCCCATGTTGGGTAGGGGTAGCCGCAGCTTGAGGGTTGCTGGAGGGTTCCCGGATGGTCACTCCTGTTGCCCGCCATCTCGGGGGTTGTGACACATCCTGTTGTTTCTCGGGGATGCCCTCTCCAGTAGCACTCCCTGCGGTGGACTCCCTCATCTCCTGGCGAGGTACCTAGAGGCTGACCAGCCTCAGATTGCTTTCTGCGACCAGCTCCTTGTCGCTCTTCTCGATATTCGTCAAGCTGGCCAAAGCTGCGACCCTTATCTCCATCTTTGGGAGTGGGGTCTGGTCGATAGCATGAACCTAGACGTAACATCAAGGTTCTAAGGACGGAGAAGAAAAACAAACTAGTAATAAATAAACGACCAGTGATTGAGAAATTTACCTCCTCGAGGGAAAGTCAAGTTATCAACGACCAGGTTCGTCGTAAGAAACTACTCCAAGAAGTACTTTCCTATGTTGGATTTGTAGGTGATGTCGCTAAAAAATGTACGAGCATACTCTTGGTGGTAGAAATGGAAGAACCACGTGTTGTTGTGGTTGGGGTTGGACTTGAGATCGAATAGGTAGTTGATCTCATGCGGTGTAGGCACATGCCATTTTTTATGGTTGTAAAGGATATAGAGTGCTGATAATAGTCTATATCCATTAGGGGTAATTTGAAAATGGGCGACCTCGAAGTAATTGGCCACCCCTTGAAATTTTTTTTGCAGGGGCAAGATTGCCCCTGCCTCAATTTGGTACCTTGACCAGGTGCTGAAGGCACCTCCAGGCACGTTTACCCTCTGGTCGGGAGAAGGTGTGACTAGGTTTATCTCAGGAAGACCATACTTCTTGAGATAAATATTCACCACCCTGGTCGATACGACGCTTGGAGGTGCAACGTACCAGTCAACATCTGGCCTAAGGCCGTCGTGAGGCCGGGCTCTGGGATGTATTTCTTGTGGTGCAAAATTTACGGGCTGAGGGTTGGTTGAAGGGTCCTCGGTGCAAGGGGCAGGCTGGTTAGAAGGAGAGCTGGTTGTTTTCTTCTTTCTATGGGCAATGTATTTCATGCGACCCATGTTAGGTTGACTGGTTGGAGGGCTGGTCGGTGGGTTTTTTTGGGAAGAAGGAAGATCAGAAAAAGGAAGTGGTGGTTGTTCTTGATCCTTGAATAGCAGCGCGAGAAGATCGTCGCCAATTGGCCTCTCACCTCCCGAAGGATCGTGCATGAATATCTGAGAAAAGAAAAAGGGAGATGAGAATCTATGGCCAATAGATAGAAGAAGAGGAAATGTTGGGATAACGTTGCTCGTGTATAAAAGTTAAGATTTTATACGACCAGCAGCATCCTAACGTAAACACTAAAAACATAGGAGCAGTTTGGAAAAATAGATGAAAAAGCAGAAGTGAAATTTTTTTTTAGAAAAACTTTTCGACTCCGAAAACAGGCGGGAAAAACCCAGATTTTTCCGAAAGCATAAAACTCGAATATTCACTTCGATTTTAGGCCCTAAAATAGTATTCCTACTTCCCACACCAATTTCCAAGCCTCACTTAATGTTTTTACTACCTAAAACTCCTATCCTATCATGTTTCTGTGTATGAGCCCGGTTACCCCAAAATATTTTTTCTCAAAAACATTCAAAAACTTAGACAAAAAATTCGTGAAATTCATTTTCAATGGTATAACATAGACAAGGAGTTCAAAAACTTACTTGGATTGAAGATTGTATGGAAGTCACGGGTTTTGTTGCTCAAGGTTGGTCAAACACACCTTGGATTACCGAATTTTTCTGGGCTTCTCTTGAGGATTTTTCTTCTAAGTTCTTGAGAGAGGAAGGTTTGGTAAAAGGTAAAAAATGAGAAAAGTGATTTATTTTATATTGATCGTGGCACAGTAAAAGAGGTAATGATGATGGTAAGTTTTCGATGCGTGGGAAAGTGTGGTAGCCGTCAAATGTTTTTGGGAAACTGCAACAGTCATAATTATTTACTTTTTCGAAAAGTCACTGACAGACGTGATAGGTCAGACGGAGAGCTGCTCGATTAAGTTTAGTATATGTTGATCTCAATAAAATAAACTAGGGGGGAAAATGTTTACCCAAAAAAGATTTACCTGATGACGTGGAAAAAATAACATGCACATGGGATGCACATGACCGTTTAAGTGAGTATGATCTATTCGACCATCGACCAGAAGAGAATTTACTCAGCAGACGACATATTTTATGGGCGATCAGTCTGGTCTCAGTATTTCAGATATTCTCTATGGATATGTAATGTCGCATTTATGTAATATTTGTAATTTTTATTTTTATTTAGATACGCTTGTATTAAATGTAATTAAGGCCCATCGGCCCATGGAGAATTCTTTGAGCCTATAAATAAGACTCAATGGGCTCAAGGGAGGGACCTTTTTTCTTTTCGGAATTTTGAGAGAGAATTATAGTGTTTTTATCTGCCAAATTTGTATTCATCTCCAAGCTTGTGAAACTCGTGAACTCTAGTTCATTGATCACAATTTTTGAGATTCTACATCAATAAGAACACAAAGTGAATGTATATGTTATTACCATTTTCTAGGGCCAAACCACTATAACTCTTTGTTGCCATTTATCTTTTTATCTTGAATTTATCTTGTTCCTATCGTTTTACTTGACTTCGTGTTGTTGACCAAATCAAGGGTCAACACCAAAATATCCTCTAAATTCTCAAAATACTCCTAGGCTCCCTCAAGCCGGGTATTAAACCCCGTTGTGAGATGTGGCAGAATCTCGGAGTTTAAGCTTAATTAGCTAACAAAGAAACACTCATACACTACTAGTCTTACATCAGTACACTCATACACGTATTTAGAAGCAACAAAATATTATTCCATATGTTCCACGTTAAATCTAATTATAAGTTATTATTATTTTTTAAGTTGTAATTGTATTATTTTTTATTTTTACTAAAATTTTATTTATTTTAAATTATTAAAAGGTTTCTCATTTGGGGACAATCGCAGCCGTCCATTCCATTTTTTTTTTAACAATTATGATTTTTACCCGTTCCAACTAATTTTTTTTTAATAAAAAAGTAGTAGTAATACCAAATTGTGCTTTTGGAATTTTTTTCATTATTAAAAATTTATCCAAATTATTACTATTACTAAATTAACATGTAATGTTTTCACACACCATGAGGTATTGTTATTGTAAAATTATGACACTGATTAATTATTGCTTTATAGAATTGTGTCCCTCCAATTATAATCACTACTAAATGGGTCTTTGAATGAGGTCATGATCTTAGGGATAAAGAAACTATAAATTTGTTTACATAATAGAAAGGATGACCTTGATGATAGAAAATCACATTATAATTAAGTATATATGTTTTCTAGCTATCTCATTAATTGTAATTTCAGCTATAAATGTGAATGGTGAAATGAATATGATGTTAATTTAAGACTAGGTTCATAGTAAAGGATGAGAGGAAATCATGGTGATTGATAGTAGTAAATTAAGAGTTATTTGATTTAGGATTTGTGAATCAATTAGGTTCAATTAGATGATTTGATTGGAGCAAATTAAAGGATGTGGTAAGTAGGATTTGATGGGTTTCAAGCCTATAAAAAGAGAGGGAATTGAGGAGTAGGCCGAGACACATAGAGAGAGAAAGGCACGAAGAGAAAAGAAGAGAGAAAATGGTGGTCATTCGAAATAGAAAAATGGAGAAGCTACCAAAATTTGGTGGTAAGCTTTCATGGTTAGTCTCTTCCCAGTTTCTCCTCATTCTTATGATTATCCAAGATATATTCTCTTGGTGGTTTAGTGGTGTTGGAACAATACAACAAAAAGAAGTGGTTGAGGGGTTTGGCTATTACCAATCCAAAATGTACCAAATTATTTTCTTTGAGGTTTATTTTGGTGGTAATTTGCTGGGGTTCTTTATACTATTATGAATATGATGGTCATTATTAAAGGAATAGTTATTTTGGATCATTGTTTTGCATGGTTTATGCAAATACGTGTGAGACTTAGAATTTTAGTAAATTACGTATTACGATTATTTCTTTTAAGCAAAGGATTTTAAGGTAATATGCTTTTGACTTGGAGTGGTGTCGTTATTTTTTCTCAAAGATTCTCTCTCTCTCTCTCTCTCTCACACACACGCACGCACGCACGCACGCATGCACCAGGTAAGGAAGTAGACATGTTTGTGCTATATGAATGATTGTGAATTTCCATGTGGTACTCTAAGTTATGTACTTGGAAAGATGAAAAGATTGGCATCAGTTGTTGTATTTGTTAGGGTTTGTGCCCTAAAATCACGTGAAAATATATTTTTATTGATTTATATAAAAGTACAATTTTATTATTCTTGATTTTTGAAATTATTATTAGAATAAATTATATATAAATATCATAAAATTCTATATTTATTTATGAGAATATGATCTTGTATGTGTACGAGATAATTAAGATCATATATATAATGAATAAAATAGTCAGCAATATATTAAAGTACGAAATCTTTAATCAATTGTTGCTAGTACAATTTACTAACCATATAGTTGGATGTAATTAATCTTGATTTGGATTACTGATGTAGAAAGACATCATGGTAAATGTAATTTATATAATTATGATTATATATGACATGATCGATGTGAATTAATTTTCTTATAAACTTGTCGTTTGCCATAAACATATAATTCATATTTTAAAAGATGATCATTTGTAGATTAGTCTAAATTGTGGGTAGTCATGAACTCCTGTTTATGTTTATTGCATCTTTTGATTCATTCATTAAGTTCTCTTAATATAACAAGGATAATGACTTTTGTTTTGGAGATTCAATATCTTGAATGGCTAGAAACATGATTTTACAATAATGGAATCCATGCTTTCCTATTGGATCGAATATTGGCCACCTTTAGGGTTAATTCTGGCAGTGAATAGTGATTGAGCTCAAATCTACAATATGAATATAGATTAATTAATTACTTGGGAATTAATGATACTTAAGGAACAATAGGTAATTAGAAGGATAAAACGATAACTATTGGTCAACTCTAATTAGCGAATAAAGAAATGGAGGACATAACTACATATATTGATTATATCAATGGACTGCAAGAGAATACGTTGTAAATATAATTCTATAATTACTAAGAGTGCAATTCATTTTTATAGTTGAGTAATAATGGAATTAATAAATAAGATTATTTAATTAAAGAGCTTTATTAATAGTCTGGTTTATTGGAGCTTAGTATTGTAGGTCCATGGTCCCCGAGTCGTCTCTGTCCTAAACTGTCAAGGGTAAAGATGTCACATCCAAGATTAATTGAGAAAAGTACTAAATTACAAAGGAATTAATTTTCCAGGGCTAAGTGATAATTAATTAATTATTTGACTAATTAGTTTTTATTTGAAAAACTTCATATTAATTGAAATTAATATTAATCAATGTTTGGATTAATATTATAGAGAGTTAAATATTAGGGAAATTTGCTGTCACTACTAGAAATACAGGCTTCTACTTCGTTTTTTACACAAACAATAATTCAAAAATATAGTAAAAGCTTCTGAATAGGTTTTTACTTCGCTTATGGGAATGATGCTTAAAAAAAATAGGCTACTACTTCGCTTTTATAAAAAATGAAGTAAAAATAGCAATAAGACAAGGATCGTGTTTGGTTGGCACACCGCTCGGGGGGGATTTCCACTTCAGTTTTAATGAAAGAACCGAAGTGGAAAAGTGTAGATACCAAATGGGGCCCTTACTTATTTTGAAACCCTTTCACTTTGGTTTATATATAAACACCGAAGTAAAAAGTGGACTTTCGACTTCGATTTATATATATAAATTGAAGTAAAAGGGTTTTAAAAGCCTATTCCCTTTCACTTCGACATCATTTCCCTCATTTCTCTTTCTCTCTCTCTCATGCATAAACCCAGAAGCAAAATATGCCATTTCTGGTCATACGACTGATGAGGGTTTGGTTTTCTAACCTTATTTTTTTTTGTTTTTCCACCATTTCTGACCAGTTTTCTTGCTAAAAAACTTAAGTGGTAGCTAAAAATTGATCTATTTTAATTTTTAGGAAAAAAGGCTTTGACAATGGGTATATTTGGAGTTCGAAGATGGGGTTTCCTACATGACTTTGATTAGATTTTTAGGGTTTAAATATGTTATTGGGCTTCAAAATAAGTATTGATCGTTTAATCTTTAGTTGTATAATTTTGTTTTTAATTTTCTATATTATTTTTGAATTTTTTTGTTTTTATATCATATATTTTTTGTTGTATCTTTTTATATATATAATGTGTTGAATGTGTTGTTTATATATAGATTTAGAGTTGATTTTGAGCATTAAAGATCGTTTTAATCCAAAAAAATTTGTGTATGTTTTCAATATTATTCTGAATCTTAGGTAGTGTTGTTGCTAACATTAGAACTTAGAGAACATAAAATGCTTGGATTATTAGTGACGTTTGTTTTTGTTTTCTATAACTAGTTTGACATGTTGTTTGATTATTATGTAACATTTTTTTTAGTCTTTTTAATAGTCTTGTTGATTTAGTGGTGAGCTTGGCATTGAGGGATATGATTGTGTTTAAGAAAGAGGTGTTTAATTGGAAGGCATATGACTTGCTATTTCAATCTTTAAATATACCTTCAATAGGTAATGTTATTGCAAATGTTAGAACTTCGAATGTTTGGATTATTAGTGATATTTGATCTTATTTTCTATAATTAGCTAGTTTGATATGTTGTTTGATGATTATGTAACTAGTTTAATTAATTATGTAACTACTTTTTATTTGTTTTTGTTTAAGCTTTTTAGTAGGGTTGTTGATTTAGTGGGCAATTTGGTGTTGATCTCGGGTGACTTCAAGAGTAATATTGGAGGTGAGTAATATTTAAAATTTATTTATTAATATTGCAACAATTATTTATAAAATTAGAGTTAACTCATGCATATTGAATTTAGTGAAGTAGGTTCTGAGAAATTTGCGTGTTGGCAGTGATATAAGGATGACATTATGTGTGTTGATTTTTGTGTTAGTTTGTATTGAATTTATAGGTAATTATGATATGCTATAAAAACATAGGAAAACCTCCCAATTTTTTTTTTAGATTTTATTAATTATTTTTCATTTTTAGACTTGCACACCTTGTTGGGATATTCTATATGTTATTTACATGTTTTAAAATTTTTTGAATATGTAAAAATGCAGTTGTTATGCTGCCAAAATTTTGTTAGACTTATGAAGATTTAATAATTAAACTTCTATTATGTTGGATGTCTTAGAAAAAAGAACTAGGAGTGGAAGATGTAGAGGGATGTGAAATTTGAATAAGAGCGTGAGAAACGAAGAAGACTCTTATCACAGATTTGGACATAGAGATTGAAGAGAGAATTGTAAGTGTTTTATAGTAAAGTAAGAAAGAATTGTAAGTATTGTTATAAGTTACTGATTTAATCGATCATTGGTTTGTTTCGCAAAATGAACTAAAAGACAAAGTAAGTAGTAGCCAAATCGTCGCTAAGGATCGAGCTGATATCTTGCCAAAGTTAGTAGTAAGCCTATTTTCTTTATAAGTTTTGTTTAGTTTTATGTCAATGTATTAATGTTTAGGTTATCTTACCTAAGTACTTATATCAATGTATAAATGTCTATTGTACCTAAATACTTATAACATTGTGTAAAGGGTTTATACCTTTTTGGACCAAGTATTTTTTCCGATTACCTGTTTGGACCTTGTGTTTTAAAAAATTCATTTTTGGACCCTATATTTTGTAAAATGGTTCAAATAGACCCCTAACAACACAATTTTTAAGTAGAATGAATTTATTTTTGTTATGAATTGTTAGTTTGGTGAATTATTTGTGATTTCAGTTGAGAAAACTTTGACCGAAATCGGGTTTAGGGTTCTATTTGAACCATTTTACAAACATATAGGGTCCAAAAAATAATTTGTCAAAACACAGGGTCCAAACGTGTAGTGGGACAAAACACAGGGTCCAAAAAAGTATAAACAATTGTATAAATGCTAGAGTATCTTGTTTCTATGCCTCTTCTGAACTTGTGTCCATCCTTATGGATGGAATTTCTAATTAATGAAACTTAGCCTATTTTCATAAAAAGAAATTAGAAATAATTTCAATTGCAAAAATATATATATAAATTAAGAATTAAGCCATTTTAAAAAAACCAAAATTAATATCTAATTTCATTTGTTTACCCAAAAAAGATTTACTTGATGACGTGGAAAAAATAACATCCCATGGGATGCACATGACCATTTAAGTGAGTATGATCCGTTAGACCATCGACCAGAAGAGAATTCACTCAGCAGATGACATATTTTATGAGCGATCAGTCTGTCGCAACATTTCAGATATTCTCTATGGATATGTAATGTCACATTTATGTAATAATTGTGATTTCTATTTTTATTTAGATACGCTTGTATTAAATGTAATTAAGGCCCATCGACCCATGAAGAACTCTTTGAGCCTATAAATAAGACTCAATTGGCTCAAGGGAGGAGACTTTTTTCTTTTCGGAATTTTGAGAGAGAATTATATTGTTTTTATCTGCCAAATTTGTATTCATCTCCAAGTTTGTGAAACTCGTGAACCCTAGTTCATTGATCACAACTTTTGGGATTCTACATCAATAAGAACAAAAAGTGGACGTAGGTTATTACCATTTCCTAGGACCGAACCACTATAAATCTTTGTTGTCATTTATCTTTTTATCTTGAGTTCATCTTGTTTCTATTGTTTTACTTGACTCCGTGTCGGTTAACAAATCATGGGTCAACATTTTGGTTCTTTCGTTGAGAGCTGAACTCAAGACCTCCAAGAAGATCAAATGGCAAAAATAGCTAGGAAGACTGGACAAACCTCTGGTGCTTCCTCTGCAAAATATGGTTGAGGATGAGCCACAAGTGGAATTGGAAGAGGAGGAAATGGATTCTGAGACTTTGAGGACAACTCTGATTGTGTTACAGGAGGAATTAGCCAATCTAAGGGCTAATCAAGAAAATGTGGCTGAAACGATGGCGTTGCAGCAAAGAGAGATTGATAGGCAACGCCAAGAATTGAATGAACAGCAAGCTGACATGGACTGCCGGTAGAGGGACGCCACTGTCGCTCTAGAGGCAGCCATCCAATTGGCCCGAGGACAGCCTGCACCGTCTTCCCGACCGGATCAGCCATCGGCTTTTTCGATTACCTGTTTGGACCCTGTGTTTTGAAAAATTTATTTTTGGACCCTATATTTTGTAAAATGGTTCAAATAGACCCTTGAACTCAATTTGGATGAAGAAAAAAATAAATACAACAACACAATTTTTTAGTAGAATGAATTTATTTTTGTTCTGAATTGTTAGTTTGGTGAATTATTTCTGATTTCTGTTGAGAAAACTTTGACCAAAATCAAGTTTAGGGTTCTATTTGAACCATTTCACAAAACATAGGGTCCAAAAAGTAATTTGTCAAAACACAAGGTTCAAACGTGTAATGAGACAAAACACAGGATCCAAAAAAGTATTAACAATTGTATAAATGCTAGAGTTTCTTGTTTTTATGCCTCTTCAAAACTTGTGTCCATCCTTATAGATGACATTTCTAATTAATGAAAGTTAGCCTATTTTCATTAAAAAAATAGAATTAATTCTAATTGCAAAAAAAATAATAATATATATATATAAATTAAGAATTAAGCCATTTTAAAAAAAAACCAAATTAATATCTAATTTCATTAAATTTGGTCGAAAAAATGGGGACTTTCTACTTCGGTTTTCATGTATAAACTTAGGTAGAATGCAGGGTTTCTACTTTGGTTTATACATAAAAAGCGAAGTAGAAATGTTTATAAAGGTCACATGCTCAATTGTTCAAACTTTTCTATTTCACTTTTTTATCAATAAGTTGAACTAGAAACTCAGAAACTCTACTTTCTACTTTGGTTTATACATAAAAACCGAAGTGGAAAGTCTCTTTTCCACCATCTTTTACTTCGCCCTGAACTACTTTGGTTGCAAATTTATGCGAAAACCAAAATAGTTCCGCCTTTAAAACCGAAGTCGTGGCCCCTTTTTCTTGTAGTAGGCATAAATCTATATGTAGTTTATTTTGTTGCACTTAAATGCTTATATAATATTTTTGGCGGAAAAAGTCCCTACAGTTACACAATTGGTGCAGACGATGGTCCCTGGGCCATTAACTGAGTCAAGGGGTACACATGGCAGTACCCAATTGGGTTAAAGATTAATAAATATTATATATATTAAAAATAAAATTAATTTAAAATAATAAAATTCAATAAATTAAAAGCAAATCAATTAAAGAAATAAAAATGTAATATTTAATTCTAAAATTTAACTAATTATTAAAATGTTAATTATAACAAAAACAATCAAAACTAACAATTTAATATAAATAAAAAAATTACGATAAAACTAAAAACTAAACTAAAATTTTGCTACACGATCTCCTTGTTGAATAACACAGAAACCACGATCCAAAAACCCCAAGAACATCAGCCCATCGAAGAACATGAACACCAAATCATAACAACAACAACATGAAATGAATCCAAACTCAGACATAAACAATTACGATTCTTCATCTATAAATTTGAAATCATACAATCAAATATCAACCCTAAAGAACATCAAACTGTTTTGGATTTTGAGATAGAAAAAAAATAGATCTCCCCAATCTTGCCTAGCCTTGTTGCCCTACCAAGGTGTCTTTTGAACTATTTGTTGATGACAACCCACCAAAAGCTCGTAGAAAAAAAAATATAAACCCAGATCTAATTGGGGAAGAGGTTGCTTTATCGCCGTTTTTCTTCCCTTTTCCTCGCCACACATTTTTCTTGACCCTTGTTGTGCTATGCTGTCTTCCTCACCTCGTGCAAGCTTGGTAGTGGCCTTATTACCCATATCTAGAACGATGATCATGGTGTTGGCCTTATTGGTACAATTCTTTAAGTGGTTGACTCATAATGATGAAACTTAAAGTGGTTGTCTCGTGGGTTCCAGAGTTGAGGGAGATGAAGGAGGTTGGGGGAAGAAGATGACCGAACTGGGTTTTTAGTTTTCATCGTGACTTCTTTTTCTTTTTTGATTTTTTTAGTTTCTTACGTTTATACCTATTAATTTGTTAGTTTTAATTGTTTTTTAATTAACAATTTTTAAAAAAATATGTCAATTAAAATTTATGAGATTTTATCAATTTTATGAGGTATACAAATAATTTTATTAAGTTTTTTAATATTTGTTAGTGTTGACCCTCTTTTTAGTCAACTGACACGGAGTCAAATGCTTGATGTGATGGGAAGTGTTGAAATAGATCTAATGGAAAGAACAATAAACGACACAACAAATTATAGTGGTTCGACCCCATGAAGTGGTAATGACCTACGTCCACTTAAGCTATTATTGATATTAGTTCTCAAAGGAGTGATCAAAGAACTAGGGTTCTCTGAGTTTCACAAGCCTTCGAGGGATGAATAATACAATCGGAAGATAATAGCTATATTTCTCTTGTAAAGCATAAACTTAAATAAGCCAAAAGTCCCTTCCTTAAGCTATTTCTCTCTATTTATAGGCTCAAGAAGGATTACATGAATTATTTACAGATATTCTTTCCTAAATAATCGGATTATGGGAGATAATCTTGGATATGATTACAATTGCACAAGATCATCTCAAAATACACAGAGTATACGACCAGACTAGTCGTATGTAAAACCCAAATGTTATGCCAGGGGAATCACACTGGTCGATGGTCGAATAGAACCTTTGCCAGGTATCAGCTACGTGTTAAAAATGTATGCCACGTCATCCACGCCTGCTTTTTGGATAACATTTGCCCCCCAAGTTTATTTATTACGACCAGCAATAAATAAACTTTTAGGAAAACGACTCTTCGATTACCCCACCAAATCTGTCAGAGTAGTTCGTGCCTCCTTGGAAAAAGTGACCTTCTCACGTCTAATCACACCCTTTCGGTTCCCAAGCAATCCTATGACGTCTATCACTCTTCCCCACGTCTTGAAAAAAAGGAACTTATGATTACCTCTTTTTCCATATCTCAGACAAAATATATAGCTTCCAAAACTTCCTTTTTACTTTACGCAAGCTATTTTCTTATCAAGAACTCCCAAGTCATAACCCTGAATCTCTCTGAAGAACATTCTTTGACATTCCAGGAATCGGCCGTTCGCACACCTACGCTTAGAATTTCTTCAGCACTTCACAATCTTCGTCTAGGTAAGCTTCAGAACTTTTGCATCCTTTTCCTTGCTGTGCATGCCAATCTAAGCTAGTTTTTTAGGCTCTGATATTGCATTGTGCTCTTGGGTAGAGATGCATGAAAATAGGGTATTTGTCAAGTGAGGCTAGATATGTTGGCGTATATTATCCATTTAAGAGTTGTGAATTAGTTTGATAGTCGAGATCATAAATTTAGGACGTAAAATCGAAGTAAAAATTCGATTTTTATGCTAGTTGAAAAACTGAGTTTTTCCCGCCCTTACTGAAGTTGAAAAAGCTTTTTCAGAAAAAAACTTTTTCCTTTCACTTTTTGATCTGTTTTTCAAACTGTTCACATGAAAAATTTAGTTTTTTGTTAGAATGCTGTTGTATAAAAGTTAAACTTTTATACATGAGCAGCGTTATTTTACCTAACTTTTTAGGTTCTTCTTCCTCACCTCCCCATTTTTCTGTCCAAAGATTTTATTACCAGATTTGTGGGGAGGTGAGAGGCTGATCGACGACGACCTTCTTGTGCAGCTGTTCGAGGGCGAAGAACAGCCAGCTCAGTGTGTCCACGAGATTCATTTCTCTAGAATTTCTTCTGCCAGAACCCAACTAACTCCAGTCAGAATGGGTCGTGTCAAGTCCACTGCCCAAAAGAACAAAAAACCTGAACATCCTTCAAACCCCTCTAGCCCGACCTGATTCGCAGGCTGGGGTTCCCTCGACCAGTGGTCGAGAAAACATTGTTCTAGACCCCCACATCCAAGTTAGGGCCCGCCCTCTGCATTCAGTTCTTCCCGATGTCGAGTGGTATCTTTTCCCACTTAGCCAGGTAACCCCCAGGATGCTAGCCAACTACTTAAGAAAGTATGGCCTAACTGGGGTAACTCTCAAAATCCCTACTGCAGATCAGAGGGAAAATTTTCCTGGAGGCATTTACAGCGCCTGGTCGAGGTATCACAGAGAGGCTGGGGCTACCCTTCCTCTCCATCCGTTCTTCCAAGGGGTGGCGAACTACTTTGGTGTCGCCCCCTTCCAAATTACACCCAATAGATATAGAATGCTTGCTGCACTCTATATCCTCTATAATCATAAAAAATGGCCAGAGCCTACCCCCCATGAGGTCAATTGTAAGTCAGGGACACTGACCTAAGAGTTAGAAATGGCATAAGTGTCCTAAACGCAGGGTCGAATGAAGATTATATCTAATCGATATCAGTGCTGAATGGCTCTAAAGCATTAACACTGGACCGACCCTAAGGTCGATGAACTTATAAGCGCTTGGCTAGTCTAAGACTAGTTACTGAGAGCCAGGGCATAAGGCCCAGGTGACTGCTTGTCATGTGGCTAGGGAGCGATGTTCCAGGGTTATGACTCTATGGTCATGAGGAAGGTTATGTTGGTGACCAGTCACTATGAACCTATCTTGTTTAAGCTGATGAAAGGTTTACTTACCTATTGAGCCCCGGCGACCCTATCGTCATAAGGCTGAAGGGAATTACTCCCAGTTTAGTGACTTTTGCAACTGTCACCTATCTATTTTGGACTGATAGTCCTGAATGATTATTATGATCATTGTTAATATTATATCATGCTTTATTGTGTTTTCTTGCTGGGCCTTGGCTCATGGGTGCTATGTGGTGCAGGTAAAGGGAAAGAAAAGCTCACCCAGCCCTAAGTGGAGAGCTTAGGTGGTGATGTATACATATGCAGCCGCTTGACCACCACGACCAAGGAGTTCTCAGAGGAACTAGGAGGTTTACCCTATTTTTGCCGCTTAGGTCGGTGGGGGTTGTAAATTTGAAATAGTAGTGACCTTTTTGTACTGTAAAGAACTTGTAAATGTTTTGAATAGCTAATGAGCAGTTTATAATAAAATATATCCTTTCCTTTTACTGGTTTTACACCTTAACCTGTTAATTACACTTAGAGCACATTTCCAACCAAAGGACTCGGGTAGCGGGTCAAATTTCTGGTTCACCGTAACTGTTCTGGGGTAACCAGGGCGTTACAACTTGGTATCAGAGCCTGCCAAGGTTACGGTTCCTGTAGACTGGCTGGGCATGTACACACATCATTGAAGTCAAGCTCGACTCATGGATTGGTAATTATTTATGTAGTTATATGTATAACTGCTTAAATATGATATATGTGTGCTTTACCTGTATGCATGAGGCACTATGTTAAACCTGTGCTCTGAAATATTATATCCTCAGCAACTGTGTGCTTATTAGTACTAAGATTTCTGGAACATACTTATAAGTATGGTTGATTATGAATTATTATGTGATACATGCTGAGTGCTAAATGCTATAAACATATATCTGCCTGTATATTTGTGTGACTGTGAAATGTGATAATTGTCTGTTTGTTCTTGGACCGTAAGGCGGCAAGAGGTTTAGTTATTACTACCTGACTTGCCGTATTGATCATTATTTCAGCAAGGTATCAGTGGTAGAATTAGGAATCCAGGGCAGACAGACACTTCAGCTGGCCAAAGTGATCAGGGCCAGAATAATAACAATAACAGCCAGGGTCAGGAGAATGACCAGTCTCAGATTCCACAACCAGCTCTTGAAAACTGGCAGCAGATAGTCAGTGATCTGCAGGATACTATATTAAAACAGGGAGAAGAGCTACGTCTCCTAAAGCAACAACAAGTGCCTGTAGTGGCCAGTGTGTCAGAGGCACCTCTTGTGTCGGTCCCAGCAGTTGGGCAGTTGCCTGAGGTTGGAAACAAATGGGAGCCTCTCTATGAAAGGTTCAGGGAGCAACAACCTCCAGTATTTGAGGGCAGTGCAGATCCTGCCAAGGCTAAACAATGGATGAGTATGATTACCACTATCCTTGAATTTATTAGGGTAGCTGGTATTGAAAGGGTGGCCTGCTCCACCTATATTTTTCGGGAGGATGCCCGAATTTGGTGGGAAGTGATTACCCAGACCAAGAATGTAAATGCCCTGACTTGGGAAGAGTTTCAGACTCTATTCAATGAAAAATATTATAATGATGTTATTAGGGCGGCGAAGGCCGAGGAATTCATTAGGCTACTTCAGAGGAGCTTATCAGTCACTGAGTACGCCTTAAAGTTTGATCGTTTGGCAAAGTTTTCCATGGAATTGGTACCCCCTGATGGGACCAGGAGAGAGAGATTCTTGCAAGGGCTACAACCTAGATTATCCCGAGATGTACGTATCACCACTGTGGCAGGGGTTACTACCTATGCACAGGTGGTTGAGAAGGCACTCACAGCTGAGAGTGTAGAGAACAAGATCTGGCGTGATAGTGTAGCCAGAAAGGAATTCAGGAGGCCAAGTCCTCAATTTGTGGGTTCAGGTAGGGGTGTAGGCCCTAGTGATCAGAAGAGGAAGGTTCCTGACACCTTCCCAGTTCCAGGTCCTGATAGGCGGCCCCGTGGTATTTCTATGGGTCGTCCAGGTGGTGGTGAAGCCTGGAAGTCCTATCCTAAGTGCCCTAGATGCAAGAGGCATCACCTGGGAGAGTGTAGGGCAAAGGCCTGCTTCTCATGTGGAGCAGTGGGTCATCTTAAAAAGGATTTCCCTAAGGCAAGGAAAGAAGAACCCAGAAAGGCGGACAGCTCGGCCCCAGCTCGAGTGTTCGCGTTGACTCAAGCAGAAGCTGAGGCTTCTCCCTCAGTTGTTACAGGTTAGCTTCTTTTTTGCTAGTAGTATTATTGATAGACTGTGTAGACCTTGTGATTTTTATGCTGTGGGGTTTGGAACTTTGCTACCCACTGGAGAGTTAGTGGTATCTAGGAGATGGGTCAGATCTTTTCCAGTGACAGTGGAGGGCAAAGAGTTACTAGTGGATTTGATAGAGTTGGTTATGACTGACTTCGATATGATATTGGGTATGGATTGGCTGGCAAAGTATGGGACAGCCATTGATTGCAGAAGCAAGATGGTCTCCTTTGTGCCTGAAGGTGAGAATCCTTTTGTGTTTGTTGGTGCTGTGCATGGACCTCGCATTCATATGATTTATGTATTGAGGGCTAAGGATCTACTGCAAGGAGGTTGTATTGGATTCTTGGCCAGTAGGGTTGATACCACTCAGGTCGTGCCAGTGAGACCCGAAGAGACCAGACTTGTTTGTGAATTTCTGGATGTGTTTCCAGAAGATTTTCCAGGGTTGCCACCACACAGAGAAATTGAGTTTGTTATAGAACTGGCACCACGGATGGAGCCAGTGTTTAGAGCACCTTACAAAATGGCCCCAGCTGAGTTGAAAGAGTTAAAAGTACAGTTGCAAGAGCTGTTAGATTTGGGTTTTATCAGACCTAGTTTCTCACCTTGGGGTGCGCCAGTTCTGTTTGTGAAAAAGAAGGATGGTTCTCTGAGGATGTGTATTGATTACAGAGAACTGACTAAGCTGACAATTAAGAATAAGTATCCTTTGCCAAGGATAGATGATCTGTTCGATCAGTTGCAAGGTAAGAAGGTATTCTCTAAGATCGACCTTTGTTCTGGTTATCATCAGTTGAGGGTCAAGGAGGGAGATATACCGAAGACTTCTTTTCATACCAGGTATGGGCATTATGAGTTCCTAGTTATGTCATTTTGATTGACTAATGCCCCTGCTGCTTTTATGGACCTGATGAACAGAGTGTTCAAGGATTATTTAGACCAGTTTGTGATCGTCTTTATCGATGATATTCTGGTGTATTCTCAGACCGAGTCAGAACATGAGCAGCATCTGAGGTTTGTTCTACAGAGACTGAGAGAACATAGACTGTTTGCTAAATTCAAGAAGTGTGAGTTCTGGTTATCTCAGGTATCCTTTCTTGGGAACATTGTCAATAAGGAGGGGATTAAGGTAGATCCAGCGAAGATCGAAGCAGTCAGAGATTGGCCAAGGCCAAAGAATTCTTCTGAGGTTAGAAGTTTCCTTGGATTGGCAGGTTACTATAGACATTTCATGGAAGGGTTCTTAAAGATAGCTAGTGCATTGACTGAACTGACACGCAAGAGCCAGAAGTTTGTGTAGTCAGATAAATGTGAGAACAACTTCCAAGAATTGAAACAGAGATTAATTACAACTCCGATTCTGAGTCTTCTGACAGATCAGGAGAAGTTTGTGATTTATTGTGATGCTTCTCATCAGGGTTTGGGCTATGTTTTGATGCAATCAGAGAAGGTAATTGCTTATGCTTCTCGTCAGTTGAAGGAGTATGAGAAGAGATATCTTACTCATGATTTAGAGTTGGCAGCTGTGGTTTTTTCTTTGAAGATATAGAGGCACTATCTCTATGGAGAGAAGTGTGAAATTTATACAGACCACATTAGCCTGAAGTACTTCTTCACCCAGAAAGACTTGAATATGAGGCAAAGGCATTGGCTAGAGTTAGTAAAAGATTATGACTGTGAGATTCTGTATCATCCAGGAAAAGCCAACGTGGTAGCTGATGCTTTAAGCCGGAAGGGTCCAGGATAGATTCATGGTATGAGGTTGATAGCCAGGGAATTAGCAGATGAAATGACCAGAGCTGGTATAGAGTTGCTGGTGGGCCAGTTGGCTAATATTACGCTACAGTCTACGCTGTTGGAAAGAATTAAGGAGGGTCAGTTGAGTGATCCACAGTTGATCAAGATCAGAGAGGATGTTCTGGCTGGAGCATCCAGAGATTATACAGTGTCTGAATTAGGCTCGTTGAGATACAAGGGATGGATATGTGTTCCGTTACACACTGCTATGAGGCGAGAGATTCTGGATGAATCTCATACTATTTGCATCCAGGCACCATGAAGATGTATCAGGATGTGAGATCGTTGTATTGGTGGCCAGGGATGAAGAGAGATGTAGTGGAGTATGTTGCTAAGTGCTTGACATGGCAGCAGGTTAAGGCTGAGCATCAGAGGCCAGCAGGGTTATTGCAGCCTCTGGATATCCCAGAGTGGAAGTGGGAAGACATCACGATGGATTTTGTGGTCGGCTTACCCAGGACTGTTGGTCAGCATGATTCTATTTGGGTGATAATGGATCACTACACCAAGTTAGCTTACTTTCTGCCAGTGAGAACTACATATACAGTTGACCAGTATGCAGATCTCTATGTGAGAGAGAACGTGCGGCTCCATGGTGTGCCTAGGTCGATCGTGTCAGATCAGGATCCTACTTTTACTTCCAAGTTCTGGGGGAGTTTGCAAAAGGCCATGGGGACACAGTTGAAGTTCAGTACTGCTTATCATCCACAGACAGATGAGCAATCTGAGAGGACGATCCAGATTCTGGAAGACAAGCTGAGAGCATGTGTACTGGACTTTGGTGGATCTTGGAGTAAGTATCTGCCTTTGATAGAGTTCTCCTACAACAGCAGTTATCAGTCTACCATTGGAGTTGCACCTTATGAGATGGTGTATGGTAGGAAGAGCAGATCTCCCATTCATTGGGATGAGACAGGTGAAAGGAGATACTTAGGTCATGAGGCAGTTCAGAGGACCAGTGAGGCCATTGAGAAGATTAGAGCTCAGATGCTTACTTCTCAGAGTAGACAGAAGAGCTATGCAGATCCCAAGCGCAGGAACGTGGAGTTCCAAGTGGGAGACTATGTCTTCCTTAGAGTCTTGCCATGGAAATGGGTGAGAAGGTTTGGGAAGAAAGGCAAGCTGCGTCCCAGATTTTTAGGTCCATTTGAGATCCTGGAGAGGGTTGGTCAAGTGGCTTACAGATTGTCTTTGCCTCCAGCTTTGTCAGTTGTGCATAATGTATTTCATGGGAGCTGGAGTCCAATATGCAGAGTCAGTATCCCTAGCTGTTCAGGTTAATTTCGAGGATGAAATTTCTGTAAGGAGGGGATAGTTGTAATGCCTCGAATTCTCCGATGTAGTTTAATGGCGGGATTAGTAGGCCGGGAGGGCCAAACTTGCTTAATTATGCCATTAAATGATATTATGCATGTATATGTGAATTATATTATAATATGATGTTATTTGTATGCATGTCGGTGATATATGTTGAGACCACATTATAATGTGGGTTTGTTCGAGCTATTCGGCATGAGATGATCTTGGAATATTGATTAGCGGTCTAGTCACAACAGGTTTAAGTTCGGGGCTTAGGTTGAGTCTCAGGGTGATTTTAATGATTAGAGCGTTACCGGGAATTAGTGGGTAACAGGAGATGAATTATTGGTGTTCGGGGTTATTGAGAATAGCAGGAATTGGAGAGCGTTAATTATGATTAACGAGATAGGAGGAAAATACCAATTTTTCCCTTGGGATTCTTTAGAAACTTTAAATTGACCTAGGGGTATTATGGTCATTTCACCCCTAGGATAGATATAACCATTGTTGGCTGAGAAAGAGGTAGAAAAAAACAGAGTAAGTTTCTAAGCCTTCCCGTATCTTCTTTCTCCTTCACTTTCTTTGAGATTTTTGAACCGTTCTTGAGGATTCAAGCTTGGGAAGCAAGCCTTGGGAGTTTGGGAGTGTGTTCCTCCATTGAAGAGCTGTATAAGCTGAGCTTTGGGTAAGTTTCTAACAATAGAATTCCCTGGTTTGCCCTGTTTTAGTTCTGTTTTGCAGCTGTGATTTCTAGGTTGAGATCTTGATTTTGTTGGGAGTTTTGGCTAGGGTTCCTATGGTTGGGATGTTTGGGGTATGTTGAGATGGTTTTTGGGTTCATTTGGCATCAAGAATAGGTTTTGGAAGCTTTGGAATCAGGTTGGAATCGAAGGAGATGAAGAAGGTCGGTTCATTGGAGTTCTGGTCTGGAGGTAGCGCTATAGCGCCCACCCTAGGGCGCTACAACGCTACTCAGGAGGCTTGTGGGAGTGTTGGAGGTTCTGAGAATAGCGCTGGGGCGCTAGGGGTCAGCGCTGTAGCGCTACCCTGTTCCTTCAAAGTCCCGTTTTGAGTGTTTTTAAGGGTTTTTGACTTGGGGTTTCAGTCCTTAAGGCCCGGGATCGAATCTACTCACTGTGTGGGCATGTTTCGAGGTCCCGAGAGTGGTGCTTAGGTTAAGACCCTTTCATTGTGGATTTTCTTTAATGGAGGTTATAATTGGTTGTGATTAGGTAACCGCTAAGGAACCAAAAGATCGATCATTCTCAGGGGTTGTCTTTATAATATTTCTCGCTCGAACTTGAGGTAAGAAAACTGCACCCTGTGTATATGTGACATGTGTGATTGCTATTGAGGCATGTTGGTTGATGAATGTGGACAGGGATTGCATATTAAATGCTAGTGAATGTTGATTACTTGTATATGGCACTGACTAGTCAGGGACACTGACCTAAGAGTTAGAAACGGCATAAGCGTCCTGAACGCAGGGTCGAATGAAGATTAGATCTAATCGATATCAGTGTTGAATGGCTCTAAAGCATTAACACTGGACCGACCCTAAGGTCGATGAACTTATAAGCACTTGGCTAGTCTAAGACTAGTTACTGAGAGCTAGGGCATAAGGCCCAGGTGACTGCTTGTCACGTGGCTAGGGAATGATGTTCTAGGGTTATGACTCTATGGTCATGAGGAAGGTTATGTTGGTGACCAATCACTATGCACCTATCTTGTTTAAGCAGATGAAAGGTTTACTTACCTATTGATCCCCGGTGACCCTATCGTCACAAGGCTGAAGGGAGTTACACCCAGTTTAGGGACTTTTGCGACTGTCACCTATCTATTTTGGACTGATAGTCCTGAATGATTATTATGATCATTGTTGATATTATATCATGCTTTATTGTGTTTTCTTGTTGGGCCTTGTCTCATGGGTGCTATGTGGTGCAGGTAAAGGGAAAGAAAAGCTCACCCAGCCCTGAGTGGAGAACTTAGGTGGTGATGTGTACATATGCGGCCGCTTGACCACCACGGCCAAGGAGTTCTTAGAGGAACTAGGGGATTTACCCTATTTTTGCCGCTTAGGTCGGTGGGGGTTGTAAATTTGAAATAGTAGTGACCTTTTTGTACTGTAAAGAACTTGTAAATGTTTTGAATAGCTAATGAGCAGTTTATAATAAAATATATCCTTTCCTTTTACTAGTTTTACACCTTAACCTGTTAATTACACTTAGAGCACATTTCCAACCAAAGGACTCGGGTAGCGGGTCAAATTTCCGGTTCATCGATCACCGTAACTGTTTTGGGGTAACCAGGGCGTTACATCAATTATCTCTTTGACCTTAAGTCCAACCCCCAACAATCTGGTACAGGGTTCTTTCATTTTTGTTACCAGGAGACCACCCGAACCTTCCTTAGTGACACCACCACATTTCCAACGTGGGGAAATACAGTCAGGAGTATTTCCTCACGCCTGACATGGCCGCGAATAACCTGGCCTTCACTCGAGGAGGTAAATGTCTTTTTCCACTGGTAGCTATTTTTACTTAGCAAATTTCCTTGCATTTTTCTAAAACATCTTGTGTTTTTCAGGCCCATGGTTACGACCAGACCCAACACCAGACATGGTGTTGAGGTCTGCCATGTTGGCCAGCATGATGGACATTGAGAAGAGCGTCAAGTCTTTGGTCACCGAGGCCAACTTGAGGCTAGTTGGCCTCCTGGCCCCTCACCAGGATGTGAGGGATCCCGCGGCAGGAAGTGCCACCGCCGAGGGAAATCCCGAGCAGCAACCACCAGCGTCTCCTCCTCGACGGAGACCGACTGGGGTTACAATCAGGGAACCCGTTGGCACTCCCCCAACAAAAAGGTCTTTTGCCCCCCAAGAAAAGGGAAAACAAAAGGCAGCCGAGCCTGTCATAGACTTAGACGAGTCCTCTGACGAAAATTGTATTGTTATTTCACTCTTAGATAACTTGCCAATTCCCTGTCATTTATTCGACAGGGATGGCAATTTTACATATGCTCCAAATCTAGGGCCAGACTTCTTCATGCCAGAGAGTGAGTGTATGACTAGTAGAGTCAATAGTGTAGTGACCAGTAGTAATAGCTCGGGTATTTGACTCTGTGATTTTCTATATTTCTTAATAGAAACAACATGACTTGTCATCTATTTTTGGCTTACTGTCTGCATGTTTATCTCTTTTGCAGAAATGGCTTCTGCAAACGTTTTCGATTTATACAGGACTCAGGAGGAGGAAGAGGTTCCCTTGGTCCGAAAGAGGAAATCGGCCAGGAAACATGACGGTGAGTCCAGCCAGGTGCCTTTGGCCAAGAAGAATCGAGCTACCGATCCTTCGAAAGTTGGGCCCTCTGGCCAAGCATCTGCCCAGCCTCCTGCTCCTGTCTAGAAGGAAATTCCGCCTCCTCCTGCTCCTGCTGCCACGACTCCTTTACCTCCAGCCCCTACCGACCAGACCCAACAAACTAAGGGGGTTCCCCCAGGGGCCAAACTATCGGGTCGCACCCTAAGGTCAGCCAAGGATCGCCTTGCTCACATCCTTAAGCATGACCGCTGCAAGGAGGCGATGGATGACGCGGAAACAATGGGGGTCAACCAGATCCTCAATAGAGCCCTCAACGAAGTAGCCAGTGTAAGTAATCCTCCTTCTCTTTTATTCTCATGGTCCTAATTTTCCCTTTTTAAGTCAGTCAAACTCTTATTCTTTGATTGCAGGCAATGCTGACCATGACGGTTGTTCGTGCCCACGCGGTTGCAAGCGTCGAACAGTCCCGTGCCAGGGAGGCGAAGCTAACGGAGCTAACGAAGGAACTTCAAGCCATGGAGGCGAGGCACGCAGGAGAGCTGGAGGTGATAACCCAGCAAAAGGATTCCTTGGCTGCAGAGCTGGCGGATAAGCAAGCCTCTCTGGAAAATGCCAGAAAACAGAGAGATGAATTCCAGGAGGTCATCCGAACCCACTGGCGCGAAGTCAAGAGGCTTCTGGAGGAAAATCTCGTGAAGGATAGGAGCATCGCCGTCCTCCAGAGCCAAGTGGAGCAACTCAGGCTCACAAACGCCAAGGACCTGGAGAGGAACAAGAACGCGATACTTCGATGTTTCTACGACTTTTGGAAACACAATCAAGGTGCCAACTCTGGCTACCTTCCAGAGGATGCTAGGACATCTAAGTTGGCTCGCTGTGCTGCTCGGCTGGCTGCTGAAGAAAGGGCCAGAGTTCCTGCCTCTCCAGAGATTTCGCTGGCCACGGGGATGGACGAAGGGGAAGCTGCAGAAGACACAGTCGACCAAAATGCTCCCCAGGATCCTCCTGCTGCTTCTTAGTCTGTTTGTATGTTATTTCCTTTTTTTTTTCCTGACATGAACCACGGGTCATGATGTTAAGACAATGTTTACTTTTTTATTGCTGCATGGGCAGCTTTACCTTTTAATTTAACATTTACATCCGAGCAATAATACTCGTGGTGTAAAAGGATTCCTTTGACATTATAATATTTCTGTTTTATTATAATATCTGTTCACATGACCGAACTTAGCATAGTACTTTGGCTTGATTTAACAAAACATAAATTTTGAAAAATACTCTAAGTACCGTAGCATGCTTTCACTTATTTTGTTCATGTGTTTACATACCTCTTGGTATGCTTTGCTTTTTATGTGCCTTATATGCCCTCCAAGTGATTGAGGAGCTTTAGGTCCTTGGTCACTTGCCTTGACCACAACCTGTACGAACATTACTGCTCGGTATAAAATGCAAAACTTATGATACAACAAAACAACACATGTAATGAACAAATACTTGTAAAATATTACAAAGTTTGGCAAGAATGACTGGCTGCGCACAGTCCCTTATAATTCTCGTATTTAAATGGACTAAACATGTCTTTACGAGTTATCTTTGAAAGATCTTACACTTAGAAGCGATTAGCCATATAACGTGACTAACCCTTTTTCAAAACTTGTAAAAAGTAAAAATTAATACAAGCCAGTCCTTTAAGAAGGAATGTTTACTGATAATACTTGCGCATGTGTTCTCCATTCTAATAACGCGGAACGAGATCTCCATTTAAGCGTGCAAGTTTGTATGTGCCTGGATGAAGGTCTTCTTCAATCTGGTAAGGTCCTTCCCAGTTTGGTCTGAGTACTCCAGCAGCTGGGTCGCGGGTGTTCAAGAAAACTCTTCGAAGTACTAAGTCTCTGACGCTGAACTTTCTCTCTTTTCCTTTGGAGTTAAAATATCGAGCGACTTTTTGCTGGTACGCAACAACTCGGAGTTGGGCTTTCTCCCGTTTCTCCTCGATCAGGTCTAGGGACTCCATCAATAGCTGGCTATTTTCGTCTTGGTCGTATGTGATTCTTCGATGTGAGGGCGGATCTAACTCGACTGGAAACATAGCTTCATACCCGTATGCTAAGGAAAATGGGGTATGACCTGTTGCTGTTCGATGAGAAGTTCTATACGACCAGAGTACTTCAGGCAACTGTTCTGGCCATGCTCCTTTAGCTTCCTCGAGCCTTTTCTTCAGGGTATCCTTTAGTGTATTATTTACTGCCTCTACTTGTCCATTTGCTTGCGGATGGGCAACCGAAGAAAAGCTCTTGATGATGCCATGCCTTTTGCAGAAGTCTGTGAACATGTCACTATCAAACTAGGTGCCATTGTGAATCACTGTAAATATCCAGAAATTTTATGCTCATGTCTTTGGCCAACCTTAACCCAGCGAGTAGGGCTTCATACTCGGCTTCGTTGTTTGAAGCGGTGAAATCAAACCTAATTGCGCAGTGAAATCGATGCCCTTCTGGCGTTATCAATATCACTCTTGCTTCTACGTGAGATTCGTTGGACGACCCATCTGTGAATAGCTTCAACGAAGGAGCTTCAACTTGTGGCTCAGGCGCACTAGGCCTTTCACCCTGCTCGCTGTCTGGGAGTTCAGTAAATTCGGCAATGAAATCAGCCAAGACTTGTCCTTTTACTGCTGCTCGTGGTGAGTATGTTATATCGAACTGCCCGAGTTCGACTGCCCATTTCAAAAAATGACCAGCAGCCTCTGGCTTTTGCAAAACTTGCCGAAGGGGCTGACTAGTCAAGACTGTGATTGGATGGGCTTGGAAATAAGGACGTAATTTCCGTGAGGCCAAAATTAGGCAATAGGCCAATCTTTCAATGGGAGGATATCTCAATTCAGCCTCGATTAACCTCTTGCTCACGTAATACACCGCCTTTTGTACGCATTCTTCTTCTCTTACCAGCACCGCACTAGCAGCATACTTGGTGATCGCTAGGTAAATGAACAAAGTTTCCCCATCTAAAGGCTTTGATAAGACGGGAGGTTGCGCCATGTGGGCTTTTAAGGCTTGAAAAGCCTATTCGCAGTCTTCAGTCCACTCGAACTTCTTGTTGCCCCTAAGTAGATTCAAGAAAGGGACGCATTTATCTGTCAATTTTGAAACAAATCTATTGAGCGCGGCGATTCTTCTAGTCAAACTTTGCACATCTTTGATCTTTACTGGAAATTTCATATTGATCAGGGCCTTGATCTTTTCGGGATTAGCTTCGATTCTCCTCGAATTGACAATGAACCCCAAGAACTTCCCTGATCCTACTCCGAAGGAACACTTGAGAGGATTTAACTTCATTTGATATTTATTCAAAACATTGAAACACTCGTGTAAATCCTTCACATGTCCTTCTGCCTTTTTTTACTTTACCAGCATGTCATCAACGTGTACCTCCATGTTTACTCCGATCAACTCCTTAAACATGTGGTTAACTAGTTGCTGTAAGTCGCACCAGCGTTTTTCAATCCGAAGGGCATTACTCTGTAACAGTATAGCCCTGTATCAGTCTGAAAGCTAGTGTGATCCTCGTCAGGGGGATGCATACTAATCTGATTGTATCCTGAGTATGCATCCATGAAAAAGAGGATCTCATGTCCTGCAGTTGCATCGACTAGCTGGTCGATCCTTGGGAGTGGGAAGCAATCCTTAGGGCAGGCTTTATTAAGGTCTGTGAAATCCACACAGGTTCGCCATTTGCCATTAGGCTTGGGAACCAGTACTGGATTAGAGACCCATGATGGATAAAACGCCACCCTGATGAATCCGTTCTCCTTTAGTTTTTCAACTTCATCTTTTAAGGCTTTCGATCTGTCTTTATCGAGCAGCCTTCTTTTCTGTTGCACGGGTGGAAAGCTTTTGTCGATGTTCAGGACATGGATGATGACTGCAGGATCTATCCCAGCCATGTCTTTATGTGACCAGGCAAAAACTTCCTGGTTCTTCCTCAAAAATTCCACCAGTGCGTGCTTGGTTATTGCTTCCAAATTTTTGCCGACCTTTACAACTTGGGTCGGAAACTCTTTGTCAAGTTGGACCTTCTCAAGGTCCTCGACAGGTCCTACATTTTCTTCAAAATCCGCAAAGAGAGGATCTAAGTCTCCATCCTCACTTTGGGCAACACCCTATTTGGTGACCTCATCACCTGATTGGGCTTGTATATCAATGGCCATTTGCAACTTTTCTGGGGGAGCGCTCCTCGGCATTCCTTTCTTGGCCTTAGTGATTGAGGCATTATAGGACTCCCTTGCTTCCCTTTGGTTTCCCAACACACGTCCTACCCCTACGTCTGTTGGGAATTTCATGGCCAGGTGCCATATTGAGGTGACGGCCCGAAGGTCAACCAGTATGGGTCTTCCAATTACAGCATTGTAAGCCGAAGGACAATCGACTACTATGAAAGTAGTGAGTAATGTCCTGGTAGCGGGCATTGTACCTGCTGTTACCGGAAGCCTGATTGACCTCGTTGGAGCGAGTCCCTCGCCAGAGAAACCATAAATTGTTTGGTTGCAGGCTCCAAGTCCTTGACAGACAACTTCATTCGTTCCAGTGAAGATTTATACAGGATGTTAACTGAACTTCCTGTATCGACCAGCACTCTCTTCACCATCATGTTGACAATTTGAACATCCACGACAAGCGAATCGAAATGTGGGAATCAGACATGTTGGGCATCGCAGTCAGAGAAGGTTATTTCACCGTCCTCTGTCCGAGCCTTCTTTGATGCCCGGTCCTCCACAGTCATCATCTCGATGTCCTGGTTGTGGCATAGGGTCCGAGCATATCATTCCCTTGCCTTTCCGCTGTTTCCCGCAAGATACGGGCCTCCGTAGATGGTGAGTAAGGTGCCAGCCACGGGGTCAGGCTGTAAAGGTGGCGAGCGGTGGCGTGCAGGCGCTTGCTCGTTGCAACCTGGAGCCTCTCGTTGGGAAGCCCCTGTGACCCACACGTATCTTCTCAAGTGTCCTTGTCTAATAAGGAACTCGATTTCATCCTTCAGCTGGTTACACTCGTTCGTATCGTGTCCGTAGTCGTTGTGAAAATGACAGAACTTGGTGGTATCCCTTTTCGAGATATCCTTTCGAAGGGCAGCGGGTCTTTTGTAAGACACACTGGAACTTGTGGCCTGATACACCTCTGCTCGAGACTCGACAAGGGCAGTGTAGTTGGTGAACCGTGGCTCATAACGGTTGCCCTTAGCGCGCTTATTCTCGATGGTGGAAGGTTCGTTATGGGGTCTCTTTCCCCCATTTTTCCATTGCCATTCACATGGCCTTTACCGTTGCCGTTGGGTTTTGACCCATTGGCGGCTTTGGCGGGGTCTTCAGCCCCCTTATCTTTGTTTGGGGTCTTTCCCTTGCTGACAATGGCATCCTCGAGCTTGATGTATCGATCAGCTCGATCCAAAAATTCTTGGGTAGTTTTAACCCCATGGGTCCTGAGGCTACTCCAAAGGGGCGTACGGCGCCTAACTCCTGCAGTTAAGGCCATCATTTTTCCTTCATCTCCATCTGTTTTGGCTCCAGCCGCAGCTCGCATAAAATGTTGGACATAGTCTTTCAGTGGTTCGCCCTCTTGCTGGCGTATCTTGACCAGCTGGTTTGCCTCATTTGGGTGCACACGACCCGCATAGAATTGTCCGTAAAACTCCTTTACGAACATCTCCCAAGATACAATACTTGCAGGATGGAATTTAAAGAACCACTCCTGTGCAGTATCAGAAAGTGTTGCAGGGAAGATCCTGCACCGAGCGTGTTCGGACACCTTCTGAATGTCCATTTGTATCTCAAACTTATTGACATGAGATATCGGGTCACCATACCCATCAAAGTTCGAAAGTGTGGGCATCTTGAACTTACTGGGAGTCTCTGCCACAGCAAAACTCTGAACGAAAGGAGTGCCCCTTCTCCTGTCGTACTCGATGTGAGACGTTCTTCCCCCGACCAGCTGTTGCACTGCTTGGTTTAGGGCATCTATCTGGGCCTGCACGACTTCAGGAATCGCTAGGGCCTCTGGTGCCAGGGGAATGTACTCGTCGTGCCATTCCTTGCGGTCGTTGAGTACATCCCTTAAGTCGTTTTCTCTCCGCCGTTGCTCGTTGGCTCCGAGTCGGCTAAAGACATTATTTTGTCTGGGCTGCCCCCCAGCATTACGTCTCGCTTGTTGGTCTTCTCTAGGTGGTGGGCTTCTGCCTCCACCTCTCTCCTCATTTCTCCGACCGGCATTCCCTCTGCCTGAGTCGGCCTCATTGTATCCATGGCCATCTCTGAACCTCGATTGGCTATGGTGATACCGACTGTCTCCTCGGTTGCCTCCTCGGGTTGGAACTTCCTGAGCGTTAGGGGGATGCCTGCGCTGGTCGGTGGGTCCCCATGCATTATCATGCTATGGGGGCCCCCTGACCACAGAGCTTGTCTCTGAGTTCCTTCTGTTGCCAGAAGGACGATGTCCCCTGCTCGGTGGGTGCAGCTCTTCATCCCCCTGACGTCTAGGGCTGCTACCCATCCCTATTCTGCCTTGGCAGTGGGGGATCGCCTCGACTAGCCTGGGATGGAGGCTGCATCTCAGGGTCCCTAGGTGGGAGATCATCCTGAGGCATTGGTGGCTGCTCCGGCCTTTGAGGGCTCGTTGGCTGGATTGGAGGGCTAGGATTGGGACCCCTTTGAGGTGGCCCATTTGAGGGTTGATCAGGTTGTGAGGTAGGTACAGCCTGATTCCTAGCCAATTCCAGGGCTGCTTCGAGGGCTGCCATGGCCTCCCTCTGCCGACGGTCCATCTCTGCCTGTCTTTCACTCAGTTCTTGCCACTGACGCTCTATTTCTTGTTGCTGTCGTGCCATGGTCTCCGCAGCACTTTCTTGACTGGCTCTCAGATTGGCCAATTCGTCTTGCAATACTCCCAAGGTATTTCTTAGCGTTTTGGAGTCTAGTTCCTCCTCATCAAATTCCAAGTGTGGCTCATTTTCAGCCATGTTCGGAGGAGGAGGTTGAGATGGTGCAGCGCCAGCTGCCTGCCCAGTCTTCTTTGTTGTTTTTGTCATTAGTGCTTCAACAACCTCGTCTCAAGCTCTCAATGAAAGCACCAGAATGTTGACCCTCTTTTTGGTCAACTGACACGGAGTCAAATGCTTGATGTGATGGGAAGTGTTGAAATAAATCTAATGGAAAGAATAGTAAATGACACAACAAATTATAGTGGTTCAGCCCCATGAAGTGGTAATGACCTACGTCCACTTAAGCTATTATTGATATTAGTTCTCAAAGGAGTGATCAAAGAACTAGGGTTCTCTGAGTTTCACAAGCCTTCGAGGGATGAATAATACAATCGGAAGATAATAGCTATATTTCTCTTGTAAATCATAAACTTAAATCAGCCAAAAGTCCCTTCCTTGAGTTATTTCTCTCTATTTACAGACTCAAGGAGGATTACATGAATTAGTTACAGATATTCTTTCCTAACTAATCGGATTATGAGAGATAATCTCGGATATGATTATAATTGCACAAGATCATCTCAAAATACACGGAGTATACGACCAGGCTGGTCGTATGTAAAACCCAAATGTTATGCCAGGGGGATCGCACTGGTCGAACAGAACCTCTGCCAGGTGTCAGCTACGTGTTAAAAATGTATGCCACGTCATCCACGCCTGCTTTTTGGATAACAGTTAGTTTTTAAATCAATTGGGTGCTACCACATGTACATGTAGACACACTTAACAATTGAGGACCAACATCAGCACGGAATCTGTAATTGTAGGGATTTTTTATTTTTAAATAAATATATTGTCTTAATTTTTATTAAACAAAAAAAAGAGAAAAATTAGGGATGGATGAGTGTGTTGTACACGCCACTCAGTGTGCTTGCACAATGAGTGGCGCCACACTCACTGACAAGTGTTCCTAGGATTTGAATTTTAAATTTCAAATATTATTTGTTTATTTTATTATGTAATTATTGTTTTAATTTGATTAAAATAAATAGTTAAAATAAAAATCTAATTGATCAATTTTGAATTAATTAAATTTAACAAGAATATTTTTTTATTATCTTTATAAGTTTAAAAGGATACGATCATTAATAAGACGTATCAGATAAAAATAGTCGATATATTTTTCTAAGCCTAAAAAATACTCCAGAACTCTCAAAAACCTTATCTTCTCCAAACTCTCTAGATCTAATGTGTTGATAACATCTAGAGAGCTTAAACAGTCAAACCAGTGAATCTCACGTGACGACCTTGTGTGTTTGAAGAACGACTTGGAAGACTTTGGTGTGAGTCTTTGCGTGGATAAAAATATAATTTGATTATACAAAAAGACTTAAGGACTCTTGATTGGCTACAAGAGGTATTCTTCTTTCCTTTTTGTGTGTAGATTTAATGTATAAATATATGTATTGATCCTAGCTCAATATTAAATTAATACCAATAATTGGCACCAGACCGCTCTACATATATGCATACATTAAATGTTGTGTGAGTTTCTTGCATTTTTTTATATGTATGATGATATGTATATTGAATGGATGGTTTTGTTTTATGAATGTGTGGTTGAATGATAAATCATTAATTATATGATACTTGGGTTAGGAATTGTCTTTTAAATTTTCTTAGAATTTGTGTAAGCCATCTTGTGTAAGCCATTTATGGGGTTAGGAATTTTCATAATTTTATTTGAGAAATAGTTTGTAAAAATTCTGGCACAAGGAAAAAAGAGAAACAGGAAGGGACCCGAGCCATGCACGAAAAAGGAACATGGCCCGAGCCTCATGGCGTGAGCCTACCGCCCGAACCCCATGCCAACGCCTAGCGCTAGCCTCCGAGTAGCCCCACAACTCATGCTGAGCAGCCCAATGGCCTCCTTGCGACCAAGCGCTCGTGCGCCCTTTGGCCAACACCTGTGGTTCCTTGGTCCACGCCCGTGCACCCCTCGGCCAGCGTCTGCACGCCCTCGGTCTGGCTTGTGAGGCCTGAGTCCGCGTCTAGTACCTCGAGCCCCTGCACCCGCTCCCCTGTGTGCAATCCCAGACACCGACCCTAGCTTGTGCACCAAGCTTTGGTGCCCAACAAATCCCTACAATTTAGCCACAATCTTTTATTTAATTAATTTTTTAATTGTTTGAATTTAAAAAGTTAATTATCTTGTTTTATTTTTATTAGAAAAAATATAACATCTTTTAGTTGGTTAAGATTTTATCTTAATTTTAAATAATTATTTGAATTTGATTCTTTTAGTTATTTAAATTCAACTAAATTAAAAAAATAATAAATGGTTATTTAATTAAAAATTAGTTTTAGTTAAATAAATAAATTAAAAAATTAGTTTGTAATTAATTAATGGGCCTTATAAATTCCAAAAGATTATGAAGATGGGAATAAGAGAAGAAGAAGAAGATTAGAGTTTTTGTAATCGATTGGAAGCCCAGTTTGTAATTTTTAATTTCTATTTTTTCTAAGCTTGTAAATTTAGAAATACCCAATAGTTACTCAGTTCATCATTTATTGTTTATTTATTTATTGTTTTTTTTAAAATAAATGTTAATTAATGATTGATTAATAACATGATGATGCATTAGTCCATTAGATGCCATACATGAAATTCCACACAATTTTATTTTATCATGCATCTCGATTGTAGAAACATGATTATCTAGGATTGTCCTATATGTTTATGTGAATCGTTTTAGTAAAACCAATTGCATGTAAACTATTAAGTCTTAAATTAGTTAAAACTTCGTAAATCATACTATAATAAAGACAATAGTTAATATAGGCCTTTTAGGTTAACCAACTTTATATTAAAAGTGTTTTAGTAAAATTTGATGAATGTAATGGGTAATTATTCTAGACCACTTTAATTATAGAATCAGACTATTTTTATAATTGTATGATTTTATAATTAATTACATTCATAGAGTTATAAATAAACTAGTTATTAATTTAGAATTAATTTATTAGTTTAATAAACACATACGTTCTAAAATAGTGAGGGGAGAAGGTTGACATCTTAATGTGACCTATGGTCTCTGTTGTTAATACATCAATGTGAAATATTATTAGGTCCTCGATGCGTCTTTGTTTTTCGTCCACCTAAGGAGGTTTTTTGGTCATATTAATATAAAGTTTGACTTCTTACGAAGATAGGAAATGGTGATGTATTTTAGGTTTGACTAACCCTATGGCGACACTCTCTAAGTTAAGTCATAAATTCTGAAATAATGAGTTACACTCACAAAGATACAATTAAGGTTTTGTAGTGGATAATTTTATCTTGACCAAACATGCGGTACTTTATTTTTAAAAGATAAAATCTAAGTTATTTTGAGTTTTAAATAATAATGATAAGAGTGTCTTATAGACTCTTTGAAGTTAACTTGACTCTCCCTAAGGAGACACTTTAATTGCCAATTAGTTTTATCGTGGAGTAGTAAATGCTAAGTTTATGTGTTTTAATTTTTGCATCATGTTTTCTTTCCAAAAGTTATTGATATTTATGTTTCAATTATAATAAATCTTGTACTTTATTATGTATACTCAAATCAATCATTCTCTTATTTTTTCAGTTAACTACAATGTCTTAAAACGATTTTTATGTTGTCATTGAATTTAATGATGAAAATATTGTAATTTAGAGACATGATATTTAAATTTTATTATTGAGAGAAAATTTGATGGATGTTGTTAATATACGTGCCATGCAAGAACCATCATCAGAAGCTTCAGTGCCTGATCATTTCGAGTATGCTAAGTGGTTGAGGATAAACCACATGCACGGTATTACTTACTTCAAACAGGAAGTAATGAAACCAAAAATACTCCTAAATGCCTTAAATCTGCATATGATATTTGAGAGGTCATCCGTGCAATTTATGGACACATATATGATAAGTGGTTTTATGAGAATGAAATCCTATCCACCAATCGTGAAAAAATCACTAAAATAATGAAGAATAAGAAAGGTAAATGTTATTTATTCATTCTTATGACTAATTGGAAAATGACATGTCATCTTGGATTTTATATTTAGGGGCAACTAACAATGTTTGTTCTTCTGTATAGATAGTTGAATCTTTCGATTCAAGGAAGTTTGCTGATGAAGTTCTTGAAGATGGAGATGGAGTGCGTGTTTAGTTCAAAAAAGCATTGGGGACAGTCTATTTAGTTTAGTTTTATTTTATTGAAGGAAAACTTTATTTATTTATTGATTTATTTTGTTTAGAACAATTTCTTTTAGTTTACTTCTTTTATTGCATGTAGTGACATTTAAATTTTTTTTAGTAATAATATGATTATTATCAATTTTCTTTTAATAGAAATGCAAACATTCAGACTGTAGACGCTTTACAAATGAATGATCGCATAATAACTTTGAGTTATTTTAAGTAGTTAAACCAAAAGGTAACAAAAGATAAAAGGTTTCTAAAGAGGAAGACACATATCTATGACATCTAAAATTAGGCCATATTAGTGTAGACAAAATTAAAGAGTTAACAAAAGATGGCCACTGAGGAAACTAGTTGTTGGAACTCTTCCGGTTTGTGAATCTTGTCTAGAAGGCAAAATGACTAAATGCTCTTTCTCAGCGAAAGGCAATAGAGCCAAAGAACTATTAGAGCTTGTACACACTGATGTGTGCAGTCCAATTTTCTTCTGCAACTATTTTCTAAGTTTCTGTTTAGATTTTTGAAGTTCTTCATTCGTAAGCACCATACTTTGATTTTTCTAACTTAACTTCGTTGACGAGTTCTCACCATCAACAGTTGTGGATATTAGGGTTGTGAATACTTTACGATAAGTTCATGCATGCTATGGTTATGTGCGCTATCGGCTGAGGATACTAAGGTGGTGATTACTCTGTATTAAAGTATATTAGCGTACTTTGAGAATTTATGCAATGTTCATGCAATGTATGTGTTTGTGATTGCATGTATGAAATTAAAACATGGGTATAGTTATGAGGGAAAGGTAAGTGTAGACGTACAGTCACACCACTAGATTCGTAGGTCGAGCAAACTGGCAAAGAAGGATGAGTATATTCCTCACAAGTTCAGAGGATAGGTTATTTCCTCGACGTTAATTTTCTCCCTATAACATGTGTATTAATGGTTGATGTTTGATATATGATGATTGAGTGCAAGTTTAGTTATTTGATGAGATGACTGTGTGAATGCTAGTTAAATGATTATGTGAGTTTTTCTTCATTATTAGGTGTTAGTTCATTACAGTTACTCTAAGTTGTAGGTAACAAATGATTTTATGAATGTTATTTGTTGATGAAGGTGATGAGTTGGGTCTAATCTAGAGGAGGTATGTATACCATGGGGACCGTTCCACCATATGAAGATCAGGAGGATAGACACGCCCAAGTTTTTTTAAAGTTTTAATGTTGTTCAAGTACTTTACTATCTGTTGGGATACTAAATGGTTTGAAGCATTAAGTACTTTATTTTATTTCAATTGACAGATATCTGAATCTTGCATGTTTTATAAAGGAATTTATCGTAGTTATGCATGTTTTAAATGTGTAGACCCCTAGTGAGTGCACGAGTTTAAGATTTAGAAGCGTTACAATTTACACATATGACTTTTGTAACACCAGGCAACTCAACAAGCTCTCAATCTTTGTTACTCTTCATGTAACTTATATGATTGTTCATGGAATCATGCTAAAATTTAGACTATTTTCAACTCATGGCTTGTGAAAAAGATTCAAAACTATTTTCAACTCCAGTGTTATAGTATTCTTGTAGGTACACAACAAAATCACCAGGAAATGTGGATCTTTTAGTTCTATTAGATTGTCTAAATGTTGCACCACCTCTTGTATAAGGTTCAAGTTCTTGTTCAAATATTTCAAGTAGTTTATGTACAACCTGATCTATTTGAATGTAGCAGTAGTTTATGGAACTTTAATGATTGGTTATTCAACACCAGTTGGAACTTAAGGGTGTTATGAACAACAATTAAGTCATCTATTAAAGTTTATGAATGATCAGTACTAATATTATGCCAATGATTTAATCACTCCCAATGATATGATCATATTAATAAAACTTTTCATTGCTTGATTCCACAACCCAATGCTATGATGTGGATGATAAATCTATAACCTTTAGCGTGTTTACATATCCAACAAAATAATCACTAATGGTAATTGATCTAGCTTGTTTTCTTGTAGATTGTAAATTTTCATGTAAAACGCCTTATCTCGCCTAACTTTGCGAAAATCTCATTTTAATGCTTATATATGAATATGCCAACAAAAGTCCAAAGGTTTAGTGGGCCTTATCAAAATAATGCAGTATGGGCCCAAATGTTTAAAAACAAAACAGAATGTCTTTATGCAACTTTATAGAAAAAAATAAAACCCACTGAGTTTGAGAATGAAACAAAAATAGACTATTCATTATTTCATGGCGTTTATGGATCGTCCCCATCCATTGGCCTCTCGCAATATACATACTTATGACCATAGAATCTCTCATCTCACCATGCATGCCACACAAAACCTAATGCCTATCTGAAAGAGGGAGGTGAGCTAAAAGCTCAATAAGGAATTATGAACAAAGTAATCAACAGATGAAGAAAAAACACAACATTTCCACACTTGCCATCTTATGTTTAAATGAAATATAACACACAGTAATTTTATTTCTATATACATACACTTTATTTGAAAAATAATTACACAAACAAATAAAGTACTACTCCGTGAGGAAACCAGGAAACACAACATTGAGAACTCATCCTCCTCACCCACTTGGGGACTATGGCGCATCTGCCTTGTGAATTATGTCGTACCTTAGTAGCTCCTATGTTGTGTCACATACATAACACTAACAACGTTGTTTCTCTTTGATTCAATCACACAAAAAATCAATCATAACACTTGTATTAACTTACCACATAAGGTAAATGTCTTACTTTCAAACATTCAGAACAATGTACATAGTATTCTAGCTAACTTCCTTACCTCATGTCCAAGAAATAACAAGAGCGAAAGAACTTCACAACGAGCCTAGAATAATAAGCAAAACACTTTCTTAATATTGTGTAAAGCACACATGAACGTGTCAAAACATATCCCACGTGTGCATGGGTCATGCACACATGGCAGTTCACCTCTCTCTATATTTTAGCATAACTCATTCATAAAATCATTCTTCCAAGTCACACATAAAATCATGGAATACAATGCCATTACACCTATCAAACTTAAAGGTCTTCAAACGATGACCTTAGACTTACTCAATTATCATATAATTACATGTAAAAATACAATTCCATGTAACATGCCTACGTGGTACCACTCTAAAAAACTATGCCAAAGTGTATAATGTTATACACTTTATCTCTTGACAATTTTACAAAAAATGAGCAAGAAATATTAACACTAAATTAATTTACCCAATTATTTTCATAGCATGCTTGCTACCATTTTGACTTCTTAAAGTCACTTAAAATCATGCACCAAGACTTCATCCCAAAAATCAAATCCAACCTCAAAAAATTAATCATAGCCTAAATCAACAATAGGCAATGATACCAAACTTTAATCCAACATAAACTTGTTTAATATTCATAAGTTATTTTAGAAATCATATTCCAAAATAATTAATCAACTTTTTAATCATGCTTTCAATTCCAACCATAAAATAAGAAAGAACAATTTTCTAAATTAATAATAAAAATGTAAATTACTTTTAATCCTCTTTCTAGAATATCACATAAAATCATGGCATTCACAATAATTCAAAACTTGTTTACAAATTCATAGTTTATAAATACATTATCATCATGGCACAGAAATCACCTTTAGATACACATGCTTGCTAATCTCATAAACTTTAAAAAAAAAACTATCAGCATGTTATTCATTTATTTACTTTTACATTTGAAGCTTATAATTTCACATAAAATCATAGGTTTTCTTAGTTAAATGAGAGAATAAAATATGTAAAACGGATCTTTTTCATTTTTAGCATACATCATGAAATTATGACATCAAACTCACTCTTAGTTTACTCATGCTTGCTAGATAAATACACTAACAATAAAATTCAGCAAGTAACATGGAATTTTAAAATAACAAACAACACTTTAATAATATACCAACACTACATGAATAGGTCTAACATGATCTTCTATATGACAAGAAATGAGATAAATATCGTGATGAAAGTTTAATACACTAAACTATAAACATAAAACCACCTATAGGCTGAAATACATATATAGTGCAATAAATAAAATATATTTCAAAACTTGTCATGATTTTTATTCAACACATCAAGAGAGAATTAATAAAAATAAAACAAACAACTATAAACCATTTGATCCCCTTAGCCGAAACCCTAAGCATAGAAACATCAATTTCAACATGATTGCTAGATTTAAACCCTAGCATGCTTCTAGTATTCAAACTTACATCTATATAATCATTAATCATAAAATGAAGACCTCAAAATTAACTCAAACCAAAAACACAATATCAATACATCCAAAATCAAATTATATCATTTAAAAAGAGATTGAATCATAATATGCTTGCTAGTCAAAAATATCAAACCACACATATAATCAATATTTCACAACATACTAGCACCCTAGATCATGCTTATGCCAAACCACATTACCAAATCAATAAAACAATTAAATAATGAAATCAAATAAAGCTTTAGCATACATAAGCTAGACTTTAGAGACGAAAAAAAATAACAACACATGCACAACAAGAAACCCTATCATGATTTACCAACAAATTTTCACATAGGTGAGGTCTCAAAATCAATACAACAAACAACACAAGGTTCTTCATTACCTTGTGCACACTATGGTCAAACCCTATAGTATCTCCTCCTCTTGATTGCTAGTCTCCAAACCCATAACATATACACCATGTCATTATTTTATAGAAATGGATCAAAATTCTCATCAACAAAACTCTGATCCCACACTTATGTAAAATTCTCTCAAAAATGGAAACAAATCTCATTCTTGCTCTTCCTAGTCCACACACCCACTCTCTCTCTCTCTTCTCCTCTTGTTTTGTTTCCTTTTCTCCATGTGAACACTAGTTTTTCAGAACTTTCTCTCTTTATGATAGGATTCCTTAAACATGGAAACATCCTCATTTCCATAATTTAGTTTAGATTCAAGTATACTTTCTGGCATGCTTATCTTACTTGCCATGCACTTACACACACACAAACAAACACACAACACACATGCAAAAATTATAAAATAAAATTAATTACATTAATTATTGTGACAGCCAGAATCCCGTGATTCGCAACGGAAAGACTGGGTAAAAAGCGGTACAATCCCACATCTGGGGGAAGGTCAAGTGTGATGATTCTAAGATTGTATAGGTATGGGACTACACAATTGAAGATGGCTTAAATGGATTGATGGGTATTATCTATGCCAACAAGATGCATCTTCTTTTCGGTAGCCCATCACTTGAGAACTCCAAAGTTAAGTGCGCTTGACCTGGAGTAGTCTCATGATGGGTGACCTCCTAGGAAGTTTTCCCAGGAAGCATGCGGGTGAGGACAAAGCATGTTGGAAAGACTCATGTTGGTTTGTAGGGCCAGTCATCATTCTAGGAAGCAGCCATAGTGATGTGGGGCGTTGCAATTATCCACTTAACAAATAATAAAATAAAATAAAACATTCAAACAAATCATATAATAAACAATTAACAAATTATCAAATAAAATAAAAAATTTAGTGTGCTACAATATACAGCCCCCCCCCCCCCCCCCCCCTCTCCAACCCCTTAAAAGGAATTTCGTCTCGAAATTCTTTCTTACCAAATAACTCAGGGTATTTCTTCCTCATGTCTTCCTCTTGTTCCCATGTTGCTTCTCTTTCCGACTATTCTTCCACAAGACCTTAACTAATGGAATCTTATTGAACCTCAGTTCCTTGACCCCCTTTTCGATAATACACTCAGATTGTTCATCATATCTCAAGTCCTACTTCAGCTTCAATGACTCATAACTCAACACATGGGAGGGATCCGACACGTACTTGCACAACATTGAGTATTGATGGCAATGATAATCGGTGCACAACTTACCCAACTCTGTCCAAAATCTCAAATGGACCTATGTACCTCGGGCTCAACATTCCTTTCTTTCCAAAACGCATAACCCCTTTCACTGGCGATACTCTCAGAAACACAAACTCGCCTACTAAAAACTCGATGCCCCTTCCCTTAAGGTCTCCATAACTCTTTTATCTACTTTGAGCAGTGAGCATTCTCTAACAAATCTTCCCAACTGCCTCACTGGCTTCCCTAATTGCTTATGGGCCTAATATCTGCTTATCCCCCATTTCATCCCAGAGAAGGGGTGATCTGCACTTGCGCCCATGAGGCATCTCACAGTGAGCCATATCAATAGTAGATTGATAACTATTGTTATATGAGAACTACATCAGGGATAAATACCAACTCTAAGACTCTAAAAAGTTTAAAGCACAACATCTCAATATATCCTCCAAGATCTGGATAGTCCTCTTGGAATTCCCATCTGCTTGAGGGTGAAAAACGGTATTGAACTTTAACCTTGTACTCATCGCTTTATGTAATCATTTCCAAAAGTTTGAAGTAAACACTGAACCTCTGTCAGAGACTATCGACTTTAGTACCCTGTGAAGTCTCACAATTTCACTAACATACAACTTTGCATACTGGTCTACTGAATATGTCTTCTTGACTGGTAATAAATGAGCAAACTTGGTGAGTCTATCCACTATTATCCATGCAGAGTCATGCTTTTATGTGGTTCTAGGTAACCCTAGCACAAACTTCATTTCTATGTCTTCCCACTTCCATTTGGAAATGTAAATTGGCTATAGTAACTCTTCTGGCCTTTGGTGCTCCGCTTTCACTTGCTCACAAGTTTGGCATTTAGCAACAAACTCTGCTATATCTTTCTTCATCCCTGGACACCAATATAAATCCTTCAAGTCTTGGTACATCTTTATGGATCCCGGATGTAAGGAATAGGGTGTCGACTGCACCTCTTTCATAATGCTTGCCTTAAGCTAATCATCACTAAGCACACAAAATTTATCCTTCTATTGCAGTAGCCCTCCCTTGGACATGGAGAAGTCACGACCACTGTTCTCCTGTACCAAAGCCTCTTCTTTAACAAGGGCCTCGTCCACCTTCTATCCTTCCCTAATTTGATCTAGTAAGGTGGATTATAGGGTGATATTTGTTAAGCCTCCTATCACTAGTTCTATTCAAGAACTTATAATCTCTCTTTATAATGGCGCTTCTATAGCACTCAGTGCCGAGACACTTCCATGTCCACACCTACTCAATGTGTCAGCCATTGCATTGGCTTTGCATGGGTCGTATATAATTTTGCAATCATAGTCATTTACTAGTTCTAATCACTTTCATTGTCTCATATTCAATTCCTTTTGAGTGAAGAAGTATTTCAGACACTTGTGATCGGTGTAAATCTCGCACTTATCTCCGTAAAGGTGGTGTCTCCAAATCTACAGTGCGAACACTACTGCTGCCAACTCTAGGTCATGAGTTGGATATCTCTGTTCATACTCTTTGAGTTGTCTTGATGTGTAAGCAACTACTTTACCATTCTACATCCGTACGCATCCTAATCCATTCTTAGATGCATCACAATACATCGCGAATTTTCCCTTTTTAATAGGAACACAAAGAATGGGTGAAGATATCATTTTGTCTTTCATGTTGTCTTTCATGTTGTCTTTCATGGTCTAAAAGCTCTCTCCACATTTCTCGGTCCGGGTGAACTTCCACTGCTTGCAAATCAGATTTTTCAAGGGGCATTGCGATCTTGGACAAACCCTCAACAAACTTCCGGTAATAACCTGCCAATCCTAAGAAACTTCGAATCTCAAATGCATTCCTGGGCTGCGACCAATCTCATATAGCCTCAATCTTAGTTGGGTTTACTACTATTCCATTCTTGGACACTATATGTCCTTGGAAAGTTACCTATTCCAACTAGAATTCACACTTGGAGAAGTTAGTGTAAATTTGATACTCTCAGAGTGTGTTGAGTGTCAGCCTCAAATGCTCATCATGTTTTGCCTTATTCTTAGAGTAAATGAGGATATCATCTCTGAACATCACTACTAGCTTGTCCAATAAATCCTTAAATATTCTATTCATCATATCCATGAATACTGCTGCAGCGTTGGTGAGTCCAAGCGACATCACTAAGAACTCGTAGTGGTCATAACGAGTCCTTAATGCAGTCTTGGGAATATCCTCCTCCTATACTCTCAACTGATGATACCCGGATCGCAGATCAATCTCGCCGCTGCCCCTTGTAGTTGATCAAAAAGGTCATAGATCCTAGTAAATGGATACTTGTTCTCTATTGGGACCTTATTGACTTCTCAGTAATCAATGCACATTCTCATACTTTCTTTCGTCTTCACAAACAACACCGGTATCCCCCATGGTGAATGACTTGTTCGAATGAAACTCTTGTCCAATAACTCATGTAAGTAGGTTTTAAGTTCCTTCAACTCTGAGGGTGCCATTCTATAGGGTGCCTTAGATATTGGTGTTGTTTCTCATGCAAGTTCGATTTCTCTATCCGGGTGTAGTCCTGGTAGGTCTTCGGGCAACACTTCCAGGAATTCATAGACTATGTGAACATTTTCTGGCTTCAGCTCTGTTTCTCTAGACTTATCCACAACACTTGCCAATTATGTCGAACACCCATGCTGCAACATATTATGAGCTTTCAATGCCGACTCATAATCAATCCATTGAACTTCCCCAAGTTTTGCATACCTTGTAATGATTTTGCAGCACCATATATTGTTGACTCTTAATTAATCCCAAGATGTTAATATTTATATTAACTATATTAGATTCATAAGAAAAAAAATGATGTTGTTTCAATAATTGCATGTGCTTCATTTTTCCTAATTGCATAATCAATGTGTATCCATCATAGAGGAAGAAGAATTTTATCCTTCCATATTTTATAATTTTAAAAGTTAGAGTAATTGGCACTTAAATACCCAATGTTTGTAAAATATTGTACTTTTATGTTTAATCTTTTTTTCTTGTGGTAAATATATTTTATGTTTTCAAAATGTTATTCTTTTATGTTCAATTTTTTTTTTTGCGGTAAATATACTAAATATTTTCAAAATATTGTACTTTTATACTTAATTTTATTATTATTATTATTTTGAGAAATATTAATAGGAAAGTAAAAGAAAAATATAGATTTTTATTTATTTTTTAAATTTTAAATAATTTCCACTTTCCTATTCTTTTTCAAAATAATAAAAATTTAATTTAAGATTTAAAAAAAATCTCCAATATAATGTCAAATGTTGAAAATAACTCTTTTATTTGTCCAAGAAAGTGGATTGAAAAGTGATGTGGTAGCCATATGCAATAATAATTTCTAAAAATTCATTTCGACTTATGATGCAACTTTTTCATTTGAATAAAAAAAAAAATTTAAAATGCCCCTCCAAAAAAAATAAAATCAATGGTGCCAATTGGTGGCAGAAATCAGTAAGTAGTATAAAAAATTACACTTAATTCACAAAGTAGTTTTTTTCAACAAAAGTGAGTAAGTAGTCTAAAATATTACACTTATGTCATTAATGATACATTTGTTTTGAGATTTGAGTGGCCCGAGAATTTGTGGAAGGGGGTAAGGATGGGGGCAATACAAACTCAATTTTTCAAATGACTTGACTTTTCCCTCTAAAAGTGGATGAGAGCCATAAAAAAGTTACGTATTCTCATCTAAAAAGTAAACCAAACATAGCTTGCACTGTACATTTCCAGCCATCTATTCCCTACCACTACACCATATGCCCCTAAGTTATTATTTTGGCTCCAAAAATCAGTAAATAGTCTGAAATATTACACTTAAGTCACTAAGTCTTTTTTTGGTGCAAAAGTCATATTTTACACAAATTTTTTCTCAATTTTAATTCATTCATAAAATCCTCATAATATATATATTATTTCTAACATTGAAAAATTAATTTAAATTTTCTTTAAAAAATAAGAAAATATTTAAAAGTTAGAAATATATATTTTTTAATATTTTAATTAATTAATTAAAATTGAAACAAAATTAGTGTAAATATGATTTTTGTAACAAAAAACTACCTAGTAACTTAAGAGCAACATTTCAGACTACTTATTAATTTTTGCTCCCAAAATAACTACTTAGTGATTTAAGTGCAACCTTTTAGACTATTTATTAACTTTTGCTGAAAAAAAAAACCCTAGTAACTTAAGTACAACCTTTTAAAGTACTTACTAATTTTTGCCGCAAATTTTCATAATTTTATCAATCTACTAATAAATTTATTCAATAATCACAACATTTACCTAAAAAATTTTAACAAAAATATTATTTGACTTTTTCTCAACTTGGAAAGCAATTTATAATAATCCAACAATCATAAAAAATTGTGGTCTATTTTTTTTCCACGTGATTTTTGAAGAAGAAGGATAACTTAAAAAGAAAGAAAGATTATATATTAAAAAATAAAAAGAAATTCTAAGATTTTTTCATGATAATATTGTTATGTTAGATTCTCATCATATGCTTTTTTTATATATATATTAAAATATTAATGGTTGAGACTAGTACCTTCATTTTTCTGTACCCACTCCTTCTAATTTAGTAATTATTATCAAATATATTATTTTAGTAAATTGACAAAATCTCAATAAATATTAAGAATTAAAATTATATTTTAGAGACTTGATATAACATATAATAAATCACTTAAATATTCCTTAATAATTGTTTTTAATATTTTAATTTTAAAAAGTATAATAATTAATATTGTCATTTTACTAATGATTTTAATTCTTATAAGATAAACTTTTAATTTTAAATTATTTTCTTTATGTTTCTTCTTATTTTAAGTTTAAAAAATAAAATTAAAAATTATAATTATGTTTTTTATTATTAACTTTTTTTAATTGAGAATTGGAAAGATATTTTATTTATAAAGCAATAAATATTTATACGGTTTTTTTTTTCTAATGGACAATTTTGTAATTTTATTTTTTAGAAAAACGTGTGAAAGAAGTTTTAAAAATTTATGAGGGCAAGAGAGTGGAGAGAGAGAAAAAAGGTTGTATGTGTAAGCACCCAAAATAAAAATATGCTAAAATTTGGAAGAAAAAAAAAATTTGCTATAAACAAAAATAAAAATGCAAAAATGCTCATAATATAAGCATGGCTTTACATATTAATTAATATAATATTATCTATTTCATCTTATCAACTCTTATTACTCATTATAATATAAAATAAATGAATTTTTGTGATCACCAAAGTATAAAATGTATCAAAAACAAACAAGTTGGAAAAAAAATACCAAGTTATTCTTCTTCTTCTTAGTCACAAATAAAAAATAAATTTATTTAGTTTTATACAATTTTATAAAATTATCAAATAATTTGGAGGGATTTTGATAAATTGTATTGTAATTTGGGAGATACTTTGCAAATTGTATTATAATTTGTGAATTCTTACAAATTGTATTAAAATTATAAAGGACATTTTTACAAATTATTAAATATGATTGTCACATCATATTTTAATTTATTTTTTCTTGGACGGAATGTGAGAGAACCTGTTGTTTCCAATTGGGAAATTATTATAATGAAAAATAGTTCGATGGCAAAAATTGAAAGTGCTAAAAATATGGGAGGAAAAAAATATTTATTCTTAAAACTTTATATTATGCATTACTCAGTTTCATACTTTCAAAACACATTCAAAAGTTTTCAGACTTTATCCATCCAAATATAAAGTGAGCATACAAATAACTTTTAAAATCGAGTAAAGGCTGCCTGGTGCACCCCTACAAGGTATTTTTTTCCAACGATTTAAAAAAAAAATAGAAGATAATTTGTGGCATTACAATCATTGTGATCGTGCCTTGACCTGTAATTAGCTTCATTCATGCTCTTTATAAGAGTTTTACAACATTAAACATCATTACTAACCAAATGGATGAAAAACCCTTTGGTTAATATTGTTTATATATATATATATATATATATATATGTTACTCATATTTTATATGCGTTTTTTAGTAGCTTATCAGGCAGACGCTTTAGCTCTTATGGCAGGACTTAATTGGGCTTAAGTTTGTGTTTTTCAGGCTGAAGCTATTTCTTCCGATTCTCTCTCCATTGTTTAAGCTATCGAAAATAACTGTCTATTTAATGAATTGGGTATGCTTAAGGATATTATTTTTATTGTGTAATTTTTCGGGAGTATCTCTAACTCATGTTAGTTACAATGATAAAAAAGCATGCTCATGCCTTTATTTTAGAGAATAAACTAATTTGGATGGATGAGATTCCTCCAATTTTTCCTTATACAATCTTATGTCATTCAATCACTTAATAATAGTAATAATTTAATTGATCTAAGTATTACATATGTTATTCTATACACATAAATAACATAGATTAAAACTAAAATAGGCATAAAATAAAATAATTATCTAAAAATTAAATCATGCTAAAACTATCCAAAAATTAATCTTAAATTAGTCTAAAAATCTAGGCTTAGTGTCAAACATTGTCATTTTCCTAAGCTACAAGAGTAAAAATAGTATTTTTTTTAAATAACAAAAATATGTCACTTTTTAAAAAATTATAGTAAAAATAACATTTTTGAAAATCCAATAATCATGAACCTTTAGCCATGCCTGCCTCCGAATGTTGTTATCATATACCTAGCTAATTGCAAAATTTGACCATGAAACACATCTCTCGTGGCTGAAATGAATGTTTTAATGCCCATAAATATTAGAAATAAACTCAGAACTCAAAGAATTCTCCTATTATCTTCGGACGAAACCAAAATTACAATTTCAATTTGAGAACTTTCGGTCGAAACAATAGAAAAGAGGCATCCTAATTATGTGTTGACAACTTTCAACACGTAATTATCATGGCATACATAAAAAGATACTCTTGACAACAAATGTAAGTTATGTTAACGATCCAAATGCAGTATACAACTTAAATAATGATCAACAATGGTGAAGGCAGAATTTGAATCCACAAGGGCACGATGTAATTTTTTTTACTATGAGAAAAATCTTACGTAGGAAAAAAATTAGTTGATCATATGATGAAACTTTTTTGAGACGGCTATTGTATTAGGGAAATTTCATGCTTTATGCATGAGAAGGCATCACAAAATAGGTCTTTTTGTAAAATCTTGACCATAGTGCCACTCTTATTAACAACTTTCTCTCACACTCTTTCTCTCACACTCTTTCTCTCTACTATGACGACACCACCACCACTACCATTGGAATTCTTTTTTTTTTTTTCTCTCACAAATTGTCTTTCTCCTTTCTCAATCCAAGAGCATTAACACCACCACTGAAGCACCCCATTGAAGAACTTATCAAAATTTTATGTTCTACATCAAAAATTGAAGGTTTTATATATCCTAGACTTATCTCAAAAAAATACTAAAATGATAAAAAACACCTAAAACTGACATATGAGTAAAAGTTACGCATTATCGAAGTTTTCATCAAATTTTAGCGTAGAGCATCATAGATGCTTCGAATTTACATTGCAACCACATCATTAGGAATGGTTTTTTTTATTGCCAAAAACTATGTTTTCAATTCACCAACGCACCAACATCGTTTCACATCGTTAGGCATCGTTTTTTGGACTAAAAATCATGTTTTCAATGCACCATCGCAACGACATCGCACTAGCATCGCTATGCATCCTTTTTTAACCTAAAAATCATGTTTGAATGCACCATCTCAATGACATCACATTAGCATCGCTAATCATCATTTTTTTTACGATGCTAATGCGATTCTCATGCGATGGTGCCTTGAAAATATGGTTTTTAGGCAAAAAAAAATAAAAATTAATGCCTAGCGATGCCTAACAATGTTGATATGATGTCTTGAGATGGTATATTGAAAACATGGTTTTTGGCAAAAAAAAAATGATGCAAATGCGATACATCGCTCAACACTAAAATTTGATGAAAACTTTGGTAATGCATAACTTTTCACTCATATGTCGGTTATAGGTGATTATTTATTTTTTAAAATTTTAGTACTTTTTGGAGACCTACAAGTTTAGAATTTATAAAACCTTAAATTTTGGATGTAGAACACAAAATTTGATGCGTTCTTCAATGGATGCTTCAATGGTTGTGTTAATGGTCGTGGGTAGAGATCAGACTGAGAAAGGAGATAGATAATTTGTGAGAGAAAAAAATAGCTTTAATGGTGGTGGTGGTGACACCGTCATAGTAGAGAGAAAGAGTGTGTGAGATAGTTTGAGAGAGAGAGAGAGAGAATAGTTGTTCCAAAAAGGCCTATTTTTGTGATGCCTAATAACTTTGTCATATTTTATAAATATGGTATATTATCATGCATTAAGCATGAAATTTCTCTTATATTAATACTGAAATTTTGTACACAAATAAATTAATATTCAACAACAATATGTCATTCAAATTTCATGCAGGATAACCATATACAAAATTTTCAACCTAATTAGTTACATAATAAAGAATAATTAGCATTTTTTTTCTCCAAACTTATGACACTACAAGATCGTGCCCTATAAAATATAAGGGTTGTTAAAATTTTCTACAAAATTATATCATTTACAGAAATATAGACCTTTTGTTAACTTTCATTTCATTTTGTTGTTTAAACACTAATGTGGTATTGTTAAGTCAATGCCACGTGTAAAAAAATTAATTTAAAATTTATATATGACACATGCCACATTTTAATTAGTCCAATTATATTTTTTTTTTTAAAATTCATTTATAAATTATAAAAATCAAGTAAAAAAAATATTTTAATCAAAATAAAAAAAATCAACACCCCCAAATCCACCAAATCAGTCAAACAAATATTTTAAAGAACACAAACCAAAATCACAACCAATAGCAAAAGTAACATCCAAAATTTAAAATCATGACCCATAATAAAATAAAAAATCTTAAATAAAAATCATTAGAAAAAATACAAGCCATAATGAAAGAGACATGACAAAAAACCCAATTGTTTTCCTTGATATCTTTTGTTGATGGTGAAAATTCGCCAACAAAGTTAGGTCAGAATACTCAAAGGTGATAAGAAAATGATTAACTTAGGAAGAAAACTTGAAGAAAAATTAAAGAATAAAACTGGAGAAAAATGTTTGTATTGCTTAATAGTCTGAGTTTACAAAGAATTTTCCAACCCCCTTGATTGAGGGGTGAGGACCTATTTATTGTGGAGCTATAATGGCTCCTGATACATAGTGGTCTTGGGGGACCAAATAGTACATGGGTACATCGTCAATGTGATGACACGTGTAGTAGTGGTGCAGAAGGTTGTGATGTCGGCTCTGGTACATGGTCAGAGACATGCAAATGGTAGTGGTAATGTTCTTAGTCTTTGTACTATTTCATACATCCCCTACTTGTTTGGCATGGATGTTGTATGCGTACGCTAAGTCCTTTTGTCCTACATGCATCCTCTATGCATGTACATGTACTCCGTACTTAATAGACACTCTCACCTTTCCTAGATATGCTTGTGCCTCAAGCCTCCTTACATTCTTCTAAGTATTGGACTACTTACTATCTTGGTAGGGATACATATGGGAGGCACGCACCGCTAGTGACACTTACCCTAGAAAATATGACAGGGCTTGTCAGCGAGGCACATATTTCAAAGAGGCTTTGGAAATGTTGGCCTTGCGAGTTGATTTATAGGGGAATGATGCGAGAGGTCTCACGGGGTGTTTAGGCGTGAGGTCGTGTCGAGGGTGCTTATGCACCAGGTTCCAACCCGGGCGAGGTGCCTCCCTTGGCGTGAGGCATAGGTCTAGCGAGGCGCTATCCTCGGTGTGAATTAGATGTCACGCATGGTGCGGCCTTTCCAGGGTGCGAGGTGCCTCCTTGTGCGCAAGACAAGTGTTTCGCGAGGAGCCATCCTTGGCATGGCCAAGGATCTTGTGAGGGACCTTGCGACGTGGTCTCGTCCTGGACTTCGTGACAAAGTACCCAAAGTTGCAGGAGGCGAGACTCTCACTTTTTTACCTTGTGAGGTGTCGGTGACAAGAAGGCGAGACTCTCATTGCTATGGTTGTATGAAGAAGCTGTTGGAAAAACAAGCAGATTGCGCAGCGAAATGGCATGGCGGGCCTAGTTGATAAAAAAAAAAATTCTACCTCTCATATAAACAGTTTATATGTTCAAAAATACATACATGAACCATTAATATGCAATATAATTAATCATGCAACATATATATACATATGCCTATATATTATATGCACATGTATACAAATATTCAACGACAGAAATATTTACCTCTTGAAGCCTATCAAGTAACCTTGAGTCTTCGTATAAATAATGATCTTCCTATCCAACTCTTTGTGTACTTAGACCAAGATATTACAGAGTGTTCTCTACATCTTAAGATGTGGGTGGGCACATAGAGAACAAGAGTTTGTAATTTAAAAATTACAAGTTTATCTCAACACATGAGTACATAGATTATGACTTGAGAAATGTTGGAATAATAAGAGAAGAAGATGAATAATTTCTTGTCTGACAATTTTCTGAAACTTTTCTCAATCGCCATTGTTTTTCTCTTATTATCACATAATATATATAGATTATAAATTACATAATAATAATAATAATAATAATAATAATAATAATAATAATAATATAATGCAATCATAATTATGACAGGAATTGATTTAGGTAATATCTAACTTATCAAATTTGAAAAAAATCTAATTTTAAATTATTAATTAATTAAATAAATAAAATAAAAACAATACTGATACTTTATCAGTATCATATATGCGTGTAGCACTATTCCCTTTCAGGCAATATTGTATTTTTCATATTTGCTATTATTTATTTATTTAATTAAATAACCCATTCCCACAAAATATAGTATTTTATTTTTAAGGAAAAGATCACAACCATAATTCAAAATTTAAATTTTAAATTCAAAATTCAAAATTCAAACTAACGATCATCATTATCATCATCTTTTAAAAATCAATAAATCAAAACCATTTTTGTTATCCCCAAAATTTAAAAGAGATGACGTGGCAATAGAAATGACAAATGGCAAGGGATGGTTAGGTGATCTGGCTTAGGAGTGCCCCGGTAGACCAGTGAAGAATGTTAACTGGCCGGTCAAGTGTCATGACCGACCAAGCATGACCTTGTCCGATCAGTCACATGTTTATCTGCCCAGCACATGTTTATTTGCCCAGGCATGACCTTGTCCGACCAGTCACATGTTTACCTGCCCAGGCATGACCTTGGCCGACCAGGCATGTTCTTGGCCGACCGGTCATGACCATGTCCGACCAGCTAAGTGCATGTCTGCCCAGCTAAGTGCATGTCTGCCAAGTCGGGTGCGTGTCTGCCCAGTGAAGGTTTGGCCGACCAGCTTGAATGTGATATGGATCGACTAGACAGAGCAGGGCTACGCAACAGGTCCCAGAAACAGCTTCAACAAGAATTGGTCTTGGCTTGCGCGGGAATCTCTCAGTTTATCCCATGAATATAGTATATTGTTATATTTTGAATATTATTGTAAATTAAATATAATAAGAATAACAAAATATCCTGATTATGAGAGACATTATCTGTACGATCCTGAGCCTATAAATACAAGGCTTATGGCATCATAAAGAGGACTTTTTTGATTCGAATTCTGATTTTCTAGAGAGAAAGTGATTGTATTAAGATAACTCTTGTATTCTTGTAATCTGCACTGAAGAAACTCAGTTGACTCAGGTTCATCTGATCTTGAGTGTAGATCTATAATCATAACTCTAAGTGGATTAGGCTATTACCAACACATTGGGGCTGAACCACTATAAAAATTGTCTGTGTCGTTTATTTCTCTTGAAGGTTTTTGTCGTTTTGACGTCTACGCATCGTTGGCCAAAAACATGGTCAACATTTTGGTGCTTTCATTGAGAGCCTGAAGAGAAAGACAGACGATCCCTGAAGTATTATGGCGCCTAAGAACACCAATGCGACCTCCAAGAAGACAGGCTCCTCTAAAGAGCCTGCTAGATTAGAAGGTCCTGGCCCACAAGACCATGAGACTGAGCCTAGAGTCATGCTCGAGGACGTGACTCCAGAAGTTGAAGAACTCCAGGAAGCCATGGGGGCCTTCTAGGAGGAGATGGCACAATTCAACGCCAGACAAGAGGCGTTCGCTGAAGAAATGGCTAGACAGAAGGCGGCATTTGAGCAGCAGAGACAGGAGATGGAGGCCAGGAGCGAGGAGATCAAGTGACAGTTGGAGGAGGTCGATAGATGACATCGCGAGGCTACACTCTCTCTGGAGGTAGCTACGCAGCTGGCCCAAGCTGCAGCATGAGGAGCAGCCACCCCAGGAGCAAGGACCACAGAAGCTGGTCGTAAGAACACAGATAAACCCAATTCTCGAGGGCCAAACAGGAGTGGTAGTAACCCACCTGGTGGGGAAGGAGATGGGGTCCGGTCGGGCACTGCCTCAACCCAAAGGGGGAACTCTAGAACTCCCTCCAGGAGCCAACGACCAGAAACTTTGAGATCAGTAAGTCACCGATCGGGCAGTAAAAGGACTCCACCCAGGCAGGATCAGACCAAGACTCCTCGAGATAAGAAGACTTCACAATTCAAAGATGGGCATGGTTGTGATGAGGTTGATAGTCATCACACTGATCAGTCAAAGGAAAAGGAGGGCAACGACCAACAAGGACGAAAAGACTGCCCAGGACGAACCAAAAGGCCTCCACTGCACCCCGACCAGCAGCGTAGTAGGAGAGAGCAAGTTCCGCGTAGTAAGCCCTCTGGGAAATCGAAGAGTACGGTGTTCGATCGGGCAGGAGAGCATGCTTCCCAGAAGGATCTAAGGGATGTTATCACCAACAAGAGGAGGACCGTCCCGGTCGAAGGGCAAAATCTGGACCGCCCTGCCAGTCAAGTATAAATACTTGACGACAGTGCGCCAGATGGTAATGCCCGACCAGGCGGTCAAGATCTTGGAACTTCCACAGTTGCACCAGCCATCCAAGCCCAGCTTGATGTACTAGCAGCTGCAGTGCAAGGTTTATCAAAACGACCTTCTGGGATAGATGCGATTGGCCACCGGAGTCGCAGCCCATTTTGTGGTCAGATTAGAGCAGCCCAGCCTCCGGCAAAATATAAAGCACCGGTTCTGCCAGTATATACAGAAAAGGCAGATCCCATCAGACATGTTGGGAAGTTTGAGGACCACATGGAATTGCTCGGAGTAAGTGACGATTATCGGTGTAGAGTTTTCCCGACTACTTTGTCAGATACCGCCCAGGAATGGTATTGGAAGTTTAAGCCGAACTCCATAACCTCTTGGGAAGCATTCAGGAAGGAGTTTTATAGACAATTCAACACTGCTCGGACTCCACCATTTTATGCCAACCACTTGGCAGATATCAAACAAGGAAAAGATGAATCTTTAAAGAATTATATACAGAGATTCATGAGAGAAGCCAATAGAGCAACTGCTGTAGGAGACGAAGGGAAGATGGTTGCCATATCTGCTGGGATAACTTATCGGAGCCCTTTGTGAGATAGTATACATAGAAATCCAATTTCAACACTTCAATAATTTCTTGACCGAGCAGAAAAGTATATGAAATTGGATGATGCAATCGAGAAAGAGGAGAATGGCATAAACAATCCGGGCGGATCGACTGACACTCCTAATAATGGTGGAAAGAAACGTGGAAATAACGGGTTTGACCACCATGAGGAAAAGAAAGCAAGGTTGAGTTCAAACGAAAAGCCAAACAAGTATGAGCCTCAGTTCACTAATTACACCACTCTCTCGACCGACCAGCCGAGCGGAGATATATCTTGCTAGTCATGAAGAGGTTCCCTACAAGAAGCCTCCCCCCATCAGGAAAGAGATGAGGAAGATAGATACGAATAAGTTTTGTCGTTTCCATGGAGATTATGGTCACGACATGAGTGAATGCAATCACCTCAAGGATGAGATAGAATTTCTTCTCCGGTCGGGCAAGTTGAGGAAGTACCGGGCAGAGACACCCCAAGGAGAAGGAGGCAGTATCAATCTTCGTTTCAAATGACAAAGATCTCCACCCTTGCAGCCCGGACCTGTGGACTTTACCTTAGACACTATATGTGGAGGTCCACACTTGGCTGAGGAAAGCAACGAAGCAAGGGAGAAGCATGCTGAGCGGGAGTGCTAGGATTAGGAGCCACTGGAGCGGCAAGCGTCTATGAATATATTATTTCTAAATACTGCTTTCAGAGTGGTAGTTTAATTTTAAGTTGCTTAACTTGTTATTTAAATTTGGTTTATGAGCTGGTTATTTGCTGACTAGCCATCTATTTTTGAACAATTTTTGTTGTTTAAGACTCGTTATTAGACACGTTTTGTCCTTTATAATTTACGAGTAATAAAAGAGACTATGCGCAGCGTGGTCGATTCTTGCTACAAATATGCATGTGTGTTAGTTATCCGGGCAGTGTTCAACTGGTTGGTAAAATCGGACAGTGTTCAACTGGTCGATACGTTCAAGCAGTGTTCAACTGCTCGAATATTTTCCATATATTCTATGTGTTTCACGAGTAATTAACTGCTCGAACAGATTTGGTCAAGTAGCAAGTGACTAAGGATCTTTCAACCCTCGATCACCTGGGGGGCACATGGGGTATACTGGTATATAATTTAACACAGGCAATAAGAGCACGAGTTAATATATCTGTTTTTAGGTTGACTTGTAAATTTTCGAAGTCCAAAAAGGCCATTAAGCTAACTTGTTTGACAAAGCTTAAGTAACTTGGAATTTTTTAAAATTTCAAGTTAGAAGCAGATATTCGTGTGACAATAAATATTATGCTCATAAAATGTTAGAGCAATAAGAGTGTGAGAAAGTATACTTAGTATGGACTTATGAAATGTCTAGAATTTATAATTAGAAAACTAAGTACTCATGCAAAAATATAAGGCATACATCAGAGTGACTTTACTATTCACAAAAACTTATAACTTTTTAAGTCTAAGAAGACTTAGAATGTTTTAAGTTAACAAAGAAAAGTAAAGTATAAATGCCAACAGCTCGGATGTACGAGAAAAATATCAAAGCTGGTAAGCAACAATTGTCTTCATAAGAAAACAGAGTAAACTACTGGCCAGGTACAAAGTTTAGCTGACCAGGTGCAAAGTTTTCCTGGTCGGGAGAGCAGATACAACTTCCCTGGTCAGCTGAGCATATATCACTGGTCAAGTAGGAAACTCTGCTATTGAGCATGACTAACAACGACGAGTCCTTGGAGTGAATCAAACAAACATGAACAAATGAATGCAAAGTAAATACTACATAGTGAAAAAATGTCTTTGAGAAGAGAAGTCAATTTTTCCCCAAGATTGATTGAGAGAAATCGATCTCTCAAAGTACTTTTGGGAGATTCAAACAAGGTGTTTTGATGGTTTTTTGAGAGATAAGTTTTAGGCATATGCTTGAGTAGTTATGCCATATGCCCGATCGGTTGGGTGATGACCGAGCGGATGCCGAGTGTGCCGAAGCAGACCCGCGCGCGCATCCGAATGCTGATGTCTGAGCAGGTGTGCGCTGCGTCCGAGCGGTATGTGGGATGTGTTCAAGCAGCCCGGGGGGGGGGGGGGGGGCGCATCCAAGCAGCTGGAGCTGCATGTCCGAGCAAGTGGGGCTGCGTGTCCGAGCAGTGAGGCTGCGTCTGACCAGGTGTGCGCTGCGCCCGAGCGGCTGTAGCTGGCGTCCGAGCGGTTGGAGCTGGCATCCGAGCGGTTGGAGATGGCGTGTCCGATCGGGTAGCGCAAGTGACCGAGCGGTTGGAGGAGCATCCGAGTGCCTGCATGCGTGTCTGAGCGGCCAGGGGTCTGCATCTGAGCCATCATGCACACATCCGAGAAGATGGTGCAGGCGTGGTGCCCGAGTGGTGCACATAGTGTTCGAGCGGATGATGCGGTGTCTGAGTGTTTAGGCCAAGCATCCGAATGGTTTGCATGGAGTGTCCAAGCACCTTGGGAGAAGAATGTACAAGTGTTCGAGTGGTTAGAAGGGGATAACCGGTCGGCCATACACATGCACTTACAATAAGCTATTTCCGAGGATTTAGGCTATCCTACTAGTCATGTGCGAATATGAGGGCCAAAAATAATAACCGATTAGCTAGAGGATTCCGAGGTGACAACAAATCTCAAGAGCATAGAACACAAACATGTTTTCCTACTCATGGGATACTACAACAAGATCAAAAAATAGAATTTGAAGAAATCAAAATACAAGTTTAATCTTGGGTTTACAAGAAAGTTACTGACCGGATGGAAGCTTTTGGATGACCTCAAAAACATTTTGCTAGAGAAAAAGTTTATCATACGAGTAAATCGTATAATAAACTTGGGGGGCAAATGTTATCCCCAAAATTTGAAAGAGATGACGTGGCAATAGAAATGACAAATGGCAAGGGATGGTTAGG